>NC_139345.1:168715430-169355430 GCF_055883805.1 Amblyomma maculatum
GAATCGTCTCCTGTGACTTTGAGCGGCGCATATGCGCGGGGTGTCTTGAGTTACCGAGCACAATGCGGTCACGGCGGCGCCGGCATGGTGCAATGGGCGTCGCTTCCTCCTCGCGTCATCTACAACCGTGCAGCTATAGGATTTCATCCACGAAGATCGGCAGAGAGTCACATATACACACCCCGTGAAAAGGGCATTGTCCCGGCCGGAATGCACACCTGCAGGAAACGCGCTGCATTTTTCTGGCAATGGATGATTCAGAGCTGTAGCCGGTTTCTAGCCTCAGGAGTCAGAACGGATGTGGTCGCAGTGGTGAAAAGGTTCTCGGTGCGCAGAGAATGGTCATTCTGTTGTGAAAGGATCTCCAACGTTCATTTCTGCCTCCGCCGCGATTTCTGCGGAATCAACAACTTGGTGACACATGTGAATCTCCTACATATCGGATGCGCATCTCGGTCAGGAACCAACCCTGTTCTACGTCCAGAGCGATCCACTCTGCAAGTGAACGAGCATGAACCCTCCAGGAGACTCATTTATTGTGCCGGGCGGTTTCCTTGCCGTTGCAAACGGTTGGACGAAGACGACGATTATCAAGCTCCGTAACGAAGTGCATCTGATTGCGTACATTAAAGGAACAAAGTCCGGATGCTTTGGCGTGCACGAAGGCGAGCCTTTAATTTAAAAAAAAAAATACTGTGCGTCGTGCAAGTGCGTCCGAGCGGCAAAAACACAGATACTACAGGTATGTATGCATCTAAGCGAAATAGGCATGATGAAAAGTACCTACTGGAGTTTTCACCCAGGCTGTAGCGCACCAGTGATAGCTGCAATGAGGATTTCTTCGGTGCGTGATTGCTTCAGTTGCACCAAGGCCTGAAGGCGATGTATTTTGTCCCTTCTTATCTTTATGTGCGAAAGGGCTAGGTACCTTAGATATCACAGGCGGCTGTGTGCGCTAGGCCGTAATATTTAGCATGTTTTATCGTGACTGCCACCTCACTAACAAGAAAAAAAAAAATACGGCGTTTTAATGCACTGCCGTTCGCGAGCCTCATGACCAGCTCAACCACTCAGCTCGCTAACGGCGGTGCATCACAACAAACACCCTTTTTTTCTTCTTTTTAGTCAGGCGGCAGTCGCAATAAAACATGCTAAATATTACGGTCTAGCGCACACAGCCACCTGTGATATCTGCGCTACCCGGCCCCTTCGCACATAAATAAAACAAACGACAAAATACATCGCCATCAGACGCGCCGAACAAATGCTCATTGCGGCTATCACTAGTGGGTTACAGGCTTGGTGCAAACTCCGGTAGATACTTTTCATCATGCACATTTCCTTTAGATGCATACATACCTGTAACGAAGTGTTTTTCGCACAGTCGAGAGCACGCAGTCGGCTGCCAAGGTCGCCCATTCACGTCTTGACGCTTGGTTGCCCTAATCCAAGCTTCACGCCGTTGCAGGTCGCGGCTCGCCGAAGGAAACCTAACAAAACGCGTCTTGCATCCCGGCACGCCTCGAGAGTGGCAGCCGTAAGCGGCACAGGTGGTTGGCATCGTTTTACCGAGGCTGTGAACGTACCGCGCCTCCAGCCCCCGTGCGTTGGCTATGAGTGCGGCGACGAGAAGCGCCGTCGACGCCTCTCAGTGTGTTTTCATCAGTCGCCGCTGGGGCTTCGCGCATGCGCAGAAAACTCGCGCAAAAGGGGGATTAAATGCGGTTTATTTGTGCATGTATTCAATCGCTGGCGCACGACCGCGTCATGAAACCCGTCGTGGCTCTCAGACGCAGGTTTGTGTTACATATCGTTAACATATGCAAATCGGCTCCGAAATGCTATCGCACGCCTTGTATTTAGGTGAGAACCCACCTAAACCGTCCAGTGAAGCAAAGGCCTGCATAAAAAAAAAAAAAAAAAATGGTGACCGTCCGTAGCTGTGCTTCAACCCCAAAAGCTGATACATTACTTTTCTGAGTGCCTCTACTGCGTGCAAACACCTTCCGCCGTGCATGTAGTGAAAATGATTTGTGTATTTTGCAAGTGGCTTTAAACAGCTCGTGCAGCTGTTGCTTAGGTATTGCAGCAATGTGGCACTGTTCAAAGCTATCTTGTTTGCTTCTTTAAACAGTTTAAAGCTTTAGTTTCGCAGGGTAGTAGATAAGAGTGAAAGGGTGCTCACAGTGTCATAAATGGCAATATAGCATCAACAAAACCTGCAGATGTCGCCCTTCATCAACAATTTTCCTTCTAGAGATTTACTTTCAGATTAAAACAAGCATTCATTGAATATCCATGCTCAGGTGGAAATTGCCACCACCAGCTGCTGCCTCTGAATACACTTTCTTTCCTTCAACATCAGGGTTAAAGGCCAGGGCAATCGCGAGTTTCTTTTCTTTTTCACTTATTTGATCAGTAAAGAAAGTGTTGTTCCTCCTTCGGTGTGGTATATGGTGTTTAACTTCCATAAGTGATATAGAAAAACTGCCTATAAGAGACGTCATAGTGGACAGCTCTGCATTAATGCCATTGATTTGAGGTTCTTCGTGTGCACTGACATTGCAAGTGTGTCTTGCATTTCACCTTCATTGATATGTAACGACCACTATGGCTGGAACTGAACCCAGGTCCTCGGCCTAGGATGTCTTGATATGAGTACTATTTTCTTTTGCAAATGCAATCCTTAGAAATGTAGTTTGTTGATTGCAGACAGCAGCAGAAACAAAGCCTAGCACAAACACAGACTAGAAATCACTTTTTTCACTGGTACACACTATGTTACTTTATCTGTGTCAATGTGATGTGGGCATTAACAAAATCAGCCTTGCATGTTACGCACATTTGCAAAAATGTTTTTTTTTTCTTGCGAACAAAGTGGTAAAAGTTTAATAATAATTTATTGGTACAATATATTAATCCATTTATTTCTGCTACCAGCCCGAAGTGCAATGTCTGGTGAAGGTATGTGTCTAATACTGATTAGTTAAGCAAGGCAAAATGCATGAAACAAAGTCTATTACTGTTTTCACATAGAGGAGAAGTAATTCATTTGTAGTCAGTGTGCACGAAGCAAGAAAAGTATTAACTTTGGCATGTTTTAACCTTGACAGTGTATTCCCTTGCAGCATACTTGCGCTCTTGCTGCCCATGCAGTCATGAGGGAGCTGCACTAGTTGCTACTGTTATCATATGGGCAAACTATCCCGATGAACTAAAATGCTGGCAGGGGTATGTTGCTGTAGGTCGCTGTATGTGAGCAATTCTTCCATTTCAAGTTCCTCGGCATTAGGTCTCACCGCTCGGCCGACAAAACCTCGAGCGTGTTGATGAGCACCCTCATTGCCTCGGTACCCTGAGTGGGCAGGTGTCCATATGAGTTCTATTTCTCTGTCGAGTCTGATATCCGCGAGGTTGTTTCTGGCAGTATTTGATATTCTGCTACGCGAGAAGTTACGTA
This sequence comes from Amblyomma maculatum, assembly GCF_055883805.1. Lineage (NCBI taxonomy): Eukaryota > Metazoa > Arthropoda > Arachnida > Ixodida > Ixodidae > Amblyomma > Amblyomma maculatum. The sequence goes on from NC_139345.1 coordinate 168,718,891, forward strand.
TGGCAGTTTTTGAATCAGTGACAATTATGTCCGCATCTGCTGTAGCGATAGCGGCTTCTTCCTCCTGGTCCGAGTAGCGGACTTTGACCGAAGCAGCTGATACGCATTTACTTACTGTGCTGCTTAATTACAAAGATAGCAACAGCACCGTCAGCCATATAGTAATCCAAGGCGTCGGTATACACCACCCCATCGTGATTTCGGTATTTTCTGTTTAGGGCCCTAGCTCTAGCTTTCCTCCTGCCTTCATGGAAGGAGAGATGCATGTTTTTGGGCACAGGTTTGGAGATAATTTTGTCGCCAGCTCCTCTTGGTAGTGGTCCTAGTGGTTGGCTAGTGGTTCGGCATTAATTCTCATGCGGTTGAGAATTTGTCTGCCTGCTTTAGAGTTTGTTAGTCTTTGTAGCTGCAATCAGCTCCTCTACATTGTTGTGTATCCCAAGTGAGAGAAGTTTTTCGGTTGCAGTGTTTCTGGGTAGACCTAGCCCAGCCTTGTAGGTGCTTCTAATGAGTGTCTAATTTCTCCTTGTCAGATTGAATGAGGCGGAGATAAGGGACAGAGTATGTGAATCGACTTAGTACAAAGGCATGGATAAGACGACAAATGTCAGCCTCTTTCTTGCCGTTACTCTGTGTATCAGTCTAGTGATTTATCGCACAGTCATTTCCAGCCTGTTGATAGTAACATTGCTCTTCCTATTGCTCTGGATGTAGAGCCCGAGCACTCTAATAATATCAACTGTGGGTATGGGTAGTCCGTGCAGGTAGACTTTTATCTCTACTTTGTCTTGCGTTTTCCTTCTCACTGCTAGTAGTTCAGACTTATGTTGTGAGCATTTCAGCCCAATCTGGTTAGTGTATGACTGGACTACATTCACTGCTTCTTGAAGCGTTTCCTCTATGTGAGCGTCCGAACCTTTTGCTACCCACAAGGTGACATCGTCAGCATATAGGGAGTGTTGAAGATCTTGGATTTCTTCAAGTTTGGGAGGCAGACCTATCATTGCTAGGTTGAACAAGAAGGGAGAGAGGACTGATCCTTGCGGGGTTCCTCTGTCTCCTATTGCTATTTTGTCCGATGCAAGTCCTGCGATACTTAGCTCTGCCCGCAGTCCTTCCCAAGAGAAAGGAAGGAATGTAATTAAAGGTTTTGTTCCCTGCGTTTATGTTGGCGAGGGTTTGGAGAATGGCTTCCATATCCAAGGCAAAAATCGCTTTGGTTCCGGTTTTGTTAGGGGGATCTATCACTTCTGCATGCAACTGAAGCATTACGTCCTGAGTAGAGAGTTGAGTTTTGAAGCCAATCATTGAGCTGGGCAGAAGGTCATTCTCTTCTGCGTAGTTCTAAAGCCTATTTAGAATAACATGTTCCATAAGTTTACCTAAGCACGACGTAAGAGAGATGGGCCTTAAGTTCTCTATGCTTAGTTTCTTTTTGTGTTTAGGAATAAAGACAACCTTCACGTGTTTGCACATCTGCGAAAGTTCACCTTTGTTCCAATATTCATTCATTAAGTCGTTAATTGCTGAGAGGTAGTATGTAAATGGCCAATTGCGGCCCAAATTTCCGCTTCCGCGATCTCTCTGTCGAAGTCTTCATTAGGAACCCCTTCGTACTCATAGGTAGCATTGGGGTTGCTACCGGCATTGAGATATCTGCTTCGGAGTTCGCTTAGCAGATCTGCATCTGTACTTGGGTATTCTTATATGATTTGATTCATAATAGCATAATAATAACATATTAGCAGCGAAATGGCTGAACACAATCACTATAATATTTGGCTTCTGCTGTGCCTTGGTTGTATAGTCCTTCCCCCTAGCAATAGCAACACACTTTCACCACTAGTGCAGTCGTCGGCACGTCTACAATGCTGGAGAGGTGTGCTGCGGAGCGAACAAAGTGAAATTTTGTTTGGGCTGCTCTATAAGTGGTAAAGTGTAGCTGTCAGTGCAAGTAGTATGCCTATGCACCTTCAGTATAGCGCCATCATTGTTCCTAGAATTGGGCCCCTGCTCAAAAATTTCATTTTCTTTGTGCGACAGGTTGGTGTTCGAGCACTCCGGGCAGACTTGCTGACGTCTTTACATCAGTCTGTACATCATAAGTTGCTGGTTTACCTCGTGCCCCCCACAGTACCAACCTTGTGCCATTGAACTTCTAGCTGCTTCCTAGAATAAATTAAATCGTCAACTGCTGTTCACTGATAGTTTAGTCAACAAATGCACCAGTCACAGTTAGCGTGCTGCCACCAGTGAAAACTGAATCAAAATGTGTGAAGTAGGACTGAGCTCATTTCTAAGCGTTATTTTAAATGTAAATTCTTTCAGTTCCATCATGTAATGAGTTACAGGACAAAAAGCAAAACGTTTTTTAATGCACACTGTATTAGGAACAAAAGTGTTCCTGTGACACAAACAGCCAGTGGTTAATAAAGCCATTCGGAGCTGCCTAGCTGTGTCATCGTGCGGAAGAGCTAGACTTTTTTCTATGGCTACAGTGGAGAATATGATGGGCTTTCGAGTTTTTCCTCCTCAGCTAATTATATCTCTCATTTTTTTTGTTTACACCTTAGTGAATTTACGTCCTACGAGAACTGCAGATTGCAAACTTTTTATGGCTGCAACGTGCAACAACAATGGCTTTGCAAAATGAGTACATTTCTCACACCTTACAAAAGTTTAAACACCTAATCTTTTCGGCACAATGAAAAACATACTTCTAAGGTAATCATTCCATGAAATTTTTGTTAGAAATGCTGTAGAAAAGTTTTTACCAAGAATATTTTCATCAGTTGATGTTACTGATGTCTTTTGTTTGTATGAAGAAGCTGGAAACCATGATAAATGAGCAAAATGTCAATCACAGGCGGGCAAAAAGGATGTATTGAAAGCTAATATAAAAGGAAAGCTTTGCTGCCAGACATTCATTTTTTTTTACAGAAGAGAATAATATATATATGAGTTCCCGCACCCAGCCGTTATGGCACTTTGACAAACGCCTAAGTCTATGCAAGCATTAAATGACCGTGGTCGCCATTGCAGCCAAGAAATGCAAAACATTGTGGTTCCACTGAGTGACAGAAGCTAGATGCACTTCACTGGCGAAGTGAAGGGAGCATTTATAATCAGCAGAGTGATGGCCAGAGAGTGCATAAACTAAAATAGAACATGAACACTCGTGAAAAAAAAGAAAAAATCATGTGCACTCTAATACTTCACCGAGATGTGGCCATATGGTGGGATGCACCGGTAACGGCAAGGTTTCACAGCAATGTAACACTCTAGCTCATTTGATGAGATTTTCAGTGATAAATAAATCCTTTTGCTTCCTGTACTGCTGTCCTCAATTGCAAGGCTAGAGCTTGCCATTTCCATCATAATTTATGACACATTTTGGTCTGTTAGTCTCTTGAATGTGAATGTGAAGAAACCACCTACACATATTTCCGCCACTTTGTGATTCTGCCAAAAACAAATTCCGATAAATGAAGATTACAATCAGTTCGCCACTGCGTTTAAGATAGTTAGTGTATAGTGAGAACTCGGTATTTTTCTGTATTTCTACCCAAGCATGCTTTGTGAATGTGCAGACAAACCCAATCATTATCCGAAAATTATCTGCATCAACTCAGCTGCGTTTTCAACTGTTGAGGACAGTATAAAAAAAAATTTCGGAGTGAGAAAAGCATAACAGAGAGATTGCTGGCAACACTCCCAGGCTTTCCACATTAGGTGTACTGTAGATGCAAGATGTGTAGTGCTGAATGACCCTATAATTCGTCTCTTGTGCTTGATTGCACAAGTGCAAAACTAAAGGAAGTGCGAGTTGCTTTAAGGTCACTCATAAGGCAAAGCCACTTGCCTATGTCGCAAGGAACCCATCACAGAAAGAGCACAATACAGGAGCCTCGAGGCACAACATACACTGACACGTGACCAAGAGAAGATGGTTTGTACTTATTGTGTTAATACAGTTCTTTACAGCTTTTGCTTAACAAAACTTTTCAGAGTTGTATATAATTCCTCATTAAAAACTACCTAGCACTAGTTCTAAGGAAAGTTCACACTTTTACAGCCATCTTCTACAAAATATAACTTGCCAGTACAATAATCTCAAAGCAGTGCACAAAACAGCTTTTGATAACTGTATCTCCCGAATGCAATTTCAGCGATTTCAGAGAAAGTTGCAAATTCCCTGCAGTATACCTTTAACAGTGGCTCTGGCTAGAACCCTTTGGTGCTCCTAGAGGAGGACTAAAGGGTTTTGGTACAGCTGTTACTCTCACCACTCAATCGCATTCCAAGTGGCACTTGTGGTATTAGACCTATTGCCGCATTGGTTGGGGGTGACCCTTGTGAGCAATCTCAATATTCAGCTATGCACAACCGAATTAGTATACTCGGACGAACAAGGTTTAACAGCCACTGCTGTAGCTTTGGATCTCTCTATTTACATATAGTTGCCGTCTCTCCTACTTCCGCCGTAATCTTTCAGGTAAAAAACGATTACAGTAATAATTTTCCATTAGTCAATGGAAAATCCTGTGAAACAACAATAATAAAAATTTCCATATGCTTTACTTGATTTCAATCACTTTTGGCTTTTTTCATATGCATGTCGTCACGAGCCATTCATTTTCCTACCCTTGTCTGTGCACGAAAGGAATGAAGTTGTTATAAAACTGCAGCATGGAAACCACAACAAAGAAGGAACAAATAGATGAAAGCAAAGCTGCATACATTTTTGTGATAATGAACGAACTAGTTCAGCTCGATTAAAGGAACAATGAAAAGGTATTTGCTGTGGCTAGAAAAGGTGCACTAACGATTAGTATTTCATCACTCATTTCCATGACACAAATTCTTAAGCTGGCTTTACTACACAGATGCAGGTAAAAAATAATGCCCCTCCTTTCCCTTCAACTCGACACATGCCGATGAGAAAAGTAAAGAAAATGTCACAACCATTCCCCACTGTGGCCCATTTCGCCTGCATCATTTGGTCCCAGATGGCCAAGTTTATGTCAGTAGGGGGCAGCTAAGAGTAGGCCGTGAGATGATGTCCAAATAGACTGCGAAAAGCAATTTTGAGAAATTTGTAAATTAAAGGGGGTATGCAGAGACATTTAAAATTTGACTTGAATACCAACAAAGAAAATCCTAGAAATGTACTGCATTACAATGACAATAATTACCTTTTAGCATATTTCCTCAAAAATAAAAAAAAAATCAAACCTTAAAAAAAACGCAAGAAATGAGAAAAAACCTGGAAGACATCAGCCCTAATGCGATAGTTTTAATGGCTTCCCCTGCAGATCCTCATTACTTTACAACTCGCTGAATCACCAATTCCTGAATTTGTGACACTATCATCCCACACCTACTCATTAGCTTATACTCGTGAGCTACCACATTACGTGAAACACCAAAAGCCATAGCTAAAAAGACCTGCTTCAACCTAGAACGTGCCTGCATGGCATAGGAGTAATGTGCTTGACTCGTTATCTGTTTCATGCCTGTTTAGTACGGATGAATTACTCGAGCAGTTTTTAAATGGGCATAACAGGTTCAACTAGTCTAGGCTACACAGGTGTGGGCCTGCTGTGTTGCAGCAAGAGAAGAGATGCCATGTAACGTCAGTTGTCTGCTCTGTGTGAGGAGGGAGACAATGGCTGCCAACCACTCCACTCTGCGCACGGCACTCGGTTGGGGCTCCCAGCTGGCTGCTCCGATCGATGAGGATATGATGCATCGCTGTTGTAGCTTGCGCTATCAATGGGAGATTCTTGTTACAGTATAGAAGGCTTCCGGTGGGTCCGATTCTCATTTCCCCCTCCATCTCAAAGAAGCTGCTTGTGTCCAAGTCGGCCATGTCTTGTGGCTTCGTGGCGACAGACAACCTGCTGACCAGTCAGTGCACGGCTTCTCACCTGCCAACTGCTACCAGAACTGCTGCTGCCAACTGCATGCCAGAGGCATGCCCATGATTTTTCGCTCACATCAATATTGCTGCTGTTGCTGGATTTTCTGGAAAACGGTCTTTAAGCTATCATATCAAAACAATGCCGCAGAAGCTAAATGCTACTTGGGCTCGAGGCAAGGCTGGCATTATGCAAAAAGGAACAGGGGCCGAATACATTGTAGGCTGAAGACCTCGGGAGCGAAGGACGAGACAGCTGATAAGGATCTAGACTAGAACAGACCAGCCAACTGTGGTTTCAAGTGCCACTGCCAGCCGGCGTCCTTTTTCATTTTTACAGCGGCCATGCTTTGGCCGCAGTCTTTGCGCAGCCAGGGGAAGGCGCTACACCATGAAACTGTTTGATTTGGAACTGGCTCGCTTTGCCGCAATGTCATTTTGACATTGGCATAGGTGAGCAAACATTTTGGTAGGACGAAAAGGCAACAGCAGCCAATTGGCCATCGAGCGAGCTTTATTCTGCATTCACGAGAAGGTACCACTCAACTGAATTTGCGTGGGAAGCCTGTAAAACTTTTAACATAACAAAATTTTTGCAGCGTTTTGCAGAAAATTTGCTGTCAGCGTTATGGAATGTGTCAGCATCATGAGCGAAAAATCACGTCATTGCCAGAAAAAAATATGCATCTCAGTGCAAAAAACACAGGAAGAAGAAAGGAGACAGACGCAGGGCAAATGCTTTAAAGGATGCAGGACGAAGCGTTCATCCTGCGCCTGTCTCCTTCCTTCGTCCTGTGTTTTTGTACCCGCAGTCGTCATACCAATACCAACTAGCCCGTCTTTCCACTTTAACTTTGTCAGAAAGTAGTTGGCAGCTGTCATGGCCGGGCGCTTACTGGGTATCAGGTTGTCTGTATGGCAGAAGACTATACGGCATGGCCACTTTGGCAAGTGCTGCAAACTCAGACTTTGCCTTTGAGATAAGAGGGTGAGATCGGAATCCAGCCCTCCAAGACCCTTGGATCTTGAGTAGGACACACTGCTTCTAGGCCCAGGTAAGACAAAGGTCTCTCCCATATTTCTCGAATTAACCATGTCCTGCACTAGTTGAATCCACTTGACCCCTGCAAATGTCTTAGCTTCATCAGTCCACTTAAGGGCAACGCTTGGCATCCGTTGGAAAAAGAAATTGTTACCCTTGCAAGCGGAAAGGACTATTCCAGTTAATGCAAGAAGGAAATGACCTCGAACTAAACATTGTCTGTTATTTCAGGCCCGCTGTAATGTTAATACTGTGCTGTTGAACACATAAACAAGTGTGACGTGAGTGGTGCCCTAGAGACCTAGAATATCAATGAAAAATGGGGGTGAATGTGCGTCAGTGCTTGAGAAAGTAGGTTTTGATATGTGGCAAATGCAACGACGATCAGGAAAATTTGTGAAGCATTTAACACAGCCCAGAAAGGCATTTTCATAGGTCCTTTATGACTATCATTCAGCAGGAAAGAATTCATGTTCATTGCGGGCACAGGCAAGCAAAAGAATGAAGCAGATGGACATGCTCAGAGGTATCGTCGCACCCCTCACAAAGTTTCAAGAATTGCTTGATTAAGCTAGTACAGTCACAGTCTATAAAGTTACCCTACCTGCTTGAAGCTGATAAACATGCTGAGCTGATGAGTGCTTCAATGGTAATATTCTAATGCAAGAAGTTCACGGAGGTGGTCTTTCTGAGCACTCAAGTCAAATTTCAAAGCTTTGCAGATAATGTTTAAAAAGTGCTCCTGGCAACTGCTCGCAATCAAATAAGGTGACTCCTCTCATGCGCTCACTCTTCAATGATGTGGTCTGCTGGGCGCACAAAATAACTGGACACTCCCAGGTGATGCAGGCAGGCAGGCGGGACAGGGCATGGTGGCATGCGCTGAGTTGATGGGGACAAGAGTAATTTTTTGCACCGATACGATCAGTGCTAATGCAGGTAGCTTGAAAATGTTTGCATTGCAGAGGTACTGATTGCTTGCACGCGTTTTCTATTTTTAATAAATGGCTTTTCGTGGGCCCTTTCAGTAACAATTCTACAGCAATTATGTGCGAGACGAGACACTTATTTAACAAACACAGTCCCACTGTAAAGATATAAGAATGTAACCTATACCATGTTTTGTCATAACTCACTAGGCACGTCAAGGTGTTAAATCATTTGCATGAAATGTCAACCACGATATTGCACATGAAAGAACTGAACAATTGACTGCTACAAACTTGGCTTGACACTGCATTTAATCTTTGTTTCATCAAGATTTCTGATAACAGGAAACTTTTTATGAGGCAGTTTGAGTCTAGAATCAATGTGTACCTGTTGGCAAGGTATGACTAATTGTACTGGTGTTATAAAATGCTTTGGAAGCAATAACGGGCACACAATGCAGGCTCATAACTGGGAGGTGAAAGAAGCTTGCTTGTGAGAACTTTATGCAAAACTGTGCAAAATATGAGCGCTCGTTACATTTGTGCAGTTGTAGAAGATGGTGGCTTAATTATTTCTTCCTTGTCCCTACATTTCACGCAATTACCTTCGGATCAAGATTGCTGAATAATTGAGCTATAGTTCAGTTTGCAGCATGAAGTTCATACTTACCTAGAGAGCATGTACCATGGTTGCGTTATCTAGCTCTCTTATTTCGCGCATTTTGAAATGCAGCTTTTCAAAGTTTGCACAAAGCCATGGCAGCACTCGCGCATCGTCAGAGTATCACCAGCGAAACAGCCGCAGGCATCTGAAAAAAGCTGCAGTATCCTAGTCTTTTTATGACAGCAGGCCCCGTCTCAAATATTAGGTTGTTTACAGCCTTGCCAGAGACGTGTGCTTCGGAATAAGCCCTGAGCTGCGTTCTAGCTACAACACCCGTATGGAGTCCTAAACGAAGGGTCATCTTTGTTATCACTGCATGGAACACATCGCGCCTACGCTGCTCGTCGTCCTCGGGTCTCCGTCCGCTGGTCCGAACCATGATCCACTGCCGAAGTTTACAACATTCCTGATGATGAAAGCTCTATGGCTCCACTTTGATGATGTCCGAATTCAAAACCACCGTGTACAAGTTTCTTCCCGTGCTGCGCCACAATGCGCCATGCTGCTAATGTCGCTGTGGTTGCGTTGTGTTGCTACGCTGCTTACTGCTACTGTTCACATACAATCATGTGCCTTTAGACACATTACAAATTATTTTGTTTACTCGTCATAACACAAAATACAATATAATTCACTACTTTGCGTGCATGTTTTGGAACAGTTAAATGTGGCTATATTTGACACATTTTGTTTTTGTCATTGATGTTATTTTGCAAGATGGCTGCGCCCAGTATAGCGAGCTCGCTATCTCCTCAGAATATCTCAGAGGTTTGTTTTGCTCCTCCCGGTTTGCAAAGCATTTCTTTTGAAATTAACCTTAAACGAGTGTGGAAACAGTTGTGCTGCAAGTTCACATTTTTTCCCAGCAATAATAGTGCTGAAGCGATGTTGGTTTTCTGATGACCACTTCAGGCACCGTCTGCTTCCACATTAAGCCGGATTTTAAACTATTGGCTTTCGTGAATTGTCTTGTGCTTATGGAAATGCACTACAGATATTTATGTTCTGAATGTATGCGGTTTTCACGGACGCGGTCCGCTGTTACCATAGGGTGTCTACGGCTGTTGCCGCATGTGTTGCCCGCAAGTACAGCCGCCCTGATTTTTAACAATATAGCGCGAGCGTCGACCAAACTGCTACTCAGCGCCTTATAACGGCGATAAGCGAGCAACACGGTGAGAGTTCGCGCACGCGCACGAAGAGAGAGCGCCTTCTGCTACGCTGTTCAGATCACAAAAACACACGCCCTGCCCCAATATCTGTTTGCGACGTTCCACATTCTTGCGCATGCACGAACTCTCGCCGTTTTTCACGCTCATCGCCGTTATAAGGCGCTGACCAGCAGTTTGGTCGATGCTCGCGCTATATTTTTAAAAATCAGGGCGGCTGTACTTGGCTCTGGCTAGTAGCATAATGTTGATCCGAGTTTTAAAGCGTCTGCCTGTCTGGTTTGACTGCACTGGCGCTAGATCCATATACTTCTTTGGTGGTGCCACCGTCATTAATTGAAATTTATACTGTTATACTTGTGCTTCGAGATTTGAGCGCTCATGCTTCATACTGTTCGATTGAGACTTGTGCTGGTGGGCAAGTTGGTTCGACTTCAAGGCCAAAATGGACAACACACACGACTCAATTTCGTCGTTGCCTTGGCGCTGGTTGCCTAAATCATTATTTTTTATCCTTTACTCTGTAAGCGGTCACACATCGATAATAAGTATTTTTGTGGGGGTTTGGTATGTCGTTGCTATATTTGTAGCTGTGGGGCCGACCAGTTGTACTGCCTCCCCCATTAGATATCCACTGCAAGGCAGTACAAACTACAATCGAAACATGCAAATTCTAGCTTTGTAAAACATATGTACACTTGGTTAGCAAGCCTGGCTTTTTGCTTGATGGTAATAGAGTGTTTGTTTGTAAATAGATGAAGAGCCGCAAAGTGGTTCGCTCTCCCTAAGCCAGGGAAGCCACATTTTGGTCAAAGTGTTTTTTTCTTTAGAAATAGCAATACAGCATACCCTACATACATACACCAGAGCAGATGCATGCAACTTTTTTTTTAACCAAATTATAACAGCTCGTGCGTGCTGTTCAGATGTCATTGCCGTGCAGTAAACAAATTGAAGGAAATTGCCTGTCCTTGTTGAAATTGTGTGTTCTTGCGTTTTTCACCGGTACATTAGAAAATCAATAGTGCTTCAATCAGTTTGACTTCTGCTGTGTAATTTAAGACGTCATAAAGTCCTTGTTAAATTTAATACTGGAGTGCTCTGCCAGTAGTCATCTTAAATATTGTGGTTATCCAATCCTTTCATGCCACAACAAAAAGGAAACATACTAAATGTATATGCAGCATGAATGAACACGAGAGTTCGGTTGCTAAGAAAGGGGACAGCTGGACAACTGCCATAATGTGGGTACAGACCTCTTCAGACTTGAGTTGCAGGTAGGATATGGCCTACAAAGCACAGTTCAAGGAAGGATGCTGACAATTGTTTGTTGCTGCTAGGTTAAATGTACCTTTTTGGCCCAGAAACCATAGTCCCCAGAGTTCATAACATTTTCACAACCATTTCAAGCTTATTGGTTCCATCAAAACCTATGGTACCTACCAGGCTGTTTGATAACACACATCCACAAGCTTTTGTCTGTAGAGGGTGCTAGGAAGCTGCTAACAAATATGGCCTACAAAGCACAGTTAAAGGAAGGATACTGACAATTGTTCATTGCTGCTAGGTTAAATGTACCTTTTTGGTCCAGAAACTGTAGTCACCCGAGTTCAAAGTGCATGAATGCATATTCATGTGACAGCCCCACGATGCCTTCCTTGTTCACTTCTGTAAGGGATGCCATAGAGAGTAGCGGCACAGTTGATTTCAGAACTCCTCAGGTGTGTCAATTAGTAATTTTATGAAGCTGGTATAATTTCATCTCAGTGTGACGTTTGTATCTTTTGATAACAGCTTTTACCGACAAAGACGAAGGATTTGCATGAGATCCTGCGTAGCCCCTGTGCTAACATTTTTTTAGCCTTTAATGACCGCACTCTAGAACTCAGTTTGACTGAGAAGGAAGTACTAAACGTTTTCAGGTATGTTGATGATTTTCTAATAGTTATTAAAGAACAGAAAGATTTGACCTACACAGATGCTGTAAGCCCAGTTTTAGCCAACTTTCAAGAAGAGGGGCAGGGATTGTGTTTTACCCGTGAACTCCCTTTGCGAGGATATTTTCAGTTTAAGTATAGATTTAAGTATTACCTTGGGCGAGCATCGTGTGTTGGCAATACTCGCCTCGAGCACGGAAGGAGCTGCTGCCTTATTCCTCGGTTCATTCAAAGACTGTGAAACGCGCTATTGCTAACCTCTGCCTTGGGTCTGCTCTTGTGAAGTCGTGTGAACATACTATGCAGGCGAGCTTTGAAAAGCAAGTGGATTGATTTGCTATGGCGGGGTTCCCAAGCTCGGTAATCACTGGTGATGCTGAAGCCTTCCTAAGGAAAACCAAACGTGTAATGTTCAAAAAGTCGTGCGAGACAAGAAAGTCAAGCGTGAAACCAGAAGTGGTACCCTATGTTCACAGGGTTCCGCACAATGTGAAAAAGGTTCCACGAAAGCTTGCACAATTATGCGCATGCATTGCGAGCAATGAAAAGGAGGGCGCTTGCAGCAAAAAACATGGCAAGCAGTATGTGAAGTGCTGCATAGGAGTAGTATATGAGATACCACTGGCCTGCGGAAAAGCCTGTGTGGGCGAATCGAGGCGCCGTGTGAATGACCGTGCAGCTGAGCATGTACTATCACAAAAAGAACCAGGAGGTGCACATCTTTCACAGCATTGTGCAAGCAAGCGGCAAAACATGCACCGGGGGAAAAAATATGCGTGCACTGAAAGATATGTGAACCACGGCTTCATGACATAAAGATTCTGGGCAGAAGTAGAGATTTGAAGGCACGCGAGGTCTTGGAGGCGTTTCACATAAGAAAGAGAGGGAAAGCGTGTGAGTGGTACATCGGTTCACCTTTTCAAGACCGAGATGACATATCTTGAACGGTTTGTTTAATGCGTCGTGTTGTTGTTCATGCGCATGCCTTAAAATTTCTATATATTTGCTGCCTTGGCAGTGAATAAAGGTCAGATGAATTTAGCGCTCGTCCTGCGTCATTCTCTCTTGTGTCACTTCTTAGCACTATTATTTTCAGTCTCGAACAGTATGCACTATTTAGCCCAAACTGACATTCTTCTAAACCATTTAATCATGTTGGCTATAGGGGCCATATGTGACAGAAAATATATTTAGAATGCTGTGTATTCATAAGTCACTAAGAACAAAATATATCGAAAAGGCTGCGTTAATCATATCTGGTTCACTTTTCATACCCTTTTACTTTAAGATGACAGACATGGAGTACGACTGAAATTGACAATATGCAGGGATTGTCTGCCAACTTGAGCATCACAAGAATTTTGTACCTTTTTTCCAGCTTTACAGGACACAATAACAGATTTTTTTGGAGATAGTGACAGTGTAGGGCAGTATTGTTTATGCATCCAGAAATTACGACACCAGAGCTTAATGGTTTTTGCTTGGTGCATGTGAAGAAATGAAGCAGGAATAAGTTCTTAACAGAGGTCCATATTTTAAAGCAATGAAATTGCTCATGGATGTTTTTCTCAACGTGAAAAATACAAGTTTATGTTAATGAAGCAATGAAACTGAATTGAAAATGAAAAATAAGTTATGTATAAACAAAGACGGAGGGTAAAAAAAGTAGGAAAGGAGAAGCTCGGAAGCACTTCACATTTTCCACTGTGGCCATGGAAAAAGTCTGGCTCTTCTGGACGATGACACCGGCTAGGCAGTTTCCATCAACCTTAGCCTCAGACCATTTGTGCCAAGTGAACACCTTACTGCAACATTTCTAACTAAATACCACTATTGATGATACGTCTATGGAAAAGTTTCGCTTCTCGTCTTGCAACTCATTACATGATGGAGCTGAAATATGTTCCGCTTATAATAAAGTTGGCTATGAGCTTCTCACACTTTTTGACAGTTTTAACTGGTGCAGTATGCTACTGTGAATGGTACAGGCGCCCAAATCTTTAACTGGCGTGCGCGAGCGGCGACTTTTCTGTGCGTCAGCGCCCTATGACGGAGCGAAGTTGGAAACAGGATGAGGCTAAGCGCATGCTCACAAAGCACGCTCAGCTGGACGGAACAGCCTGGCAGACGACGCGTCCAGCTGAGCGTGCTTTGTGAGCATGCGCTTAGCCTCATCCTGTTTCCAACTTCGCTCTGTCATAGGGCGCTGACGCACAGAAAAGTCGCCGCTCGCGCACGCCAGTTAAAGATTTGGGCGCCTGTACATCTGGGCACTCTATTGATGTGCACTCCACTGGTGTCTTATTCATCACATGCAGTGTTTATTCCCTTCAAATTTAATTTATCCTAAGAGTGGCACAAGGTTGCTGCTGCAAGGTGCATGATGCAAACCAGCAACATTCACTTGATGTACTAGTGGTGAAAGTGTGTTGCTATTGCTAGGGGGAAGGACTATACAACCAAGGCACAGCAGAAGCCAAATATTATAGTGATTGTGGACAATCCCTGCCAGAATTCTAGTTCATCGGGACAGTTTGTCCATATCGTAACAGTAGCAACTAGTGGCTGCATGGGCAGCAAGAGCACAGATATGCTGCAAAGGTTAAAACATGCCAATGATAGTACCTTTTTTGCTTCATGCACATTGGCTACAAATGAATTACTTCTTCTCTATTCCTCTATGTGAAAACAGTCACTGACTTTGTTTCATGCATTCTGTCTCGCTTAACTGATCAGTATAGACATATACCTTCACCGGACATGGCACTTTGGGCTGGTGGCGGAGAGAAATGGATTAATATATTGTAGCAACAAATTGTCATCACTTACTTTGCAAAAAAAAAGAAACTTGCTTTTAGAAGTTGAACCCCTTATACCACACCAAAAGAGCAACAAAACGCTGTTTAGTAACCATGCAAATTAACGAAACTAAACTCGCGAGTGCAGTCAGAGGCAGCAGATGGCGACGGGGCATAACGCAAACAAGATTGTTCTGAAAAGTGCCACATTGCTGTCATTTATCGAAAAAGTAGCATACAAAAACAATGTTTCATACTGTAAAGGTCACTTCCTCTGATGATAGTGCGGGCGATCTCCAAATTTTGGAATTGGTTTCCAAGATCAAATAAAAAAGGGCGTGCATGTCATTCATGAAAGCGGACGAGTAACAAACTTCGTGCTTCACACATAACCAAACTTCAATCACAGCTGTTTCATTTAGAGCTTGCAGAAGCCGCACATTACTGTCAGTAGAACAAAACACGTCATCCCGAAAGCAGCCAAGTGCTTTTGGTCTCCGCACTTTCATTTCATTGTCGCCTTGCGAAATGCACAAATCACTCTCACTGCATGCACGGCGGAACGTGTCTGCACGCAGTAGAGGCGGTCAGAAAGCACAGCCGCGGACGGTTTGCTTTTTTTTTAAATGCAGGTCTTTTCTTCACCGGAGGGCGTAAGTAATACAGTCGTACCTTAGTGGGGATCTTGCCGAAATACAAGGCTTGGGTTACCTCATAAAATAGATCGCATTTCGGGGCCGATTTGCATGTAAGCGGTATGTAACAAACCTGCGTCGCAGCCACGAAGGGCTTCGTGGAGCGGCCTTGCGCCAGCGATTGAATCAATGCACAAATCGCATTTAGTTCATCCAGGGCAAGACAAGATGACTAGCCTCATGCGGTCTTTGGAGAAAACTCGCGGCACAAGTATAGCACAAGAGCGCGCACACACATCCACGCAACAACGCGTATCGCGCACTGCTACTGCTGCCACCACAACACGGGCGCCGAGAGGGTGTTGGCCGAGGCCCACGGGTCGCTAGCGTTGAATGGGGGTGCCGGCCGCAGCTCGTAACAGCCAGCCGACGGCCTCTTCTCCCTCTCCATCTTCGTTTTCCCCCTCGCGCCGCATCCGTTTGTTGGGATCGGATATACGCGGCCCGGCCCGCACGCGCGCGCCTCGAGTTCGCCCGCCGGCGCGGCGGCTCGAGTGAGCCTTTCTTTCTTCCCCGAGGAAAGGGGGAAAGGGCGATAGCAAAGGCGGCGAACAGCGCGTCCGCAGAGTGCGATGCCGCAAAACGGAGCGGCAGCACAAGGATTGTCACATATGAGAGAAGCCATTCTCGTTGGGAATTCCGGTCCTAGGATTGCATCCTTGGTGAAAATCGAGGAGCCAAAGCGTTGCACTGCGCTCAGGGAGGAAATCAGAGCCATTGTTAAGTCTCAGTCAGCATCGGGGACCGTACCGGTGCTGCCTGCTCCGTCGCCGGCAGGCTACAGCTCTCCGATTTCGCTTTGTGGGTACCCGCGCAGCTACGCCTCTGTCCGAGTTCTGAGCAGTAAAGATATTTTCACCACCACCGCCACTGTACTTGCAACGAGAAAGGAGGGGACGGTGATTCAACGCCGGCCAGCGGAAGGCCTGACAGATCATGCGTGCGCTTCGACAGTGCACAGGATATCAGCGTCGTTCGGTGTCAAAAGGTGGAACGGCAGACCTTCTAATGATGCCCCGCGGTACCGCCGTTGCGAAAGCAAAACGTCCTAGCCTCGTGTGTGAATGGTGCATATTTTTTCACCGCGATCAGAGACATTCAGGAGCGGTCGCGCGCGCGGAACCGCTGAGAAATGTCTGACGCCTCAGTGGGAAAGGCGCTGGAATGCAGGTTGGTTCTAGGCAACCTGGGTCGATTCCAGGGGCCCAAGTAGGCCTCAGTACTTCTCACGTCTTGCTCGTAGTTTGCACTGATGGTAATTGTAGTGTTTCAGCCAACCACTATATCGGGCTCCGAGCGGCAATATGCAGAAATATTCGATTAGGGAATGACCAGAAAACAGTCGTCCTGACCGAACCGGCATATGTTAAAATTTTGCCAAGGAACCGAGATAAGTTACCAAATTCCTGAATCATTAGCTTTGACCAAAAATTTTTCACGTAAGACACAGTCTTCAGTGCGATTTAAATCACAAAGGAATTAATTCTTGCAATTCTACGTGGTAGCTCCTACGCTGTAGCAGTCCCTCAAAAAAGAAGTGCATTAGTTCATCACGCAACCTTTGTGACCGGTATCATGCTTACTCAATGCGTCCTCGTGTATCCGTTTTTTTTTAAATCAGAGCATGTAATTTCGAAACTAAAGTAAAGTTTGCAGGTACTAGGAGGAGGAGGTAACGACTTTATTCAACGCATTACTAAGCGTCAAGAATGTCCTGGGCCAGGTTCACCAAGGACAACTGATCATTCAGCTGGTCAGATGCTAACCAAGCCCGCCACGTTGGGGGAGGGGGGTGTGGAAAGTGGGGTGATTGAATTGCGACAGGGCATGAAAATATGCAATGTTCTAAATCTGCATAGTGTTCGGAGCAATTTGGACACGCGGGGGAATGTCTGATTCGGTATAGAAACGATCTGGCAAGAGTAAGCAGTGTATTTAGTTGTATGCATCTAAGAATTCGTGTTTACGTGGTAGTGAGTGATTTATCAGGAAGAGCAAGTGTAAGAGTTTCTTTAATGTTGTCATAGTGAATGTTGATTTCTTTTTTGTAGTGAAGAGTAGTGTCCTACGTTGGTGGATAAGGCCAGAGAATCCCAGGCGCCCGGTGTTGAAGTTCGTGGGCGAGGCGATGCACTACCTCTTTGCCTAGGATTCCAGCGTGACCAGGAATCCACCTCAGGCTCAGTGTGACAGTGTTGGGACGTAGTTTGGTGAGAGCTCTGTGCAGATCATCCTGCAGTTCTTCAGGAGTGCGACTTGTATGAATGGCGCGCGTAGCCTGTATTGAATCAGTGTATATGGTATATCCTGAAGGGTTAGGGGGTGCTTGTGCGAGGTATTGAATACTAGCGACTATTGGCAGGGTCTCGAGAGTCGCAGTAGGAGGAGGATCTATGTAAGGACTGGGGGTATGCATCACTACTGTGGGCGATTCCTCCGCCCGAGGGAACAAAACATCTTTAATCTCACATGGGGTCGTGCAAGGCGGTGCGGGGTCGTCGTCCGGGGGGGGGGGGGGCAGGGGGTCGTCTCCGTGGAGAAGCGGCAGGAGCGAAGCAGGAACGAAGAGCAGGAGCGAAATAGAGCGAGACGGCGGCGCGGGCCTTCCTTTATAGCCCCCTCGCGCGGGACCAGTTACCCCAGAACGAGCGGGGAGAGGGAAACAGGCAGCGCGCAGGGAGCATTGGGAAGTGGCGCGGCCTTCGAATGCGCGGCGCGCCACGGGCCCTACAGATATGTGGCGCAGGGCCCCACACTACATAGCTACAGCTCTCAATTGAGCAAGCAGCCGCTCCGACGTAAGTTCGGCATGCATCTGTGTAGACGATCGTGGAATCTGTAGCGTGAACATGATTAGCAAAGCGAGCGGATCGTCTGCCTGGGTTAGTATCGGGTGCAACGTTTTTGGGAATGGGGGCTATTTTGAGGTTATCCGGGAGTGAAGAAGGAGGGGTAATTACAGAAAGATCGATAGGTTTGAGTGCAACCTGCTGTAGTATCCAATGTCCTTGTTTGGTGGACGTGCAATTTGCCGGTCTCGATGTTGTATGAGGTCTCCCAGGGGCAAGAACAGCCCCGTAGAGTATAGGCGCTCCATGGACGCACGCATGTGCAGGGACGTTATGTGCAGCCTTGTACATACAATATATGAAGCGCAACCTCAACCTTATGTCGTTGGCGACAGGTTAGAGTAAATTAAGGAATTGTATATAAAATTTTGCTAAGTGCTAATGCGTCGGCAAGCTGCCTGACAAGCTGCGTATAGCCCGGTGTGCTTATTGACTATGCGGCGAACTAGATGCGTAAGCTGATTGCAAACTTTAAAGGTTGTAGATACATTGGCCTGATTAGTTGACTCATGGATATGAAGTCCAAGGATTCGGCAGGACGATACACGAGGAATGGGGTACCCTGCCATTGTGAGATTGATTAGCTGGTTACGTTGGCGTTGATAGCGAGTCTTTGCAATCAGCAGCAATTCGGATTTTTCAGGTGCTGGAAATAAACTTACTTTATCAAGATAGCTAACGACCGCATCGATACCTCGCTGTAGGGTCTCCTCTACTGCTCCAGGAGACCCAGAAGAGCACCAAAGAGTAAGGTCGTCTGTATAGAATGTATGTTTTAGGTTTGGAATAGACGCTAGGATACGAGATAGGGGAGCCATTCCAAGGTTAAAAAGGGTGAGTGACAGAATAGCGCCCTGAGGGCACGGTAGCCCGGAATATCTTTAAGAGCACGCGATTCTTGAATGAGAATGGCGTGAGGCTGTGAGTAAAAAGTCAGGAGCGATCGTATAAAGAGTGTTCGAACTTCGATTGGTACTCAGGTTTCTGCTATTCCACTGTACAATGTGTATGTTATTGTCCACAGCCATTCTTAAGCTACGTTAGCACGCTTCTCGGGAGGGACGGAAGAGGATGCAGCAGTTGCTTCAGTGGAGTAGATGGATGGGGCCGTTTGAGAATGAGTTAGGAATTCCATGCGTTCCATCCTGAAGGAGATTGCTAAGGAGGGTGTAAAGAATACAAAAGAAAAAGAACCGACAATCGCTTAGCTCGACTTCAGACAAGGCCATAAATCTGAGTACAAAGCTGAGGAGAAATACTGAACTCCTGCTCCCGAAGGAACAGCCAGCAAGTGCCAGCGCGTTCCTAGGTTTCAAGTTACTAGCCGATGACAGCATGGTTCACTTTCTTGGAACGATCTGGAAGTGCGCGCTTGGGAACAAGAGTCGGCGTGGCACCCCGCTGAGGAGACGAGGGGCCTGGACCGGCGACTACGAGGCTGTGCGCACGTGCGGGGTGCGAGTACTGTAGAGGAACAACTGGTCGAGAGAGAGTGAGAGAAGAAGAGTGGACAGGATAGTGCTAAAAGAGACTTCGTCCGAGAATGACGCCTGTAAACTTGGCTGAATATATCCAGTGTTTTAGAGCGCAGCTCTATGGCGCCCGTTCCCGGGTTTCGCGTCGGCGCCGACCTCGTAACTGGCTGCGCCCCCCTTTCATCCCGTTCGAGCCGGCGCTTCGGCAACCGGAGCCTCGCAGGAAGAGGGGGGGGGGGCGAGGGGCCGCCGGAGGCCGCGCTAGCAGCGACTGACTGATGCCGCCGACATCGCTAGCGAGTCAAGGCAACATGACTGCGTAGTCGAGAACACCGTCGGCGCCATGCAGAAAGAGGAGGAGGGGCTCCCCCCCTTTTCCTGCGTGGCAGCGAGAGTGCTCCCCGGTTACCGAAACACCGGCTGATCACGGTGCGTGCATCCCGTTCTCACTCGCTTCACTCGCAAGCGGCGTCAGCGGCATCAGTCAGTCGCTGCTATCAGTTCGTCGCGCAACCTATAGGCCTGTGGTGAAACAGCCTCGGGACAAGGCAGGTCTTGGCCTCCCCGACCTGGGCATAGTAACCGCAGTGCTACACGTCAGATGGACTCAGACAGCCCTGAATTCAGACATGTCCCTGACTCGAAGCTGACCTTGTTCTTCCTGAGCACCCGCCTTCGTCTTTTTTCGCAAAGTACGTTTTCCCACTGTGTTCCCCGTTCTGGCTCTCCTTCGCCCTTCTATGCACAAGCAGCTAAAGGCCGCTGTACGGTCACTATTTGGGCGCTGCGCCCGTCCGCTCGAGGACGCATCCGCCAGGTCCTAACAATGGGGCGGACGGAGGCATTCGTCCTCCGCCCGGCTGCCGCACAGAGTTCGCGAACTTCAACTTTTGTCGCATGCGTTCTTGAGGCGCATCGCAAGCTCCTCCTACTTTTTCAAAGATGGCCGCCGACCGAGCGTAGGCGAAACAAGGCCTAGGCGGACGGTGCCTGTCGATGAAAGATATACGTCATGTCGCTATTGCTCGTTTATTACGATTATTCAAAGCGACTTGGAAGTTTGCCTTGCCATGTGCACAAGCATCGAGGGACAGTTCCCCCAGTTGAGTTGGCCTGCACCGAGTTGACGAGTGGCCGACAAACCTACGGAAGTTGTGCTGCTACTACACACAGGGGGTTTACATGAGACCGACAAAGTCGGGTCGGGGAGGCCTGTCGGGCTAAAAACCGGCTATCGGGCTCATGTATACGCTAGGGGGTCGAGCTAAAGGACCGTCGGGTCGGGTCCCGCCAGCCCGACTGCAGGGGGTGGGTTGGCTCGACCCTACCCGATGGGCGAGGGGCATGTATACTCTCAGGGGGTTTACATGAGACCGACAAAGTCGGGTCGGGGAGGCCTGTCGGGCTAAAAACCGGCTATCGGGCTCATGTATACGCTAGGGGGTCGAGCTAAAGGACCGTCGGGTCGGGTCCCGCCAGCCCGACTGCAGGGGGTGGGTTGGCTCGACCCTACCCGATGGGCGAGGGGCATGTATACTCTGACGCGTCGGGCAGGCACCTCCTCTCTTGCCTCCTTGCTGGTCGGGGACGGGACCGTGAGCTGTTCGTCTGAGCATTCCTCCTTTTTCTCCTCTCCTGCCTGCGCCTGGTTCTCTTGCTCGACGCACGGTGTAGCAGCGATCTTTGCCCGATAGAAACGAGCTCATGTAAACCCGGACGGGTCGGGCTGGCTTAGCTCGACAACCGGCTCCCCCCTACCCGACCCGCTTGCGTCGGGCTCATGTATACAAGGCTTCTGACGCGTCGGGCAGGCACCTCCTCTCTTGCCTCCTTGCTGGTCGGGGACGGGACCGTGAGCTGTTCGTCTGAGCATTCCTCCTTTTCCTCCTCTCCTGCCTGCGCCTGGTTCTTTTGCTCGACGCACGGTGTAGCAGCGATCTTTGCCCGACAGAAACGAGCTCATGTAAACCCGGACGGGTCGGGCTGGCTCAGCTCGACAACCGGCTCCCCCCTACCCGACCCGCTTGCGTCGGGCTCATGTATACAAGGCTACAGTTGCGGTGCCTCGACGTGTTTATTTGGAGCCGTCTGTGATTGCTGCAGGATTTTCACGGACATCATCAAGAAGCAGCTCCCCGCAGTGAATTAATTCCCTGTGCGCGTATACAGTTTCATAGCAGCGACAATTAGTGGGAGTGTAGCGAAAGTGATACGTTCGGAACGACTGCTGTTTTGCCAAGTTGATGAAATCGCCTGCAATTATATTTGTTACGAGTGAAAAGCTCACTGCGTACGCTTTGTTTTTCGAATGTTGATATGAATTTTGAGCTCTGCTAGTCTCATTCATTCGTCTGCGTGCAGCGATCGCGAGCAATCACTGATATCAATCGTGTTTCGTGTATCTGCTGTGCTTCAGAACTGCCGTGGGTGTGAAGGGCCCTTTCTGAAAACTGTGTTTTACGTGCGCGAAACGATTTTGGCTGCATGGGGAAGCGTCGGGAAGCCGGCACCAATCTGCTGCTTGTTGCTTCGTGAAGTATGTTTGCGATGGTTGCTTGTTATCGTTGCTTCGTGTGATGTCTTGACAGATGTGTTTATTGGGATTAATCGTTGTACTCCGAATGCTCTCGTTACAACCGTGCGCGGACGGCATTGTTGTTAGTGTTCTTGGCATCTTTATATATAGGTATGAGTTGTGGGCACACAACCACGCCGGGCTTGTAACCAGGTTTTAGTGCCGAGAAAAAAAAATCACAACGCATTCTTGTTCTGTGAATAGAACGATTACCTTAGAAATTGCTGAGAAAGCTAAGAAGGTGTGTAAGATTTTTTTAGGACAAGTGTAATAGATTGGGCAGTGTTATATGGTACAGGAAGAAAAGTACAGACACAATCTGAAATGAAATGCCATCTTATGTGTTATTCAGTTTCCCCATTGGAATAGTATAAGGTTAGAAGGATGGAAGTTTTCTGCACATTGTGCAGGACAGTCCTCATGATATTCTCATTAAAAGAAAAAGAAACGCACTGTGAGCCATAATAATAGAGTAAGAGTACCTGCAAGCAAGATCTCAGTAGAAAACCACCTGCACGAAAGTGTATAAGGCTCCATGGATTCAGCTTTATTATGCGGCTCACAGAGCATAGTGTGAACCTTGGGGTGCAAATACATGGCACAAGGCAAATGTTTACATCTGGCATGCCTTAAGCTTCATGCAGTAACACTTCATGAGAGTGATGAATGCTGGTACTCTCAAGTATGACTAAAGGAGCAAAGATTTTAGGGATATTCATAGCAGAAATTAATGAGTAGAAGGTATGTAACACGGTCACACAAACACTTTCGATCCTCATTGAACTCAATCTGCATTCAACTCGTGCAATCGTGCCCGAGCCTGCTTGGATCGAAGCTGTTTCTAAGCGCTCTTGAGTTTTGAAGCACATCCGAGAGCGGGCGTCGCCACCCTCAATGTCACCTAACGCACACGAAGGAAGCGTCTCAGTGGTCATTCAAAACGGCCGTGCAGCACCAGATGCTTCAATGCTTCCTGAAAACCTCAATGAGGATCACAAGTGTTCGCGTCGCAGAGGTATAAGAAGGAGCAGGTAATTTCAGACTGTGTTTGCTAAGAAATGGGCTGCTACCACAGTTCTTTCAAGTGCATTACAATGCAAAACCAAATGTATATGCAGAAAATAGCATCTCATAAGCTTTTGTACTCTCAAGACAGGCAGTTTGCACATGTAAGCACTTCAGACGTCACGTGAAATCCTGTGAACAGCTGACCAGTGGCATTGTTTTGCAATATACATTTCCCTCATTGTCTTATGAACAGCCAAAAAACAAAAATGCTTTTCATAATGGCAATAACATGCACCTATTATTTACTGCAGATTTCCTGCTCTCATTGATTCATTTCTTTTTTTTCCAATTTTTACTTCTTAATTATTTCGTTGTTGAAATTGCCTACAAGTATTTGATTCGTTTGAAAAGCTCACTACACATATCTTGCATTCTGAAGGATGAAATAAAGTTCGATCTGTGCAGGTAGTCGCGTTTGTTCTTCCCCTTGTAGTGACCATGCATGCACGGCTTTTTCCCTGCAACGTGTCCATCATAAATATTGATTGTGGCTCGTGTCTACTGTGCCTGAAAACAGCCTTGGGTGCGATGTGACCTTTCTGGAAACTATTTTGTATTATTGAAATGATCTCCACAGTCTGCTTTCTGATGTGACTACAGAAGCATAGGCACCACTCAGTGGCTTGATTCTTCATGAAGTATACTTCTTGCAATTATAGCTAGATTATAGCAAGCCTGTCTTGTCTGTGCCATGTCTTGTTCTGATTAATCGTTATGTTGTGGGTGCTGGGCATCATGATGGTGTGCCGACAAAACTGTTAATTTTCTTGTCTCTCTGAAAAGGGTACATATCTATTATGGGTACCGAGGGTTTGGTGCTGAGCCAAAAACAAGAGGAGAGATTCATGTTGTGGGATTCGGGCTTGCTGCGGCTGCCCTTTGCGCGGCCGCCGCCCGCTTCCCAGTTGTTCTCCCCGTTCCCTTTCTCCCGCCTGAGGCGGCGGAGAGGGGCTCGAACGACTTGTCACTGTCGTTCGGGCCACAGCTCCGCCCTGGCGTTCCAGTGGTTGTTCTCATTGGCGCCTTTTGGCGGGAACACGGCACCGCTTCGACAGCCGCGCTCGCGCGACTGTCCGAGCGGAGCTCAGAGGGAGACCCCTCCGAGACATCGCAAGGTGCGTACGCAACTGTTCTTGTCTGTCGGCCTTTGTCCGCGCAGACCAGTGTGTACTCGAGTTCGTCTGCTCCGGGTCTTACCTGAGAGCGCAACTCGAGCCTGTCGATCGTGATCCAACGATCCGCGACAGGCGTACCTTGCGGTGGTTGCCCACTCTCTCTCAAAGGAACCCTTTGGTCACTGCGAGAGAGAGATCACAGCACGCCCTTGCGTGCTTGCGGCGCGCACTCCGTGTCACTTCGTGCGCGCAGGGGAGCCTTGCTCCTCGCGCGCTCCCTTGACACGTTGACTGAGTATGTGCGTTTGTATATAGGTGTGTGTGTGTGTGTGTGTGTGTGTGTGTGTGTGTGTGTGTGTGTGTGTGTGTGTGTGTGTGTGTGTGTGTGTGTGTGTGTGTGTGTGTGTGTGTGTGTGTGTGTGTGTGTGTGTGTGTGTGTGTGTGTGTGTGTGTGTGTGTGTGTGTGTGTGTGTGCCGCTGGAGGATGGCGTTTCAATAAACGTCTCCTTTGTGAACCTGGAGGTTTGCGTCCTTGCAGCGCAGTGCTCTCCTCCCGGTGGAGAATGAGTGCGCGCTGCAGTGTTTCAGTGCGTGCGCGGTGACGGCTGATCGGGGCTTCGGCTCGCGCGACGCTCGAACCCGCGGTGGTTGGTGGCCTATGTCCACGTAGAAACCACAACTGGCGCCCAACGTGAATTGTCCCTGGCTCCATGAGTCGTTGGACAGCACATCGGCCGAGCCGGTCGCCTTGACGATCAAGCTCATGCGCCATGCCTGCCGCCCTCTGCGCGGCACTCGGCAAAGGTACTGAAACACGAACATGGTTCTTCGGACCACCCTGCGGTGGACCATTGACCATATGCCTCCGCTGTTTTAGCTTTACGCCGTTGCGGAAGCAATGTGCGCGACGCCGCCGCTGCCGGCATCTCCGCACAACAGCACCCGTACCCCGCTTGCAGTCATTTCTGTTCGGGGAACGGCGAGGCGTCGGCCGGGCTCCCTCTGGAAACCGCACCCACAGCGCGCTCAGTTGGCTGATGCGGCTCCGTGAGCTTGCGAGCCGGCTGGCGCGCCATTCTCTCTTGGTACAGCATTTCGACTTTTCGGTGCAGTATCTACAGGGGAGAACGAACGCGGTAGCTGACGCGCTATCCCGTGCCCCACTCGCCCGCGGCGGCGTCTTTACGTCGGCAGGCGAAGGCGAAGGGGGCGAAACAGCGGACGAGCCGCAGATCGGCACGGAGGGGACGCCCGCAGACGGGTTCCCCATTCCGCTATCCGGGTAAGCAGCGCTTCGCAAAGCAGGCGAGGGTGAAAGCTCTATGTGAGCACATCTGAGACGCCGATGCCAGCGGAAGTTTTGCTGCGAAACTGCGGGGGGACGAAACCAGGCTCTCCTTTGGGATGACTGGGATCATTTTCAGCCATGAAGAGCTACCACGGGCCAGCAAAATGACCCGTTTTGTCGTGATGTCAGCGACGGTCTCTGGGAGACGAAGCGCCGTTACGCTGCTTGTATTGCAGCGGGCGCAGCGCCGTAACGCTACTTGTATTGAGCGGGCGCAGGGGGGCACGAGCCAGCGTGTGTCGCGGCGTGCTCCGGGGATTCATATTTGCTGGGCCATGACGGGCTCGCGCTGAAATACATAGCCACGGATGATGAGTCCATGAACCATTTGAAGTGGCTATTCCCCAATGTCTGAGCGGCGCTCTGTTGCGTTTCTCTCATGACAAACCATTGGCTGGTCATCTGAGTGGCTCCAAGGTTTCAAGAAACTGAGTCAATCGGTGACTGCAGCCCGGCATGAAGCGCGACATTTTCCGCTGTTGCCGTTCCTGCCCTGTCTGTCAAATGGAGAAGTCAAGGGGTGGCAGGCCACCGGGCATGACGAAACCAACTGACAGTGTGCGTCCGTGGCAGGTGGCCACCTGCGATTTCATGGGGCATTTCCCCAGTAACAAGCAGGGGATCATTGCTGGAGAATCCCCCTATGGGGAAAGCCAGCCGTGCCTACATTGCAGACCTGAAGGCCTATGCGTAACGGTCTGACGAGCTTGCACTGGTGCCCATTGTCACCACAGGCAAGCGCCGAGGCACACCCGATGCGGTGGAACGCAGCCGTGCCCCGCACCGGTACTAAGTGAGGCGACGTTCACCTGTGTGATTGATGCCGGACGGCGGGCCTTTTCCGCAACCGAAGGCATACCGCCTCACCGACCGAGCGAGCTTGCTCGTCGAACCCTACCCGGAAGCAAGGTTGGTCTCTCCCTTTTCTAGCTCGCTCAGTTCCAGCCTGTGTGCTTTATTATTATTTTTTTTTGTGTGTGTGTGTGCCTCTGTTCCCATTTTTCGCTTTCTTCTGTTTCCATTCTTGCTTCTTATCTTGTAAATATTGTACAGTGAGTGCCTTCTTTTGTACAGCGCGTCTCTCTTCTTTTTTCTTTTTTGAAATTGCGAGGGTTGTTCATTAGGCAGCCCCGACGCGCGGCTTTTTTCAGTGTGTGTGGAAATGAAGTTGGGGCCGTTTGGGGACGGGGAGCATGGACGATGCCCCTTTCACCCAAGGCCGCCGCGGTTGCGAAGGTGCTCGGGACAGGTTCGCCGCTGAAGGTCGGCATCACTCTCTGTTTGGTGTGTGAGTGGCTGTGCGTGTGCGTGCCTGGGCGTGGAGGCGACGACGTCGCGCCATGTGTGTTTGCCGGCGTGTGCGGAGCATCTCCAGTCAGGATTTTCGTCGGACAGTGGAACCTACTAACGCCTGAGTTACCGCCGAACGGCAGTTCTAACTCTGTTGCGCACATTGATTGATTGAAACCATCTGTATTCAGAGAGTTTTGTTACATCATCTGGGTGGGCCGCCTAGTACGGTAGTCCACTGGGTACCGCTACTACTTTGGTTCTCCCCACTAGCCAATGCTGCTGGTAGGATAATCTCTGGGCGGAATAGCCGCCCACTGCTCTTCCAAGAGTTTTGGAGTGGGGTCAGGTATGGGAGTAAGTGGCATGCCCACACCATGTGGATACGGGTGAGCAATACGACTGGTGCGGAGGGAAAGGAAGCCCCGCGCGGTCTTCCCATGTGCGCCTGGGATCGCCACGGAGTCACGGACTTCCCACACCCGGGGCCCCTCCGGCGTGTTCGCTGTCCCTGCACCTAACCTGTACCACCACTGACCGAGATCGTTTGCAGCCAAGGCTGAACGTTGGCCACCCAGAAGTCAAAGAGCGGTGAGTGACCGCAGGCTCCCTGAGCTGCACCGACGATCTTTGGGACTTCTGTACATAGTTGTGTTTGTACATAGTTGTTCTGTACATAGTTGTGTTCTGTACATGATTGTGTTCTGTACATAGTCGTTACTTAGCCTCCGGAACTTTGTACATTATTCTTCATGTCATCTTGTTCATTTTTATTTTTTCGTGCGCCTTGCTAATGTTTGTCTTTCTTGAGTGTGTCTTTTCGAGATCTTTCTTGCTGGAACTGAAGTGTAGTTGACTTGTTGCGTGAGAATAGCATTCTTTTCCTCATGCTGGGGACCTGCCGCGTGCTTTCACTGATGGGTAGGAGGGAAATTAAGGAGAGGAGGATGTGGGATTCGGGCTTGCTGCAGCTGCCCTTAGCGCGGCCGCCGCCCGCTTCCCAGTTGTTCTCCTCGTTCCCTTTCTCCCACCTGAGGCGGCGGAGAGGGGTTCGGAGGACTTGTCACTGTCGTTCGGGCCACAGCTCCGCCGTGGCGTTCCAGTGGTTGTTCTCATTGGCGCCTTTTGGCGGGAACACGGCACCGCTTCGACAGCCGCGCTCGCGCGACTGTCCGAGCGGAGCTCAGAGGGAGACCCCTCCGAGACATCGCAAGGTGCGTACGCAACTGTTCTTGTCTGTCGGCCTTTGTCCGCGCAGACCAGTGTGTACTCGAGTTCGTCTGCTCCGGGTCTTACCTGAGAGCGCAACTCGAGCCTGTCGATCGTGATCCAACGATCCGCGACAGGCGTACCTTGCGGTGGTTGCCCACTCTCTCTCCTTTCACGTTGACTGAGTATGTGCGTTTGTATATGGTGTATGTGCGTTTGTATATATGTGTATGTGTGTGTGCGTGCGTGCGTGCGTGTGTGTGTGTGTGTGTGTGTGTGTGTGTGTGTGTGTGTGTGTGTGTGTGTGTGTGTGTGTGTGTGTGTGTGTGTGTGTGTGTGTGTGTGTGTGTGTGTGTGTGTGTGTGTGTGTGTGTGTGTGTGTGTGTGTGTGTGTGTGTGTGTGTGTGTGTGTGTGTGTGTGTGTGTGTGTGTGTGTGTGTGTGTGTGTGTGTGTGTGTGTGTGTGTGTGTGTGTGTGTGTGTGTGTGTGTGTGTGTGTGTGTGTGTGTGTGTGTGTGTGTGTGTGTGTGTGTGTGTGTGTGTGTGTGTGTGTGTGTGTGTGTGTGTGTGTGTGTGTGTGTGTGTGTGTGTGTGTGTGTGTGTGTGTGTGTGTGTGTGTGCCGCTGGAGGATGGCGTTTCAATAAACGTCTCCTTTGTGAACTTGGAGGTTTGTGTCCTTGCAGCGCAGTGCTCTCCTCCCGGTGGAGAATGAGTGCGCGCTGCAGTGTTTCAGTGCGCGCGCGGTGACGGCTGATCGGGACTTCGGCTCGCGCGACGCTCGAACCCGCGGTGGTTGGTGGCCTATGTCCACGTAGAAACCACAATGTCCCAATAGAGCACATGCCGTGTAATCAGCTTCTGTCGTTGTATCCTTAGCTCAACAGAGCTAGATGCCACCAAACGAATGGCTAAGAAAGATGGTAAGGCCCATTATAAGACTGTAATGAATTGGGCAATATTATGGTGCAGAATGAAAAAAAAATGTACAATCAGAAAGGAATTTTCAACTTGGCTAAACATTCTTCCAGTTGCAATGATACAACAATATACAGGTACTTGCACACTTTTACCAGGGCAAGGCCTTTGATCACACTGAGGGGAAGACGAATTCAAATAACGAGTTGCAACTGAGCAAGATGAATTTTCAAACAAGTTTCCGTGAGACTAAACCGTGAAGGTTCGATAGTGTCAACCCTTTACAGCATGATAATTCGGATAGAATCCCGTCGCACAACCACATTACCTTGCATTGCCTCGGGCTGCATAAAGTGATGCTTCTTGAGAATGTTAAATGCTGCTGCTTAGTGTAGCAAGAAAATGGAAATTACTTGGCAAGAACCAAATGTGGAGTGGAACCAGAATGGGGAGGATAAACATTTATTTTCTGGCTTCAAAGACCACTATACTGGTAACAGACGCGAGATGCTACAACTGGGGATATGCATATAACAGCTTAAGTTTGCTGCTACAGACAGGCAACATTCATTTTTTGTTCATGGTATAGCATGCAGAAATCTGGATAAAATATCCTTTGCTTTGTTCAATTTCCTGGCTTCAACCAGAGCAGTGCAGCATTACTATCAGGCAACACAAACAGCTTGAAATCTCAAAAAAGCCATGTTACACACACCTAAAATCACTGTAGTGCTTCTAAGTACTCCACAGATATGGCTGTCAAGTGAAAATTCATGCAGTTGCGTCAGCATGTACCTAATTAGCAATCTCGGACTGACCGAAAGCTTAGTGCACTTCACGACTCTGGAACACAGCACCTTACAGCATGTTATATGTCCTCTCAGAGCAATGTACTTCTCTTTCCCTGTTGAGCTCAGTGGCTGTTTTTATAATGTCCCCCTAAATGAAGCTGTCACTGTATACACCCATTGCAAGGACCCCTTTGTATGGAAAATTCCACAAAGCCTGTCTCCATATGCAACACTGCACAAGTGTGAAGAAGTGAGACTACAGTACAAGGCTGCATGCTTGAAGAAAACACAATTGTAATGAATGAGCAAGAGTAGTGCTTTGCCAACTTATTTATTTATTCAATTTGTCGGGGTGGCGCAGTGGTTACGGCCCTCGACTACTGTTCCCAAAGACGCGGGATCGAATCCCGGCCTCGGCGGCAGCTTTTCGATGGAGGCGAAAAGCAAGGCGCCCGTGTGCTGTGCGATGTCAGTGCACGTTAAAGAACCGCAGGTGGTCAAAATTTCCGGAGTCGTCCACTACGGCGTCTCTCATAGTCTGAGTTGCTTTGAGACGTTAAACCCCACAAACCAACCAACCAACCAACCAACCAACCAACCAACCAACCAACCAACCAACCAACTTGTGATAGAAAAGAACCCAGCAATATAGTCATCCACACTGCTCAAAGGGAAAACAGCATTGTCTGCTAGTCTACAAAGTGCGATTATCACTATTATATGCCCCGCCGGGGTGGCGCAGTGGTTACGGCGCTCGACTACTGTTCCCAAGGACGCGGGATCGAATCCCGGCCTCGGCGGCAGCTTTTCGATGGAGGCGAAAAGCAAGGCGCCCGTGTGCTGTGCGATGTCAGTGCACGTTAAAGAACCCCAGGTGGTCGAAATTTCCGGAGTCCTCCACTACGGCGTCTCTCATAGCCTGAGTCGCTTTGGGACGTTAAACCCCACAAACCAACCAACCACTATTATATGTTGTGCATACCACTGTGTATCACTGCTGCATTACAACAGTACCCCCCCCCCCCCCCTCCCCCCTCTCGTCTACTTGGGGACTACGCATTAAAGCAGACAGGATCTCCCACGTGTCAAACTGCATGGACTAGTTTCTATCCACCTTTAAGGGGAACAAAGTGGAAACGAAAAGCACAAAAACAAGGCGCACAAGAAGCAGTAGTGCTGGCCAATGTTATTCGACGCAGCCCAAAGGCCTGGAGAGTGAATGAAGGGAAATGACAATGGCAGAGAAGGAAATGAACACACTACAGCGCAGGTAGGAACGCATCCACAAAGCTTCACAGGAATTTGTGCATGATCCTGGAAACATCTAAACAGTAACATTGAAACACAGACAAAAAAATAAAATCAGGAAGGCATATAGAAACCTACACGCATCTAACACGGGACAGGATGACGTATCATGCAGCGTGAGCTCTTCAGGCGAGCAGAATCTGGTGGGGAGTTCTAAACTAAGGGCTATTGAACCAGGCACGGACTAGAACCTTCCAGTGGCAGTGAAGCGAGGGCGCCGCTGCGCATTCAAGAAATAGTAACCCAGAATAACATGGTCAATAAAACGGCACAAGAACACGATCACAGGAAAAGAAGAGGGATTGAAAGGCACTCTTTCTTTCCATCTTCTTTTCCTAAGATCATATCCTTACGCCGCTCAAATGGTCAGTGTGAACCAACTAGCATTACAGCAAGTACTACAAGCATAAAATGGTCAGCACATGTAGCATCCTAGTGGCATGTTTCCATTGCAAGGCAGATGCTGTTTGAGTTACTAAATGGCACATATGGATGAGTTGCGAATGACTATTGCATATGCATGCATCTTCTGGTAGGTATGTTAGGCCTCACTGGTCCATACATTTACATTCAATGCTTTTGTAGAGACAGACACCCTGACGAAGGATCCTGCAGCGGTTGACCAAAGCATGAAATGTGTTTTTTACGGTACACCTGCTGCTTGGTGATATTGTAAAATGGCCCAGAAGCCTCCATATGTGCCTGTAAATACACAAAATTCAGTGAGATGAGCAATCCAAAACACAAAGCTACATTAGATGGGTTTTTAAGCATAGGTAGCATTCAGGAAAGAAAACACTGCCAGTTTCAGTTGATTAAGGAAATAAGTAAGTATACAAAATGCAAACATAATTTCAAACGGTTCGATGGTGGGCATAGCCAGCATTTTTTTAATCAGTCTCAAACAGGCCAGGTGATTGCAAACAGTCAACAAAATCATTTTTCTTGGCTTGACAAGATTATCCAGCAGCTTTCTCACTATATGCAATTATAATATTGACCTAATAAACATCTTGCAGTTCAGTGCTGCTTTCCTTGCCTCTCTGCCTTAGCATTCGTTACTTGTTACACGAGCCACCGAGTATAAAACATCTGGGTTTGCAAGGCATTTAGCCTCCCGTGGCAAGGACTCCTAACATCCACACACACTCGCTTTCTTCCATTTTTCTTTTATTTGACAGTTCAGAGTTCCAAGCACAGTTTTCTTTCTCAGAAGAGTATTGAATTCTCAGAGGGGATATTTAATTCAATATCACAAGGTGCAGTTTTGTCGTGACTCTTTTGGAGAACTGCACTGTGTTTACATGCCACTACAAATGGTTTCTGTTCTTTGAATTGTATTGAGGATCTGTGTATTCACTCCACGATGAACTTGGTGTATGGGCTTGCAGGATAGTTATGTAAACAAAGGAAAGGACTCGAGTAGGTAAGTACACTAGTCATAGAAGTATAGTATTTCATGTTCACAGACAAGTCAAAATTTCATCAAGTCTGCATGCTGTCCTGGCAACTAAGTGACATGCCATTACACTTGGTCACTGTTTTACAATTAGCCCCTAGACAGTTTTTCTCTACAAGTGGGGACCCTTAGCTGATGCAAGGCAGTGGGCGCTAAATATTTCTTGATCCCAACTGACCGCTCCGGCCATGCACTATTACTCTGTCGTGCAGTGACGCGAATTTTCAGTGCTTACTCTTAGCTGGATTGTTTTTAAGTATGAGAAACAGTGACATAAAACTACAACAGAAGAATAAAACACTCATTCCACACAAAACATCCAATATATACATATTTGTACTTAGAATAGTCATATCCTATCATGCAATGTTTCGAAAACTTTTTGGACTCTTCCTCAGCAGCAGCACAATTGTGCCATAATTTTTGTTTATTTGTGCTCAGCACTAACTGTACAAATATTTCACTTGAAATTTGACTGGTACCAATTGTTACCAATTGTCTCAATTGGTGACAATTCTTTTCAGTACATGCCGCAGCTGAGTAGCTTGAGCTGTGTTGCATGTTAACACTCAATCGCCAGATTTCATTTGCTACTTTCTGTGTCTGAAATGACAAAAGCGGTGCACACACGAAACCTAGGAAGACCAAATGGCGTATGTCAAGAAAAGGAAGTGTATGCTGCACTTGACATGAAGGCACTTATTAATATAGGCAGCACTGAGCACAGAGATGGAGAAACTAGTATTACGTACTGGGGGGCATGTGAATTGTAGTTTTGCCAACCAAACTGATTATGAATAGCATAGTCTTGCTGCTGAATCAAATATGAATAGTGCTGAAAACCAAACTGAATACAAATAAACTAGTTGAGCAGCTATTTTAAATGTCTTTGAGGTAGTAAACACATTGAATTTTAGAGATAATTTGAGCATGCACTGTTTGAATCATTTGCTATGGCATGGATACCATAACAAATGATTCCATGCACTTTTAAGATTTGTTACTGTCATGAACCTCGACACATTTTCTGCGTGCAAATGCATCTCATATGCAACACCACAGCTGTACGTTGCAGCCAGAAATGAGGATTACGTGGCGAAATATACGCCACTAAGAGATTGCTACCACCGGGGAGAACCGCACGGAAAACAGTGCTTCTGTACATGTTACAAATGATGTGCATGTTTGTTTATGCTTTGCAGTCTATTTTCTCACAGTAAAACAGGCGTGTTGTAAAATGTGTTTAGGCTGTAATTTCGCATAAAAACATTAAATGACCAGCTCCTGCACCTTTGCCGCGAGTGCTATACCGAAGTGAACGCGCGAACACAGGCAGAGGAGATATGAATATATACACTTTACCTTTCAATGTATACGTCCGGGAGTAATTTAAAAAATTCGTGCCGTCTTCTCCTGATACTAACATAAACACACCAAGTAGACGGCGAAAGCAGGTGCCGCTGGGGCATGCGTGCGTCTACGCTGTTGCCGGATGATTGCATCGCCGGCGACTTAATCGCTCTACTAATGGTCAGTTCATACTGTTCGTGCTGTATATGCGGGGGCTCAATAACTCTACAGCTAGGGTGCAAATTAATTTGATAGCCGACGATCGAGAGCCACCGTGAAGAGGAAAAGTTTCCCCAAACCAGCGCCGCAGGCGTCATATGCAGCGTTTCGACTTTCGAAGCAGCGCGCGCCGGGCGCGCCAATCAGAGCGCTGGAGAAATCCGCCACCCAAAAATGCCCAAAAGTGACCGTATAGTACCCTATGCGCCTCCCGTGCCGAACGCGTCCGCCAGCTGGCGGAAGGCGGACGAGCGCAGCGCCTCTAAAAACGACCCTACGGGGGCCTTAACTGCTTGGAGCGACTCAGAGGCCTCCAGGCCGACATAAATATTCTGGCAGTGCCGTTAAAGGATCTAGCCAATCTTTTGACGCCGAAGCTCCTCCCTAGGTATATTCAAACACATCTGTCTTATATGCGTCCAAGCTGGAATCTGATACTGGCAAACTTTTTGGATGCAAGCAGAGCAACGTTCATGTATCGCTTTGCACACGGACGGCTCCCCATCCGCAGCAGAGCGTTCACACGAGCGAGCTTGCATCCAGTTTGCCCGTTCTGTGGTGGTCTTGAAGACATGGTGCACATCTTTACACAATGTCTTCTCCCAGCAGCCCTCCTTCGTCGAGTGGCTACCTTGTTCAGTGTTCCAGGAGTGCCGTATCAAACTGTCAGGTACCTCAACCCGCTACCCAGGCATGCTGTGAAGCAGTTTGTGCTCTTGCTCGTTGAGTGCATGTACCAAGTCTGGTCTGCCAGGTGCGCCGCTGCATTTGCAAGCAGTGTTCCGGGCCTTCATGAGGTGCTCGCACGAGTCCGCAGGGAGGTCTGGTTTCAGCTAAGCCGTGAGCAGCGTCACCTCAGCGAGCAAGAGTTCATTGACATGTGGAGCAGGCCACCAATTATTTGCGAGGTTTCTGGGCGTACCATAACAGTGTTGATATGAAGCACTTTAAGGTTACAGTTGTCCCTCAAGACATCCGAGGTCCAAAGAAGGTTCGGTCTCCCTGTGTTCGGCCTACTGTCCCAGCGGGGACCTTAAACAGAGTTGGCATAGTGTTCGGTGGCTGCTGTGTGCGTTTCACCAGACGACTGCCCCCTTGCCAGGGTATGGCCGTCATCCCGAAACAAAATCCTCGTCCCCCCCGGACATCCGGGAGGAGGGGGAGCTACCGGGGATGATGTATGAATGATGACGGGCAGATAGGTTATGTGAGACTTTGAGGTGCGGCGCGTTCTGGAGCCAAACCTCCTCCCATCTGACAACGGTACCTATGGGCCCACGCGCTGCCTCCCGCAACCTCCTGATAACTTAGTTGCTGTCTTCATTTCTCCGACAACAAAGTTTCTTTCATGACAGCCAAGAACTGTTAGTGGAATGTTTCTTGAAGGAATATGTGTGAAAAATAAAAAAAAAGTCTGTAATTGTACATACGTGTCTTGCTCGAAATCTTTGCCTCAATCTCGAAAAGGTGAAACAGCTGATGAGCTGCACTGAAATTTCGCATTAGGAAGTAACGTACTCGTCGGCCATTTTTTTTGTTACCGTTAAACAGTTTTTGTCCGTGTGTGATTTCTTAATTCTTATTCGAATCCACTAAAGTTTAAAGTTGTAATAGCAATGTTCAGTCTAATATCAAATCAACATCTACTACAGAGGGTATGCATGAGTTCGAATGCTTGGCGAATGGCGGAAGTTTCTTCGGCAAGGTACCAGATAATAAGGTTATTCCTATCTTTTATGTGGCGCATATAATTCTCAGATGTGATAACTGGTGTGGAATCTGGAGATGTGTACGAGAAAGGCTTGGGAGGGGAAATAAGTGGCGGGCTCGGCTTACCCTGTGGTGGGAGCGGACGTGGGGCAGCTGGCTGTTCCTGAACTTCTCGATGCCAGACATTGGTCCTGGGGGGGGGGGGGGGGGGTCGTGCAGTCTCCTGATTTGCCGGTGATAGAGGGGGGAAGTCTTCGCGACTTGGAGGATGATGGGGTTGAGTATTCGTGTTGCCAGGGTGACTAGACAATGTCTGGCTCGTAGTCAATTGTCGCTTTTTAGTGAGATGCCGGGAATTAGATGGCTTTTGTTGTTCTTGGTCTGAAGGTTCCAGCTGTTCCCTAAGACTCTTCCTTCGGTCATATGCAGCTTTGTGGCTCTTTTGGCCTTGTTTCTGTACAGGGCAGGTGTAGTCGAAAGTTGGGTGTGTTCCATCGCAGTGGAAGCAATAGGCGGAGCAACGATGTAGTTCATCTTGTTGGTTGAGCTGGGCTGAGCAGGTGGGGCAGCGTTGATATGTCGGAGGGTGAGGGCAGTTCAGCAGACAATGTCCATATTCATGGCACCTACTGCACTTCAAAGCATTAGGTCTTTCAGGCTTGCATCTGTTCAAGACGCGACGGAACAAAATTTGACGATGTACGTGGATGCTGTTAGACGACGGTATCGCCTGGCTCGCCCCTCCGACCACGGTTACGGCTTGGTCGTCGTCGTCCCTCCGCTGCCTACCAGTTATTAGATTTGGGTTGCGAGCCTGTGGTATCCCACCGCTTCCACCAGTTATTAGGTTTGGGTCGCGTGCGCCTGGGTAGCGTACCGCTGCCACCAGTTATTACGTTCGTGGCTAGCGTGCTCAGCCCACCGCTGACGCAGTTGTTACGTGCGGCGCGCGGCCCCTTGGTAGCGTTGGCCTGGCGGCTCCGTGGACGGCGGACGGCATCAATGGTGCCAGCAAAGACGAGGCGTCTTCTAACGAAACAACTTTTACTAAAACATCATGAAGTAGCGGGCAGAGAAGCTGACCCGGAGAGAATACAGACACTCTCACACAGCTGGTGTCTAGCGTCGTAACAACGGCGCGTCAAAGTAGTCTCTGTCTCAGCGGAGTCGGCCGCTGCTTTTTGTAGGTTTTCCAGTTCACAGGGAAAGGGAAAACCCTCGCAGGAAATGGAGAGCCCGGCAAGTCTGGGCAAGGTGGGATGACTCAATCGCAGGCGGTCCGACCGCATCTCCTCCACCTCCTGCAGACGGGCGAGGGCGGCGCACTCTGCCCCGAGCTCCGGGCTTGGCCGGCGTTTGCACCCACACGCACGCACACACAGTTGGCGTGTGGCAGGATCCCGTCGAGACTTGCCCGCGGGAGGAAGCGCGGCCGATGAACAGCGTCGAAATGGCTGATCCGCTCGCGGTTCTGCCTGTTGCTATGCGGTGGCCGCGTCAGCTGTCCCACTTGTCTGTGGAGAAACGTAACAGTGCCTTCAAAAGTTATTACCACTAACTCGGTGTTACGACCAAGCATCCGCATTTGCGCGCTCTATTGTTCGCCTGTGGGCATGGAAAAGTTTTGTGAATATGTGGTGATGGTCCATTGGCTCTAAGTGAGCCTGTTTCCAGGAATCCTGTTTTGTAAGCATGTTTTGCTTTGTGGACAACCTGCAAATGCCAAATTGGCCCTGTCAAGAGAACGTCTGGAAAAACACAAAGAAACGTCCCCCTGCGGGAAATAGCAGGAAGTGCTTTCTTTTGTTCACCCTTCCAGTAGAGAAGTGCTATCCTCCAGTGATGAATGCCTCCTATCCAAAGGAGACGACAGAGTGACATGTCCGCTGACGTGCAGGACAAGAGAAGAGCATGACTCATACGGCCATTAAGTGATTTCCCGGGAATGCAGGAAAGATTTGCAATTGTCGAAAAGGGACCATGTTGGGAGCCCTATGCGGCGCCACGTGCACTCGGGTTTCTGAGAAGTAAAACCCCCAGAACCAGCCTGTGGTTTCTTTGCTGAAGAATAGAAATGTACCTCCTCTCCTCGCCGTTCCCAAGCTTTTCCCGCCAACAAGTGATCACGCCCAACGAATGAATGCCGGACCAGTCAGTGCTTCAGACCATCAGTGCAGTGATGTGTTCGATTGGATGCCGATACCTGAGGGGCGTGCCCTGGATTTGGTTGGTCAGCATCTTCAGAGAGGGGCTGGACATAGGGGGTTTTTAAGGACGCTGCAGAGCACGAAATGTCGCTCTGGGCCCTGGGTAAACGGCTCATCCAGTCGATTCTCGCTATGAACTCTTAACGTTTGCCATTTTGCTGATGTACCCTTCTTTTTCTCGTAAATATTCTTGTAAATAATCTTGTAAATAAGTTTCTCAAAGTGCCATTAAACCTGCTTGTACATATTTCACCAACTTCGAAGATTCAATCCTACTTCAACCCCGAGTCTCTGCACGCTACCAAGTGAAGGCCGGGTCGACATAGCCCCAGCGTCACGACAACTGGTGATCAGCGGTGGGATCTGAATCTACAAGCACAACATCTGGTGATTGGAGGTGGGATCTGAATCTACAAGCCCCAACACTGGTGACCAGCGGTGGGATCTGAATCTACAAGCCACAACATCTGGTGATTGGAGGTGGATCTGAAGCTACAAGCCACAACACCTTGTGATCGGAGGTGGCATCTCAAGCAACAAGCAGGAGCAACAATCGGCCAACAAGAGGGCAGCTCGGAACATCGATCGCATGTGTGGGTGAGTGCTTGGCTTTTCTTCTGATGTGGACCAGGTTCTAGAACAGGGTTAGATTTTAGAACTGGTAAAGAGAGTGTGGAAACGCCTTTAGGTTTGGTAGTTTGCACTGTTGTTTTGGAAGTAGCCGACACTCGGAGCGATCATGGACCTACAAAAGCTGCAGAAACCGGAACTGTTGCAATTGTGTGAGGAATTGGGAATTGATACAAGTGGTTTGGCACGAAAACCTTTGATTATAAAGGCAATCACAGATTTGGGAGCCGATGATGAGGAGCTCAGTGAAGCATGGAACCTCATCGGTCAAAAAAAGGAACAGCTCAGACAGCAGAAGGAGCGGGAAAAAGAGCAGAAAGAGCGGGAAAAAGAGGAAAAGAGGCGTGAGCGTGAACTTGAGAGGGAAAAAGAGGAAAGGGAGCGCGAACGTGAGTGGGAAAAAGAGGAAAAGAAGCGTGAAAGAGAAGCAAAAAAGCTGGACCAAGAAATTGAGCTCCGGAAATTAGAACTAGAGTTGAGCAAGAGGTCGGGCAATTGTCCCCAGCTAGCGGTACCTCTTCTCAACAAGGAGGCAGATTTCAAGATGTCAAAGTACATGCAGCCATATGTGATATCAGGGGATATCGGTCTGTATCTGGCTAACTTTGAGCGAACCTGCGAAAAACTGTCCTTCCAGCGAGACACTTGGTCTCAGAGATTATTGACGGTTCTGCCCTGCGAGGCAGCGGAGGTTGTCGCGCGGCTAAGCAAGGAGGACGCGGACAACTACGAGAAGGTCAAAGCTTGCCTTCTGAGAAAGTATAGGCTTAGCGCCGAGGCGTTCAGACAACG
This sequence comes from Amblyomma maculatum, assembly GCF_055883805.1. Classification (NCBI taxonomy): domain Eukaryota; kingdom Metazoa; phylum Arthropoda; class Arachnida; order Ixodida; family Ixodidae; genus Amblyomma; species Amblyomma maculatum. Next base: position 168,758,355 of record NC_139345.1, read on the forward strand.
TTTTCGGAAAGCTACTAAGTCCAGGGACGAGAGTTACCCTGAATTCCTGTACAATTTAAGAGTTAATTTGGGCGAGTGGCTAAAGAGCACAGATTCCTACAGTGATAGGGACGCTGTAGTCGAGCAAATTCTTTTGGAGCAGTTTTATAACTGCCTCCCAGAAAAAGAAAGAAATTGGTTACAGGACCGAGGCGAAATTAAGTCGGCAACTGAAGCTGCCGAACTTATTGAGGAGTATGCTTCGCGCCGACAATTCAGCAACCCAGCAGTGGATAGGCCCCGCAATCCCAAGTTCAGTATGAAAAACCGTCAGGAAAGGCACTTTGCTAGAGTTGGAAACGAAGAAATGAAGGTTTCTTCAGGCAAATTCCCTAGAAAGGACGGCAGTGAGAAAAGTGGGGAAGTGACCAACGTGCAGAACACAAAGAATAAGCTTGAGGCTAGGAAGCCGCTCACATGCTTTAGGTGTAATGAGCAGGGTCACATTGCCGTCAACTGCCGGAAAGAAAAGATTGCTTTCTCGTATGTCAGGGACTGCGATGAAAATATGCAGCTTTTAGAACCCTACCTGCATGACCTAGTAGTCAACGGGAAGCCTTGCAAGGTACTGCGCGACTCGGCCGCAACGATGGATGTTGTCCATCCGGCGTATGTATCGCCTTCCGACTATACAGGACAGTGTGCATGGATCCGACAGGTAGTTGAGGAACAGAGTGTGTGCTTGCCGATCGCGAACGTGGTCATCGAGGGCCCTTTCGGCGAATTAACAACCGAGGCTGCCGTTTCAGGAAAGCTTCCTAAGTGCTATCCGTATTTGTTCTCCAACAAATCGGACATGCTGCTGCGAAAGAGGGGCATCCTTTTCGGAGACAGAGTTGTGCAAGCCTTAACACGTTCAAAGGCGCGAGAACTAGCTACACTGCTCATTCCAGAAAAATCCACAGCGGAGGAAACGGCAGTTAAAACAATGGTAAATGCGGAAGATAGCAGGTCAGAAAACTTTGAGAGCGAGGCATCTCAGATAAGTCAACTTGAAAGTGAGCTTGATGAGACGCGGAATGAGGACGTTCTTGAGAGTAACCTCTTGCCGCCAGTGTCTAGTAATCTCACGAGACTTTTAAGTGGAACCCGAGAGGACTTAGCTATAGAGCAAGCCAATGATCCCAATATACAGGAGATAAGGGAGCGCCACCGCGCCACTAAGACAGCAAACAATATTTCTTTCGAGATGAGAAAGGGAGTGCTGTATCGCTTATTCAAGGATAAGCGCGGAGTAGAGCGGGACCAATTAGTCGTTCCCCAAAAGTACCGCGGAGACTTACTGCGACTTTCCCATGGCAGCTCGTGGTCATGTCACCTTGGAATAAAGAAAACAAAGCAGAGGCTGTTGCAAGAATACTATTGGCCTGGATGTTTTAAGGACACGGAAAATTTTGTACGGTCATGCGACACGTGCCAGCGGGTTGGAAAGGCGCAAGATAAGTGGAAAGCTCCGATGGTGTTAGTACCAATCATTACCGAGCCGTTTCACCGGTTAGTAATAGATATAGTTGGGCCACTTCCTGTGACCGAGTCAGGGTACCGTTATATCCTCACTATGTTATGCCCAGCCACAAAGTTTCCAGAGGCTGTTCCGCTGCGCGAGGTGACGTCCGAGAGTGTAGTGGATTCGCTGCTGTCAGTGTTTGCACGAGTTGGATTCCCTTCCGAGGTACAAAGTGATCAGGGTAGCGTTTTCACGAGTGTCCTCACCACCTCATTTCTCGAGCGATGCGGCATTAAGGTAGTGCATAGCTCGATCCATCATCCGCAGAGCAACAGCGTAGAAAGATGGCACTCTGTTCTCAAACGAGTCCTGAGGGGACTGTGCTATGAAAACAAGCGCGAATGGGATACCTGCCTGCCTGCAGCGCTTTTCGCTTTGCGGTCAGTGCCGCACGAATCCACTGGATTTAGCCCAGCCGAGTTGGTGTACGGAAGGTCACTGCGCTCACCTTTGCGAATGGTGCGCGAAGCCTGGGAGGGGCGCGGAGAAGACCCAACAGTAGTAGAATTCATTCTGAACCTCTTGAATCGCTTACATAACACTAAGGAACTCGTTGAGGCCAGCATGAAGTCAGCCCAGGCTCGTTCCAAGGTGTACTATGATAAGTCAGCCCGTCAAAGGACGTTTTGTATCGGGGACCAGGTGATGTTGCTGAGAAGTTCAAGGCAGAATAAGCTCGAAGTACAGTGGGAAGGACCGGCTGAAGTCGTTGCAAAGCTTTCTAACACTAACTACGCAGTGAAAATTCCCGGTAGGCGTAAAGAAGTGCGCATTTATCATTGCAATCTTATGAAGCCTTATGTGCAGAGGGAAGCCGTGGTAAATCTAACGTTAAACCTTCCCGAGGAGATGGGGGACAACTTGATTTGCCTCAGCGGAAAAGGAAGCAACGCTCAGGAGCTTCTCAAAAAGACGGAGCAGAGAGGAGAACTAAAGAAATCCCAGCTGTCCGATCTGGGCGAGATAATAACAGAGTTTGAGGCCTGCTTCGTGGACAGGCCAGGCAGAACTGATTTGACTGAGCACGATATTGAGCTGACTTCAGACGTGCCAGTGCGATCAAGGTGCTACCGATTTTCTCCAAGGCAAAGAGAAATTCTGGATAGGGAAGTAACTCGCATGCTGGAATTGGGAGTAATAAAACCCTCGGAAAGCGATTATGCTTCGCCTATGATCTTAGTAGAAGCTCCAGGTAAAGACCCTAGGCCTGTGGTAGACTACCGAAAGCTAAATTCTCTCACCAGGGATCAAGTGTATCCTATTCCGAATATTGAGGAGAGAGTAGAACAGGTCAGTAGAGCGGCATATGTGACTACGCTGGACCTTACTCGAGGATACTGGCAAGTACCGCTCACTGAACGCGCCAGCAGATACGCGGCTTTCGTCACTCCGACGGGCAGCTACCAGCCAACAATGATGAGTTTCGGGCTCAAAAATGCTCCATTTTGTTTTTCCCGACTCATGGATAGGGTTTTAAAGGGGTGTGAAACATTCGCGGTGCCTTATTTAGACGACATTGCGGTTTTTTCCGACTCATGGGCGGACCATATGGTACATCTAAGAGCTGTACTGAGCCTTTTGCGTCAAGCTGGACTAACCGTAAAGGCCGAGAAATGTTGCCTGGCAAGGGCGACCGTGGACTACTTGGGTCACAATGTAGGTCAAGGTTTCAGGAAACCCAGCGAGATTAAGATTTCTGCGGTAGCAGACTACCCGCGGCCGAGCACGAAGACGGAAATTCGAGCATTCCTGGGTCTGACTGGGTACTACAATCACTACATCCCTAACTATTCAGCTTTGGCTAGCCCTCTGACCGACGCTCTCCGCAAGACAGAACCGACAAATGTAGTCTGGGACGAACAAAAGGAAGCCTCCTTCGTAAACCTGAAGGCTGTGCTGATTAGCCGTCCGGTATTGCGAGCTCCAGACTATGGCCGAGAATTCACGGTCCAGTGTGATGCCAGTGATCGAGGGTTAGGTGCTGTTCTCTGCCAGAGAGATGACGACGGTAATGAGCACCCCGTGCTCTACTTGAGCAGAAAACTGAGTTCTAGAGAGAGGGCTTATTGCGCGTCAGAGAAGGAATGCGCTTGCATTGTATGGGCCATTCAAAAATTGCAGTGCTATCTTGGAGGGGCCAAATTCACCGTAGAGACGGACCATTGTCCCCTGGCTTGGCTGCAAACTGCGACATCGAAGAACAGTCGCCTTCTTAGGTGGAGCTTGATTTTACAGCAGTACAATTTTGAAATAAGATACAAAAAGGGGAAGTTAAATGGGAATGCGGACGCGCTTAGCCGCTCTTTCTAAGCGGTCCGAGATGTTCCTCACCATGTATCCAAATTGATAATCAGGTTTTTTTTTTTTTTCGTGCGCTTGAATATAGATGACTATGTAAAGCAGCACGTTTGGTTTTCGAGGCATACGTGGGTCCTGAACGTCTTGAGAGTGGGCTTTTCTCGAACAACAATGGCAGTTTTCTTTTGACCTGGTCTCTTCAGACGGGAGCCGAGTGCTTGCTTCGACATGTGGTTGAGTTTCAGATAGCTCAAGCAATTTGGCCTACAACAATCAAGACAACGCGACATGCAACAGCGAGCTTCAAGCGTTCACGTGCAGGCCATTAAGTCGTCTCTTCATGCAGCAGCTGCGGCTGCTGCCCTCCGAGTCTCTTCTGGCGGGGGAGGAGGCTGTTACGACCAAGCATCCGCATTTGCGCGCTCTATTGTTCGCCTGTGGGCATGGAAAAGTTTTGTGAATATGTGGTGATGGTCCATTGGCTCTAAGTGAGCCTGTTTCCAGGAATCCTGTTTTGTAAGCATGTTTTGCTTTGTGGACAACCTGCAAATGCCAAATTGGCCCTGTCAAGAGAACGTCTGGAAAAACACAAAGAAACGTCCCCCTGCGGGAAATAGCAGGAAGTGCTTTCTTTTGTTCACCCTTCCAGTCGAGAAGTGCTATCCTCCAGTGATGAATGCCTCCTATCCAAAGGAGACGACAGAGTGACATGTCCGCTGACGTGCAGGACAAGAGAAGAGCATGACTCATACGGCCATTAAGTGATTTCCCGGGAATGCAGGAAAGATTTGCAATTGTCGAAAAGGGACCATGTTGGGAGCCCTATGCGGCGCCACGTGCACTCGGGTTTCTGAGAAGTAAAACCCCCAGAACCAGCCTGTGGTTTCTTTGCTGAAGAATAGAAATGTACCTCCTCTCCTCGCCGTTCCCAAGCTTTTCCCGCCAACAAGTGATCACGCCCAACGAATGAATGCCGGACCAGTCAGTGCTTCAGACCATCAGTGCAGTGATGTGTTCGATTGGATGCCGATACCTGAGGGGCGTGCCCTGGATTTGGTTGGTCAGCATCTTCAGAGAGGGGCTGGACATAGGGGGTTTTTAAGGACGCTGCAGAGCACGAAATGTCGCTCTGGGCCCTGGGTAAACGGCTCATCCAGTCGATTCTCGCTATGAACTCTTAACGTTTGCCATTTTGCTGATGTACCCTTCTTTTTCTTGTAAATATTCTTGTAAATAATCTTGTAAATAAGTTTCTCAAAGTGCCATTAAACCTGCTTGTACATATTTCACCAACTTCGAAGATTCAATCCTACTTCAACCCCGAGTCTCTGCACGCTACCAAGTGAAGGCCGGGTCGACATAGCCCCAGCGTCACGACACTCGGTCTTTCAAATCATACGAGCGGATAGGATCGTCGCATGCAACGATTCAACGCTTTCTTACAGTTCGGCTTCTGAAAGACCTTTATAGATTTCATGAATTACGCCCCGGCACGAAGCAGCCGGTGCCATCACGTAAATTGGACGTTATGAGTTTTGGCTTGGATGGATAACGTGGTAAGTGCTCCTACCTTTCGTACGGTGAATTCGTTGGTGGTCTTCAGAAGGATGACATTCTGGTGGTACTTTATTTGCAGAGTCAGAGTCTGTCGCTCATGCGGCGCCAAGTCTGCTGCTGAGGCAATGTCTTTAAGAATTTCGTAGGCTTTAACCTGGGAGATATTGAGCGTACTTGGTGCCATGATTACGACGGTTTTCAACGTTGACAAAGGTGTTGCCGGAATCTTTTGTTTGCCTTTCCTCTTTGGGGTAATAATTCAGTCAGACGCATCGAAATCTTCAGAGGTATGAGCGCGTGCTTTGCTGGCGTCGGAGGCACGAGCGCGTGCTTCGGCAGCGTGGGCACGTGTTTCTCCAGGAAATTCATCGGGGGAACGTGGCGGCGGCGGTGCCGTTGCCAAGGTAACCGAATCAAAGTTCGTGGCAAGGCTTAGCGAGCCTCGGGCATCGTCAGAACCTATAAATGGTCGGTTCTTAGCAAAAACGTGATGAAATTCGGCACATGAGGAGTCAAAATGATCCTGGTTATTTGCCGAATAACGTGGGCTGGGCGATTCAGGTACCAGGGTCGATGATCTGGCACAAAGACAACAGATTCCGGAGCTCACTGTTCCGCCGTCTTTCCTAGGCGACGCCACCTAGCGGATCAAGCTGCAGGTGCTAAAATCGTTATGCATAGACACGCATATTCGTGTGACAATTTGCACAAATTTTTTACACGATGATAAATAAGAGTTGCTATAATACTACTTTGGACAAAGCCAATGATATACTGCTTTCTTTCCAACTTGTTTTGCATGTACCATCTACTTAATATTACTCTCGCACTTTCTAAAAATGTACCTAATTAATTTTATAAATGAATGAATCTCGATCACAAAGAAAATATGCTTACCTGGCCAAGACGACTGTCTGTACGTTGCCCTGTTCGTGCCTTTGTGAACGGTGGAAACTTCACACTAGCTATACCTAAAATACCAAGCATACTTACAGGGCAGGTGGCAGAGATGAATATGGCCATGCATTGCTTTCCTTAAAGGCCCACTGTCCACCCTCCGGTCGAAAATATTGTTACGGTGTAGCAAAGGGGTGTTTATTTACAGTGATATGGCAGTGGGATAAGGTGAAGCCTACTAGCCCCAGGCGCCAACGCTTCGTCTTCCTCTTCTGTCCCACCATCACCATCCTTCATCGTCGTCATTAGCGTGAAATTTCCCCCCTACTCAGACGAAGCCCTCTGGGCGTGTTCGTGAGTCGTGCGAGGCTGACACGGCTTCAAGCGGGCAACATGACACAGTTCGGTTTTGGCAGACCGGCGACCCGATGCTGTCAGGCGGGCTATTCCATAAGTTAAATCACTAAGGCGTTTGATAACCACATATGGGCCGTCATAATGGGCCAAGAGTTTTTGATGTAGGCCACGGCGCCGAATTGGACGCCATAGCCAGACTAAATCACCTACAGAGTACGTGACCCGCCGGTGACTGCCATCGTATCGCACTTTAGAACGTTCTTGTGAAGCACCAGACCGTAATCGGGCGATTCTCCGAGCTTCTTCGGCGAGACAGAGGGTCTCAGCCAGGCAGGGGTATTCACGGCTTGTGAAGGGCAGGATAGTATCCAGAGAGTAGCGTGGCGGTCTGGCATAAAGCAGAAAAAATGGACTGTACCCAGTCGTCTCATGCGTGGCGGTATTAAACGCATACGTGATGAAGGGCAGTATGGTGTCCCAGTTCTTATGCCCTGCGTCCACATACATGGCTAGCATGTGGATAAGCGTTCTGTTGACGCGCTCAGTCAAGCCATTTGTCTGGGGATGGTATGGCGTCGAGTGTCGGAAAGTTACGGCGCATAAACGCATGAGCTCTTCAACAACATCAGCAGTGAATTGTCGGCCCCGGTCAGTGATGACAATTCGTTGGCGGCCCGTGTCGTAAGATGACTGAGTGCAGCAAGAAAAGCGACACCTGATGCGCCGTAGCAGATGGAAGAGCGGCGGTTTCACAGTAACGTGTGAGATAGTCCACGCAGATTACAATCCAGCGATTTCCATCCACGGACTTCGGAAACGGACCTACGAGGTCAATGCCTACTTGATCAAACGGTGCTGTCGGGGTCTTCACAGGGTGCAGCAAGCCAGACGGAGTTGCAGTTGGACGTTTGTGGCGTTGACATTGCTTGCAACTGGCAACGTATTGTTCAACCGTCGAGCGCATTCTGGGCCAGTAAAATCTTTCTTGAGCATGGTGGAGTGTTCGAACCGATCCCAAATGCCCAGAAGTTGGATCATCATGCATAACACGCAATACGTCCGTGCACAACGTCTTGGGAACTACGAGTAGGTATCGCTGGACGACAGGCGAATAACTCTTTTTCCATAGGAGGCCATCATGCACACAAAAACGGCTTGTAGGTACGTTGGCTTGGGCAAAGAGAGGCTGCAGACTGGCATCATTTTGCTGTTCCGTTTTGAAAACATTCGTGTCGGGGAACGCTGGCTCGAGGGTCGATATATAATTGTCGAAATCGTCGCTTTCAGGTCCAGTCGTGGCCATTGGCATCCTAGAAAGACAATCTGCGTCTGCATGACGCCTCCCGCTTTTGTAAACCACGGCAAAGTCATATTCCTGTAACCGGAGGGCCCAGCGTGCGAGGCGACCACATGGGTCTCGAAGGTTCCGCAACCAACAGAGTGAATGATGGTCAGTTACGATAGTAAACGAACGTCCGTACAAATATGAACGGAAACGCTGCACAGCGAAAACTACAGCTAGGCATTCCTGCTCGGTGACTGTGTAGTTTCGCTCCGGCTTGCTCAGGGTACGACTTGCGTACGCGATAACATGCTCTCGTTCATTGTGCCGTTGGACAAGGACTGCACCAAGACTGATTCCACTAGCGTCCGTGTGTACTTCTGTCATTGCAGTAGGATCGAAGTGACGTAAGATGGGTTTCGATATTAAAAGAAACTTCAGTTGACGGAATGACGCGTCGCAGTCTGGTGTCCAGCTAAAAGTAGAGTTTTTGTGGAGAAGGCACGTCAGTGGGTAAGCAACGTCAGCAAAGCAATGTATAAAGCGTCTAAAATACGAGCACAACCCTAGAAAACTGCGCAACTGCTTCACTGTCTGCGGGGGTTTAAAAGACTCAACAGCGGCAGTTTTCTGGGGATCCGACATTACACCATCACCATTGACAAGGTGTCCTAGCACCAGCGCTTGGCGCTCTCCAAAGCGGCACTTTTTGGAGTTCAGAATTAGGGCGGCGTTGTGCAGGCAATTCAAGACACGTACTAGACGGTCATTGTGTTCTTGGAAGGATTTCCCAAATATGACGACATCGTCCAGATAGCAAAGACAAATGTCCCATTTTAAGCCGCGCAAAACTGTGTCCATAAAGCGTTCGAATGTAGCTGGCGCATTACACAGCCCGAATGGCATAACATTAAACTCATAAAGGCCATCTGGCGTTACGAAGGCTGTTTTTTTCTTATCCGCAGGGTCCATTGGAATTTGCCAGTAGCCAGATCTGAGATCAAGACAAGAAAAATAGGACGCACCAGAGAGGCAGTCGAGGGCATCGTCTATGCGAGGAAGAGGATAGACGTCCTTTTTCGTAACAGAATTTAAACGCCGATAATCGACGCAGAATCGCCACGAACCGTCTTTCTTGCGTACAAGAATAGCAGGGGCAGCCCAGGGGCTAGATGACTCCTTTTTCTGTAGCATGTCCTCCACTTGCTCATGAATGACTTTGCGCTCAGATGGGGATACGCGATATGGCTTTTGACGAATGGGGCGAGCCGAACCAGTGTCGATGCTATGATGGGTCCGACGTGCAGGGCGAGAGGTTGGTCCATCTGTTTCAGAACAGTCAAACATAGGCGAAAAAGGTAGAAGAATATCCACAAGAGTACGGCGTTGAGGTGAGCTGAGATCGGCGCTGATCATGCGGAAGATCGAAGACGAAGTTTCATCAGCAGGCAAAGGTACGGTGGCACTCGTAGCATCTGTGACCAAAGCAATGACGTGGGGCGCATCGGGTCCACAGGAGGCAAGTTTCAATCCCGTTGGTAAAACTGCGGGCTCGGACGATGGGTTGATGGTCCATAACGAGACACTACCATGATGCACGGATATCATACAGTGAGGGATAATTACATTTTTCTTCAGGCATGCTGAGTGAACTGGGTGCACCATGGCCTGGAATGAAACCTTCTCAAGAAGTGGAACGGACACGGGGACGAACATGGCAGACAAGGATGGAACTACTGTGTCTTCGGTAATACTAAAAACTGTTTCTTCATCACGGCCACTTCCAAAAAGTGTCGGCAGATGCGAGCCATCAAAATGAACCTCTTGACTTCGGCAGTATAGCGCCACAAAACTTCAAGAAGTCCATTCCTAAAATGATGTCATGCGTAGAGTGGGGTAAGACTATGAATTCGGCTTGAAAAATTGCACCACCCACAGACACTTGCGCACTACACACACCCAGTGGCCGCAACGCCTCTCCACTCGCACCACAAAACGTTGAAGCACGGTCATATTCAAACATCACTTTGCGTCCCAACAAGCGCCTAAACTGATTACTCATCACAGACACAGTCGCACCCGTATCCACCAAAGCTAATGTATACACACCATCAATAAACACACGAATTTTGTTTTTGAGCATTATAGTTGGAGGGATGTTGGCACACAGCACATTTCCAGCGGCCTCACCCCCATTGGTCGCGCTGGTTAGTTTTCCTGCTGAGGATGCTGAGGCGACATGGGGCGCCGTCGTGGTGATGGAGAATGACGCGCACGGATGGCGGGTGGTGGAGTAACACTTCTATCAGATGCAGGGGAGTGGTCGCGGATATTCTGGTTATGGATGTTGCGGTAATACCCACGCTGAGTATTTGATCGTTGAAAAACGGGATTGTATTGCCGATTGTTGGGTACTGTTGGAAGCGCCGGACGGTTATAGCGAGGTGGGAACCTACTGCGGCAATATCTGGCGATGTGACCTTCGACGCCGCAGCGGTAGCATATCGGCGGGGAAGGTAGAAAATGCTGTTGCGAATAAGAGCAGGGAACAGCTGGGTGCGTCGTAGGTCTGGATGAATGCTCATATTGCTCAGGAATCCTGGTAGATCGAATGGAAGATCTATGGGCACTTGAGGTGACGTCATACCTTGGGGCGTCAGGCACCGACGCATTCCGGTTGGCGAAATGCATAGGAGGATAGTCAATGGAAGCTGCAACTTCAGGAGCTTGTGGGAAAGGCTGAACGGTAATCGCTTGTGGTGGTGAAGCCGGCCGTCTAGATACCCTCTGGACAGAGACCTCAGCAGATTCGTGTAGGGGAAGTGGGTTGAGCCGCAGGAGTTCTTCCCGCACGATTTGCCGGATCGTCGATGAAAGATCTAGTTGGGCGTGGTCATCAAGGCTGGCCACGGTAGGGACGTTGGCCAGCCGCCCAAATTTTGGCACAATACGACGCGTTTTCAGAGCTTGAAAAGCGCGGATGTGTTTAATGACATCGGAGACGGTTTCAAGGCTGTCTTTGGCGATTAAAAAGTTGTACACGTCAGCCGCGATACCCTTCAAAATGTGGCCGACTCTGTCTTCTTCGGGCATGTTGGAATTGACACATCTGCACAATCTGAGGATCTCTTCTGTATAAGTGGTACAAGTTTCATCCGGCAATTGAGCTCTTTGGGCAAGGGTCTGCTCAGCCCGCTTTTTGCTCGGTACAGAGTCACCAAAACGCTGTTTGATCTCGGTGGCAAACCGTTCCCAAGTTGTCAAATTGTCCTCGTTATTCTCGAACCATGTCATCGCCGTGTGAGTTAGAAAGAAGACGACATTTGTGAGCATGGTGATAGGGTCCCACCGGTTGTACCGACTAACTCGTTCATAATGAAGTAGCCACTTCTCAACGTCCTCACCTTCCTCTCCTGCAAACGGTCGTGGTTCCCGGTAAGGCTGGCAGGGAATAGAGCTGGAGGGGGCAGGCCTGTCACCAGCCTGGCTTGCAGCGTCGCGGCCGGCACGGTTAGAATCGGTGTGGTCCATGATGTTTGGAAGCGGTGGCAGTCCAGCAAGGCGGCGACTACGTCGAAACTCCAATTGTTCTTGCTGCGCCGTACTTGGGGATCGAACGGAGCACCTTCCACCAAGTTGTTACGATGAAATAGCAAAGGGGTGCTTATTTACAGTGATATGGCAGTGAGATAAGGTGAAGCCTACTAGCCCCAGGCACCAACGCTTCGTCTTCCTCTTCTGTCCCACCATCACCATCCTTCATCGTCGTCATTAGCGTGACAATATTTTCTTCTCCGGTGATTGTAAAACTTCGCCCCCAGAACGCAAGGCCGCAAAATGTTTTTGAAAATAGTAATAACGCAGTTACGGTCACCGCAATCACCCGATTCTGTCGTGCTTCTCTCCTTCCGTTCCCTCGCAGAGGTTTTTCACTCTCCTGCCCGAGGTCGTCTAGCCTCCGCGAGACAAATTCCCCTTCTTCCTCCGCGTTTGGCGGGAGGTGGGGCGTGGCAATCCGCGTGCGCGAAAAAAAAAAGAAAAAAAAAACGGGCGAGGGAGTGCGCGACGCTGGATTCAGTCTGGCCGTGGCGAGGAAAAAGCGCGCAGCGTGCGGTAGACACCCATCCTTCCCTCTCAGATAGCGAGACGGACCAATGTACGTCGTTCTCGACAAATACGTCATAGCTGCGGCTCTTCGGGCCAGCGCAGGGAACGGGAAAGCTGGCTTTCCGAAGGAGAGCATGAGAGATCTTTGATTTGTATTTTCGTTGCTTTGCGGCGCGCGTGCCACTCTAGCATTTTGCACAGACTATCTCCGGTACCTGATCGAAACACTGGGCTACTTCGCTTAAAAGGTCCTTCCATATACAGTGGCCCTTTAAGCCAAAATTAACGAACGGATCATCTTTTGGCAAGGTTTAGCGATATCCACGGCTATCCAAGGCGCCTGTCAAGCAAGCATCAAGACAGATGATGCAACTGTTTACTTAAGTGCGCTGAAATGATTTGTTCCAAGAAACTTGTCGCATCAGCCGAGCGGCCAGTTAGCGCAGTTGGTTGATTTTGCCACTGAATCATGGCCTTTCGGACCGAAGTTGTGGAGCGTAGTTCGCATTAATCTGAGCTCAGAAATACGATATCCTGCAGCTGCATGCGCGCAAACGTGTATGTCAGCCTCTTGAGCGATGTCAAATCAACTCCTTTGTTAGGCAGTTTGTGTCTGTGTGTAGTACGGAAGGAATTGCTGCCCGGAATGCAGGCACTTAACTGAGGGGACAACTTGAGAACTGTGCTCTATACTAACAGCTGGCAGTGGTAAGTACAAGTTTGGGACAGTTACACCCGCAGCTTTATGGGACACCTTTCAATTGTGAAGGAATTATTGGATAGTGGAAGATACTGCTGTGCGCACGTTTGATGGGAGAGATCTCATGGAAAGATGCGAAGCAAAAATTAGGGTTTTTCCTGCGCTCGCATGAAATAGGTAAAGCTGCCATTGAAAACAAATAGGCTGCGCTTTTAATAACTACAAAACATTGGTATACAAGATAGTCTTCTATAAAGATACCAATGTAAATATGTAAGCTCCTAACCGGGAACAAAATTTAGCGATCACAAAAAGCAGTTAAAAATAATAAAATTCACAGTGACTTAGCTGTAGTTAAGCCCAGAAGATTGCGAAAGTAAGAGAGGCTGTGTCTCCAATGAAAGACGACACCACCTGTTCGGGTTCCTCGATGCGCGCACCCTCGCGCCCTCGAAGGGTGGAGACAACTCCGCCATATTTTGGCCCACCCTTCTCATAGCGCTTCAGGAGCGTTCCTGTTATCTGCAATCCCAATCTTGAACGCGCGCCACGGAATGCCACGCGACAGGAGCGATGGCGTACCATCCAAACGCACATTTCTCGGAGAAAGTGCGAGATAATGCGCCTTTCCTCCCGAAGTCGCATCTTGTCTAGAGTTCCTGCCATCTGCAATCCTAAAGTTGAACGCGCGCCAAGGAACGCCACGCGACAGCCGCCGCAAAAGCGGGACACACTTGCGTGGGCTCAAATATGGAGGTTTAGAAGCGGCACTGACACTTTCAAAGAATGTCCCCACTACAGTGAACTAGAATATTCTAGTTCACTGTAGTTCCCACGCCCGTCGCGCGACGGGCTGAGGGCCGCCAAAGCATTGCCGCTCGGCGCTGTCGCTCGGTTTTTGGGTTTTTAGAAAATTTCGCGTGTCGCCCGGAAGCAGCTCGCGAGGCAGCCAATAGCAGAGGGCTTTAGGGTGCTCAACTTCCGTTCTTGCTTTTTTTTTTCTTTTTATTGCGTGTGAAGTTAGTTTTCCTAGTCCGGTTTGGGCGAAGAACCTGGTGCCTTCACGCGCTCACTTCGTCTGATCCGTGTATATATGAATGCATCGAGATAATTCAGTAAAAGCTCGGAAGGGTAATAAAAGAAAGAAAAAGTGTAGCATGGCTAGATATTGTTAATTTTCGAAAGGAGCCGGAGAAAGTCACTGCTTGCAATGCAAGTCGGCATCGCAGTGTAGTAGCGCACCGCTGCGCTGTGACCCTTTCAAATACGATGCTTTACAAGAAATTTCATCAGTGTTTTATCGTACTTCATGCTGTTTAGTGTTAGAAATGGGATATAGCGTGATTGCATTCCCTTTGACCGAGGCGGCGGTAACAAAGCAACGCTGAAAACGCGCCTCTCTGTCGCTGAGCCCTGTCGCTGAGCCCCGTGCACCAGCGACAACGACAGGCGTTGGCGGCGGCGTCGCGCGACGGATCGCTAGGGGTTGTCGCCTCATGCGGTTACCGCTTTAAAACCCCTCAATAATTTGAAAGTAGCGACACTCCCCTCCACTCCGGCGTGTTCCTCGAATTTCCTCGCCCGCCGGCTGCGCGCGCTGCACACGGCACGCTTTTTTGGTCATCGCTCGCTCGCCATCCGGGCAGTTGGCTGGCACATGCGCGTGCTCTTAAGTTCGCGCTTTTTCCACACTCTGTTGTTGAATAAAATCACGAGTAAGACATGCGACACGCTTGACTACCACGAGCCACATAAACTCGTACGCGCAATGAAAGTGCCAATTAAGAGCGCATTTGCGGCACGAACAAAACCACTTGCTGCATACATCTCACATTCCTTTTGACTTGTCCATACCATCTGTCTGACTCGGCATAGTATATGAAGCTTAATATTTACAATATATTTGAACATTCCAGAATATTTTCAGCATACTAATTGTTAGTTAAATTTAGATTCACCTCGAACTAATTTTCGCGGTAGTACAGTTTGTGAAGTTGCGCACGAGTGGAGTTTTAGTAGTGGGATGTTTGCTGGGAACAAGCTGGGACATTGCTTTGATGGCCGTCCTAAAGTTTTTCATTAAGGTTCAGTCTGAGTTATAACGAACTACTTACAGACACCGACATCTTTTTCCCGAATTGGATCAGGCTCTTTTGCGCTGCTCTCGTTTAAAATCATCGCCACAAGCCGTTCAGCTTTCGGTGAGGCTACGTCTCTAATTCGTCGCTTCGATTCTTCAGGAAGAAAAGGCCAAAATTCACGCGTGCACAACTAGGAAGCGAGCGACACTAAGCTTGCGAGCAAGCAGCGGTGTTCAGCGGAGTAGTGCCACTCCGCAGTCGCGTACTACTAGGAGCTCCGCTTATAAAGGCAGCGGGAGGTCGGAGAAGGGCGGATGAGTCGCACGGCCACGCGAGCGGGCGGCGCGGCTGAAGTTGAAGGCAGCTCCTCTCCCGCTGAGCCGTCGCACGCGGACCGCGCCTGCCTCCGCTCTCGACGTCGTCGGTCGGACTGTGCATCACGTAGTGCCCCTCGGCTGCGCGGCGGCTCAAGCAGCGCTCTCTTCTCACCCCCTTTTCACCCTCGGCGGGGGGGACCCCACCGCACCAGCAGGCACGGTGCTTGTTCGATGCCCCCTCCGCTCTCGCCACTGCTTTCCGCTGCTCGGTGGCGATCGTTAGGTCCCGGGTGTGCGCGCCCGCTCACGCCTGGCTGAGCAGCCGCCGCTTCGGGGATTCTCAGCTCCCGGCGGCGGTGGTTTTCTATCCTCGCGGGCTGCGCGAGCTGCCCACCTCCTTCTCCGATTCGCTCCCCACTCCGTCTCTCCGCCATCCCATCCCATTCGCCGGCGATGTCGCTTCGGCTGCGGCGCGGCATCGGGACCGGAGATTTCTGCCTTCTCTCTTCTTTCTTTTTTTTTTTTTTTTGTTTTTCAGTCTCCTCCCGTTCTTCTCTTCGCTCTCGCTGTTCTCGGCCGGCCGCGATATTTACGCCAGGGACTTATTTCTTCCTTGGGCGTTTTCCTTTGCATCTTTTCTCTTTGAGCGCCTTTCTCCTTCGGCTCCCGGTTCTCCGTTTCCAAAGGAAATCCGATCGTTGCCGCCCGCGGGATCTTCGGAAGGACCGACGGCGGGGTCTCGCTTTCCTCGCTTCCTGCGCAGACTATGGCATTTTTCCCTTCATTTTGCTTTTGTACTTGTTCCTGTCGTTCAGCATTCATATTTTGTTCACGAAGGCACTACTCAGCGTTTCCTGCGTGCTTGGCATTCGCGGCTTGGGCGGCCCAGGTGACTGTTCCGGTCGTCGTTTAGTTTTACTTTAAATTTACTCTTTAGGGATCGAAGACACGTGCGGACATCCAGAATTTGGTTTGGCGCGACTCAAGCACCATGTAGCATGGCCTCGGAATCGTGATGGCATGGAGCACGAGGTTTCAAGATAATCATCATCATCACCATCATCTTTATTTTTCACTGTGAGGTACATGCACATGGATTATTAGTATTACAGAAGGAGGTCCCGAAGTATAAACTGTCCGGGGGACCTCCTAAGACAGAATGGATAAGATTAGCAGGTAACATACTAGGCAGTGAAAAAAAGAATATACAGGCGTGCAGAGAAAAACTATAATAGAATACTAACGAGAAACAGTGCAAATAAATTCTAAATAAACAGGAACTTCAAACAAAAAATGCACAAATTACAGAAATTAGCGCATTATTGGTACAAGAATAAATAAAATGTAAACATGGAAACTATGATCCAGACAAAACATCTTTAGTCGGTGGAACAAAACAAGGTAGAAAATAAATATGTCTTTAATGAACGATGAAATGAATGAATAGTACGCTGTGCTTTAATTTCAGGAGGCAGTGAATTCCAAAGAGATATGCCTGAGAAGTATGCAGTTTGTTTCCCATAATTGGTCCTGATTTTCGGTAGTAGTAGATTATGCTGTTCAGCAAATCTGGTGTTATTTTTGTTAAAAAGCTTGGGTGACTCAAAACCACTAAGGACGACATGTTTATTACGCGTTTTGAAGATGATTGATGCCAACCTAAAATTAAGCTGTAGCGACAATGGCAGTATGTTAAGTGTGCGATAATAATTGAATAATCGCGCTTTAGTGCGAACATGCTGTTTGTTTTGTCAAAATAAATAGCGAAAACATCAAGTATCAATAATGGCTTTGCCCAGAAATTGGATATAATGATCGACAGATCAACAACATTGTACCTTGCACGCCCTTTTTTATTGCTGCATCTACAAGCGATGGCAGCGCAACGTCAACACTCTTCTATCTGGGCGTAATATAGAAACTTTTTCACAAAATGTTTTCGCACCTACTGCTGTTGATATTGGATAGCTTCTATTTGCACAAAGGTCCACTGCAGCCAATGAGCGTCAAGAAAGAAAACTCAAAATCTGCAACCGATTTAAATATTCATCAGAGACCGTTGTGAGGCTCTGCAGCCCCTTTAATATTTCAAACCACGCGATTTTCCTGTTTGTATTGGTGTTTGCCCGGGCAGCGCGAATGCGCATGAGCGAGATGCCATTCGAGGGGGCAGCATGTTATCGGTGCGGGTCGGAAGCAAGACGGGGCTTTTGCCCGACGGGAGGCCAGCGAGCGTCATGAGCCAGCGTGATGTGCACGGAGACGGAAAGATTTGCCAGACGAAGACCGAAGCAGTGCCACGCAAAGAGCACTGTTTCTTGTACCGCCGTTAGCGCTTTGACCCTACCGCTCGCCCTATTCGCGCCGCAGTGTGTTTTGTCTTGCCGCGGTAAAGCCCTGACCCTCATTCTGTTCTATCCTTGGTGGTCTATATTGTAGTGCGCGTCGACGGCATGTTTCCAGCACAGTGGCGCCAAATGTTGTTTCTTTTTATTGAATGCTTTTCCGTTTATCCGGAATAAATCGTTGTTTTTAAGAGACTGGATTTGCCACTCGTCGGGCGAGACCATGGCTCGCGGACCTGTTCTCTTCACCGTTTACAGCATTAAAATGCGTTGTATACATGCAGCTAGCCTGGCGCCCCCGGTTATCGCAAGAGAGATGGCGCAGAGAGCCAGATTAAAAACAATGTGAATGTTTTGTAGTGAACAGTAAAATGAGCGTCGTTATCCAAGAGCTCTTCATAGTGAATGCATTTCGACGTTGCTTTTACAGCGGCGGTGCACGTAAATCACTGAATTTACAATAGATCTCTTGATGAACCTGTAAGTGCAACTGTTCCTAGTGTTTAGTGTTCATAAGTTCTAGGTATGATTATGCTCATATTAATCTAAACTTGATTTCAACACCACCCGAACTTTTTCTTGCTTTTAAACACGGAGCTTAATTGTTAACGTAAAAAAAAGAAAGTAAAAAATAATGTTGGATACAAATAAGATGTTCCGTCTTTCCTCGATTGCGGCAAGTGATGCACAACCATTCATCCCCCACTGGCAACTTATCAGATAACGATACAATCGCTGCCAACCTTCTCGCTCGTCTCATTTTTTTCCGCTACCCACAATGTGGCTCATGCCTCAGGAAGATCCCAAAGCGCCCATCACATTCAGCGCACTATACCTGCCGACGTGCACAAAAAGTCCCAATTCGCACCCCCGCGCGAAATTTAGTCTTCCCATAGCTGTTAGGCGACATCTAAATTGAGCTGAATCTTTGAGAGTTTCAACTCTTTTTTAATAAGCGGTAGCGTACCCAGCCTATGAGCAACGGTTCGATTCAAACACGTGGAAATTCCCTTCATGTCTCCCTCTGTCTACCTCCACCCACGTGAGCTGCTTCACTCTCAGGCCAACTCGAAAAAAAGCCGAATCACTCACCTCCCGCAGTTACCATACAAACGGGCTGACCTGCAGCTTCGAGGTCGCACGTTTGAGAAGACATTTCCGAATGGTCTTCGAGTTTGATCCCGTTCAAGCGGTGACCAGTCGTCAAGAACTGAGGGAAGAGTACTTTTTGCCTGTCAAGGGACAGCTGGGAGGTTTTGGGGAGATGAAGCTGCCGAAAGCATACTCACGAAGGGCGTTGAAGAGCAAAGCGGCTTTTTCACTCTCTTTTTTTTTTTTTTTTTTTTACCCTCTGTATAAACGAGACTCGCCTTCTCCCGGACCCACGGGCACCACGCCGGAGGAGTCTACACGGCTGAGTGTGCTCGGAACAAACAGCGTTCGCCGGCCCCGGCCCCCTCTTCCCTCGCGGCTGTGGTCGCTCGCTTGGCAGCCGCGGTCGGAGCACGCAAGCGCAGTGTCGTCGCCCTCGCCGCCGCCCACTAGGCACTCTCACGCCTCCCACACCCCGCACTGTCTGCGTCCGCCCGTGTCGTCCATCTCGCGCACTTTGCTTCCCTCCACCCTCCCCGGGATCATCGAACGCACGCGGTGGGGCTTCTCCGGTTGGGATGACGTGCCTGAGGGCGGAGGGTCCTTTCGGACGGCGAACAGGGATGTTGCGAAATGCAAAGGAAGGCTGCATGGGGTCGGCTCTATTGTAATGGTTGAGCCGGGCGCGTACGACAAGCACACAGGGAACTCGTCCGCGTTGCGAAAGACACTAAAAGCGGATAAAAATTTCGGGATCGGTAGTGCCGCCTCGGAGTATAGGGGCCACATCTAAGCTAAAAGTTCTCCATTACGCAGTCTTTTGACCATGTCCCGGTTTAAACTCACCTGTTCAGTTCTTCGGCCTTTGCGGTTTGACGTTTTTAGTGAGGCACCAGGTGGCACCTCTTTCACTTGCCCATGTCATCTTCTACGAGGTGTTACGTTTCGAATTTCCCGAGTAACGAGAATGTGCACGTGTCGAAATGGGCGTTCGTTTTTCTAAGAAGACTGCACGCGACCACCTCGGAGTTCGCGGACCAGAACCGCCCAGGACGCAGCGACGTGGTGTCGCATGTCGGCAGCGACGGCAGCAGTTGCCCCAGTTTGTGTCCGGAGGACTGTGCACAGAGGCGCTAACGAATTCGCCGGAGAGCGGGCGCGCCTGTGTTTAGAAACAGAGCGCCGCAGCGTCTGCGAGTTAGCATCGAGGAGGTGGTGGTGGTGGTGGAAAACATTTATATCACGTCCTCTCCCCCCCGTGGAGAAGAACAGTCACCGCATTCCTTTCCTGCGGAGTGCTCCCGTGCGAAGGGTCCGCATTGGTGGCGCATGGTTCTAATCTTGGACAGCCAGCAAGCCTCCTTGGGACCCCTATGCCTGTCTTCCCCCGGCGGAGTCGCCATCGTGCCGCAAGAGTGGAGTGAGTGAAAAACGTTTATGGAAAGAGTGCTCTGGGGGGATGTTTCTGGTGGGTGGTTCCCGAAATGTGTGCATGTCCGGAACTCGAATGTGATTGGACTTTGCCAAATAGAAAAATTCCCTAACTTCCCTAACTAGGTACTTGGGGAGAAGAAAGCTGTTAAAACGAGAATACGAGTGCTATCTGGGGTGTACCTTCTCATATGTCCACCATGTAAATAAACCTTCATTAAGTTCTCTCTAACTCTCGGCCAGTCTCTGCTTGGGCGACCACCGCCCATCGCCCAATGTTCAAGTGCTTGCAGCCCAACGTCTGACTCGGCTTTTCGCTACCCGTTGGTCCGTTACTGGAGCAGACGCAACGCAATATCGGCCCAAAAGGGCTCCGCGCAATATTTCGAAAAAAAAAAAAAAACGAAAAAAAGAAACGAGACAGAAAACAGATCTGTTGTACCTTCAGTGACACTGAACACGGATCGATATGGTATGGGCGGAGTGGGTTGCCCTAGAAGTGCTAGGCTTGCGACTGCACTGCAGCATCGCTGAAGGAGGAGAGAAAGAGCCGAGTGCAAATGCTTAACCGTGTGAAGTAAGAGCGATCTTCTTCGTCCCACTTGCGACGCGCCTCATAAGAGAGCGCGGGAGCCGCGGTTTCCCATGGGGCAATTTCCCTCCTGCGGCCAACCGACCTCAATGCGGACGGAACGAGGAGAGCGCCATATTGTGCTGGCTCCAACGTGTACACAGGCACCGCGGGAAGTCGGAAGCGTGTGCAGAGAGAATTCCCTGCGGGCCGGGTTCTCACGGCTCTGCGTCGCCGTGCAAACATCGGCGCTGCGGGCAGGCGCGCTGTTTAGGGCTCCCTAGCGCTGTTGAAGACTGCGGCCAAAGTGCAGCCGCCGCAGGGTGCGACTGATCGAGCCAAAAAACGTGGCCACCGCGACTTTCTCCCCTACACTCCTCCTTCCACCGGTTCTTGAACGCTACAAGGAACGCATGCATACTGCAGAGAGATAGGGTTCGCGTGGCAAGATGCCTACCATGACGTTGAGGAAGCGCTAGCTCCTTACCTGGCCCACTCTTCACGAGCTCCTGCAACAATAGCAGCGTGGCTTTGGCCATTCCGAAAGCAAACGCACATTGCACTTCACCCGTGAACGGTACGGCGCATACAAAAGCTAACCGCTGCGGGCGAAGCCAGGCATCCGCGGCAATAATTCACTTGAACACAATAGCGACAACCCTTGACGTATACGAAAGGATGTATTTCAGGTCTTGGAGGTACGAGCTTGATCGATTTCGGTCAAGAAAGAGCATTTTGAAGCCATAGAAACTATGACTTCTTAGTGAGAGAAAGAGAGTAATGCAGTTATACAGTCTGTTACGATTCGCCACCGCCATGTGCTACAGCCGACGCACCGCAGCGTAATGCAGCGAACGCAAGAGCATCAAGTCAAAGCAGCGAGCATTTCGGCCATTTCAGCGCAGTGCATTCGGGGCGCCCAACGCTTCCGCGGACATGCTCCGGCGTGTTCAATCTACACGTGTCGTCATGTGTGTGCGTGCGTATGTGTGCAAACGCTGGCCAAGCCCAGCGCTCGAGGGCGGGAGTGTCGCCCTCGCCCTTTAACAGGATGTTGAAGAGGTTCCTCCAAGCCGCAGTGACTGAGTCAGCAAACATGAATCCTTCTCCCTTTTCCCTCGGAACTGCCGACAGTATGAAAAATTAACATACGTAGCGAAAAGACCTCGGGATCAGAAGAAAATTTCTTCAGTCTTCTGCGCCGTAAGGAAGTATAACATGGAGAAAATTGAGCATGCTGTAAAGAACAGGGGAAGCCTAAAAGCGGTAAAGAAGAAATTGGGCATAGGCAAAAATCAGATGTATGCGATAAGGGACAAGGCGGGCAACGTTATCACGAATATGGACAAGATAGTCCAAGTAGCCGAGGAGTTCTATACAGATCTCTACAGCAGCCAAAGTAGTCAGGACCGTATAATGAGATTGGCGGATAGGGAAAAACAGTCAGACGTTCCACCAGTGACGAAGGACGAGGTCAAGAAAGCATTAGAAACTATACAAAGGGGGAAATCAGCTGGAGAGGATCAGATAACTACAGATTTGTTAAAGGACGGGGGGCATATTGTGCTAGAAAAACTGGCCACCGTGTATACACAGTGCCTAGTGTCATCGACGGTACCGGAACCATGGAAGAATGTAAACATTATCCTGATTCATAAGAAAGGGGACTCTCAAGGGCCTTAAATATTACAGACCATTCAGCTTACTGTCTGTTATGTATAAGGTATTTACTAAGGTAATCGCTAATAGAATCAAGACAACCATAGACTGCAATCAAGCAAAGGATCAAGCAGGTTTTCGGAAAAGATACTCTACTATCGATCATATCCATACCATCAACCAGGTGATAGAAAAATGCTCGGAATATAACCAGCCCTTATACAGTAGCATTCATTGATTACGAAAAAGCATTTGACTAAGTTGAAACTTCGGCGGTGATGCAGGCATTGCGAAATTAGGGGGTAGACGAGTCGTACGTGAAAGTGCTGGAAGATATATATAGTGGCTGCACAGCAACCATAGTTCTACATAAAGAAAGCAACAAAATTCCCATAAAGAAAGGTGACAAGGAGACACGATCTCCCCAATACTATTCACAGCTTGCTTAGAGGAAGTATTCAGAGACTTGGAATGGGAGCAGTTAGGGATAAGGGTAGATGGAGAATACCTCAGTAATCTGCGATTTGCTGATTACATTGCCTTGCTAAGTAACTCGGGGGATGAACTGCAAATAATGATTGATTACCTAGACAGGGAAAGTAGAAAGTTAGGCTTAAAAATCAACATGCAGAAGACTAAGGTAATGTCCAACAGCCTTGGGAAGGAACAGCACTTTACGTTAGGTAACGAAGCACTGGAAGTAGTAGGCGGATATGTCTACTTAGGAAAGGTAGTAACCGCAGATCTGGACCATGAAAAGGAAATACCAAGAAGAATAAGATTGCGATGGAGCGCATTTGGCAAGCATTCGGAGAATATGACTAGCAGCTTACCGGTATCGCTCAAGATGAAAGTATACAACAGTTGCATCTTACCTGTACTCAACTATGAGGCTGAAACGTGGAGACTAACCAAGAGGGTTCTACTTAAGTTGAGGACAACTCAGAAGGCTATGGAATGAAAAATGGTAGGGGTAACATTAAGAGATAGGAAGCGTGCAGAGTGGGTCAGAGAAATAACTCAAGTTACAGACATTCTAGTGGAAATTAAGAAGAAGAAATGGGCATGGGCAGGACATGTAGTGCGAAGAGAGGATAACCGATGGTCGCTTAGGGTAACAAACTGGATTCCAAGGGAAGGAAAGCGTAGCAGGGGGCGGCAGAAAGTTAGGTGGGCGGATGGGGTTAAGAAGTTTGCAGGGGTCAAGTGGATGCAGCTAGCACAGAACCGGGTTAATTGGAGAAATATGGGAGAGGCCTTCGCCCTGCAGTGGGTATAGTCAGGCTGATGATGATGATGATGAGTTTGCAATATTTGTCGCGATGTAGGACACAAGTACAACCGGGGATCTGGCTAGCTAGGTTTAGCCGAAGATGCACAACTTCAACATGATTGGTTCCTTCTTGCATATCGCAGCCCCCGTCAACTTTAATAGTACTAATAACTCTCTCCGATGACGTCCAGTCAAAGACAAATGTTTGTGGTACGCGAGTTCATGGAAAAAATATTTATTTTTGCGTGGTCGGGCAAGTATGGAGAATGAAATGTTGAATCACGAAGGGACATGCACGCCCCATAAGATATTGTCACGTACACGGTGACTAAGGATACCAATGATAGCAGGGGGTAGCCCAGACACAAGAACACAGCAGCACAGACGCAAACGTGCAAGCGACACTTTGTCGTCCTCTTCCACTTCGTCCTCCACATCCTCAAAGAGGTCCCCATGGAAAGTCTTCTGTACCCGAGGGGCCTGCAAGGTGTAGTTACAGGCCGGTGCGACGCCCGTCACCTGCTGCGCAGGAGCACTAGATGTCATGGCGGCGGGTGATGGCTGAAACTCCGGAGACAGTCCCTGGAGTCGTCGACTGGAGCGATGCACGGGGGTGTCCAATGGTACAGGGCTGGCGCGACGTCTTGTAGATGGAGATTCTTGCATAGGCGATCGTTTTTACCCCGCACCTCCACCAGAATGTCACGTACACGGTGACTAAGGATACCAATGATAGCAGGGGGTAGCCTAGACACAAGAACACAGCAGCACAGACGCAAACGTGCAAGCGACACTTTGTCGTCCTCTTCCACTTCGTCCTCCTTTCACACCTCAGTCATGCGCCACCTGGCAACGCTAGGTGGCAATATATATATATAGGAAAAACTAGCAAGGCAGCGAAGAAATAAATATTTTTCCCCAAATCCGCGTCCCGAAAACTTTTTCCCTAACTGCATATGCAAGCGAAAAAAAGCGTCAAATTAGTTACAACCGCGCACATTAATTCTTCCCGTTATTGTGATCTTACGACCTGCGGAGACCGCCGCGTCGGATCTTACGAATAGCGACAACCATACACACAAAGCAATTACTTCATAATTACATTTTCTGCTAATTTTAAACATAATTACTTCTGCGGTCCGGTAATTATAAGTAATATAAAGAATTGCTTTCGGGCAGTAATTCCACAGCAGAAGCATTTAATTCTTATCGCACTTGCATTTACTAAAATGTAACACTGCTCTTTGTATATATAGTACATGGTTATGTATAGGCATGATCGGGTGCCTAAAAAGGGAGTAATGATGCGCGGCATGCCTGAGGCCGCAAGAGGAGGCAGAATTGAATGGTTAAGTAAAATAAATTGCTGGCCTATACTTGGCGCATTTGAACTAAAGGGAAAGGTTCCTCAGCGCTAACAAAGACGCATACCAGATGGAGTTCAGCGCCCGTTCTGTCCGTGTCTGCTCTGCAAACCCACACCAAGGGCTAAACATCTTCCTCGGCCTTTTTGGAAGAAGCTATGCTTGTTTTTCATATTGCATGCAAACATTGTGTTTCCCAACGCAGTGCCTGATGTGAAGTCATCTGTGGCATCTATTAACTCGATAGCGTCTACTTTCCCAGCCTGCAGAAAATTCGGCGCTGTCAATGCCATCGGTGTATAGAGCGAAAAAGGGCAGCTGGCAATGTTGCCTCGCACAGCACTAATCGATGTGTTGATTGTGTGGCGGCGACATATGTTCTGCCCATGTTCGCCTCGAAGCAGCAGTGTTCGGTACTTACATACTGCAGCATCATAGGTTTTCGTACTTCTAGAATCGTATCTGTAGCATTGACTGCTTACGTTATTATGGAAAATAAAGAATAAGCCGCTGAAGTTTTGATAGTCTGTTGCACCGACACATATCGAACGTTCCCTGCGCTCTTATACGACATTTTACAACGACAGGTAGCAAGCAGCATATAGGATAGACCGGTGGTTCATCCGCAAACACTAAACTCTGCATTCGCTATTTCGAAATTTGAACCAACTGCGCAGGCATCCGAAAACATGCGAAAAAGATTTCGCCTGTTCTTTACTGCACTGCAATTACCTTGCACCGATTCTCCATGCCCTCATTACTTAAAATTGCCGTCACTGGTCTCGCGCGGGAGGTCGGGCCATAGCCTCAAGAGCGTCCTAGAATTTGCCCCAACATCCCACACACACGAAGGCCAGCATCCCATACATAAAACGGCCGCGCGTGGCGAAGACCCGGTACAGGGAATGGAAGGAAGGACGAATACGCGCCACATCCGCCGAGGCAGATTGGCCGCTGGCCCCGCAAAAGTGATCGCGTCCATTGCGCTTTTCCCGCTGCTGTGCCGACCTCCGCGCGATCATCTTTCCTATAATGAGCGGCCCTAGCTTTTTGTGCTGCCTACGCAGGCATGCACTGCCAGGCAACACCGCAAGAACAATGGAAGCCGCAACTGCAGGAGAGGAGGTCGGAAATAGGGGGAGAGGGAGCGAGAGAAAAAGAAAGGGGAAATAACAAAGTGAGCGACAGAGCCTCCCCGGCTGTGGTCTTCGGTCGGATCGTATTATGGCAGCCACGAGAACGTCGTGAAAAAGCGCACTGTCCAGCACGCTCGCTCGCTTGCTTACCCGTCGTCATCCACCCACACGCTTCAATTCCTGCGGTTCTTCGCCCTCTCCCACCATCCCCTTCGGGAAGAAATAAGGAAGAGGGGCGGCCCACTGTTGCTGAGGCCATGGTGGCGGGTTATTATGGGGAGGACCCGCGTCGTCGCTGCCGGCGCTGCGAACAGCAGCGATGCGCGTGGAGTGAATTGCCAGAAGCGGCGGCGGGCAGAGGTGAGGGTGGAGTTGAATGTGCGACCATCGGCTGTGCCGTCTCTCGTTCTTTTTATGGGCCGCCGGCTCCGGCGCCACTAAGCCGCGAGTTTTATACTTCTCGGCGCTGGCCTTCATTCTGTCCGCGCACGGTCAGGAGGAAGGCGCCCAACGTGGAAGAGAAAAGGGGAGAAGGAGGGGGATGCAGGGAAAAATGAGTAGCGTGCTGTGGAGCGTGATTCCGATCATGGATGTTTCATGTGATCGTGTGTATATATATATATATATATATATATATATATATATATATATATATATACGGGCAGGCGGCGCTCTAAACGACATCTTCGACGTCTGCGTCGTCAAAACAAGCTTTGAAGTCACCCGAAGGAAGGATTCTCGCCTATCTCTCCCCCTGCTATCAGAGGGAAAGAACGGTGGTTGTTCCTTCTTTCCTCGCGTAGTTTGTTTTCATGGCGCCTGGGCTGACTGTGCGAAAATAAAAGGAGAGTATTCATGGCTCTTTGTAAAGCGCGGAATATTCTCGCCGCCATATATGTATATATAGGGTTGGATACGCATCGGGGAAATACCGCTCCTCCAGCAACGATAGTAAGCTATATCGAGAAGCTTAACGCAGAGAAATTCTCGCACAGCTGCGAGGTCGTAATCTGGAAGAAATTTCCGGCGTCCCTCCTCTGCGCACTTCCCCCGCTCTACTGACAACATAGAACACACTCGTTAGTCGGGAAGCTGTCGCATGACGTTTCTTGTGCTTTCTTTTGTAGAGCATGAAATGCTCAGAGCTCCTATTCTCGGCAGTTTAATGCGAGCACTGCCCAGAGCCGAAGATAAGGCACAACATATAATGACCCTAACTTCTCCGGAAACATATGCGATCATTTCCGTCTGAATGGAAATCCACAAGAGAAATGTTGAACTGCAAGCGAAATTGGAACCACCGCCGGTGTCAAGAGAGCAACTTCGTCTGCTGGTGCCTTAGAACATTTGGCCATTGCCGTAAGCTGTCGTGCGTGCAGAGTGATTAACTGATCACCTTTCGCGATGTGCAGGGTCATCAATCGGGTCTACTGCACGCAAAGGGATACTACCGCAAATGGGGGAACAGGGGCTGCCGCACAAAGGGCACGTGTACGTCTCTGTACTGTGAGTGGCTGATTTTGTTGAGAAATTGCGCAAGAAAGCAAAAGGACGGAAAAAAAAGCAAATGCAGTCTCCTCTAATCCACTACGTCGGCACCACGTTGGCGGAATGTCGGCCCGCGCGTCTGCATGCGTAGTGTCTTTCAGTGGACAGTTCCAAAATGCATAAAGATGGGCAGTTCAAGAGAAATAAAGATTTCAGAAACAAACTCTCAGTCGCGGCATACGTAGCGGGGCACCTGTCACACAAGCAAATTCAATGTCTTTCAATGCGAATAACATTAGCATTTATTGTCGTTATTCGCCTGCTACAATTGAATAGTTAATATCATTAGATTCGAATGACATTCATCATGGAATGTGTTTGGGAAAGTCATTCGCTTTCGACCGCGAACCGAATGTGCACCCTCGACGCGCTGCACTAACAAGCAAGGCGATAATATATTCTGCGCAAGTCAAATTTAAATATTTTTTTTTATTTCGTTTTAACAGCTGTTATACTTTAGCTGTAAAACTATACGCACTGCTGACTCTCGTGGACAGCCATTACTCTCAGCCCAGTCATGCCAGCGACTCACGATCATTTTGGTTCTGTCTTCCTCGGTGGCCTGGCCGCTTCTTCCCGTGCGCTTATCTCGGAAATATTTAAAGCAATAACTGAGCGCCTAAACTTTTGGGCGTCAAGTGCATGCTCTGCGTGTCTACACGTGCCCCGCACGTGTATCCGCTGTGTCAGACATATTGTTTGTTTACATTTATCGCATTTGTGGGAGACTCGATACTTGGCTGACATCTTGATCGCTAAAGGCCACCCAGGGCCACCCACATGGAGCGAACTTTCTCTGCGAACTTCATGCGGAGCTGCGGAACGACGACGCACTGTCGCCGAAAAACTGGCGGCTGGCGGCGCCGGTGCCCGAGTGAGAAAACGCACGAGCATGGCCCGCTTCAACAACGCATTTTTCACATTAAATGGCATTTAAAGAGCACCACCTAAAATAGGCAGCGTCTAAAATGGTGCCCGACAGTGCTTGTATACAACCTCCGAGTACATCCGACGCCGCAGCAGCAGCGTCCCGCTTCAGCTATATCATCAAAGGAGGCAAACTCGCAATGCTTGTGACCTTACCCAAGCGGTGCCGCCAGCTATTGCGGCGGACGACAGTGCTCTGCCCGTGCACTGCTCCCTATAGTCGCCGCTAGGCCTGCTTTGTTTCGCACCGATGACACATAAATCAGCGCTAGGAAATTCCTTCGTGCTATATAGTAAGTTGCGTATACCCATAGAACTGCCTAACTCTCAATACCATCCTCTAATAGTGAATAAATGAATGAATCCTTTATTTGAATGAAGGGATGGCTCTCGGACGGTGTTTGAGTATAATTAGGAAATTAGGAGGGATGGGTGCGTACCTTCTCTCTTCTTCACGGTTGTTCAAGCTATTTCTTGCTGCTTGCCATGCTGCTGATCTGGGCGCTCTAAGTCGACCTCTCTCACACTACTCGAAGCAGACAAAAAAGCAAAATATAATTAATTTCGGCTGCATTTTTCAGCGGAGGTGGCATGCAAGTGGCCGGAGCTGCCGCGCCGCAACGGCGGCAGCTGACTGCATGAAAGCAGAAACTTGCTTGCATCGCAGCTGTCGCTTCTGTGCCAGCGACCAGGTACGGTTTAGCGATCCTCAAGAGGGATTCAGTTTTGACATTCGGTTTATTATTTACGGGGACAACAAAATTTTGCAACACTTTTCTGAAGTTGTTCGTATCGTCGGCGCGCACGACTCGGAGCAGCCGGCACGGAGTCGCACGGTGGTCGCGCCCAGGAGCGGCTGTTCGCCCGGCCGCCGGCGAAAATATCTGGCCCTGCTTGATCGACGGCGAACGGCCGCCGGGCGGTAATTTATTTATTTTCGATTTACTGCCGAAGCAATGTTATTCGTATTTGACTCGGTTTCGAAAGACATTCGAGAATCAGGTGTTCATCAATCATTGCCCTTCCTTCCTTACTTACTTCCTTGCTTGCTTGCTTGCTTGCTTGCTTGCTTGCTTGCTTGCTTGCTTGCTTGCTTCTTTCCTTCTTTCCTTCCTTCCTTCCTTCCTTCCTTCCTTCCTTCCTTCCTTCCTTCCTTCCTTCCTTCCTTCCTTTTCATTTGCCTTTTTTCTCTTTAGCTTTTAGGGGAGCTTTTACCTTAAAAATACTCATAACAAATTAATTTGGTAAAAGCAAACGTAAACATTGCCGCAAAAATATAGTTCTAAAATGTACAAACGTCATGACATAATTTCATTCCCTGGAATGTCACCTGGCATGCTAGCTGAGTCGGTTAGAGCATCGTGCTAATAATGCGAAGGTCGTAGGTTCGACCGTGCGCAGGCCATTGTAATTTTTTTCATTTTTCAGTCTTATTGGGAGGCGATTACATCATCGTGCCGTGCGCTCAACACAGTCT
Organism: Amblyomma maculatum; assembly: GCF_055883805.1. Classification (NCBI taxonomy): domain Eukaryota; kingdom Metazoa; phylum Arthropoda; class Arachnida; order Ixodida; family Ixodidae; genus Amblyomma; species Amblyomma maculatum. The sequence goes on from NC_139345.1 coordinate 168,788,320, forward strand.
CGCGGCAGAAGACCTGATTCCGCTTGACCCCGACTACACCATAATACTACAGCACTACAGGGGCTTGCGGAAAGTATATCCGGAGTCGCATACTGAGAAGCTCAGCAAAGAGCAGGCCATAAATCTGAGGCGGCTGCAGACGGGCACCTTCATTAATTTACACGTGATGCATCCCACCACATTACGAGGCGAATGCCCATGGTGTGGAAGGCCCCTGTACAACATAACGTGGTAATGCAGTGTACGTCAAGTAAAACAGTTCCAATTCCAAATGAAAGGCAGTGCGAGACTTTGCTGGCCAGCTCGGACCCGGAGGCTCAGATACATGGTCATAAGAGCTCGCAAGCTGGCGGAAGCCAGTGGTGCCCTGGACGGGGGGCCTCGGCTGAAGAGGCGAAGATGAAAGATCTCCATGCATTTAATTTAATAAAGTTTTACTCACTCACTCACTAGACACCAGTACAATAAAAAAAAAAATTGGGGAGGGGAGGTTACATGGCTTACACCTGGTCAAAGAGCGAAAGCTGTGTGTTGCAGCGATAGCCTCTGCAAGACCATCTTTTCAATCCGCGGTATTTTCTACAATTTTTATTCAAGTTAGGTTTCGAGGAAAGAAAGGTACCTTATACTTTTGGGTAGACATCATGGAAAGATGGACACCTACACTTAAAGGGCCACTGTCCAGGGAAGGCCCTTTTAAGAAAAAGAGCGCAGTGTTTCGATCAGGTACCGGAGATAGTCTGTGCGAAATTCTACAGCGACACGCGCGCCGCAAAGCATCGAAAATACAATTCAAAGCTCCCTCATGCTCTCCTTTGAGAAGCCAGCTTCACCGCTTCCTGCGCTGGCCCGACGGGCCCCGATAATGACGTACGTACCGGGAACGACGTCCGTTGGTCCGTCTCACTGACTGACGGGAGAAGGATGGGTGTCTACCGCTCGCAGCGCGCTTTTCCCTCGCCACGGCCAGACTGAATTCAGCGGCGCGCGCTCCCTCGACCATTTTCATTTTTTTTTTCGCGCTCGCGGAGAGCCACGCCCCACCTCCCGCCAAACGCGGAGGAGGAAGGGGAATTTGTATTGCGGAGGCTAGACGACCTCGGGCAGGAGAGTGAAAAACCTTTGCGAGGGAACGGAAGGAGAGAGGCAGGATAGAATCGGGTGATTGCGGTGGCTGTAACTGCGTTATTAGTTACTCTTTTCAAAAACATTTTGCGGCCTTGCGTTCCAGGGGCGAAGTCTCACAGTCACCGGGGAAGAAAATATTTTCGACCGGAGGGTGGACAGTGGGCCTTTAACTAGGCCAAGGTCATGTTTCATATTATTGCGAAAGCAATACTGCTTGCACTTCGAGCCTTTGGAGTGTCGTGGCGCCTCCATACATGACCTTTCACGTGACCGTGTGACGTAACGCCAGACCGAGAGACCCCAGCTCGCGCCATCGGATGGTGGCGGTGGTTCCTTATAGGAGCCGCAGCGGTGACGTCACGCCATTTTCACGGGACCGTGTGACGTCACGCCAGACCGAGAGACAGGGCCCCAGTTCGCGCCATCGGATGGTGGCGGCGAGTCCATACACGGCGCTGTGTCGCAGCCGAGAGAGGGCGCTCGCTGTTTGTGACGTCACGCTAGGAGGATAAATGTGGCTGTGGCTCGGCTCCTCGCAGTAGTCGGGGCGCAGCCTTACGGTATGTCGGATGAGGCAAGGCTAGAGCGATCTGCTGCGGCCAAGCGGCGGCGCCGTGCTTTCGCAATCTTCCAGGCTTAACCAAGCTAAGCCCTTCAGACAACTTTTTCTTCTTGTAAAGATCCCCAGGTGATCGAAATTACTCCGTAGCCCTCCCCATAAACGCACAGTATCTGTCCGACTTGAGGGAAGGGAGGAAGGTGAGACTGAACAGCGCAGAAAGAATGAAAAGAGGTCTCGTACGTATACATTGGAGGCTACGGAGTAATTTCGACCACCTGGGATATCGCATAGCACACGGACGCTACTCCGTCTCGCCTCCATTGAAACGCAGCCGCCGGCGGTCGGGATCGAGCCTGTACTCCGGCACAGTAGTCGGGCATCTTAACCACTGCATCACCGCGGCGGGGCCCCCTTGTCTAACATCCGTGGTCTATCATCCTGAATTTAATTTGGAGTCGCCGACGTTAAGAGCTTGTATACGCTCCCCCTCCCAAAGAAAAAAAATGTTCCGAGATAAAGCCTGAGCATTGCTGCTGCACGGTTCACCACCCGCCCCTTTTAGAACCCAATCAGCGTTCCGTTGAACGCATCAAACTTCACCGGCGTTCCATAATTGGTTTACAGTAAAGCAAAGGTGCTCTATCTGTCACTCGCGGAATCTCGCGGACACATCTCGCTGAAGCGAGATTTTCGCCATGAGCCTAAAAAGCTTTCACCTTAGTAATTGGTTCACAATAAGAGAAAGACGCAGTGTCTGCCACACTTGCTTCTGTGCACACCTGAATTCTTTTTAGGGTATCGTCGAGTCCACACGCCGGCGACTGGATTTTCGTGTACTGGTGCTAGTAAAGCTTTCGTTTTTAGAAAGGAAGCGCCTTCTAGCTCATTTGGTTAGAGCGTCATGCTAATAGAGAGATTTAGAATACGGGGACTCTGTCAGTTAGGGGAATAGAAGAATAGCGGAGCACGAATACCCATAGTGTAATCCCTCTGGGTATTCGTGCTCCGCTATTCTTACGAGGGGTGCGGTACGCTATTACGTACCGCACCCCTCGCCTATTCATTGCAGCACTTCGCGAGTGCACATTCCCCCTAACTGGTTGGGTTCCCCTATTCTAAAGCCCCTAATAACGCAAAGGTCGCATACAGGTTCGATCCGTGCGCATGCCAGTGTGTGTGTGTGTGTGTGTGTGTGTGTGTGTGTGTGTGTGTGTGTGTGTGTGTGTGTGTGTGTGTGTGTGTGTGTGTGTGTGTGTGTGTGTGTGTGTGTGTGTGTGTGTGTGTGTGCTCTTAATGATAGAGGCCCCTGCATATTACCACGGCGGTTCTAAATCATTCTACTTTACTTTCTCACTTTATTTTGCTTCATTTCCGCCCACAGCTATCACAGACCTATCTCCTCTCCTTTTCTTTCCCTTTGCGCAACTTGACCTTATGATATATGCTGTACGCCGTGCAATCAAGAATCAATCTCTATTCCCCAAAGTATCGCATGACAGCAGTAGGTCGGCAGTCAACTGCGACGCTGGCACAGGCTTTGTTTTTTCTTTATTTTCTAAATGCGCAGCTGCGATCTGCACTTGGCGACAAGCCGCCTTGAGGTTGGCGCCAATGCAATTGCTAATGGGCAAAAAGCAGAGAATGGGTTTGACGCAGCCTGCATCTCGCTCCATTAGAATGCGCTGTCATAAACTTTGCATTGAACAAAGGGTTCTTAGAGATGGGGGGGCACTAGCGGCTGCCCATGATGGCCAGCTGTTTTCCTGCCGTCATTTGGCCTCGGTGAACAGCAGGGAACATACGATATATATATTACGCTTTACACATAGTCGACAATGCGAAAAGTAAGTTTCTCAATCCGTGCGCAGCATCGCAACGCTTTCTACTGAGCAGCTGCCATGAAAAACTAGCTGTGTAGATCCACATCCGAACTTAGTGTATACCCTGCAACTGGGATGACGGTCCAGCTCATCGTGTGAGCCGGCAAACGCGATGCAGTTAACAGATCGCACGGTAACACAAGGTTGTAAATGCACTCTACATCATAAAGCTATACTAAAACATATATGACGCATAGTCACCACGAAGGTTACAGCAGTCGCCACGAGAATCAAGGAGTTTGCCCCTGGTAACCGACCGAATCGATCGAAGCTCAAACGGACAGATAAAAGTGCCATCATTTTCTTTTCCGGTTCGTTTTCATGGTATTTCTGTTATTTCCTTGGCCCCCCGCGCGTTCTAAGGACCGGTGGAAGTACAAAGATACGCAAGAACGTGCTTGTTAGATCTCACCTCCCGGTGACCAAAGTTGAAGTGGTCTCCCGGTCTGTGCGACATCCCCGGGTCGCCGCTGCGAGCTCGAGCGCTGGCTGCTACAAACAAAAAAAAAGGAAAAAAAGAAAGGAAGCAAAAGGGGGTATCTATCGTGGCCGACCTTCGCGTATATCGCTCGGGGCAGCAAGGGCGGCAAGCCAGGACGAGATCGATCGCACTAACAGGTCTCTGCTGGCCGACCGACCGACAGACCGAACGAGCGACGCGCGCCACCGCTGCTGCTGGCGGCGTGCCTGCCTCGGTCCGCGAGCCCGCAAGCCTGCGTGTCTGCCAGCGCGCGTTCGCTCGAGCGGCGTCCCATCGACCCCCCTTTTCTCAGAGGCGCGGTGGGACCAACTATGGAGCGGCTGTCGTCGATTCGCTGTGCACGCGAGGAAAGAAGTCCGGTCGCTCACTGTTTACCGCTGCCATGACTGGCCAGTACACAGCGTGGTGAGTGCCAGTTATGGTCAGGAACCCAATTTGCACTGGAAAAAGCTCTTCTGTTTCTCGGGCGCAAACCGACACCTTCCGTCACTGCGTCCGCTTCGCAAACACGCGAGGACAGCTCTGCTCGCATTCGCAGCTTCGACAAAGAAAGTTGCTACACATTGTCCTCACGTCGGAACTCATCATAAAACAGGGCTAAGGTGCTCCTATGACTATCATTGCGCTTCAAGTGGTCGTCGTCACTTTAAATTTGTTCTGAAGCGTACCGATGCGCAAGGAATGTTGTTTCATAGGCGGCACCTCAAGGAAAGTTGCCCGGAACTCCCCAGTGCGAAGCTGGCCTGACGCGCGCAGAGCTGTCGCCTGCGTGCGTTACTGCGACTGCAGGGCATTGCCAGGAGGCTGGAGGACACTGGTTGACACATGAGTGTTCACTCAACTGCTTCGCCTTCGTGTTCACCCTTCGGTTCACATTCGTGTCCTTCCCAGTTAGATGCCATTCTCCCTGGCGCCGAGCCGACAACGTGCTTTTATTACAATGGCATGATTTAAGACGACGAAACAAACGTTCTTTTGTTTTTTACGCGTTCATTGCATTGTGTTCTTGGGAAGCCGCACAAGGGCACGTGGGAAAAGTTTTTTTCTATCTTCGCTTGGTGTCCAGCCTTACGCAGTATATACTCCGCTATGACGCTAAGGCTTCGAGTTTAAACGGAGCCCTGTACGAAGTAGCAGCCAGAGACGAAAGGACTATAGGGAGCAGCGCTGCCGTCGCCAGCATCCTGCGTCACAGCGCCGCTGCTCGCCGAGTCAGCGAGCCGGTAGAAACACGATTGCGACACAAAGGGCTTCGGCACGTGGCCGACAGGAGAAAGACGGAAAGCGCGTTCGTGGGCGATAAGAGGATCCAAAGCTAGATAGCAGGAACTCAGTGCGCGTGAGTTACATGCGTACGTCCCGGACTGCGCGGTCGTATATTGGCTCGTGCCGGACATAACATCGCGTAACATACGCCAGGCCTGATGGGGTCCTTTTTAAGTCGTGGCAATAAATTCTACCTTTCTAAGGAAGCCGATCTACAAGAATTGGCACCGACAGCGTTCGGCTCATTACTGGGACAAACCTTCCTTTACACAGTGTAATGGGGGCCATTGTCCTTCGCCGTTTCGCTGTGCTGCAGTAGATCGATGTGAATAGCGCAGCTTTCTGGAGCCCGTACGAGTTCGGAAAATTTCGCTGTGGTTTCACTATACATATATTTTTTCTTAACCATGTCCCGCCCTTCTGTATTTTTGAGTGATTCTTAACAAATTTTGAGAGTGAAAAAAAAAAAAAAAAACTTTTTTTTTATTACGCAAGCTTGCAATAAGGCATATTATAAAAACCCATGTAAATTATTTTCCGTAAGGAACCGGAGAAGGTTCCTGCTCTAATCGTTGTCGGTGAGCCATTTGGAGAAGTCCTCTTCCCTTGTTGCGGTTAGTCCACTTCCCGCAGAATCTGTGTCCTTGATGTCCTTGTCCCTGCATAAGTCCACAGCAGGTGGCGAACATCCATTTCTGCAGCTGGTGTTGAACACTTCGGGCATGTGGTGGGTTCGTTTTGTTTGTTTTTGAGATTTTTTTTTCTTCTCAAAAACAAGCTTCTTAGATCAGGTTCGTCAAGCATTGCTTAAAACAAGGTATCCGATCACCGCAAAAACGCGCCCGAAATTAATGTACTTGTCATTTATTGACGAAAGTCTGGAGAACAATTCAATGTCTTTTACCTGCAATTCGCTACAACTTTCGATGACCACAGCCTCGCAAATAGTATAGCGACCAATAATAAGTGTTTTCAGACTGTTCGACAGCTGATCAAACAATTAATAAAACCGCAGTCTTTTCGAATCAACCCACTTTATAATTTCCAAGCCTACTCTGGAGAAAGGGGGGCATTGCAGTGCGCAGCTATAGATTCGTTTATATCCTCCTGACCCTCCCCTCACTAATTACAAACTCCGCTTGACAGATGGCATCTACTGATAAAGGGATGAGAGAAAAAGCGAGACAGGACAATGTTTGCTTGCCCCGCCGGGGTGGTGCAGTGGTAAGACGCCCGACTACTGTGCCGGAGTTCCCGGGTTCGAACCCGACCACGGCGGCTGCGTTTCGATGGAGGCGAAACGAAGAGGCGTCGTGTGCTGTGCGATGTCAGCGCACGTTAAAGATCCCCAGGTGGTCGAAATTACTCCGTAGCCCTCCACTACGGCTCCTCTTTCTCTCTTTCCACTTTCATTCCCACCTTCCTCCCTTCCCTTACGGCGCGGTTCGGGTGTCCACAGAGCAAGTGTGACAGTTACTGCGCCTTTCCCTTCCTGTGAACCAATTTATTATTATTACAATGTTTGCAACAGACCAGAGGAGAGTACCATCACCCTTGCTTTAAAACAAGATCGAGCGGCTGCGGTGAAATCAACCCTGCGGTCCGTCCGTTTCGTCGTGTCTCTCCCGCCGGCTGCGTCCGCGCTCTCGATGGCCATCCATAACGGCACCCGCCGAGCGTTTGTCGGATGTGCGCGGCACGCGTCGAGTACGCAGCGCAGCTGCAACGAGGAGAAGGAAAAGGAGAGCACTTCCATCTTCTCTGCACAGAGAGGAAGCCGGCTTGGCCTGCACGTAAAGCCCCTAGCCGGATCGAGCGAGCGTCCGACGGAGCTGCGAGCGCCATTCCTCCCCTTCTCCGGAAGGATTAACGTGTCCAGTGTACCACGCGAGAGCTGTTCCCTGGACGTCGCGCTCTGCGCACTGGCCCGAGGACGGCGCCGACCCAAGGTGGCGCCCGCGGGAGCTGTATCACAGCGCGGTCCTTTTAATGCAGAGAGAGGGAGAAAAAAAAAAAAAAAAAAAAAAAAAAAAAAAAACAGATAAACGTGGTGGTGAAACCATGCGGGCGGGCGCTCCTTTCTTGGAACATGTTAGTCGAGCACTGGGTTAAGTGACGCATGAAGCGAGTGAGCTGTGTGGCTAAGTCACAGATTTAGATTCATATTTATTCCAACAACACCTGGTTACCGAGGAGGCGACATAAAGGCAAACAAAAGTTGCCCGACGAAGTGCCAGCTACCTTCAGGTCAATCTCAAAGCCATGAAGCCGATGTTCTCCGCGCTCTGTTTCATTCAAGTAGGCGTGTGCTCAGCGGAAGTATCTAAATCTTAACAATTTAATGGGGCCTTAATCTGCCACCTTGCTGGAAATCACTGGTCAGGGTGTGACCTTTGTAAAGAGGCCCGTCTGCTTAAATATCTCGGTGAAGCCACTATACTGTTGCATTTTTCAATCTGGCGTTCAAGTTTCGAATGGTGCGGCAATTTCCGGCGTCCATAGCCTCCTTAGGAGTTGACAGCAATGTTACGCCTGGCCAGGATCTTGTAGCAGTCATTTGCATGATTTCTACAATAACAGTGATTTCAACCGTTATCGCCACACAAAAGTACCTCCCCCCCCCCAAAAAAAAAAAAAAAAAAAAAGGGCGCTGGCGACTGTTTAGCGTACGCCCAAGCATTAACCATTTCTCGTTACTGGCGCAACAATTCTTCCTTATTTTTGTTTGTTACGGCGCGTCTTTATAATAGTAATAATCATAATAATTTTGTTACCAAGCATGTGTGGCTGCCTAGTATTACAGCAACAGTACTATTCGCAAAGAAAGTTATCCGTGGTGGAACAGAAGTTTAAATTTACGGCATCTCGCAATTGCCCACAACGTAACGAAAAAGTGAAACATTGCACGGTTAGCTTTCCGGGCCTTCATATTGCTCATGTATACAAGGTCGCCACGTACGCTGGAAAAAAAAAAAAAAAAAAGGGGGGGGGGGGGGTAACTGAGCAAAAAAAAAAATATGGCCTGCGCGAGGATCGAAGCTACGACCTTCGTTTTAATAGCACGACGCTCTAACCGACTGAGCTAATAAAAAAAAAAAAAAAAAACTGTGCTAGCAGGCCGATAGAAACAGGAGGACAAATTCACCTAGATATATTTGATATGGCAAAAAGTGGAAGTTTCATTGGGCTTTTTTCTGCGGCTGTATTTTACACTTCCGATATCTGTTATCAAGGTTTCACCATCCTAAAACGGCGTTGCTACGAGATACGCCGTAGTGGAAGCCTTCGTAAGGGACGGCGGCGTATTGGGCGACGTTCATCAGTGCACTATGCATGGGGGAAAAAGTCTGTGAACCACGCAAATATACTCTCGTATCAGCCTGTAGTCTCGGACCATACTTGTCGATGTAGGCACTTAGCTTGGCTTACCAGCTTAATGGCCCCCAAAAGACTTTCTTACTTCTTCTTTTCTTCCTCTTGTGTCTGCCTCTCTCTCTATCATGCGTGTTTGAGCACTCGTTAAAATTTCATTACTTTCTTTTCTTTAGCTTCATCGTCAGAACCTATTGCGCCCAAAGTTTATAAATAACTTAAAAACGTTGATTGCGATGTCTCGCCGACGCATCTCGTGGAACCTCGAGGAACATATAGCGACGTCTCGCTGACACATCTCGCGGAATCTATAGAATCTCGCTGGAAAATATCGCGGACACATCTCACAGACGTGAGATATTCAGCATAGAAAGGCTTTCGCTTTGAAATTGCCAGACGTGCGGTCCAGAGACTTTTGTACGTGGCCAGGTACAAAAACACTTGAGAGTAAGAAGACTATACGAGTCATGGGCCACACAGTGCTTCATGCTGTCCATGGTTCCGGCGCGGTCCCTTTCTGTTATTCTGGCATATGCGCCATCAGAAATAGCTTCGTTACCGCGCCGCATTTCATTACCGATTTTTACTTTTTTCCTCAGGACTAGTCTCGGCTGTGAGAGCAATAGTTTGTCGCCTGGCGCCAAACTTTCCGGGCCGCTAAGCTGTCATTATGCAAATGCGGCATTATCAAATCTGGCTTAGCTCGCATGGCTCCCAACAGCGCTCGCTACCCAGCCAGATTTGCCGGCCGGCAAGGAACGCGCGAAAAAGGAAACGGAGGCGGTGCCTGACGGACAAGCGTCCAACTATGTTTCCACTAGAGCAAAAATATATCGCGCTGCGCTGTATACGTGCTCCATAGATGTTGTTGCCGAAGAATATGCGCGATGGTCTGTCGCCGACTTTCGCCTTCGAACGCTTCCATGACAGCCCGTCTTGCTAACGCTACAGAGTTGCAGCATATTTATGGAACGTCCTAAATAAGGGGAGGGGGAATTCGAAGAAGAAAAGAATCTCATTTCTTTGATTAGCATGTTTTTAGCAGAGGAATGTCTCCAGCTCAGTGTTAAATCTGGAAACGCATCTTGACCTTTCTGGAAAAATATCGCATCCGCGTTTTGCAAAACTTTATTTCCCCTGACATCGTGGCGTCGCTACGTATACAGCGCGGCATGGCTCCTCGATCTCTGTCAACGACGTGCGCGTGCGGGAAAATGAACCTATAAACGACCCGTCTTTTCTATCCTGTTCCCCACGTCTATTTTGGCACGCCTGAGGTTCACCCACATGGAAGATGCGACATATCGGGGCGTGGTCTGCAACGCGAAGCGCAGAATCTGCGTGTGTACTTAAAGCTGAGAGCAGACGGTTGTAGCGTTTATCCCTTTGTTTTCGTTTTGTTTTGTTTATTTTTTTTCAGCTCATTTTCGCGCTTTCACGGCATTAAAACCGAGGCTTAGGGCACTACAGTGCAGGCTCAGGCACGGTACGCCTCCAACCAAATACGTACAGTCCTGTCCATGATAACACGGAGAATACTTGGCGATTAAAAGCTGCATAACTTAGCGAATATTTGGAATTACCTTTCACGTATACATTACCGCATGTTTCTGGTGAGCTCGTGCATAGGCTGAAGTATATAACTGCCATATCTTCCCAATGGAATGGGCGTGGAAATTTCAAACAGCAGAATCGTGATCCGTAATATTTTGGCCGCGCCGTGTGGCGCGCATCGGTTCGTGATGGCAACGCGCTTAATTTGAACTATGTGCTATGTTCAATAATACTTGAATGCGCTGTTGGGTTAGGTTACTCAAAAACGGGGAAACGGTCTTGCTGTGGGCGAACATCTCAATTGGCCGATTAGCTCAGTTTGAAGGAAGCGCGACAATACAATCGCTGGCAGGAGGTCGATGACTCCTGGGTTGTCAGCTATGATGGCGATGCCAGCAGCCGTTACCTGGGAGAAAGTATCGCTTCGAGAAGAAAATGAGCACAAAAGTACGATAGGAAAGCAGGAATCCGTTTTTTGCGCTTAAAGTCGTTAGGCGTAACAGATAGCACCTATTAGAGGAATGGCTTCTTGTTACCTGCAATGCAGTTCCATCCAGCGGTAGTACACAGCGCCCATTCCATTCTGGTAACTGGAGAGAGGAGGAGCGGGGACATCAGGGGAAGGGATTGGGCAGCACACAAGGAAAGGTCGGCAAATGTTACTGGTGCTTTCTCACCTTTGGGGCGATTTTCTTCACCTCTCGGTGCGATCAGCTGCGGCGCTCAGTGGTGCCCGGAGAGCCAACGACGGGTCGCGGGGGTAATTTGACCCGGACACAGCGGGAACTGCAGTCCTTGCTCCGGGGCCCGCGTAATGACTGCGCCGCATTCGCGACCAGGCCTGCCCTCAGCTCCGCGCGAGAAATCAGGAAACAGCCCGACGAGAGGCGGGGGTTTTTGCTGGTGCTTACTCGCTGAGCTTATGTACGCGACGTTCCCCTTCCTGCGAAGCAAGACCCCTTGCCAGCGCTCCGAATTTTCGCCCGTTTTCTGCCCGCTACGCGTCTCACACAGTATGCCGGGGGGGAGCGTCGGCGGATCGAAAGAGAGCGAACGTGCGTACGTGCGCAACCAACGTTGAGACGCCGACAGTTTTTCCTGCATAGCGGTGTGCGCGGTGGTTTGCAGGCCGTCGGGGCTTTGCGGTACCACCACTTCCTGTATTTCGTGTTCGCGCACGGCGGCGGCTTTCGCGGTCCGTGCTTGATGTTCTGTTGCTTCATTCTATTTTTTCTTCTTTTTTCAGCCATCAAGCGGCGTTGCGTTACCCGCTCCTCTCTGACCGGGGCGACGCTCCGCGCGTGGCTCCCGGTAACTGCTTTGACACGCAACTCCGCTCGTGTCGAGAGGTAGGGCACGTGGCCGTCGTCGTGCGTTCGAATCCACCACAGGCAAAGCAATGTGTCGCATGCCATGTTCCGGCCCATTGTTGCTCGCGTTTGTTCGATATAGCGATTATAATGCGCTGCTATCGTCGCGTCCTGCGCCTGGTACTCAAGCAGCCGCCTGTGCGGAGCAAAATGAATCGCCTTCGGATACACGGTGTGTTTGCTGCCTGCAACGAGCCTTTGACAACATGACCTTATACTAAAGGCCCGCTAAGCCGCAGGCTGGCCATGCGATTGGGTTCCTGGTCACGTTATCGCGGTATCAATTTCCGAAAAATATATTGTCACGACGCAAAGAGCCTCAGACGTGCGAGTAGTGCGGACGCAGAGCGACGTGCAGGCAGACCCATGAAGCGTCCCAACACTGTCACACTGAGGTGGAGTCATGGTCACGCTGGAATCCCAGGCAATGAGGTAATGCATCGCCTCACCCGCGAACTTCAACACCGGGCGCCTGGGATTCCCTGGCCTTATCCACCCACGTCGGACCACTGGTCCTCACTGAAAAAAAAAAAAAAAAAAAAAAAACACATTTACTTTGACAAATTAGAGAAACTCTTCGTACACTTCCTCTTCCTGATAAATCTCTCACTACCACGCAAATACGTATTCTTAGACGCATACAACTAAATACACTGCTTACTCCTGCCAGATCGTTTCTATACCGAATCAGACATTCCCCCGCGTGTCCAAATTGCTCCGAACACTATGCAAATTTAGAACATTGCTTGTTTTCATGTCCTGTCACAATTCAATCACCCCACTTTCCACACCCTCCTTCCCCAACATTGCGGGCTTGTTTAGCATCTGACCAGCTGAATGATCAGCTGGCCTTGGTGACCCTGACCCAGGACATTCTTGACGCTTAGTAATGCGTTGAATAAAGTAGTTTCCTCCTCCTCCTCCCACGAAGCGCTCTCCAAATGTCCGGCCCGAGCGCTCTCCGCGTGCTAACCAACCACTTCGTCGTCATTGCAGCCCAGCGCCGAGGCCGCGCGGTGCTAAGTATGTGACAGTTATCGCCCCCCTCCCCCGCCCTCTCAAAAAAAAAAAAAAAGTGCCATCACCTTGATGCGAAGAGTTGTGTACAAAAAAACGGTGACGGAACAGAAAAAGGAACCGCACAATCGCTGTACAAAGAAGCACTCAGACTGGGCAAGATGGTACAGGGAGAGCTGGTAAACACAGCGTCGATGACGCTCAGTCCCGCGAAAAGTAAGGACTCAGCCTTCACACACACACACACACACACACACACACACACACACACACACACACACACACACACACACACACACACACACACACACACACACACACACACACACACACACACACACACACACACACACACACACACACACACACACACACACGCACACGCACACGCACACGCACACGCGCACACACACACACACACACACACACACACACACACACACACACACACACACACACACACACACGCATACGCACTGGCCTGCGCACGGATCGAACCTGTATACGACCTTTGCGTTATTAGGGGCTTTAGAATAGGGGAACCCAATCAGTTAAGGCCGACCCACATGGAGCGATTTTCCCGCGGCAAACCTCGGCACAGTCGTGAGCAAAAGTGGTATACAAAACATTCAGCCAGGAGTAGAGCTCTGGAAAACTGCATTGCAACTTCCTTTAGCAACTATTTCTGATTGAGACAATCGTGGCGGTTCCCCATGTTATCCACGCACGTGTCGCTGTCGCTAAATGGCATTTTGATGCAGTTTTCCCGAGCTTCGTCACCGACTTAGTGTTGTATACAAAATTTACTCACGACTATATACCGTGAAACGCGGCGTGATAAGGTGGCATGGGTGGCTAACAGCGTTCAGGCACGTGCTATTATTGTCAATACGGACTATGAAAGGAAAGTAACTAGAATAAAATTGGGATGGAGCGCATTAGGCAAGTACTCGCGGTATCGCTCAAGAAGAAAGCACACATATGTAGTTGCATCTTACCTGTAATCTTTGGGTCTGCAACGTGGAGGCTAATGAAAATGGTTTTACTTAAGTTGAGGGTAACGCAGAGAGCTATGGAAAGGAAAATAGTGGGTGTTAACAGGTAGGAAGCGTGCAGAGTGGATCAGAGAAGTAACTCTAATTAGTGACATTCTTGTGGAAATCAGGAAGAAATTGGCAGGGCATGTAGTACAAAGAGAGGATAACCGATGGTCGAAAAGGGTAACAAATAGGCTGCCAAGGAAAGGAAAACGTATATATAGCAGGGGCGGCAGAAAGTCACGTCGGCGGATGAGTCAAGTGGATGCAGCTAGCACAGGACCGGGTTAAGTGGAGGAGTATGGGAGAAGCCTTCGCCCTGCAGGGAGTATAGTCCGGCTGATGATGATGAATGACGGCGTGATGACGTCAGATCCGGTCATTATGTCGCCGGGTGATGACGTCATAGGCATATCTGCCATTATCATCATCACTGTCACTAACTATCATTATCAGTCACTATCTACCACTAATTCTAGCCATGGCGGTCTCCATGGCAACCGCGCTAGCATGGCGCTGGACAAGGACAACTGATATGTTTCTCACGTGCCCGGCGTGGGTCGGGGTGATTGACAGCTACAGTGGGACAGGACGCCGGAAGTAAATATGAGGCATTAAAGGCTTTGTGGTGGCGAAATCTCGCTGGGGAAAACGAGTCACTTGCAGCCCGAGCATGCTGACAGATGTTGGGCGTGACAGCTGCCCAGTCCCATACTATATGCATTTCCACTTAACAGTACTGCAGTTCCAGTGCGGCATTTGTGTCGAATCTACAACAGACGTCGTCTCCCCATTTTTTTGCAGCTAGCGTCGCACTCCGATAGCGTCTCCCGATATCCGACGACCCGCGGCAGCCGACGCAACGAATGAGGAGTACTGCGCCGCCAAGCCAAAGGCGGAAGCTGCGCTGCTCGACAACACTTCCCTTCCCCCGCTGTCCCTTTCTGCCAGCGCGTGTCTCGCGCACCTTGGCGTGCGCGGAAGCCAGAGCACGCGATGCCATCATCATTACCGGAACGGCCACCTGTCGCGACGCCGCTGGCTTGACCTCCTTCGACCACCTCGAAGCCGAGTGGCGTGCGCTTGCCCGTGCGTGCAGCCTACGTGCTAGGCTGAGCCGAGGCGCATGACGCTGCAATCATCGCCACGCGCGCCGAAGGAGCAACCCAAGGTCGATAGCGCGCTTGGCAGGGCGCGGGTGCACTCACGATGCTTACAGCGCCGATTGGCGCAACGACCGAACTCGCCTGGCGCTGAGATTCGAAAAGACTGGACCTTGTACTAGCTCTTCATTGGTGCTTTGAGCAGTCGTCAATCCTTTGAGAGGGCGTAGGAAAGAGGAACTATCTAGAGACTGACCCATCATCGAGGGAGCATCCCTAATTAGCTCTCCGGGTTCGTTCCCCGGCCACATAGGTCGTTGCATCAAATCTCGTTTGCGCGTTTGAAACACCTAGTGCAAGTTAATCTTTCGATGTCGAAAACGAAAGGCCCGGCATGAGAGGTGCTGAAATGTTTGCGCTTCAACAGTATTGCACTGCATAACATCGAACGACCACAGCATGCATTTGAAAGGCTCGTGGGCACGTATCGGCAATGCTTCTCTGGTTATGTTTATCATGCACAGTACAGCCCCAATTCGATAGCCTTGTAATAGAGGGAACCAGAATAGGAAGTTATTTGAATTTACACACACACAAAAAAAAAACAAACAAAAAAAAAAAAAACGTTATGCGCCTTGAGGAAGGAAAATGTTTTTCGGGAAGGGCGCATTCTAATCTTCGGTAGTGAACGGGGAAATTACAGTGGGGGGGTATCAACATCTTTGCCATGAAAATGAGGGTGATCAGGATGGGCTAGGCTTCGAGGGAGAGGGCAGGGGCACGCTTTTTAGCCATATCAGAGCCTCTTTCAGCAGTCCCATAGGCCCGACAAACTCTTAAGGTACGGGGGACCAAGGGGCTCTTACGTTACACAATTGATGGAGCCTAAGCGGTGATTAGCGTTCATCTACACGGCAAAACGAAAAACCGTATCTCAATTACATGTCACCAAATAAAAAAAAAAAAAAAAAAAAACGTTGGCCTGCGCAGGGATCGAACCTACGACCTTCGCGTTATTAGCACGACGCTCTAACCGACTGAGCTAGCAGGCCGGACGGCACAGCGCGAGAAAAGACTAGCATATGATAATATATCTGGGCAGGAAAGCATTTGTACTGTTTGCTGATACTTGTTCGTTGTCGCAACAGCCGCGATGCATGGCTCAGTAGTTATGGCATCCGACTGTTCAGTCAAAGTACGCTGCATCAAGTCCAGGATGCAGCGGCCGCTTTTTGATAGCGGCGAAATGCAAGGAATGCGCGCACTGAGTGCATCAGCGTTCGTTAAAAAAAAAAAAAAGAATAACAGAAAAAAAAAGATCATATGGCCATAAGTTTTGAAGCCCTCTACAAAGGTGATACCCTGAGTCTGTTTGTGGCGTTGAGCCCAAAGCATTGGAAAATATGACGTCGTTGACGCCTCACAACATGAAATAAAAACTGAAATTGGCTCAGTAATACAATAACGCAATAATTCCGTCTTCCCTGTTTTTTGTCGGGGAACAACTGAACGCTGCCGTGGGGCAGAAAGAGCGAACTGAAGCTGATAAAAAGTTATGTGGACACCCAAGCTCCACCTTCAGCGCTATGACGCTGCACATTTAATGAGTCCCGTCTGCTGCTCCCGTTGCAGACCCTATCTCGCGTGTATGTATTGTGCTATATAGTATGAATTGTGCTTTAATTTCTGCCTCTTATTCTGCGACATTTATAGCTAGCACACAGTCTTAAAGGGTCGATTACAGGGTCGTTGGATGTAGTGCCGGTTTATACTTCTGTGAATATTCTACATGTATAATATTCACAGACTCACAGATTCTACTCGCAAAGTTTTAGTGCCTATAGCGCGGGCGCATATTAAAAAAAAGAAAAACGTGATAGGAATAGGAATCGCGGAAGTCCTTCCACCGACAACGATCGCCATATTTAAATGCTCGTATGACGTCACAAGATAATAGACGGTGGAACGTCGTCTACAATGCAGGCTGCAATACCAAACAAAGTACACGCCTCTTTTTCTTTCGTGGACGATTGACGCTGTGGTCGTGTTTGAGGAACATGTTTCTGCACAGAAACAATATAGAGTAAAGTAAATTTCTTCGGTCACAGTCAGTACGCTGCGCGGTTAGCTTCTTTAGCTTATAAACGCACTGATCTGTCGCATGTTACACCGGCGACGACGCCAGCACGACCAACGGTCATCTATTGCCATAGTGCGAGGTTAAAGAACCCCAGGTGGTCGAAATTTCCCAAGTCCTTTACTACGGCGTCTCTCATAACCTGAGTCGACTCGCTTGGGAAGTTAAACATCACGAACCAACCACAAATCAACCAGAAAGGACAATAAGTAACTACAATTCGTATGACCCCATTTTCCACCAGCAATGACCTTGGCTAAAAAGGGAAGAAGTGGAGGTTTCCGAACGTCTGAAGCTAGCGCTCTTCCACTTTTCTGGATTTTATATCGCTGTGAGCTATTTGTGATCTCGACATCCTTCGGGATGGCGGGCGCACGACCCCTGCGCCCACCCGCCACCATCGAACAGGCTACAGCGTACTCGACGGGTCACCTTGACGTCGCGGACGTGGAGCTTCCAGACTCGGCAGATGACTCCACCGTGACAGAGATGGATTCCGACAACAGCTACACGCCTGTCCAGTCGCGCCGCCTGAAAAGAAAGCTGCGCCGAACATCAGTAATGAGTGAGACACCAAAGAAGAACGCTGAAAAGCAAGGGATCTTCTCCGTGGCCTTCGTACCAACAACGGCAACGGCGAATCTGAATGTGATAAACAGACAGCACCTGACGCAGTTTTTCGACCAGCTGGTTCCCGGTGAAGTTGACGAAGTCAGAATTAATCTCTGGAAGAATGTCCTGACCGTGGATGTCAAATCCCAGGCAACAGTGGACAAGCTGAAAGGAATTGGTGCGCTAGGCAACATGCCGGTCCGTTCCTTCCTTGCACATGGGAAAAAGACTACTGCAGGTGTAATCAGCGACGTTGACCCCGAGATAAGTGAAAGCGATCTCTGCACGCTGATCAAATCTACGGCGCGCATTGTGGATGTTCATCGATTCGGCCGCTCAAAGTGCGTTAAATTAGTCTTTGAAACTGAATCCCTCCCATCCCACGTTAAAGTGGGCTATGTGAGGCACCCAGTTCGAATGTATGTTCCAAGACCTGTTCAGTGCCACAAATGCCACAAGATCGGACATGTGAGCGCCGTTTGTCGAAACGAGGTATCCTGCCGTCGATGCGGCGGTACGCATCCTCATGACGCATGCGAGACGGAGACTGTCAGGTGTTCTAACTGCTCGGGTGCCCATGAATCGACGGCTAAGGACTGCCCTAAAATTCGGGATGAAAAACGTATACTAAAAAAGATGGTGAGAGATAACTCGACTCATCAAGAAGCGGCCGCGTCTATTCGTCGTCGCAAGCACCGTTCCCGACGCCGGCACAAGGAATCGGAAGGCAAGCCTAGCCTGGATAAGTCAACTTCAGAGTTAACGTCAGCTCAGGTGCCACAACAGATTGAGTCTAATCCCGCTAAGAGTACTCTTGCTGTAATGTCGCAGACAGTGTCACATGCCAAGGATCAGACAGAGGCTGTTGTATTACCTACCGCCTCTGATGCTGAGTGGCCAGCTCTACCATCAATGGCCAACGCCAGGCCTAATCCCAGTTTGGTTGCCACACGTACTGAAAATTCCGACAACCCCGACAGCCAGCAGGTAAAAGAAATGCTGAAACAGCTGGTTCGTTCAATGCGGGTGCTGCTCTCCAGCATCAACACGCAAACAGCAAAGTTTGCTGTTCAGTTTTTGGACGCATTTGAGCCGCTCTTGGCGGCATTGCAATAATTCACAATGGCGCAACAAACTAACCCCACCTCTGTGACGATGCACTTGCGCCGCAGTGTTGTGATGCAATGGAATGCCCGAGGCCTGCGTGGTCGGCTGAGTGACTTCCGACAGCGGGTACAGAAGTACCGCTTTCCTGTGATTGTGATCTGTGAGCCCAACATGCCGGCTGCTTTCCGCCTTTCTGGATATGTTCTGCTATGGTCTAGAGAAGCAAACGAAACAAGCAAAGTGCTGGTATGTGTACGCCAAGACATTGCGCACGTCCGCCATGCTCTGCAGCCCCACAACACGAACCACTACATTTGTTTGACGTTAACCCTGAAAGGACGAGTATGTTCTGTAATTGGCGCTTATATTCCACCGAGGGATGGCTTGGACAAATCATATCCATTTTCAACAATCCAGTGTTGTGCAGCTCCTCGTATTATTGTGGGGGACTTTAATGCTCACCACCCTCAGTGGGGTAGTGCAATAATGAGCAATAGAGGAAGAGACCTGGCAGACTTTATGCATACGCAAGATCTCGTCAATATAAACGACGGCTCACCGACGTTTCTACGCGGAACAACCTACAGCAGCTGCTTGGATGTGGCGTTTGTTTCCAGAAACCTCCATCCCTCCGTTTCTTGGTGTAGTGATGTGGAAACACATGGGAGTGATCATATACCAACGTACATATGCATCAAGTGGTTTGCACCTGCCACTTCACCTCGTGTGCAATACACAGACTGGCCCGCCTTTAGGGCAGCGGTGGAGACTTCCAGCGTGGACCTCCAGTCACCATCTCAAATAGAGGGACTCATTACTTCCTCTCTCAGTGAGAACACTCGCTATGTTAGTGTGCCGGTGTCAGTGTCCAGCATCGACGTGGAATTCGAGCGGCTTCGCGCGATCCGTCGGCGGGCTGAAAGGAAGTACAGAAGAACGAAATCCGCGCAAGATCTCGCACTTTCTCGCCGAGCTAAACGTCAAGTTTTGCGTCACCTGGAGAGGTTAGGACGACAACGTTGGAGACAGTTCTGCTCATCACTGGATCCCCGTAAGCCCCTGTCGCGTATCTGGCATGTTGCGAGAAGCTTGCGCACACCTCCGCGAGAAAGGCACCCTTTTCGTGCCCTGGCCCTTTACCAACGCCGCAATGAAGTTGACGTAGCTGAAGATTTTTGTAAAATGGTTGTGGGCACAAACCAGGCACAGTTACCAATTTCAGAGGTTTTTGCACCACCTTCGCCGAATGATCAATACGACGTGCCCTTTACAATAGCTGAATTAGACGCCGCTCTTGCTTCTTGTCGGCATTCATCTGCACCTGGTCCTGACGGGATTACTTATTCAACCTTATCGAACCTAGGCAAGGATGGTAGAACTGCACTACTTAATTATTTCAATGATATATGGGCTTCTAGTACTGTTCCTGAACACTGGAAAATTAGCCGCCTGGTTGCTCTTTTAAAGCCTGGAAAGCCTCCTCTCGAACTTACCTCATACCGGCCAGTTGCCCTAGCAAGCTGTGTTGGAAAAGTTATGGAGCGCATGGTGCTGGCAAGACTTGAGTGGTATCTAGAGAGTAATGATCTTTATCCTAATATGATGACTGGATTTCGCCGCGGACGCTCTTCCATTGACAGCGTCATCGACCTTGTGGCGACAGTAGAACACGAAAAGCGTCACCGTCGACTAGTAGCTGCTGCATTTTTAGATATAAAGGGAGCTTACGACAACGTCCTCCATGAAGCTATTCTTGATGGACTTGACGACGTGGGAGTTGGTGGCCGGCTGTACTTGTGGATTGTAAGCTATCTCAGCGGCCGTTCTGTTTACATGACTACGCCTGAAGGAGATACTACCCACTTTCAGGTCGGTCGTGGAGTTCCACAGGGAGGAGTTCTCAGCCCAACTTTATTTAACGTTGCGCTAATTGGCCTGGTGAGTGAACTGCCAACTAACATCCACATAAGTGCATATGCTGACGACATCTGCATCTGGGCCTCTGGTTCGACGCGCCCACAACTACGTGCGAGACTGCAACGAGCTGTGTCATTAACATCGATGTACTTACGGCGTCAAGGTTTATTTTTAGCGGCAGAAAAGTGTGCAGTGATCGCGTTTACGGGAAAATGTGTCAGCCGCTACCCGATTACCCTTCATGGAGTCGTAATACCATACGTCTCCAGGCACAGATTCTTGGGAGTAATTATTGACCACCGACTATCCTGGTCGAAACATATTGCTATGGTGAAGAAGAGGCTAATTAATTTTTGCCATGTACTTCGTTACATAGCTGGCATCAAATGGGGTCCAACTGAGCGCTCCTTAATACGCCTTTACGAGGCTCTGTTTGTTGGCTACATCCGGTACAGTCTCCCAGTACTCTCTAGTATGAGCATTTCCTGCTTGCGGACTTTAGAGAGCGTGCAAGCGCAGGCACTGAAAATATGCCTTGGACTGCCCAGATGCACCTCTAACAAAGGCACAATTGAAGAGGCACACGCTCGCCCAATGTCCATATACTTGTCACACGAACCACTTCGTGTATATTTACGAGCACTTACAAGACACCGTTTTCACCCACTAAGCAAGATTCTGGATGAGAGGCCGGACTGCAGTTTTACAACTGCACTCCGCTGCCATCAGTCGCAAGTACCGACAGGATATGCCCTCCCATATCATCCCACCCAACCACCATGGACGATGGATAAACCTTTTGTGCACCTTCGTGTTCCCGGAATACTAAAGAAATCAATGGTACCAATTAGTGGACTCAAACAACTTACTCTGGCACACATCTGGTCAGAATATCCCAGTTATATTCACATATACACTGATGGATCTGTGTCAGCACAGGCATCCGCTGCAGCTGTGGTCATACCAGCTCGGAAAACGACTCTGCATTTCCTTTTGGGACACACCTCTACATCAACCGCTGCCGAACTTGTAGCCATTCGAGAATCTATTCGCTATATATGTGGGGAACCACCTCAAAAATGGTGTATATTCACGGACTCGAAGACTGCATTACAAATTTTGGAAAACTTCTTACGCCACACTGCCTATCAGTCCCTGGCACTAAACATTATCGATCTCATCACATCTGCCCAGCTGCAAGGCCACACGATAATGTTTCAATGGATTCCTGCCCACTGCGGCCTCCATGGGAATGAGCAGGCCGATGTTGAAGCGAAAAGCGCACTCATCAATGGCTTCCAAACAGCTGTGCCTTTTTCAAGAGCGGATACGACGTGTCTTCTAAAGAGTTATATGAATATTGCTACAGCAGCTTACTGGGCTCAACCAGACGCCCGACACATCCGTCTAAGAAGGCTTGATCGAACATTTAAATTTTATGTTCCGCGTGATATTCCGCGTCATCACACATGCTTGATACATCGACTTCGTTTAAACGTGGCTTTCACGCGCAAATACTTACATTTAATTGGACAGCTGGACTCACCGGAATGTTTAACTTGTGGCATCCCAGAGACTGTGGACCATGTATTATTGGTGTGCCCAGAGTATGAGAACGAAAGAAATGTGCTAGCTGCTTCCTTGAAGCGTTTAGACAAGAGGCCTCTGTCGGAGGAACTGCTGCTGGGCGCTTGGCAGGACAAGGGGAAGGGCGTCCAGGCAGTGCGCGCTCTTTGCCGTTATTTGAGCGCCAGCGGACTTGATTCACGTTTGTAAAGCAAGCTGCTGTGTCTGTATATATATTTCATATGCCTTCTCCCACATCGTCACCCATCATGACCTTCTTTCTTCTCTCCTTCCCCTTCCCCAGTGCAGAGTAGCAGGCCAGATTTGAATTATTCGGGCCAACCTCTCTGCCTTTTCCTTTCAATAAATCCATCTATCTATCTATCTTGGCTAAAAATACTATCCGTCGGAGCCGAACTGCCGGCCCGTTCAGAGGCCTAGCGCGAGTACACGGGGTTCGGGTCCGCACTTTCGGTGATTACGGAGAGCGCATTCAAAAGCTTTAGCGGTTGCATGTGGGCGTCGAGCGTAGTTCAGGCAATAGTTACGCCAAACCGACAACTGCTTACATCACGAAACGAGTGCACATTGAGAGGGAAGCGTCGATGTGAATCTCTCTAGCGAGCATTACTGAGGGCAGCTCGGCGCTTCTTGAAGCGTTCTTGTAATTTGTTAACAAATAAAGTTGCAACTGTTGTGAAAAAAAAAAAAATACAGATAATATTTTCGGTATTGCTAGCTCAGCTTGCATTTTATGCCGTGTGAACAAGCAGCATACGCCCAAATTATATACAAAAGCCACATATATACATGTAAATTAACACGCTACCGGTGCAGTCGTAATCCGCGAATCGGCGCATTCCTGCGGGAGTTTAGGGCTCCCGCAAGGTTAATTATACTCGGGAGTCGGTCGCAGTTGCGCTCGCGCGGCTGCAGGGGGAGACGAGACGGAGACGGCGGCGGCTGGAAGGCTCTTGTTTGGTGCAGGCATGCGCAATGAGGCGCATTCGAATCGCGTTAGGTTTTGCGATGATGCTACTGAAACGGCGGCGGCAGCGCTTGCATGCTTTCATGCGCTGGCTGTGGCCTGACTGAACATTGTTTTGCAAAAAGGCTTTACCAGCCGAAAAAAATTATGTTTGATTAACACACGCTTATGTATAACAGCACCTCAAGATGTACCGCTTCGTTCAAAAGTTTTGTCTGCTCGACAAGCTGTGCTCTCGCGTCAACGTATGCTTGTTTGGGTTTTTCCGCCAGCAACACAACGCTAAATCATCTCCCTTTTCGCGACGGACGCAGCAAAAGGAAACGTTGGGCATGTATCTTTTTATATGCGGGAGCGCTTGCTGCTAAAACAAGCTAGCTCTCGTAACATGCGAACAATATGCTTCTGATTTTATACTTAAATAATACAGCATGAGCCCATCGATTTCGGCCTTCTTGACAATCTCTAGCCGGAAGCCCGAAATAAGTCCAGCTAGCTTTGCCAGCTAGGATCACCCACAATATCGCTCAGAGGTATTAGAAAAAAAGAGAATATGCGCAAATATCTTTTTGCTGAAGAAAAACTCTCAGCGACCAGTTAATGGCGTGAGTGCAAGAGGGCAGCCGAAACTGCGAATAGCAGACGGTATGGGTATCATATGCCGTTGTGACGTCAACGGCTAAAGGATGCCAGACCAGCAAGCTGCTTTTGAAATAATAATAATAAAAAAGTCATTGTAAAAATATCTGCTGCACCGAATGAGCTCAAATTCCGGCGAATTATAATTTCATGTGTGTGGAGCGAAATGCAATAATCAGGCTCTGCTCAAATGTTAGCCGTCATCATGACCCCTTTGAGCTCTACGGACGGAGTTACGTTGTCTAGGCATCAAACGGTCCCGGTATGCTCGAAGTTCCATCTCAAAATTGCTACGCGATGCTCCCGCCATGGTATGAGCTTCTTGACGTCACACGACCAGCCGATGAATCAGTGGCGTACCAATGTCACGTGATTTCGGCTCAGACAGAGAGATTGGTGGATTTTCTGGAAAACAGCTAGGCGTCTAAAGGTGTTCCTATAGTGCTGGGCTCCATGAGTTTCCGCCATCCGAGGATTTTTAACATGCCTTCGTATCTCACGGCACAAGGAAATCTTTTCCGCTCCGCCTCTATGGAAACCAGTTAGGAGTGCATGCTGCCACTTCATAAGCACACCATGCCAAATAGTGCACAGTATATAGCATCACAGCTAGTGCACAGTATATATTATACGGCATAAACACCGCCGCAGAATTAGCCGAGCTTATCTGTGAAAGACTTCCTGGCCAAGTAACAGTAGGAAAACATCCGTGCATTTCTCGTCACCGTGATAACCACGCAGTATACCACTGCAGTCAGCCTGCAATATACGAATGCTTCGCGCAGTGATGATAGATTTTATCATAATCATCATCAGCCGGACTATACCCACTGCAGGGCGAAGGTCTCATAACCATTTTCCTCCAATTTAATTTACCCGGTCCTGTGCCATCCATTTTACTCCTGCGAATTTCTTAATCTCATCCAACCACCTTATTTTCCGTCGCCCCCTGCTAGGCTTACCTTCCCTTGGAATCCAAATGGTTACTCTTAGAGGCCATCGGTTATCTTCTCTTCGAACGACATCCTGCCCATGCCCATTTCTTCTTAATTTCGACTAGAATGTCAGTGACTTGACTTATTTTTCTGACCCACTCTCCTCGCTCCCCATCTCTTAACGTTACACCTACCATTTTCCGGTCCATGGCCCCCTGCGTTGTCCTTAGCTTAAGTAGACCTTTTTCGTTAACCCCCAGGTTTCAGCCCCATAGATCAGTACCGGTAGGATGCAACTGTTAAACCCTTTCCTCTTGAGTGATACCGGTAAACTGGTAGTCATTATGTTTGAGTACCTTCCAAATGCGCTCCACCCCAATCTCATAGATAGATTTTGTACTTGGTTTTATAGTGTTTAACGTTTCAAAACGACTCGCACTCAGTGGATTCGATTCCGCATCCTTGGGTGCAGAAGCCGAACGCTCAAAACACTGAGCCACCGCGGCAGGCGCAATGATGGCAGAATTAACACAGCTGTACGTGTGATCATCCCTTCCGGATCAAGGTTATCGGTACGAGTAAACTTCTAGGGTCACGAAAACCCCGGGATTCGCTGTTTAGCAACCATTTAGTGAAACGCACGGGAAGCGGAAGAGTACGGAATTTAACGACAAGGGGTGCGTTCCAATACCTAGACGTATACTTAGACGGCTAGCCGCGGCAGCCGCCATTTTGGGACGCGTTCCAATAGTCTCAAGAAGACTGCTTCGCCAAAGTCAACATCGATGCAGTCTACTTTGCTGTCTAAACAACATGGCCGACAGTGCGCAGTTGTTACGACCAAGCATCCGCAATTGCGCGCTCTATTGTTCGCCTGTGGGCATGGATAAGTTTTGTGAATATGTGGTGATGGTCCAATGGCTCTAAGGGAGCCTGTTTCCAGGAATCCTGTTTTGTAAGCATGTTTTGCTTTGTGGACAACCTGCAAATGCCAAATTGACCCTGTCAAGAGAACGTCTGGAAAAACACAAAGAAACGTCCCCCTGAGGGAAATAGCAGGAAGTGCTTTCTTTCTTTTGTTCACCCTTCCAGTCGAGAAGTGCTATCCTCCAGTGATGAATGCCTCCTATCCAAAGGAGACGACAGAGTGACATGTCCGCTGACGTGCAGGACAAGAAAGGAGCATGACTCATACGGCCATTAAGTGATTTCCCGGGAATACAGGAAAGATTTGCAATTGTCGAAAAGGGACCATGTTGGGAGCCCTATGCGGCGCCACGTGCACTCGGGTTTCTGAGAAGTAAAACCCCTTGTCAGAACCAGCCTGTGGTTTCTTTGCTGAAGAATAGAAATGTACCTCCTCTCCTCGCCGTTCCCAAGCTTTTCCCGCCAACAAGTGATCACGCCCAACGAATGAATGCCGGACCAGTCAGTGCTTCAGACCATCAGTGCAGTGATGTGTTCGATTGGATGCCGATACCTGAGGGGCGTGCCCTGGATTTGGTTGGTCAGCATCTTCAGAGAGGGGCTGGACATAGGGGGTTTTTAAGGACGCTGCAGAGCACGAAATGTCGCTCTGGGCCCTGGGTAAACGGCTCATCCAGTCGCTTCTCGCTATGAACTCTTAACGCTTGTCATTTTGCTGATGTACCCTTCTTCTTCATGTAAATATTCTTGTAAATACGTTTTCTCAAAGTGCCAGTAAACCTGCTTGTACATATTTTACCAACTTCGAAGATTCAGTCCTTCTTCAACCCGGAGTCTCTGCACGCTACCAAGTGAAGGCCGGGTCGCCATAGCCCCAGCGTCACGACAACTGGTGATCAGCGGTGGGATCTGAATCTGCAAGCACAACGACTGGTGACCAGCGTTGGGATCTGAATCTACAAGCCACAACATCTGGTGATTGGAGGTGGATCTGAAGCTACAAGCCACAACATCTTGTGATCGGAGGTGGCATCTCAAGCAACAAGCAGGCGCAACAATCGGCCAACAAGACAGCAGCTCGGAACATCGATCGCATGTGTGGGTGAGTGCTTGGCTTTTCTTCTGATGTGGACCAGGTTCTAGAACAGGGTTAGATTTTAGAACTGGTAAAAAAAGTGTTGAAACGCCTTTAGGTTTGGTAGTTTGCACTGTTGTTTTGGAAGTAGCCGACACTCGGAGCGATCATGGACCTACAAAAGCTGCAGAAACCGGAACTGTTGCAATTGTGTGAGGAATTGGGAATTGATACAAGTGGTTTGGCACGAAAACCCTTGATTATAAAGGCAATCACTGATCTGGGAACCGATGATGAGGAGCTCAGTGAAGCATGGAACCTCATCGGTCAAAAAAAGGAGCAGCTCAGACAGCAGAAAGAGCGGGAAAAAGAGGAAAAGAGGCGTGAGAGCGAACGTGAGTGGGAAAAAGAGGAAAAGAAGCGTGAAAGAGAAGCAAAAAAGCTGGACCAAGAAATTGAGCTCCGGAAATTAGAACTAGAGTTGAGCAAGAGGTCGGGCAATTGTCCCCAGCTAGCGGTACCTCTTCTCAACAAGGAGGCAGATTTCAAGATGTCAAAGTACATGCAGCCATATGTGATATCAGGGGATATCGGTCTGTATCTGGCTAACTTTGAGCGAACCTGCGAAAAACTGTCCTTCCAGCGAGACACTTGGTCTCAGAGATTATTGACGGTTCTGCCCTGCGAGGCAGCGGAGGTTGTCGCGCGGCTAAGCAAGGAGGACGCGGACAACTACGAGAAGGTCAAAGCTTGCCTTCTGAGAAAGTATAGGCTTAGCGCCGAGGCGTTCAGACAACGTTTTCGGAAAGCTACTAAGTCCAGGGACGAGAGTTACCCTGAATTCCTGTACAATTTAAGAGTAAATTTGGGCGAGTGGCTAAAGAGCACAGATTCCTACAGTGATAGGGACGCTGTAGTCGAGCGAATTCTTTTGGAGCAGTTTTATAACTGCCTCCCAGAAAAAGAAAGAAATTGGTTACAGGACCGAGGCGAAATTAAGTCGGCAACTGAAGCTGCCGAACTTATTGAGGAGTATGCTTCGCGCCGACAATTCAGCAACCCAGCAGTGGATAGGCCCCGCAATCCCAAGTTCAGTGTGAAAAACCGTCAGGAAAGGCACTTTGCTAGAGTTGGAAACGAAGAAATGAAGGTTTCTTCAGGCAAATTCCCTAGAAAGGACGGCAGTGAGAAAAGTGGGGAAGTGACCAACGTGCAGAACACAAAGAATAAGCTTGAGGCTAGGAAGCCGCTCACATGCTTTAGGTGTAATGAGCAGGGTCACATTGCCGTCAACTGCCGGAAAGAAAAGATTGCTTTCTCGTATGTCAGGGACTGCGATGAAAATATGCAGCTTTTAGAACCCTACCTGCATGACCTAGTAGTCAACGGGAAGCCTTGCAAGGTACTGCGCGATTCGGCCGCAACGATGGATGTTGTCCATCCGGCGTATGTATCGCCTTCCGACTATACAGGACAGTGTGCATGGATCCGACAGGTAGTTGAGGAACAGAGTGTGTGCTTGCCGATCGCGAACGTGGTCATCGAGGGCCCTTTCGGCGAATTAACAACCGAGGCTGCCGTTTCAGGAAAGCTTCCTAAGTGCTATCCGTATTTGTTCTCCAACAAATCGGACATGCTGCTGCGAAAGAGGGGCATCCTTTTCGGAGACAGAGTTGTGCAAGCCTTAACACGTTCAAAGGCGCGAGAACTAGCTACACTGCTCATTCCAGAAAAATCCACAGCGGAGGAAACGGCAGTTAAAACAGTGGTAAATGCGGAAGATAGCAGGTCAGAAAACTTTGAGAGCGAGGCATCTCAGATATGTCAACTTGAAAGTGAGCTTGATGAGACGCGGAATGAGGACGTTCTTGAGAGTAACCTCTTGCCGCCAGTGTCTAGTAATCTCACGAGACTTTTAAGTGGAACCCGAGAGGACTTAGCTATAGAGCAAGCCAATGATCCCAATATACAGGAGATAAGGGAGCGCCACCGCGCCACTAAGACAGCAAACAATATTTCTTTCGAGATGAGAAAGGGAGTGCTGTATCGCTTATTCAAGGATAAGCGCGGAGTAGAGCGGGACCAATTAGTCGTTCCCCAAAAGTACCGCGGAGACTTACTGCGACTTTCCCATGGCAGCTCGTGGTCATGTCACCTTGGAATAAAGAAAACAAAGCAGAGGCTGTTGCAAGAATACTATTGGCCTGGATGTTTTAAGGACACGGAAAATTTTGTACGGTCATGCGACACGTGCCAGCGGGTTGGAAAGGCGCAAGATAAGTGGAAAGCTCCGATGGTGTTAGTACCAATCATTACCGAGCCGTTTCACCGGTTAGTAATAGATGTAGTTGGGCCACTTCCTGTGACAGAGTCAGGGTACCGTTATATCCTCACTATGTTATGCCCAGCCACGAAATTTCCAGAGGCTGTTCCGCTGCGCGAGGTGACGTCCGAGAGTGTAGTGGATTCGCTGCTGTCAGTGTTTGCACGAGTTGGGTTCCCTTCCGAGGTCCAAAGTGATCAGGGTAGCGTTTTCACGAGTGTCCTCACCACCTCATTTCTCGAGCGATGCGGCATTAAGGTAGTGCATAGCTCGATCCATCATCCGCAGAGCAACAGCGTAGAAAGATGGCACTCTGTTCTCAAACGAGTCCTGAGGGGACTGTGCTATGAAAACAAGCGCGAATGGGATACCTGCCTGCCTGCAGCACTTTTCGCTTTGCGGTCAGTGCCGCACGAATCCACTGGATTTAGCCCAGCCGAGTTGGTGTACGGAAGGTCACTGCGCTCACCTTTGCGAATGGTGCGCGAAGCCTGGGAGGGGCGCGGAGAAGACCCAACAGTAGTAGAATTCATTCTGAACCTCTTGAATCGCTTACATAACACTAAGGAACTCGTTGAGGCCAGCATGAAGTCAGCCCAGGCTCGTTCCAAGGTGTACTATGATAAGACAGCCCGTCAAAGGACGTTTTGTATCGGGGACCAGGTGATGTTGCTGAGAAGTTCAAGGCAGAATAAGCTCGAAGTACAGTGGGAAGGACCGGCTGAAGTCGTTGCAAAGCTTTCTAACACTAACTACGCAGTGAAAATTCCCGGTAGGCGTAAAGAAGTGCGCATTTATCATTGCAATCTTATGAAGCCTTATGTGCAGAGGGAAGCCGTGGTAAATCTAACGTTAAACCTTCCCGAGGAGATGGGGGACAACTTGATTTGCCTCAGCGGAAAAGGAAGCAACGCTCAGGAGCTTCTCAAAAAGACGGAGCAGAGAGGAGAACTAAAGAAATCCCAGCTGTCCGATCTGGGCGAGATAATAACAGAGTTTGAGGCCTGCTTCGTAGACAGGCCAGGCAGGACCGATTTGACTGAGCACGATATTGAGCTGACTTCAGACGTGCCAGTGCGATCAAGGTGCTACCGATTTTCTCCAAGGCAAAGAGAAATTCTGGATAGGGAAGTAACTCGCATGCTGGAATTGGGAGTAATAAAACCCTCGGAAAGCGATTATGCTTCGCCTATGATCTTAGTAGAAGCTCCAGGTAAAGACCCTAGGCCTGTGGTAGACTACCGAAAGCTAAATTCTCTCACCAGGGATCAAGTGTATCCTATTCCGAATATTGAGGAGAGAGTAGAACAGGTCAGTAGAGCGGCATATGTGACTACGCTGGACCTTACTCGAGGATACTGGCAAGTACCGCTCACTGAACGCGCCAGCAGATACGCGGCTTTCGTCACTCCGACGGGCAGCTACCAGCCAACAATGATGAGTTTCGGGCTCAAAAATGCTCCATTTTGTTTTTCCCGACTCATGGATAGGGTTTTAAAGGGGTGTGAAACATTCGCGGTGCCTTATTTAGACGACATTGCGGTTTTTTCCGACTCATGGGCGGACCATATGGTACATCTAAGAGCTGTACTGAGCCTGTTGCGTCAAGCTGGACTAACCGTAAAGGCCGAGAAATGTTGCCTGGCAAGGGCGACCGTGGACTACTTGGGTCACAATGTAGGTCAAGGTTTCAGGAAACCCAGCGAGATTAAGATTTCTGCGGTAGCAGACTATCCGCGGCCGAGCACGAAGACGGAAATTCGAGCATTCCTAGGTCTGACTGGGTACTACAATCACTACATCCCTAACTATTCAGCTTTGGCTAGCCCTCTGACCGACGCTCTCCGCAGGACAGAACCGACAAATGTAGTCTGGGACGAACAAAAGGAAGCCTCCTTCGTAAACCTGAAGGCTGTGCTGATTAGCCGTCCGGTATTGCGAGCTCCAGACTATGACCGAGAATTCACGGTCCAGTGTGATGCCAGTGATCGAGGGTTAGGTGCTGTTCTCTGCCAGAGAGATGACGACGGTAATGAGCACCCCGTGCTCTACTTGAGCAGAAAACTGAGTTCTAGAGAGAGGGCTTATTGCGCGTCAGAGAAAGAGTGCGCTTGCATTGTATGGGCCATTCAAAAATTGCAGTGCTATCTTGGAGGGGCCAAATTCACCGTAGAGACGGACCATTGTCCCCTGGCTTGGCTGCAAACTGCGACATCGAAGAACAGTCGCCTTCTTAGGTGGAGCTTGATTTTACAGCAGTACAATTTTGAAATAAGATACAAAAAGGGGAAGTTAAATGGGAATGCGGACGCGCTTAGCCGCTCTTTCTAAGCGGTCCGAGATATTCCTCACCATGTATCCAAATTGATAATCAGGTTTTTTTTTTTTTCGTGCGCTTGTATATGTGTGACTATGTAAAGCAGCACGTTTGGTTTTCGAGGCATACGTGGGTCCTGAACGTCTTGAGAGTGGGCTTTTCTCGAACAACAATGGCAGTTTTCTTTTGACCTGGTCTCTTCAGACGGGAGCCGAGTGCTTGCTTCGACATGTGGTTGAGTTTCAGACAGCTTGAGCAATTTGGCCTACAACAATCAAGACAACGCGACAAGCAACAGCGAGCTTCAAGCGTTCACGTGCAGGCCATTAAGTCGTCTCTTCATGCAGCAGCTGGGACTGCTGCCCTCCGAGACTCTTCTGGCGGGGGAGGAGGCTGTTACGACCAAGCATCCGCAATTGCGCGCTCTATTGTTCGCCTGTGGGCATGGATAAGTTTTGTGAATATGTGGTGATGGTCCAATGGCTCTAAGGGAGCCTGTTTCCAGGAATCCTGTTTTGTAAGCATGTTTTGCTTTGTGGACAACCTGCAAATGCCAAATTGACCCTGTCAAGAGAACGTCTGGAAAAACACAAAGAAACGTCCCCCTGAGGGAAATAGCAGGAAGTGCTTTCTTTCTTTTGTTCACCCTTCCAGTCGAGAAGTGCTATCCTCCAGTGATGAATGCCTCCTATCCAAAGGAGACGACAGAGTGACATGTCCGCTGACGTGCAGGACAAGAAAGGAGCATGACTCATACGGCCATTAAGTGATTTCCCGGGAATACAGGAAAGATTTGCAATTGTCGAAAAGGGACCATGTTGGGAGCCCTATGCGGCGCCACGTGCACTCGGGTTTCTGAGAAGTAAAACCCCTTGTCAGAACCAGCCTGTGGTTTCTTTGCTGAAGAATAGAAATGTACCTCCTCTCCTCGCCGTTCCCAAGCTTTTCCCGCCAACAAGTGATCACGCCCAACGAATGAATGCCGGACCAGTCAGTGCTTCAGACCATCAGTGCAGTGATGTGTTCGATTGGATGCCGATACCTGAGGGGCGTGCCCTGGATTTGGTTGGTCAGCATCTTCAGAGAGGGGCTGGACATAGGGGGTTTTTAAGGACGCTGCAGAGCACGAAATGTCGCTCTGGGCCCTGGGTAAACGGCTCATCCAGTCGCTTCTCGCTATGAACTCTTAACGCTTGTCATTTTGCTGATGTACCCTTCTTCTTCATGTAAATATTCTTGTAAATACGTTTTCTCAAAGTGCCAGTAAACCTGCTTGTACATATTTTACCAACTTCGAAGATTCAGTCCTTCTTCAACCCGGAGTCTCTGCACGCTACCAAGTGAAGGCCGGGTCGCCATAGCCCCAGCGTCACGACACAGTTCGCGCTGAGCGAGTCGTGCTTGAAGTGGTTGCAGTAGCTGTACGGTGGTTGTCCTTTTTGCGAACGCCGGAGTATGCATATGCACGATCTTTCAAATGCTACGTCAATGAGTGCGCTAGCTAGATGCTAATTTAGCTGCTTTCATGGTTGTGAGATTCATAGCTCAGCAGATTCTTGAATCGCTGTCTAAAAGGAAAGCGTGCGGTCGAGATTTTTGCATAAGATTTTGATGCTGTTGGCGTCTTTCTTTTTTTTTTTTTTTGCGAAAGCAATTCTACTCTAGGTTTCGAGCCTTCAGCGCAGCGCGGCCGGTAGCCACGTCTTACCCACGTGACGCTGTGACGTCACACCCCAAGCGGGCTGGCGCAGGAGCTGCCAATTTGGGTCTCTCGTTTCACATGGGACGGTTATGTCAAAATCAGCCTGCTAGGACCCTGGAACTCACGTTACCCCTATAGGCCACTAAGGCACATTCATACGGCTTGGTTAAAGCGGGGCTTTTTATGTGGGCTGAGGAAGAAAAAAAAGAGAACAAGAAGAACGCTCGGTCACCCGCAGCTAATGCTTTCGCTCAATATTTGGTTCAGCAGCGTTGAACTCTTGTATTTATTTTTTTTAACTTGACGACGAGGTTTTTTAGTCTTGATGTTATCGACGAACTCGTCGCTTTCTGGGCACCTCGCCGGGAGTCAGGACGGCTGCTGTACGGCACGCATGTGTTTCTTTTTTGCTGCTGTAGTCATGGCAAACTCTTCCGTGCATTTTCTTTCCCCGCCTAGTTACTGCATGCAAACGACAGGTGTAGCGGCATAGTATTTCTTTTGCTGTAGCCGGTTATCACCTTCCGTCCGTAATCCTTTCAAGTTTGCAGCCTTTAGCATGTTTTCATGCTTACAGCTGTGTGCATGAGATATCCGAGAAGCATGTACACTTCATAGTAAAAACGGACTAATATTCACTTCCGTCAAGCCGTGAGCAGCATATCGGTACGGTCTGCTGCATGTTAAACATTAAACAAGCAATATTATTGCCGTAAAAAATCAACGAACCGTCAAAACTTGAGTTTCAGCTGTATTGTTGTAAAGTTTTAAAGAAAGCAACGTTATAATAGTTATTCAAACGTTTTAGTTCTACCTCTATGCTGCGAGGTGATGCCAGGCATAGACAGGTAGACGCGTTCCATTACGCGAACGTGTAGACGTCTACGATGACGTCTAAGAGTTGGAACGCGCCCAAGAGCACGCCCTGGACCTCCTTGAAGGCACGGTGAATATAACTGGGCAGGCGCCATAGAGGTGTGTGGGGATTGGGTTCTTGAAGAGACACGGAACACGCGGCCGCTGCCGCTTGCTTTGCTCGTTAGAGACTCCCTGTGAGGGAGGGTTCGGTTGTTATGCTGCTGTCCCTTTCCGAAGGAGGCGTTTCCGAAAACTGCTGCCACTCAACGTCCGCTCCGTTCTTCCTGTGCATGTCCCGTATCATCCTCGCATCCACCTCCTGGTGACGTATTGGGCTCTTGTTTCGACGCGAGGCCAGATGTCGGGCCGACGACGTCCGTTCTACGCGTGACCGGAGTGCTGCTGAGTGAAGGCGCTTGTAGGAAGTAAGAAGACTGATTTTTTTTTTGTCTT
Organism: Amblyomma maculatum; assembly: GCF_055883805.1. NCBI lineage: Eukaryota > Metazoa > Arthropoda > Arachnida > Ixodida > Ixodidae > Amblyomma > Amblyomma maculatum. The sequence continues at coordinate 168,822,646 of NC_139345.1, forward strand.
TTCAAGTCAAAGTAATCTAAAGAGCATACAAAGATTTTCTTTGTTTCCCGTGGTGGGAATGCTCTGGGTGAAATGGATTAAGGTCTCACTCGTCCTCTCAACGTGACCCTGGGGTAATTGCATGCATCAGAGGTCAGCCAGCTGCTCAGAGTTTCTTGGGCTGGCTGTGCCCACGGCAAGTTGACGCCATGCGTCGAACCACAGCGAGAGCCATGCTGCTTTCCGCGAAATGCTAAGTCGGTGGCCTTGTCCAAGCATGTGTCCTCGGCCGGCACTGATCTGCTTCGGCTGGCACTCGATGCCCTTGACCTCCCAGAATGCAAGACCACCTCCAAGGTAGCTCCGTTCCGGATGCTTCGGCTTGCACGTGCGTTCAAGACGGGGAGACGTCCATCGGGTTGGGCAGGAGCAGGTCGTACGTTTTCCTCCCCAAGGCCGGGGACCGCTGGTTGTGAACGCGTGCGCGCCCCGTATGTCTGCTCGAGTCCGAACCCTAAAGAAGTCCGCAAATCGTGGCTTTTTTGCCAAAAGAGGCGGACCTTGACGTGCCCTCTTGAACGCGCTAGGAAGGCCGTGCTGCATGTAGTCAAACTATACAACGCCCGAGTTCCCTACAGCCGCGCCAGATTTGCGAACGGTGATGGCTGTCGCCGCATCTTTTAACTGTGCCTTAAAAGCGCTTTCGTCCAAGTATTGTAAAACAGCATTTAGTATGTTCTGACTGGATCACTCAGTTGTGCCGATCCTTTGCAACACACGCTTACCTCGAGCAGCATCCACTGGCCAGACAGCAGTCACGGAACAGAAGGCCGCCGCTTAGGCTACCACAGAGTGGACTCAGCCCTTTCACTCCTTGAACTGCGCAGTCGCCGCAAGGCGGCGCCTAGTGCGGTCAGTCCGTAAGGAGAGGGGCACATTGACACTCGGACACAGTGTTTCATTGGACACCTTCTTTTTCATTTTTATCATTTTTCCAGGTGAATACAGTATATTATAATCCTTTCTGATGTTTCCTATTTACACGGCATTATTTACAAAATACATATATATATATATATGGTACATCCAAAAATACAGCGATCAAAAAGCAACTCCGGAAACTAGGAGAGCAAAAAAAGAAATACACACAAGTAGGACATTCGCTGGAGAGGCGATGAAGGGGCGGGGGTCGCCCACCATAGCAAAAAAGAAACCCGAAAGAGAAGCTTGAAAACCACGCCGAAGCAAAGAAATGTGTACAGAAGGAACTACGCACACCGTACACGCAGACACAGGCACGCACATGTACCATGATGCAACGCGCGTCACCTGCGAATGTCCATCGACAACCATTCGGCTTTCCACGTTAAGGTCAGGTGAAAGCAGGCACGTGTAATGTGCACGCAGCTTTTCCTTATCTGATATTTGAATTCGGTGAAAGTGTGAGAGATGATTAGGATTTCCAAGGAAAGCCCCGGGTTCTTATTTTTGTTCATAAATCGGCTACGAAAAAAAAAAAGATGTTGCGCCAACACTTGATTCGCAGGAAAATCGACACAACAGGCAAATCATGTCCATAAACATTCAGAACAGGTTACAGCCAATATGGAGAGTAAAAAGAGATACTGAAGTTGACCAAACAGTGCCGGAGGGGCTTGTGCACGTTCGCTGGCGACGGCGAGCACTCGAAAACCGTAGAAAAGGGGTTGACATTAACAGTGAAGCCTGGAAATTTCTTTTTTGTGCACGATTTAAAACAAAGCAATTCCACACTGCTCAAGCAAAGGAAATCGCAAGTATTTAAACAGCTCTATCATCAGGTTCAAATCCTGGGATGATTAAGCGAAGGCTGTAGGTAGTTACTAAAAGCACAGTGACCCGGGCAGTGAAGGACGGCTGTTGGCGTTTCCATAAATCATAGGTTTTGCTCAGTGCCTTGTTCTTAACTCCATGTCACCCGCCAATAGAAGCCCCTAGATGGCATCTCGGACGTTTGCCAGGAGTCCAGGTGCGACAGCATTACAGCAGCATAAAAATCGCGAAAATATAAAAAGCGTTTTGGGAGAAAATGAAAAATTTGGTGTTCTAATCATTTTTTTTTTGTTCTTTAAGGAATTAAATTTTTCCATTCTTACAATCTCTATTTTTAGGCATCACTGCACGCCAAACATTGCACGAATATGGAAGAGAGAGCTTTGGCTATGAACACCTAAAGGGTTACGCAAACACGTGCTGCAACTGCTACACACCTAGAGGTAGAGACAGAGAGGTCTCCAGTCAACAACATCAGGCAAGTTGTCTACACGATTCAATACGGCCAACACTCTTTTTGTTGCTGTTAATGGTGTCGGTGTTCACAGACACAGAGAGACACACACTGAAACACCGCTATTAGAAAGAACAAGCTTTCAAAAAGTCAAAACTTTCTTCTAGGCACGTGGATAAGGGTCCGAAACAACGACACTGCAGGTAGGTGCAGCAGCACATTTTATCTTTTAAGACACTCTGCGAAAGTTGACAACGACATACGTGTTCTCCCGACTAACCCCCTTTCCCCTGCGCCCCCATTTCCCCACTCAGAGAGGTCGTACAAAGTAGTGTGCACAGACGGCAAAGGCAGGAAAAGCAAACATGTGCGACTGGTAGTGCATGCGTGCACAATGAAAGATCGCACAAAGCGTCTGTGGACAGCGAGCCCTGCGTAGAGTACACATTGACCGAACACAGCAAGAACAGCTGCGAGAAAAGGCGATAAAACTGCAAGGTCTGGCAGATGCGCGAGGGTGTTTATTTTGTTCTTTCACTTCTGTCGGGCCTAAAGTGAACAAGAGGCACAAGCGCACTGTTTACAGGGAAAGGAAAGCAAAAGTGAAATGCAAGGTGTCTAGTAAGCCTAAGCTCATGAGAAGAAAACAAATCAGGACCACCCGCCCTAAAATAAAAAAAAAAGAACCTTTTTTCACAAGGACTGCATGCATTACTACGACAGTAGAGAGTATATTTTAAGGATGGCACTGGATGCCTCCATCGTCGAAATAGGTTGCGTTACAAGTGATTCTTATAATCACGCTATGCTAAATCCAATACACACAGCAGACCGAACTCTGAAACCAAGAGGTTGTCGTTTGCCCTAATTCGGATAACGGGTGAAAAGTTTTAATTTCCAGGGTGCATTTTAAGGTACAGGTGAAGAAACGTAAGCAACAGCATGCAGTTCCATCCGTGAGACAACATGAGCAAGAGGAAAGGCAATTAAGGGAAACTGTGCTTTAACCTTACGGATAAGGCCCAATGGAAATGGATTCGTAACGCGGAGACTACACAGCTGTCATCGACCTCTGAATACGAAATTCAATATTATGGCTCCTACATGAGGAAAGAGCTCTAACACTGCATTGGAGCTGACTCCACTACTTGGGTGAAAAGGATAGGAGAGAGAAACAAAGTAAGAATGAGCAACAAAAAAGCAAAGGTCCTCTCCAGGATATACTCTTGCTCTGAATCCACTAGTGTGCTGTACTGCTTCTTAGAGGCATTTGCACACTGTGCGTTGAACCGGGACTTAGAAGTGTCGCTGCTGCTCCTGTGGAGACTGAGCTTCCATAAGAGACTGCGAGCAATGGCATCGGGCGACTAATACGACGATCAAAGCGGGCACACTTGCTCGATCTCGCTATAATAAGGATGCACATGTGTGTTTCTGTGCCTCACACATTTCCCCAGAAAGCTATGATACAACAGAAGGCAGAAATACACGTCAAGGAGCTGAAGGCTTAAAAAGCCCCTAGACAAAAAGAATCGACACATTGGACACAAACATATTCACATTGCTGACCTAACACCGCAAGTAGGCAGCCAACTAGATGACATCGAGACCAAAGTGTTGCGGCTAGACTCAAGAACTGCAAATGTCGGGTGACGAAGCACACAACAAATGAAAACATGGCATTTCTTTTTCTTTGAGGCAAGTCGGCAACACTTTTTTTTCCCCACAAGAGCATACATGAGTGGCACTTGTAGGTGTGTAACGCAGTGATTTGGACGCCTCATTAGTGCACGCAACAACATACACGGCACAAAATTTACATACATTGCGCGGGAACATCAATAAGAGCATTTGCGGAGAAATAGATGCCAGGATGTGAATACAAGAAAAACGCGGTGCGCGCTCTTCGGGTTCAACGCACTACTACTGTATAGCAGGAGGCACGCCAAAACTTGTAAATATAACGGCCAGAGGGAGCGCCAAGAGCACCGCACTCCATAAAATGCCCTTTTTGTTTTTCACGGTCGTGTCCACAAAGGATTCTAACGCACCATTGACGAGGGTATCAGTGGGAAAAGCGATGCATAAGAAATGTGGAAAGAGACGTGGCATAAGTTGGAGATGACTCAATGGAACACGACATTGCGGGTTGAGACGCCGCAGACGAGCAGGGCACGGACTGCCATGACCTAATGACACAGAAGTCCACCGTTTGCAGAAGGCACCAGAACAGAATCGTTCATCTGGCCGCATCGATCGCACGACGCGCTGCAAGAAGCGGCTTGGAGTCACAGGGAAAGTCCGTTTGGCGCTCACTACGAGAACGTTCAGCGCACTCGTCCCACATACTGTCCGGCTTCATCGCAATCGTGATGTCGACAGCAGCCTCATCCCAGGACGAAACACACGCGTCATGCGGCTCGGGCAAAGAGGGCGAGCGGCAACGCGATCACGGTTCGTTCAGTTTCTGCACAACGTTTGCGAGCCGCGCGCCCCGAGTGCGTAGATTCTGGAGTGTCCCTGGCGCCAGCGCCAGCGGTTGCACAAGAGGTCTGCGATGCCGTCGATGAATGCCTGGTCAAGCCACACGTACACATACAGGGTGCCAGATTCGGCTCTGCGGCGTCAGATGGGTGACGGTGGTTTGTGGGCGAGGTGAGGTTGGTGACACAGAGGTGACTGTGGCGGCTACAAGATGTCACGGGTTCCGGAAAAACAGCAACAGCCGTCATGGTCACTCATCGAGGGATGGGGTGGTTGTGGAGACCGAGAATGCTGCGCACGGTGGCGTCGAAGCGCAGCGCTTGAACGGCAGGAGCTGCTTTGGGCGAAGAAGCGGCACTACTCGCCTCCGCCGTGGACGGCGGGGAAGGGGCTGCCTCGCGGGGACTACTCGCTGCGGGGCCCGTAGCCTCGTCCAGCCACGGGGTGGTGGTCTTGGCGCGTAGCTCGTGCGCCGGAAGCACGAGCACCTCGACGGCTGGGAACCGGTGCCGGAACTCGTCGGCCGTGATGCGCAAGCGCTGAAGAACGTCGTCGAGCCGTACGCACTCGCAGCCGCCACTGCACGGGGTAAGAAAAGGAAGGAGTGAGAAGTTAGCATAACGTGACTAGTCCCCGCCTCCCCCAACAAGTGCACATTTATAACCAGCAAATATCAAGGCTAAAGCTTCATTCATTATACGCTACGGTCGCCGTGGCCAGGAATGCACTCTTCAAGTGCGCCAGTAGTAAAATGTGGCTAGCCACATATAGGTTCACCAGTGTCGCACCACTTGACCTTCGACCTTACAGCCCCTTAAGGCGGTGTTAGTCTGGCCACTTGATATCACGTGATGGAAACTGCCGATCTGACGTCAAACGATCGGTGTATACAGAACCGAGCAGAGACGCTTCATATCAGTCAGCCATGGGAGACCATGAGGGTGTAGACTTGGTTCTACAACATGCACCACAAGTTCAAGCCTCGCGTGGCCAAACCTGATACCAAGGCAAACTATTTTACGGACCACAGAACCGTCTTTAAAGCAATATCAAAATCATGTGATAAAGAGCTTTAGCAAGTGCAACCATGCAGTGAAGCTTTCGCTTACACACTACGTTTAACCAAAAGCACATGTAGAGCAGCAACTGGACACGGAAACTTCTCCAGAAGGCGAGAAAGCGGCCATCACACAGACAGCTCGTTCCGAGCGCCCATTTGCTGTCACGAATGGAGTGCTCATTTCGCACATATTGTCTTCGCATCGACACGCCATTAAACTTTTTGCATTAAACTTCTTGCCCAACACGCGCAGGCCAGCAAACACAGGCGAGAACACATTTTCCTAGCAATACGGCCTCTACGCGTCATCTTCGTCCCCTATTTCGCACTCCAGCGCCAAGCGTGCTCAGCAGCGCTCTACAGTCGCCACGCTGCTTCGACGTGCCTAGTCTTGAGGAGAGAGGGGGAAGCAGCCACTACAGCTGCGGCGAAATCCCCTCGCGAACAGAGAGAGCTTCCGGAGCAGCGCGGGCGAGCTTCTTCCTTCACACCAACAACGCCGACGGCGCGGCGGGCGCGAAGGCTGTCATTATTCTGTCATTAGGGTCGTCCAAGGGCCCCTAGTCCCCTTCTCTTTCCACTACCCTCCCTCTCCGCTAGAGCCTCCGGAGAGCGACCCGCCTGCATTGCAATCGGGCCACCAGCGGCAGAAGCCTCAGCACACTGTGGTGGCGGCGAAGAGTGCGCCGTGAAAGGCAATCTTCGGCGCGCGGCCCAGGAGAAAGGAGAGGAGGAAGGGGAGGAGGTAAACGTTTTTCTCGGCCGCATGGCGGCGACCCCGATGTTGCGCGCGCGATAGGCATTAGCACGGACAGCTGTAGAGAGGGAAACACGAGCGCCGCGGAAGACGTCGATTAGGCTGCGCGAGAGAGTCCGACAAGAGCACCCCAGGAAGCGTGCGGCAGATTAGCTCCCGACACGCCACGGGCACGCGCGGATGCCAGCAGATTCAGAAGACGTTCGGAGCCACGTTCGCTATGCTGCCATCGAGGACTGGGTGCGAAATCTGCAGCACGACCCTTTTCCAACACTTAGTTTTTCACACAATGGCAAACATTTAGGTTGAAAAAACGGCGCATACTGAGACAACACACCAAGCGCAGCTTTTCCACGTGATCACCTTCACCAGCTAGAACAAACGTCTGCCTTACTAGCGCAAAAGCTTTAAACTGAAATCAATAAAACATTATCGACAGTAGCATACATTTGGCCATACCAACGTGGCGACTAACAATCACAAAAGTGCTTTCAATCTGACTGCGGATGATTTTACAGGCCAGGCTTGCGAAGGAAGCAATAAAGGAACTCGTAACTACACTGCATGGACGGAGAGACGCGCACACCGCAAGCACAAGACACGTGAAAATAACAGAGAAGCTGCCACAAGACACTGACATGTTTCATTGGAAAAGGTTGATAAATCAGTGCAGAGCCGCGTACACACCTAAAGTCGGTGGCGCCGGCCAGGTGCGGGCTCAGCCGGTAGGTGGCGATTTGAGCCGACTCGCTTAGTTGTTGAAAGAGCATGTCGTCGCCAGAGTCCTCGGCGGGGGCTCCGGCCAAGATGTCGAAGCCGGTATCCTTGGGGTCTGCGCGAAAGAAGAGAAACGACCATCGTAAGCACACACGCCACGTGGACCGGGCTTATGACGCAGCTCGCTGCTAAGTCCTTTCGTCAGCTACGAGGTACGTTCTTTCGCGATTCGGAGGAATTCGCGGTTTGCTTCATAATCCTGCTATGTGAACAGGATCGATATGTAGGAGTTGTTAGATGGATGGAATATGTGCATGCAAACGAACGCTTTCAACAACTTTTCCGTCGATGTGTACAACATGGTTCCTAGGCGATGTCACGTTAGATGAGCGATATTAATAACAATTGTATACATAATTTTAGAGCACGTTTTCCTTTGACGAGTGCATGATCCAGCCTGATATAATCTAGCGCCGATATACTTTCCGCGACTGCTGGCAGGATCGTTCTCCCAAAACGCCAGTTCATGTGGGAGAGCAGCGCGATGAGCAGAAGCCTGTACTCACCCATGAACGAGGCGGTGCCCGCAAAGTGCCATGGCAGCACCGGGCTCCCATCGATGCTTTCGCCAGCCATGTCAGAGAGGAAGCCTGCGCGGGCGAAAAGAGTTTGCAACGTTAGCCCTCTTTCACGGCTCATTCATTTAAACTCCCCTTTATATATAGCAAAAAGTTTGAAAACAAAGTTAACGGCTAGAAAGCACTGTTTCATCACGAAAGAGAAGGGCATCAACACCAGGTAGATGGCAAATCCTATAGATAGTAAATAAAACGAACCCTATGGATGAAAGCGGAGACGCTCACCTCTAAGCAACTCCACCATGATGGGCGACCTGGCCAGTTCGAGCGGTGACAGCCCGGAGCCGGTGGTGAGGGTGGCGTCGGCGCCGTAAGACAGCAGCAGGCGCACCATCTCCACATGGCCCTTCTCCACGGCGTCATGCAGTGGCCTGAGCACACACAGAACAGAAGATGGGAAATGAGAAACCGCGTCATTTCACTCGCCAAGATCAGTTTCAATGAGGGCCCTTATACACAGCCTATAAACCCCCGAATTCTGCATAATACCTATGCCAAAGCACATTCATTCATACGAGTGAGTCTCAGCGCGGCAAAGTGCATACCCTCCCATCTCAATTCCACTCAATAAGTATATATATAAAAAATGGGTGTATTGATGCGTAGTTTAAAAGTATATCTGAACGTTACATTAGCTTTCACTTATTACCACTACCACTGGCTTGTATTCTTTGAGGTCATACAAAAAACATGTCCAACCAAAAGTGGTAATCACCACAGACTAGCCACGGGCCCTTTCTCGACCGTATGCAGCAACTGCAGAGAGCGATGCACGTAACCAAAAAAAAAAAAAAAAAAAAAAAAGCAAGATGGCCGCAAGCGGAAAGAAGCCCAGCGCGCGCAGCAAAGAATGGCCCGATCGGTCGGCCTGCAACCTCCCACGCCTCCTCCACGGTGGAGAAGCGCTTACGCCCACCGGCAGCGAGAGAAGAAAAGGCCGCTACGGGCTCATCATCATCGAGCGTCCGCGACGCACACAGCGGCAACAGCAGCAGGATGGCCGCTCGGCGGGCCCGGTCACGCCACGCGTGCACAATAAACAAAGGCCGCGCGCGGACGGCGGGGAGACAGCAGTGGCCGTGGCGTGCGCTCATTCTTTCGCTGCCGCCTCCGCGCAGCGTTCTTTTGTGCCGCGCTGCTGCCTCCTTCGCGCCTCGGGTGGCGAGAAAATGCCGCCGACGAGCAGTACAACGCGCAGCCATCAAATGGCGCGATCGAGCGAGTGGGGCCGGGAGAGCGTAAGGGGAAGGAAAAAGAAGAATAGGTTTTTCGCCGACGACGCAAGTGCGACGAAAGAAAGGGAAAGACGGCGGAGACAAACTGTCGCGACCGAAGACAACAGAGCCGAGACAGCCGCGGACGTCGAGTCAAGCAATAAAAATATGTAAGGTCGCCACATTCGTCGATATTTTCGCTTTTCCGCTTGCGACCATAGCTAAATAGCGTGGGTAGGAAAAAAGAAAAATAACCATCACCGGCATCATGAATTCACTTTAAATGCGCCCGGCAGGTGACGCAAAACTAGTGTCGGTTTAACGCTCCCCAAACGAGACCGTGCCGCAAGACCCGACCTAACCATCTTAGATAAGGTCATCGTACCTGGCCTGAGTTGCCATGAGGTTAAGCGTCGGCAAATCTTCACAAAGAATCTAAACATGTCTACAGATGCTAGTCCAATTATTCGCGGTAACCAAAGCAAGCCGGCGAGGAGTGCTGAACTCAGCTGCTGTTGGCTCGTTAGGAAAGTCGAAATGTGCCGCCGCGCATTCGGCCGCGACCGCTGAGCGAAACGCGGAGCACTAAGCTGGTTTTAGGCGATGCAGTTATTCTGTTGGTCAATTTGTAGCCCAGCACAACCCTCGAACTGCCTCCTCGCACTGAAGTGAGCCCAAGCCTGGATTTTTACCGATTTTTGTCAATTATCCTAATCGACGGCACAGGACAGTACAAGAGCAAAAAGACTAACGAAAGCCCTAGACTGCACACAGAAACAAGCAGCAGCAAAAACTGTGCGATGAGCGAGACGGCGTCGCGACATGACGGCCAGGAGGCCAGAAGGTTAAAAATCCTTGTCTCGCGGACTCTGCACAAGCGGCATTGTTTCCACGCCTGGTTTGGACGTAAACAAGCAGCTATTTATGTCTCTCGGGACATGTATTCATCGTGCACGAGAAGAGAAAGCCGAAAAAGAAAACGCCGGTCGTTGTTGCAGAGCGGCTGCGGATCTTGCGCGTCTTCGCCAGTACTGTCTCCTCTTTATTCCGCCTTTAATGATCTCAGCGAACAGTGCGGAGTGCATTGTTTCCGTCGTTCACGCACAAGAGGTCTTAAAAGTGTTGAAAAGAAAGCGAAAACTACATTGCACAGTGCAAATCTCGAAACTAAGAACGTTCGAGAGCCCTAGTACTAGCCACGAATGAAGTTTTCGATAAATAGCATCGTTTTTATTTGCCATTTGGCATTACGGTTAAGCAAAAGCCACAAATGGCTGGTGTAATAAAGCCTGCGAGCGGCTGCGCATCAACTATTCGATCATTCCTAAACTCGCCCAAAACTAAATAGATGTAAATTTCGAGACTGCGTGACAGCAAGCCAAGAACTAGCGAAGGCCAGAACCGCCTGGCACGACCTGAGCGGCCGCGAAGCGGTGAAGAGCGCGTCGCCGGCAACCGGCAACCAGAGAGCGACAAACGAGGCTCGAGCCGATGAATCATGCGCGCCGAGGGGCCAGCCGCAGAACTGGCGCGTGCGCTCGACCGCCGAACGTCGGCAAAAGCCTCCGCGGTGGCTCCCAGCGATCACGCAGCTCCCACCGCGGTGCGAGGCGAGTTCGGTTTTTACGACCGGAGGGAACCGCTCGAACGGGCGCAGCGAAGAAAAAAAAGAAACCCACAGCGGCGGCGGCCAGCGAAGATGGAACGGAGGCGGCGGCGCGGGCACCCGCGGAACGAACGAAGCGGCGAATTCCCACGAAGAAAAAGCATCCCTGAGTGGGAGAGGGAGAATTTGCCATCGGTGGAGAGGACCAACAGGCGCACAAAGAATATTAAAAAAACAACGAGATAGAGAAGATCCATCGCGGACAACCGGGGAGCGAAGGCCGAGGCTGCGCACCCGCCGTGCCGCGCCAAGATAAAAGTGGGTGCACGCCTTCACCTCTCCCCCGTCGTTCTCCCCCATTCCTGCCCTCGCTATCCGGAGACCCGAGAACAGGCAGGAAGGCCGGGTGGGGGCTGCTAAGTACAGGCGCTGCCGAGCCGAGGCAGGGCGCCGAGGGGCAGAAGCGCTGGAACGAAAGCTGCCTCGCGTGTGCGCGAACCGACGCAGAAACTAAGCGAATGCAAAAAAGAAACAGAGGGAAAGACCAGAAAGAGAAGACCCAGGGGAGCAGAGAGACTGCGCAAGCGCAGCCAGGCCCGCTCGCAGGAAATTGGTCCGCGAAATCAATAACAGACGGCGCTACCTGTCGCAACCGTTGCGCCATTGGTCGACGCGGTTGCCAGCAGAATTTTGCTGCGCAGCGTTTCTCTCACGACAGCACGGGAGGAGATTAGCGCGACGGCGAAGCTTTCCGCGTTGTTTGCTCCGTGCGAAGGGCGCCGTAATTATCGGTGAGACGTGAGCGCCCCCCCCCCCCTCTTTCCACCCCCCTCTGGCTTTCCAGACCTGCGCAACCTTTGATTCGTATAATACTGACCCTCCTCGGCCACGCGAGGACCTCTATTCCCGCGTACGCATGTGTTCAGCGCAGCCCGCTGCTGCGACGGGCCCGCGTTCGCAATTTCGTCGGCGAGACGTAGCGCAAATCAGAACGCTCTAAGCGTAGGTCCTCGCGTCGTGTTTGTTCACGGATCCGAGCTGATTAAGGGACGGACGCTCCAGAGGCCAGCGAAGGCTAACCGGCTGCCTGACGACGCGTACGATCCGCCCGCCACCAGCAAACACGGCCGGGCGCGCAGGCTCTGAATAGCAAGTTTGCTCTCCGGCCGCCTCGGCGGTGTTTGCACGCGGGCCATGGCCCGGCTTGACAAACTCGTATTTCAGTCGTTCCCGAGGGAAGTACGGCGGCGGCTATCTGCCGGCCACGATAAAAGTCACGTCCAGCAGGGCTACGCACGGAGAGGGCTCCCCTATCTGCGGGGCATCTGCCGCCTCCGGCCCCGCGCACGGCTACGTCTGGACGGGGTCGTTCGAGCCTCTGCCAGCCATCTGGAAGGCGGATTATGGCGCACAGCCCACCGCCGCACAGGCGCCAAGAGCGACTGGGGGCAGTTGCTTCGCAGCGAGGCAGGGCCGGCGTGGCAAGAGTGTGGAACGTGTAGGCTATTCCATATTTTTTTTTCACAATACTCAGTTAATTCTGCAAAAAACTGTCGACGTCGACAAGTGAACCGCCCTCACCAAAAATGGCCCTATGCGCAATATTGGGGGGGGGGGGGGGGGGGGGGGGCGCAACCAGCTTCCTTTCCGAGTTCCACGGTGAAGAGACGACCAACGAAAGCTTCGTTGTCCTCCGCAATTTCGCTGTCGCTGCTGATAAACACAAAATGCATACTTTATCGCACTGCTAAAGCTTACGATGGAATACACGAAAGCATCAACGCGAGGGCACGCCAGGAATCGGCAACGCGACACGAGAGTACTTTCAACTCCTGTTACAGGTTTATATGAAAAGGCACAAATATCAGTAATGAAGAGAGACCCCCGCGAAAACAGCAGCCAGAGAGAAAAAAACTGGAGGCTCACACACGGTGCAACCACTATTCGTCTGTCGTCTCTAAGCCTCATCTTTGAGATCCTCCGTTCCGTGTTTTCCGCCAAGACCCAGCCAGGCAAGAAGCCCCGGCGCCACGCACGGGCTTCTTCCTTTCAGCGCACGCACGCTGGTGCCGGATTACGGCGAGCAAGCGACGCGCCGGGACCGGACCGGACGAAGCAGCAACAGCGACGGCGATAGCGCTTGGAGCTTGGAGTGGGTAGGGGTGGGAGGCCAACAGCGGCGAAGGCCAGTGTTTACGCGCCGACTGCAGCGGCGTCGGCAAACTTCCTGCCGCCGCGCTTGCTCGCTGCTTTTCCCCGGCACGCAACTGCGCTGCCGCCCCACGAAGCGGGGAGAGCGCGCACAACACGCACGTGGCGGAGGTGGCAAGGCTCGGGTTCCGACGGGAAAGGAGCGCCGCACGGAGCGGGTCGAAAAGCAAGGGAAAAAAAAAACTGCGTCGGCGCGATCGCGCAAAGCTGCAAAAAGAGGAAAAGAAGCGCGAAAGCAGGCCGCGCGCGCGCCGACGGTCGGTCCTTTCTCTGGGCTAGCAGCAGGCGTCGGCTACAGCGGCCGCGTTTTATTCTTTTCTTTCTCTGCCGAGCAGCGCAAACAAGCGCCGACGGGCGGCGGCTGGAGTACCGCGAAACCGACAGCGTCGGCGGACAAGCGCCTCTTTTGACCCGCCCGTCGAAACTGTTCCTTTTTTTCCCCGATGTGGGCGTTCTGAAGCCTGCACCATGGCCCAGGTGCCTTCACAAACAAATATGGTGACTTCTTAGCGGGCCCGCTGAAGAAACCCTCTGTGGTTGCTTTGGTCATTTTTTTCTTTTCGTTTCAAACAATTTCTTGCAGCACTTAAACAGAGCTCTTTGTGATAAGGCGCAATAAGGCGCGCGCCACCTCTCGTTAGGTACACAGCTACGATGCATTGCACTCACCTCCTTCCGTTGTGAGCGCAGGCGTTAGGGTCGGCGCCACACTGCAGCAAGGCGCGTCCGACCCGCAGGTGTCCTCGCGACGCGGCCTCGTGCAGCGGAGTCTGGCCGCTCAGGTCGCACGACTCGACAGAGCCGCCATCGTGGGACTCGAGACAGCACCAGGCCAGGTCCTGCAGAACCAACAAAACAACGAAAATTGTCACTGAACAAATGCCCAGTCTGCCGCTCCAGCGCGCCCCCTCTGCTTTCACCCATATGATATGTTATAAGAACACGAACACTGTAAAAATGAATTTCTCCCTGTCTGGATGGAGGCACAGCAAAGTGCTATATACATACTTCAGTTCATGGCAGTATACTTAAATTCCGTAAGAAGAAAAAAAAAAGCTTTTATGTTCCGCAAAGCTTTTGTGGGCGTTTGACATATTAGGTCCTCAAGAAAAGCGCTGAAACAAAGCATTTTTGCAAGAAATTAGTGTTGTTCTCTCGTGCGGGGAAATCGCACTGCGTGTTCCTCCGCTTTCTGAGTCCTGCTGTTTCTTCACACAAACGGCACCGCGTTACAGACAACACTTATCGCATGTGAAGATTGACGACAAGTCGCACGAGCACGCATGGCCTTTTTGCCTTCCTTGCTAATTCCCCCAGTACGAAACAATGCAAAGGGAATACTCCATTCTCAGGCTTGATCTTCGCACGCGTAGCAGCTCAATTCGACGAATAAAACGAACAAGTTCGCAAGTGCGTTCGCACGAAACGACTAGCTACACGTGTCCGCGACCCTACAAGCGTAATAAAAGCCTTCCTCCAGCGCTACGCTCACGACAGATGGGTCGACGTCCCCTGTGCCCGGAATTTTGCTCCCGCCTCTGCGATTTCCTGCTCTGACACCCATGTAACTGCCGCTCGCAAAGAGGCGCGGCTAAAAGGCAGGGTTTTGCAGTCATGTTTGAGTGCGTCAGCCGCCGGAACAACCTTCATCCTCAGGGCTGAGTCTTCACACGCACAGCGAGAATAAGCACTGTCCGTGCAACTCTGAAAGGCCCACGTGAACATCTGAAAACGGGAAAGCGCCAGAAGCGGTGGTTGCAACCGCACGGGCCGCGCAGGCAACGAGCGAAGCCATGCGCATACACGGGCAACCTCGCCCCGCCCCGACAAGGGCAGCGGCGGCGCGATTTCGGCACCGACAGACATTGCCGCCAGCAATCAGCCAGTGGCCGGGCCGCAATCAGCGGCAAGAGGCATCCTGCAGAGAGCCGCGGCGGAGAACGAACAAAAAAAGAAAACAGAGGCGGACCCGGTCGGACAAACTGCGCGAAGCGTGCGCTGCTCCAAACGACCTCATTTCCCTGGGAGCGGCGCGCGCTTTTGCCGATCGCGGAGGGGAGGCAACGACGGCTCGCTCACTTTGATCGCTCCCGGCGAGCAGCGGTGCCGGCAGATGAGCGCAGGCCGGTCCCGGCATAGCTGTTCCCCTATCTTTCTTTCTCTGGGAGGGCGGCAAATAAGGGTTCCTGATGCCCTTGGCGTCGCCGCCGCTGCGGTCCAGTGCCAGCGGAATGCGGGAGGACAGCACCGTGGAACGGTCGTGCGCGCGCCTCTGATTATGCGCCAGACCCCCGCAACACCGTTGGATGCGGGATACGTCGCTAGCTGAGAAAACCCACAGCGCTGGAGCGGCCCGTCAACGATTGCCTTCCAAGAACAAAGCCAACGCGCGGCTGGCGTCAGCCCATAAAACAGCTTCACCAGCATCAAGCAAGCCCTGTGGCTAAACCGCGTTGTTGAAGTGTCTTTTGTGTCGTAACGACAAGACCCAGGAACACCAAACTCAGTGCTAAAGGCCAGAGTGCGCGCTTCGCGACAACGGAAGGCTGGCGCCAACGCCGCTGCGGCAAGGAAGAAAACTGCGAAGCGCGCTGCCAGCGCTCCGAAACACTGAATACCGTGAAAGCCTGGCATCCGGTGGGACAATAAAGCAGCAGCGGTGAGCGTCTAAGCGAAAAAAAAAAATACTAGTAAAAGGAAAGCCTTCGCGTAGGGATCGTGTGCGGCGGCGCATTAAAATTTTCTGGCGCGTGACGCGCAACATTCGCGTGTTCGCGCGTCCCACAGCCGCTCGCCGGACAGAATGCGGGTTCCTGCGACTGATGCAGGCGCAGCTCTTTTCACCTTCCGCCCGAAGACGAGGCCCGAGGTTTTTCCTTTCGGGGAAGGCCTCCAAAACAAGCACGCGGGACGCAGAAGCCGTCTACCGCTGCTAGAATGGCGTCGCGCGCTCGGCGTTTCCGTGTCAAGGATCGCGTCGTCGTCTCCTTCGCAGCGGCCTCCGTTCGGGACGGTGGTAAACACACGCGGCGCCGCACGCAAGCCTCCTGCACAGGCTGCTTGTCCAGCGCCGCCGACCGACGTCACCGCCGTCAGCCCACGGCAGCGTCCGAGTAGATTTGGTAGACGAAGCCCGTACGTGCGGAGGCGGCCACCGAGGTCGAAGTCGTCGCCTGATGCGCGCGCGCGTTCCGGTAGACCCGGCCGCACGGTGCGCAGGGAGACGCATTCTCGCTTTTTGTTTATATTTTTTCTTCCCTCCCTCGGTCCGTCGCAGCCGTCGCGTTCACAGGGCCGCCATCGGAACTGGCTGCCGCTGCCGTCCCAAGAGGAGGGTCTTTCGCAAGGCGTTGCGCGAACGCGTGAGCGGCGGCGGCCGGGGTGGCGTCGGCTTTATTTCGGGCGCGTCTCGGTCTTTTTCTTTCTTGCCGGGCACGTAGGGGGGCCGCCGCCACCGTCGAGAGATTGAGGGTGCCCTCCTCTCGGCCTCGGCTCGAGAGCGGATAAGCTTCCTGGAAGACGCACGCGCAGCTGCTGCTGCGTCTACTGCAGGGCCGACGGGACTCGCACTGGCGGCCCCCGTGCGTTCTTCTTTTCCCCCGCCTGGCTGGCTGCCCCCGCACGTTCGAGCATCGATTGCGTTGGCGTGCTCGGCAGTGCGGCTCTCTCTGTACGCGGCTCGCGTGCGTCGTCTCCCGAGTGGCAAACATAGGAGCCAGCGAGGCTAACAAGCTGGGTAGGTTTCGTGGCTGCCGGCTCGAAAAGATTCAAATCGTACGGTGTGAACGGAGGACTTAATGCGCTAGCGCTAACTAGACGAGTGACCTCTATTCAACGAGTGTAGTTGCGTCAAGCCGGGTACGTGTCAGCACTTTCACGTGTTGCCTACCAGTGCCCTAAGAAGAAAGTCTATTTTACTCTCACAACTACGTGGCACACCTTCATTTGCCAGCGCAGGGTTTGTCACTCCCCGTGGGCATTTCACGGATAAAATAATCACTGCCAACAAAACCACTGTACGAATGAAACTGGGGACAGTGCGGCCCTTTTTAGGCGCAGGCGGCCGGGGCAGAGCCAGCGATGGAATTCATCACGCGCACGGGGGGCCAGCATATATAAAAAAAGGAAATGCGTGGCGCGGTTCGATCTGCTCCGCACTCACGTAGTACATGCATCTCAGACTCTACGAGCGACCGTCTAGCTCGCTCGCCGCTACGCACCGTCCGCCGTTCGCTGCCGAGAGCGGCGGGAGAAAATAGCCTCGGCGTGCTGGCTGGCTCGCTCCCTCGTGGCGCGCACACGCTGTTGAAGGCTGCGCGCAGCAGCAGCACGGCACCGGTGACTGCCTCGCTCTCCGATCGGAGGCGGACAGCTGAATAATACAGCGGCCGCACCGCGCTCGTCGTCCGCCAAGCCATGCAGGGGGAGAAAGAACAAAAAAAAACGAAAATCACGCCGTGCGCACCTGTCGATTGGACGCACGCCCGCTGGCTGAATATATACGCGAGCCGCGCGGCGCCGCCGAGACAAGAAGAGGACTGCTTCAAGCGTTCTTTTTCTTTTTTTCGTAACTAAGTGTTGTCCGTACTACCGCATAGCCGCCACCTCGCATCTCTCTCTGAGCCGACGTCCTGCGGTTTCGGCCTTTTCGGCGGCTGGCGCTCGTTCGTCACGGCTTCTATTAGCATAGCACGTGCGGCGGCGGACGCGCCCGCGCCGGGCATCACTTCCGACAGGAGGCCGCGCCGCCTGACGCCGCGAGTTGGTAGAGATGGCGGCGGCCTCGATGTAAGGCGCTCAACAGGAAAAAGAAATCCGCTGCAGGGGACAAAAGCGGCCCCCTTACAACTGAATGCCTGTCTCGAAAGAGCCCCGAAGAAATCCCTCGCCAATGAAGCACGTTTAAACGCGCCCCGCTAATTGGTGTCCTATGTTTTCGTTTCCTTCACTCTTATTTTTCGCTACCTGTCAGCGCCATATGTCTCTGCGGGTAGGTCACTTTTCCGAGAAGCGCGTCAGATAAACGCCCCGAACTTAAGATGATCGAACTGAACTCTCCTGCGAATTTTTTTTTTCTTTAAGCCCACGATGCAAATGTGCTAACCGTAAGTTTTGCTTTCTCACTCCACCTTCTCAGAAACCGCGATGCGGCATTTACTAGTAAAACTAAAGGAAAACGCTTTCAGCAATGCCGCTCAGTGGCGCCAGCGATGTGACGGCGACATGACGCCACAAACGGAGAGCGGGCGCGCCAGAAGACCACGAACATGAATGATGTGGGTGAACCAGGGGTTTTGGCTTGCGCGTCCCACCTTTAGAAAGAAACAGAGCAGGCGGGACCCCGCCAGATGGCCAGACCTGCGTACGCGACCTCTCCCTTCGTGACGTTAAACCGCGGCGCACAGCCGCCATTGTGAGGGCTATTATGCTGTACGCGCGTTCCCAGGGGGTGAAAGATAAGGAGAAATAGCAAGAAGGGAAGGGGGGGGGGGGGGGGGGGGGGGGCTTCCCCTGCGATGGCATTATACGGCCACGTCACTGGGGGAACAGCGCGAATCGTCGCCGCCCAGAGATGGGTCGGTTGTACCGGACGGGCGAAACCCGAGGCGCCAGCGGGAATACGACGACGCGCGTGCGGGGCTACGTGCCGGGAAGCGGCGTCGCTGAGTTGGGGCAAGTTGACCGTGAGTCAACGGCGGGTGTGTGCGCGAAGTACGGGCATCGACGCGACAGCATCGTCTCGCATTGGCCCGCTCGTTTGCGCCTCCCGTGCATGGACGGAGAGCTGCTCGTATATATGCGCGGATCCGCGGCTTTCACCATAATGAAAAAGATGGTTAAATGAGGAAGACAAAAAAAAGGATGACGTTGTAACACCCCTCCCCCCCCCCCCTCCTCCCCACCCACACACACCTTTCGAATAGAATATCTGGATCAGTCGAAAAAAGCCGCACAACCAAGGACTCGACAAAACGAGGACGGAAGAGGAGATACGCCGGCAGCCCAAACGAGCAATAAGATTTTTCGACGGCAGCCTTTTTCTACCACGTGTTTTATGCACCGATACAGCTGCGAAACCTCAAGCCAGAAGGGCCGCAAGACGAGCTTTTGGCCGGCCGCGGCGAAGACGCGGGAAGCAGCCGCTACACAACGCGCAAAACCACCAATCGCCCCCTTCCCCGCCTCTGCTCAGAGCAGGCCAGCCGATACAAGTTGCGCTACGCCAACTACGTACACCGTGACCCCGGCCGCAATTTATTCCCTGGTGCGCGCAGCCGTGTCCGGTTTCAAAGCGACACCCGAGACACCGCTGGGCCTATTAGGGACCACGGTTCTGCTGGCTCTGCAACTCAGCCCTCATCATCCGCGAAGCCTCTGATCACCAGACTGGTGGATAGACGGGAAGAGGAGGAGCAGCTCATCTCCGCTGCTTTTCCCCTCCGAGAACCAAGAGAAAGAGCAGGAACGCGCGAGCAGCACGGGCGACGGCAATTTCCTCCAATTAGCGACGCAGGCAGGGGACCCCCGACCGGTTTCAGTTTACGGCGCGCGGCGGTGAACCGGAGCGCCTGGCTGCCCGCGCTGACCCGGCTGAACGCGCGGGGTAGAGAGCTACTTCCATGCGGGCGAAGACGCCCACAGCCTGCCCGCGCGCCTCCGCCCACTACGCGTCATTCATTAGACCTGCGTCTTGGTGAGCACGTTGAGTGCTGGCCTTGGCAGCGGGGCAAGGGCGGTGAGGGCACAGGTTTGCGAGCATGCGAAGGTACACAGCCCATGCCGGGACGTCGGTGAGATAACAACCAAACGACCTGAACGTGACCATCATTCTCGAAAATTCTTTACTAATTTTTCATGCCTCTTTCAGGGTGTTCTCCCGTTCGCTGACCTTTCTGTTCACGAGCGCAGCAGGCATTCGAACGAAACACTTGTACGCTACGCAGCTACACTGGTTCATTCGAGAGAGCGCAGCTGCAAAACGAAAGGAAGTTGTTCGCCTCGGTGCCGCTAATAACCAAAACAACAAGAACTGACGCTTCGTTGCTCAAATGTTGGCCTGTACCACAGAAGGGACGCTGTACCTTTCGCAATTTTTTTTTCTTTTTTGATAGCCTGCTGACAGCGTAGCATTTACACACTTCCGCTACAGCGATGGCCGAACGGCACTGTCCTTGTCACCTGAGGGTTCCAACTTGGCATCTCTGGTCTGCGTTAACGAGCGCTGGAACGTGATTTCCACCAGCGACGCGCCCTATCTACGGCGAGGCCGCGCACGACGCCCGTCCGCCCCCAGAGAACTCCCGATACACGACCGTGTTCGCAGCCGTATCTGAACGATCGCGACCGCTATTACGGGCAGTGGCGCGCGCGCGCGAGGAGCTGCCGCGACGAACTATCGACGAGGGCTGGACACCAGAGAAAATTCCGGCCTCCCAGCCCTCCTCTGGCGCTGCGGGCAAATGCTCGCCGTACACTGACAAGGATTTTTCTTTTCTTTTGTCGGACAGCCTTTTGTTTTCCGTGAGGCGCTACCAGAGCGGTGTCGGCCTTCGCGTGCTTGTTGGAGGCGGCGGCGGACTCCCGTGTTTTCCTCGCGGGCCGCGGCTGCCGATCGAGGCCGTGCCCTTGCCGGTGCCTCGCGCAATCGAGCGAGCCAGCTGCTGCTGCTGCTGTTGCAGGGCGGGACGCGAACAACACGCGCGGCGTGTGCACGCGAGCAGTATCTACGAGAGGCGAGAAAATAGCCACCGCTCCAACAAAAGGCCGCGCTTCGCCTGCGGGCCGAGCGCGGAGCCGTCCGAGATTAGGTGGTACCGCTCGCGATTCCAAGAACGCGCAGAGGACGCTGGAGAGAACACAGTTCCGGCTCTGAGAAGAGATGCGGACACTCGGCGAAGCAAGGCTTAGCGTAGCTAGCAAGATCGGTACCTAGAGACTGCAGCTGCTTGGGTAAAACCTTGTGTTCTTAAACTCTCGGGACCGCGCTCTCGGGCATAACTAATCCACGCTTCGCTACTTTGAAGGCACACGCGTCAGCCACCGCTCAGCAAGGCATTTTTACCCCCAGCGGCCTTATCACACGATACAGCCAATCGGTGTTTTATATTCAGAATATCCTCTTTTGAACGCTGTAGAGTCAGCTGCGTCGAGCCATAAGTATAATCCGGCGCCGTCTGAATTCGCAGAGGCGGCTTTATTGCATCTTTCTCTTCACAGCTGCAAACGCGTGCCCTACGCTGGGATTCTTATGACGCGGTCACACTGCGGACACCAACAGCGGGACGAACGACGCAGAAAGCGTAGCGGGGCGCCACCGAACCGGGGCCCCACTCGCGCTAAGCCCCTGCGCACGTGTTCGCCGGCGGGGGAGAAGCGATAATCCAGGGCATCGCGGGGCGGCGCCGTCTGCGTCACGCAAGCGACCGCCGCGCGTGGGAGGCGACGACACGGAAGTCTCGCTGCGGTTGCGACGCACTGGGCGCCTCCGCACGACGCGGCCGGGAGCGGTCGGGGCGAAGAATGGCCGCGGGTGTCGGGTCGGTCCGCGCACGAAACGAGGCCGAATCCACAGCTGCCAGCAGAGGCATCTTCGGCGGCGCACTTCGATCTCTGGCCCCCACGGGGAGAGCGGCAGGGGAGGCCGAAGGCGCGCGGTTATTTTCGGCTGGCTAAGGCGACTGTGCGTCAAAGCGCGACCTGAGACGAGCTAGGTGTGTGGCTTTGGACGACGCTGCCGTCTTGGCCGCTAGCTCATTTTTTTTTTTTTTTTTTTTCAAAGCCGTTTCCTCAAGAGAGGCGGCGGCGCTGAAGAACGTAACCGCGGTACGCATCTCTGTGCATGGCGCGCGCGCGCCCTTTCCTTGCAAAAGTTCCAGCTTTGTAGATATCCATGTAGTTTTTCGACAGATTAACACAGCGCTAATAAACAAGTTCAAGAGAAGCCACGCATAACGACTCCGAGTCGGGCGCTGACGGGTTGCTCGGTTTCTTTCAACCCACTGAAGGTCTTATTTCCGTTGACTATGCCATGCCGAACGGCGAATGGGTGTCCATGACTCGCGCTACGACTGTAAAGCGGGTACTACTGTGAATACCTTAGAAAGTCTGGCAGCTTGACTTCGATGTTGGGGCGCTTGGTGGTCATTCAAAGGCGAGCACCTTCACATGAGGTAGTGCCAATCATTGAGAACAGCAGTTCCACCTTGTTGCGAAACACATTCTCCGACCAAAGGTACTTCTTTAAAACTAGCGCTGCAACAACCCGCTACCACCGCTAGACTGCTACGATCATCCTCCGATCAGCGTTGAATAATCTCGTTCACGCACAAAATGAAGGAAAGCCAGGTAAGAGACGACACAGCTGCGAAGCCAATTTTTGTTCCTCCATGAAGGAGTCTTCTCCTGACAGCACCCAGACATGTGGCGAAGCAAACATTACCGAGCGCTTTTTCAGAAAAGTTGAAATGGATATTTAAGAACCAAGAGGAAACGAAAGCGACACATTCAAAGAGAAATGGAATGCCGTAGCGCCCACTCACCACGTGCCCCAGGCGCGCGGCACGGTGGAGGACAGTCTCGCCCGTGGCCTTGTTCAGTGGGATCTTGCTCAGGTCAGGGGGTGCGCCGCCATAGTTGAGCTCGCCGAAGGGCTGCATCCAAAGTAAAGAGAATTCAAGCAACGCCGCTATCTGACACTCATGCACGACAAGCATCTACCAGCGCTGAGTACCAATGAAAGGGTTTTATTACTATCAAGCTTCAGTGAAACGTTGGTTGCCAACACGCACCTTGCGGTCGCTCCTTCCGGCCAGTTTGGCGGTGGCAGAGGGCGTGGTCCTCTTTCGGCGACGGATCATGTCGAGTCCCGAGCGAAGCTTCCGCCTGCGAACTGCGTGGTACTGCATCCTGCGCTGGCGAAGCTCAGGCCGCAGCGACGAGAGGCCGTCGGCCGAGCGGCTCTTTGGTCGTCTGCGGGATGGATCGGCCCTCTCGGGACTACGCGAAGCGTGGCGCGCTGGTGGGCGCAGGTCCTCGTTTTCTTCTGAAGCCGGTGCCACCGACGGCGGAGTGGGTGGCGATGGAGACTGTTCTTCCGAATCAAGCTTGCGCTTCTTGGGATGAATCGAGTACCGGACGCCTGCAGAACGAAAGGCGCAAAGGGGGGTCAGGATTCAGGTAGTAGAAGAAGACAAGAAGTGAACTCCTTCGTATAATTCTGTGTTTGGTGCAATGCGTGCAGCAGATAATCTGCAAGTCTATCCGGCGAACAGGGCGGATGCCAAAGTAAGAAACGCTTATGTATACTCTGTTAGACAGAGTGAAGTGGTATGATTAAAATAGTCCTTATAATAGCTGGGACAGCCGAAGATGGCTCGGACGCGGTATCAGCCGTTGTCAAAAATGTATAGCCCAGGGGGTCCGCTTCTGAGCCGTGTAGTGGCGCTAATTTAGCAAAGTGGAGGTCCTTCCCCATTAGAGAGGGTAGGGCAAAAAATCTTCTTACCACCAAGAGATTGAGGAACGCAGGAAATGCATTACAAGCCGCAGGAAGTGGCTCAGAAGCAGACCCGCCGTGCTCTACACTTTTGACAAAGACTGTACTTGCTCTGCAGTGAAGTGACGTTCAGGTAATAAGTGGTAGCGGTGGCGAGCACAAAAACGTTTTGCAACAACCGCGCGGTTGGAATTTCAGATAAATATCGCTCGCTTCTAGTGTGACACAACACCTAAAAGGAAGCGCGCATTTTATTTCATTCTTTCTTTTTCTTTAAGCTTGCTGATCTTCTCGGTCGGAAGGACAGAAAGAAAACAGCTCACCCAAAAGAAGGATAGCTCGCGCTCTACTTCAAGAAGACACAAACAACGATCGCACATTTGCTGCTCCTTAGAATTGCTAAGTACGCAGCAAACGATTAACCAACAGAATGAGACTAAAAAAAAAAAAAATACGCCACGCAAGTCGTCACAACGGCGCTCCACGACGGCAACCGTCTCAACTGCCTTAGCCCCCAACTTTAATGGCGCCTTGCTCGGTCCGCACGGTGATCTCTTCGACGACGCGCGGGTGACTCGTTATTACAGCGACGACCCACAACGAAAGCACAGAGTACAGCCGGCGGACCATATTCAAGGGGCCTTCAGGCTGCGCGGCCATAAACGACACGACGTACTAGATAGCTGTACGTACAGATAAAGTCCGGAAAAAAACTTTTTCTCCTTCCTCACTCCGACGACGCTCCTTTCTCTGCTCTTCCTTTGAACGACCGGTCAGCCACTGTGCGCGGCCGCCGGCTAAAGCTTCCCGTGAATCTTGCCAGCGCTACTCGAAAGCGTCGTGCGAGCGAACGCTATGTTCTTCGGGGAAAAAGGGGCCGCGCACCACGAACGCAACCTCGACAAAAAGCTTGCCTCACTCGCCCTCTCCGTCCTTTGAAACCTCCCGAACAGTCACTAGCAGCCCCGTCGCCCGCGCTACCAGCCTCCGCAACGCGTCGTCGTCTCCGCTGCTGCTTGCGCGCCAAGCCAGAACCAACGAAGCGTCGCATCCGCAGCCCGGCCGCGCTCTTTGAAGCCGCGCCGAGAGCGCGATCGTTTCCTGGCTCTGTGCCGCCGCCGAGAGGAGATGCCACCACGCGCGAACGCATTTCGAGCGAGAACAAAAAAGAAAACGAAAAAAGCGGCCTGTTCGTTTCTTCGGTCCCCCGGGGCGCTGCAGCCGCTACGGGTGCCCAAGACGGCACGGAGGTTTACGATGCGAAGCACTGGGCCTACTGGCGCTTCCGAGGGCTTTTAGAAAACCTGCGCGTAAAGACTTGCCAGTGGTCTCATCAGTGCGCTACGGAGCAAGATGGGTGCCACTCCGTTCCACCTCGCAAAAGCGGCAACTACGAATTTGTCTTCGACGGAATGCTTGCTGGCTAGGGTTCAGCGACGCCATTCGCGGTAGTTAGCAAGCAAGCGCTGCTGGGGGAGAAATGTAACGACGGCAGAAGACTGTGAACATTTAGTTCTCCGCATGAGTGAACGAGTTCAGCATCGCCGGGCTTTTCGAAGAGGCGATCACAGGATGGGTCCATCTGTGACGGCCACAACGCCCCGAAAGAGCGGGTCTAATGCCCCTGATTTTAAACGCTGTCTCGTCGTGCTACACAAGAAACCCAAGCCCCGATAAGGCGGAGTAATGGGATAAAGGTGCCCAGCATAACTGAGCTGCAGCCACCGCAGAGGGGACTTCTCGAAAGGAACAAAACAAGTTGGATGTCCAGCCGAAGCGCCCTCCAGACCGGTCGACGACTGTCAGCGGAGATATAAGGCCATCGTAAACAGGCCCGAGAGAGTGCGCGCACAGAGGCCGTCAGCCGCGCTAGGTATTCTTTCGTCCGGCTTCCCTCCGCATACCGTGCGGCGGCGCCGGCTGCTGTTTGCCCGAGCGGAGCTTCTTCAGCTGTAAGCTCCAAAGATTTCCAACGTCGCGGCGGCAGACCCTGGCCGCGCCTGCGTGCACTGGATATCGGCTCTCGCAGCTGCGCGAGACTCCCTGGGGCAGGCGGATGGGGGGGCAGGCACGACGCATAGCACGGGCCTTCAATTCCCTTAATGCCCATCTCGCGCAGGAAAAAAAAAAGAATAAAGAAAGAAAAGCGGCCCGGCGGCCGTAAAAACGCGCCGCCTAGGCCTTCGTTCGCCGCCGGGGCACGCAGCCCCCATCCCAGCGACAGAGCCCGGGCGACGCCAAAGCAAGCCTCGCGGTACTCCGCGCCTAACTCCACTCCGCAGCAGCGGCGGCCGCCGCATTTAATGAGGCCCCGCGCGCGGCCTTCTCCGGAGAGACGGGGAAGGGGAGATACGAGGGAGTCCTCCCAGCGCGATCCGCCTCGCTCGGGCCAAGCTCGCTCCTGCCGGGGCACGCAGCCGCCGTCCCCTAATTATATTTCGTCGCGGGGCCGCCGGGGCCGTTCATCACCCGCGGGACGCGGCGGCGGAAGGCAGCGCGGTGACTCAGGCCGCAGCGGCCCGGGAACCGGCGAGGGCTGGGAGCCAAATGTGAGGCGCGCGCGCCCGCGCACGAGCGAGCGTTCGGCAGCCTGGGAATACCAGCTACGGCGACGACGACGGCTACGACGCTCGCCGCCGGCATCCTTAATTGCCGGTGCCCTGGCCACCTCTCCGCCCCCCTCTCTCCGTCTTCGTTCTCGGGCGGCCGGAGTGAAGCCGCGCCGAAGGACGGGGCATCCGCGCGGCCAGCACGGATCCCGCGGGGCCAGTTAGGCGCTAGTGTCGCCTTTGCCTCTTTAATCTTTGTTCCCACGGCGCCGTCCTAGGTTCATCGTTTACGTTTACTGTTTGCCTTACCGTAGCGACACGAAAACATCGCATGTTCTCGCCTCATTACTTTGCTAAAGCTTTTCTTGAACACAGGATAAATCTATAGCGCCGCCCAGCTGAGCGTTGGTGGAAATTGAGAAGATAACACACACAAATCACCCCCTCCTTAGAGGCAAGGGCCTTACAATAACGTCGTCCTGAAGCAAGAGCAGCGCGACTGGACACCAATAGTCCTAAGATTATTGTCTTCTGCAATTCTTTTGACCTTACTGCCTATTCGCTCTGTTACATTCGAATTCGTCCGAAGTGCGGCCCCCGTTCAAGGATCCGCAACATGCAATAAGTGGAGAGACAGTGCTCCCAGAAGAGAGGAAGAAAGAAGGGAAACTCACCGCCGTTTTCCTTCTGGATCCGCACCGTCGTTGCCTGCGGGGCAGAGAGAAAAAATGAAGCACAATGAGTTCACGCTTGAATGACGGGGTAAAGAAAAGGCACGTGGGCCTACAGGGAAGGCTCGCCCTGTGACGTCTAAAGAGCGCCTAGACGCAGTCCACACCAGCTGGTGCACTGGGTGTCTTCTTTATCAATTTCAATTCAGACCTGACTTTAGTTAGTCCACCGCGATAGTCATGTGCGGTTTCCGGCCCGAATAATACGGGCTACTGTGGGAGGCACGATAATGATTTTTAAACAGCGGTTTAACATACATCGGCAACGAGAGAGTCGCAAAGGAAACCGCTTCTAAATTTCGTCATCCCTGCCTATTTTCCGTTTTGCTCCGTTCTAGTGCGCTTCTTCGCAAGGAGCCGTAATATCTGGTGTCGCGCCAATTCCTCAGCATGCACACTTTGTCCGTTAGTATCACACCGGAAAAGTGTACCACAAGCTTCTCGAGTTTCATTCACGGTACCCCACTACGACACGCGGACATCAACAGAGCAAAGAAAACAACGTCAAAGACAGAAAAGTTAGGACTGAAAAAACTTGTTCGCTCCAAGCTTCCCGGAAGCACTGGCATGTCTAAGCCGCTGTGTTGACTCCAATGTTCAGCGTGACACGCACTCTTCAACAGCGGTCGGCATAAATTGTTCCGGGCAACAAACAGCACCACGGCTCCTACGGGAGCTGCTAGCAACCACTGTTCTCTCGCCGACCGCGCGGGCTGGGCACTGGCAGCGGCGCGGAGATGCAGGCAGGCTTCCCCACCCAATCCAGCGCAGACACGGTTCGCGACTAATGCCACTGGTTAAAGGGGAAAGATGGAAAGAGAGAGGGATGCAAAAGACGCGTCCGTGGCGCGACACAGAACGGCTCGCGAACCCTTCGGAGAGCGGCCGCCGGATGCCTCCTCTGCGAAGCTCATTAGTCCTCGCACGCCACGCTTAATTAACGCGAGGCTGCCGCTATCCGCCACGCGCGGCCTGCAGGCGCGCAAGGGGCGTAGGTGCAACTAGCAGCCGGTGCGGGCGCCAAACGAAAGCGCTCTTTGCATACAGTGCCGCCCTCCCGCAGAGCTCGGTGTGTGGCTCGCCGCGATTCCGACCAGCTGGTACGGCGGTAGCAGTGAAGAGCGGGTTAAAATGAAACAACAAAGGACGCTGCCGGCTTCTTTCCAGTGCCGCGCTTTTCGCTGCGACGTCCAATTCACGCCACCGCGGAAAGGACCAACGGCTGCGCACCACGCGTAGGCCATCACATCCTAGGGACGCTAGGAATGCCGCGCGTCTGATATTCACGCCTCTAGACGCACGGGTTTAGAGAAGACTGCAATTCGCGACAGCAAAGTACTCTCGTCACAAAGAGGATCTACATTTGGGCGGAAGCCCATCTGTTATGGCATACCTTTTAGGCACACAATTACCCCTCACAAACAGTAGCCATGCAGCACATATGTCGCAGATGTTCCGCCCTTTTCGAGTGAATAACGCAGTGGACAGTAGACACCGGACGGTACCCATACTCAGGACAGAATTTTAGGTCCCTCTGGAGCCTTCATAACCGCATGCGTGGAAAGCTAGGAGTGCTGACCAGTAAGCGACGCTTGAGACTGCAACGCCCTAAATAAAGCGCTAACGTTAAAACGCTGACGCAAGATTAAATCGGATACGCGACGACACGTCTGTACCTGCGGAAGAGTATACATACATCCGCGCGATTCTCACACTAAGAAAAAAGCTTCCTCAAATACAAATATTAAGCAAAAGGCTCTGCAGCCGCCTCCATTTTACGGTACCGGACGGCCTGTCACTAGCGCCACCACAACAATCGCTGGAAAGCGAATTCAATGAAACAGACAAACACGGACCTTCAAGCGCAAGACAAAACACAAATCGCAAGTAGACTGCAAGGGCAGGACATCTAGCAAGTCGAAAGCGCGGGCACCGGGGCACCTCGCTGCGCCGCGGCAGCCAAACCAAGCAGTCCGGCGCAGGATAGGAAAAGAGAGAGAGAAGGAAACAGGTGGGGGCCGCAGGCCATCCGCGGCGGTCCCAAAAAGCTGCGGGCGGTCGTGGCCGGCCAAATTGCGTGTTGCGCTCCCGCCGCCAGCGGCCGCGGCGACCGGGCGTGAAACGGACCATCCATCACGCGCGCGTATCTTGTCCCGTCGCCGGCGATGCTCCCTTCCTCCTCCTGCCTGCGAAGCGGGAGCCCATCCCTTCTTCTCGTCTTCGACTACCCCCTCCCTCCCTCCCTCCGCCCCTTGAACTGCGAACGCGCACCGACAGAACAGCGGGACGGCGCACGTGCCTCAGCGCAAACTCACATTTCTCTCTCTCTCTTTACAACTCTCTCCCGCAGTGTAGACGCGCATCGGACCCGACTGCGGTCGAAGGCCTTTCTGTTCAAAAGAATGCAGAGCAGCGGCCCCGTCGCAGTTTCCGTGAGCGCGATCGCTGAGCTGGAGAATAAGCCCCGGCGAGGACCGGTAGTCAGGGAATAATAATAATGATAATGAGAGGCTCCTATGGAGCGCCTGCTCAATACATGATATCAAATTGTACCGAAAATGATTATTTCCGAATATTGCCAAATTTTTCCACCGCTGACGATAGACGGCCGCGGAACATCGCGATGCCGCGAGAGTCAACGGAGCCTCCAAAACACACTCTCCTCATCCAAGCAAAGTATGGTAGCATTCCACGTGCTTTGAACTTGGAACCAAATACTGTGCGGAGCCGACAGACCGTGATGTCGACCACAGGTACGGCATCATGAACCAATTAGATATGAGGCACTGCCGGTACGTGGGACAGTCGTATCGGATAACTATGGGTACTCTTTTCCTAACTCGCGAAAGGGCAAAGACAGCAGTCACACTGCACAAGTTAACATGAGTACCGATTTCCTCCCACAGCGTCAGCACAGCGATGCGCGAGCGAG
Source organism: Amblyomma maculatum (assembly GCF_055883805.1). Classification (NCBI taxonomy): domain Eukaryota; kingdom Metazoa; phylum Arthropoda; class Arachnida; order Ixodida; family Ixodidae; genus Amblyomma; species Amblyomma maculatum. Next base: position 168,852,285 of record NC_139345.1, read on the forward strand.
CGCTGCAGTCGGGTCTCGCCGCGGCCTCGGAACACACGGCGAAGCGCGCAGGGAACCTGGCAGGGCGAAGCCGGCTACGGTTGCGTCGTAGTGGGAGCACTGACTGCACGGCGGGGCGCGAAGAGCGGCTGATAAATCAGGATCGGCGGCCGCGTTTCCTGGAACACTCGGGAAAACGCGCCGACGCCGGAAGATACGCGATGCATGCTTGGGCCGCTGAGCAGAGGAAAAGGCAAGAAAATAGCGCAGCGACGCGGAGTCCGGAGGTCGCGTCGTGGTCCTGCCGCCAGATGCGGGCAAAGGCGGCTGACTGAGCTCTGAAAAGAGTTGTACCGCTACATCCTTACTCTCTGGGTGACGCTGGTCTTAATGACTCTGATTGAAAAGTGATGTGCCCCGCCCCGCCGGGGTGGCGCAGTGGTTACGGCGCTAGTTCAAGGATGCGGGATTGAATCCCGGCCTCGGCGACCGCTTTTCGATGGAGACGAAAAGCAGGGCACCCGTGTGCTGTGCAATGTCAGTGCACGTTAGAAATCCCCAGGTGGTCTAAATTTCCGGAGCCCTCCGCTACGGCGTCTCTCATAGCCTGAGTTGCTTTTGGACGTTAAACCCCGTAAACCAAACCACAGATAACCTTAGAAAATCTTGCAAAAGTGATGTATACAGATAACCTTGTAAGGTCAACGGACGCTTCGAGTTCGACGAGTGGCCGTGAAAAGCGCGGAAACAAAAATCAATGGTGAGCAAATTTGGTTACTGACTGCGCGTAATGGCATGACACCTGGAACTACGACACCAGCTGCAGAATACCGCGATTCATGGCTGACTATTAACTGCCGAATAAGCGCGGACTTCGGTATCCAGCATTTAGAGTTACACGCGCCGTGACTTGAACGAATTGCTGAATTAGTCGCACATCGCTGTAAAAATTACAAAAAAAAAATGTCATCAGCGGAGACTAAAGCAATGCCAAGGAGATAATTACGCAACACTCTGCGACAGAACAGGCTCCGCAGCGGCCGCTTCAACAATGCAGCCTCCACGCCAAACGCGCCAGCCGCCACCACCGCCATCAAAAGAACGCGGCCGACAAGCAACCACGCCCCCCGCTTTTCGACGCCGCCGCTCGCTAGTCGGTCGGCCAGCGGGAACGCGCGCGGCACGAATGCCCTCCCCTTCCTTACCCGGCGCTCCGCTCGAAAAGACCCCGCAGTAAGTCGCGAGCGCGAACTCAAACTTTATTTTTCTTTCGGTTTCGATTGCGGTCGCTCTTCCACTCCCTCTCGTTCTTTCTCGCTGTTCTCGCCTCCTGCTCATCCTCCTCCGCCGGCGCTTCTTTTTCACGATCTTCACTTCCGCAGCACTGCCGGCTCCTGTTCCGACGCGTTTCCTGTTCGCACTTTACTCTTGCGCTCTCCTCACACTCTCTCTCTCGCTCCAACTCTCCTCCGTTTTGGCTCTTCTCAATGCTACGTTACGGGGCGATTAAACACCGCCGTGAGCGCCGCGGCCGGTTAACAGTAGGCAGAACGGGAGAGGGGGTGAAGGGCGCAGTTCCTGGCCCTACGGGGCTGGGACGGTAGGTGAACGCCGCTTGGGGCGGTGGCTAGCCAGCTACCGAATTTTATCTGTTGTAGGCCGTCATTGCACCCGCCACTGCTCAGGTGGTGGACGACTGCTGTTGTTGCGGCGCGCGTCTTTCTCTCCCTCTTCTTTTTCTTCTGTCCACACGAGTAGCAGCCCCGTGCATTCTATTTTCCTTCTTCCTACAGCAACAATAACAACAGGCAGAACGGACGGCGTGCGGATGGCGTTATATCTCATGCGGCTCGCTGGCCAAGATTCGGCAACCACCACATGCTTGTCGACTGCGCGTGTTTCGGAGCACGCATAACGTGGCGACAACGAAGTCAGCGTTCGGAGTCTGATGCGACTTTGTCACTCTGCTGTCTTGGACTGAGGTCCCGGCGAAACACTACATGCCGAGATGGAGGTAAACTTCAGTACAGTCCGACGGTGGAGACAATACACGGCGTGACAGCTTTCGGTGATCTTTAACCGGCGTTGTAGGGAATATACCAGCTTACATCTCCACAACGTTATTAACACTACACATTTATGAAACCAGTACAGCTTTACACGCCTGCTGCGTTGGTCAGGAATACTTCTTGTCCTCAAGTGCGGAGTCAAAACACACCTCACGCATAATACGGAAACACCGCTGCAGAGAGCCTACCGGCAACGTAATTTTAAGCGTCACACACTGCGTCCTCCGTGTTTAGGCCGCCTCAGTCAGTGCGATGCAACACCCACTTACATCTTGTTCAACGAAGCCACCACTACAACGGTCTTGTGGACACTCAGTGCCCGCCTTCCGTCACACGTTAATTGCTCAATGATATATAGGTATATATATATACGGCTAAAAGTACACCGCACAATCCTTCGGCCAGATGCAGCTTACCGGCCACTGAGCCACCCGCTCAATCTCGGCAGAAAGAACGTAGTAAACCGCAGGTAGGTACAAAAACGAGTAGCACCCCCCCTCCCCCCCCCCCCCCCCCCCAGCTCGGAACCCCGCAATATTTCTTTGTCGAATGCAGGCAAAGGAGAGAGACACAGAGGTGAAAAAGAGAACTTTGGGGGAGAGTGGGAAGGGAGTATGATCGTCCGCGGCGGCGACGCGGGCGCCCTCGATAGCGAAGCCTTCGGATGCGGGACCGGCATGACCGATTGTGCGGGATCAATGCTCTCCCGAGTGAGGTTCGGAACGGCGCCTACGAACGTCCAAAAGTGTAACCAGACTGCCGGAGAACGCAGGCCCCGAATCCCCAGAGCCCGGACAACATGCGCAGCAGGGCTCACCGACGCGACGCTGTTTCTTGGTTCGTGCCTGTCTCGCATTCGTATCCCGCCCTTGTCGGCCGCCCTTATTTATGCCTGAGCGCGCGCGCCTCGCATCGAACGGTTCCGACTGCGAGAAGCATCCCGTGGGGCACGGCGACCAAAAATGGAAGCGTGTTTCTGCGAGCTCGGGTTCTTTCCCCGTGCAATCAAGCTACTGGAGAAACTAGGCAGAGGAGCAAAAAAAGATGAGCCAAAGCATGCACTGTCAAGACAGCGATTTTCTAGCGATGCTTGGAAGATTGAGAACGATCACTGTTTTGCTAACTGCCAAACATGTCACGCCCCAATGTTCGCATGATAAACGCGTCTGGCGGGGACAAAAGTGCTCCCGGGAATCTCTGCAAGCAAACATGTGCTCTCTGCTGGATCTTCTGGATGGGCCGTCCTTGAGGAATTCAGGTCCAGGAACTCTAGCCGCGCTTGCACCCCTCTTCTGACCACCCCTATGCACACTGATGACAGGGTCTGGTGTTCAGAGCACAGCGCCCATGGGAGAGCAATCTCTTCTACCGACACACCTGCAGTGGAACCCTGCTCATAGCACGCAATAACCTTCGCCCAAGAAAGCCCCTTTGTTCCTTCGAACGAAACCCGTCACCGCAGGTTGGGGCACATGTGGAGGGGTGAGCGACGTCAATTAGTAAAAAGAAGCAGTTGCCTTCCCGCCAGCGGTAAACCAAGAAGCGGCACCGAAAAGCGCGCCCCAGAGCACCACGGTCCAAGGCATTCTCGGCCCTTGTCCCTACTTTAAAAGGGCCGAGTACTGCGAACAGTGCACAGCCGTCTCCGAGGGGGAAGCTGCTGGTCACCTCTCGTGCGGCACCCGAGGGTAAGAACAACACGCAAGCACGCCTCGCTAAACGCAGCTCGCCCCGCCGACCGCGCAGGGGGTCTGCCCCAGCCACCTGCCGCTCGAAAAGAACCCGGTAAGGGGGCGGGAGAGAGAGATGAGAAAAAAAGAAAAAGGTAGCGACTCGCGGAGAAGAGAGGAAGTGAATGCGCAGCCGCACGCAAGCTGGACACGGTCAGGCGGGCACGCACAACGGCGGCCCCGACTATTCTCCCGACCCCCGCCCTGCCGTGCCGGCTGGGAATGCCGACACTGCACGCGCGGCCCCGGGCGTGTGTGCCGTTCTCCGGTCGCGCGTCTGTGCTGTATGATAAAGGTAGTGCTGGCTCCGTGAGAAGACGCGAGAATGCAAACGCGGAAGCTTTAGAAAGCATCGCAGCGCACCGAGGCACGGCTATATATCAGAAGCACCGAATCGTTCGTGTCCTTTCCAGGTACCGCTTCACATAGACCCCTGCTAAGGTAATGGAATATCTGGCTCTCAGAACCGAATGTTACCGACGACGGCATCTTGAGTACCGCCGACAACAAAGTCAAGCACGACCTGAATCCTGTTTCTATCGCTTCCTCTTTAAAACCTGCGGGCAAGGTGTCACCAGTGCACATACCGTCGCTTGCTACGCCTACTGCGTGTGAAAAAAAGGACAGCTAGACAAGTTTTAAAATTTTTCCAGCTAAAATAATATGCAGCGTGTCACGACTCGATGGGTTAAAACAATATCCGGTCCGGCGAGACGCAACTGGCCAATCAAATGCGCGCTTTTTACGGCATTCTTAAATGCTACTTGCAAGCGTAATTGCAAACTCAGAACGCGGAAGCACAAGAAAAAGAACACGAAGGTAGGAACGCGAAATTGCCAAACCTCGCGGCGCCGGAGACCCGCGCTTGCGAGCCGTGTCAAGCGCACGGCGAGACAAAAAAAATAAAAATGGTATCCCGGTCGGACCGTCAGGCGGCAGCGGCTCAGGGAACGTCGTCGCCAACGCGGCGGTGGCGAATCCGCTTCCGGGTGCCCCCGCCATGTCCCGTCCCTTTATCACACCCCGGGGCGGCCAGCGAGCCGAGTCTAATCAGACGCCGCAGCGCAGGCAGCTGCCGCGCTTTCGACCGCCGGGGCCGTTCCGTCCGAGCGCGCGCGTGCGTACAAGCACACAGGAAAAGCGGGAAGCGAAGCGCAAAAAAAAAAAAGCGCGCCGCCATAAAAACAGAAAAGGAAGAGACAAAGAGCGGTCGCGGTGCCCAACCACTTGTACGCGGCAGCGCAAAGCGCGCGCGCGGCGACGCGTCACAGCCGCCGCGAACTACCGCCAACTGCGCGGCACATCCACTCTCCCCCACACCCCCTTGCTCCACTACGTGAGCTGTCGCAGACGTGGAGTGACGCTGACGGAGGCGAAGCGAACAGAAAAGAAAAAGAGAGGCGAGAGAGGAGCACGCGGAATAAACGGGCCGACGGGGGCGAGCGAGCCTGGGGACACGTCCTGAACGGAGACGACGAAACAAAGGCGGCGCGCGCGAGTGCCGTAAAAATCGGAGCGCGCCGCCTGCGCGTCGCCGGGTGCGCTCTCTTTTCGCTCGAGATGGGAACGGAGCGCGGCTCTGCTCGCTCGCTGTAGCGGCGCAAAGCGGGAGCGGAGCTCGTTTTCGCTCCGCGTCGCGGCTAAAGAAAAACAAGCAAACGACCGGGGAAGTAAATGAGCGAGGCCTCCGGCGCGAGACGCACGGACGACGGCGACGCGCGTGCCTCGATGCCTCCCTCCCATCACCGCCTTCTTCCTAGAAGACCGGCCCGAAGCGCAGGCGCCTAGCGTGAAACGAGCGAAAACGAAAAGAGCCCGTTTCTTTCCGAGTGGCAAACGAGACACGCATACACGAGCGCGTAGCGGTGAGGAGCACCGCCAAACTCATTCCCCAGCAAGCCCGAGAGTTGCTGTCACAGATATATGGTGTTAGTAGAGAAGTATGCCCGCCTTTTTTAACGCCTTTCACGGCTCACGCTAGAGCGGGGAACGTCTTGGTGGGCTCCACATTTTCTGACAGCCACGCGTAATAACTACCCTCATAACGTAAATTGTTTTTTCTTTTTTTTTTTCAGCCCCACAATCTCACAAATTGAACCGCAGCCTGCAGTTCGCGTGGTAAGCCAGGCAACGAAAAAGGAAGCCCAGTTTAAAATGCCTGGCCAAGCACATGTATACATAATTAAACCCAGATCCGTTGGCGAAGAATGCCGTGACCAGATGGATCCGCGTAGCTCTCTCGGTCATTACAGTGCTTCGACAACGGGATGCCCCCCCTCTCATCTTCCTCCCTTTGCGGAGAACAAGCAGGAGCTTCCGCAGTAACAGCCGAGTCCGCGGTGAACTAAGCGGTGACCGTTTTGAGGGCGCGATTCTGAGAAGAGCTCCAGGGTGTTGAAGCCCCCACCCCTCTTTCTCTTTCGGCGGGGATCCACTTCGGCTTAGAAGACGCCGCGACGGCTACCCTTCCACATCTGGGACGACGGGAGGATACATCCGGTCGCCGGGTGGAGGAGGCAAGACAGCGTGAATGGCGGCAGCCTTATCGCTCTTTCGAGACATCCGGGGGGCGTGGGCTAAGCTAATTTCGGCGGGGTCCGAACCCGAGCACGTCAGTGCTCAAAGAGTGCATTTTCTGGTGCGCCATGTGCAGCAGCGGTGATACGCAATATAACGAACGGCCTCCGCCAAAGTATCTTTCGCGATTTTTGCGGATGACGAGGTCCTCCAACTTTGCATTTACAGTAAGGTGCGATAAAAGGACATACGTGTGAATTTCAGGTCAGGTTGGGATGAGACGTTTACCTCGCCATGAAAATCGCGCAGAACCATTGCTAACCGCAGAGTGGAAGTTCCCCAACGTCACAGCGGTTGCATATCCCGCAACCAAATTCAACGCGCGAGCAATCATTAGATGGAATGGCCGGCTGCTAACATAATCCTGTTAGGCACGCTAATTCTGCTCGTCCATCTACGCCAAGAAATGGCAGTACCGCAAGACCTTGCGAGCGACAAAGGGGGAATTTCTGCAAAATAAAACCCCAATTCTCAACAGCGAGACTTCAGCTGAGCGGACCGGAATATAGTACCTACTACCAAGTATCTTTATTCGGGGAGAAGTGCTACGCGAGCCCTCGTACACGGCGGCGACGGCTCTTTCTTAAGCGCTAGAGAAAAGGAAAAAAAAGAAAAAAAAACGAGGACCGCCATACAAAAAGAAACACCGCGGCGCTTCCGCGCGCGTTCCCCGGAACCGCTAATGCGGCCGTTTAGCAAGCGACCTTACGGCACCGACCAAGGTCAAACGCGAGCGCACTCACGCGCGCGCCATGTCCGCGACGACGCACGTTCGCTTTCGAAACGGCCGGCACGATTAATAGCGGCCGAATCGAATATGATCCAGCCTCCCCACAGCCCGCAAAGGACCGGGCCTCCCGGTGTGGGAGACACCGATAGAGCCAAAATTAAGAAGAGAAACTAGAATAAGGCTGTGGCCAACTGACCTCGACAGTTCTTGGCTCCTTGACCCGCTCCTGCGGCTGCGCCAAGGACTTGACGGGCGCCGGCACGTCCTTGCCTGGCGTTGTCGTCACCGGTGTTGTCGTTACCACCGACGACGCGGGGAGGTGTGCCGAGTGCCGCAGGCTCTCGTCTTTGACGGGCGAGGTAACGCCGAATGAAGAAGCCTCCATGGCAGGCAGCGCTGTCGAAGGGGGTAGCACGTGACCGCCGCTGTTGCTGTGAAGCTGCTGCAGGTATTGCAAATGCGCCTGGTGCGCGTGCGCAATGACGTCGGTGGTCGCCGTTCGTGGCACCGAAGCTGCGGTTGAAGGCGCCGTCGTCGTCAGCGGCTTGTGGTCCCTGAAGAAGAAGTTCAGCGTCGGTTTCTCGTCGTGCGGCGTGATCACCTTGCTGTGCTGGTGATGGTGGTGCTGCTTCGCGTGCAGGCCACTCGCCGCCGCCGTCGTCGTGGCAGCCGTCGTGGACGCAGGCAGCGGCTTGCCCGCAAGCAGCGCCCCGGGAGCGGAGGACGGCTCGGCCGTCTTGGGGCTGGTTGCTGGTGGTACGGCTGCGATTAGCGGCGGAGGGCTCAGCGGGCTCTTGGCGGCCGGCCTCTTGGTATCGTTGCCGGAATGCGACGTCTTGGCCTCGTCCGGTGGCTGCATCGCCTCCAGCCGAGGCATCTTCGCACGTTCTGGCTCGGGTGGCGGCGGAGGGCGGCCGCCGCTCGAAGAGCCGAGCCGGAGCGAAGCCGCGAGCCGGGACCGCTGCTCTTCGTCTATGACGACAACGTCGTTGACGTGATGGTGGTGGTGGTGGTCGATGTTGTTGGACGACGAAGAGCGCTTGCTAGAAGAAGACTTGCCGTGATGACTGCTCCGGCTATTATTCCGCGAAGATTCCGACGAGCGATCCGAGGACCTCGAGTCCTTCTTCTTCTGGGGACTCGGCGTCAACAGGGGCGTGGTAGTGGGTGGCGGTATGATTGGAGGCAGGCCCCAACCGGGATAGAAGGGCAGGTGCGCGGCGGCGCTCAGATAGTCCTCGCGCTTCACCGTCTCGCCGAAAGCGGAACTCAGGCCGCCGCCCAGGGAGGGCCTCGGTCCGAGCAGATTCAGCGCCGCAGCCGCTGCGGCGGCTGTCGACGCGGACGACGACGTGGTGGACGAGGACGTCTCCGTGGAGTGGCGGTTCGAAGATGAGGACGACTTCTTGTGGTCCCTGGACGACGACGAAGAGATGGACGTGGACGAAGAGGATGTGTTGGTAGTCTGCGCGGTACCCGACGTGGTGAACTTAGCCGACGTCTGGCTCTCCTGGAGCCTCTGCATGTGCTCGGCAGCGTAGCGCACGGGGTCCGCGATGTAGGAGGAGGAGGAGGAGGCCTTGTCGGAGACACCGTTGGCACGCGGGTACGAGCCGGCCTTGGCATCGTCGGCCAGCCGGCAGTGGTCCGGCTTGGGCAACATGTCGGCGAACATGGAGGAATATCCGGCGGGCAACGCGGTGGCCGCTGTCGGAGGGTACAGGGATCGCGCCAGGTCTCCCGGCGCCAGCGCGGGAGCGCCCGCACCGCGCATGCTCAGCGCCAGCGCTGTTGCGGGTTCCAGGAAGGCGGCGGCTGCGGCCGAGGGCGCGGCCCGCGCCGTGGCGGCTGCGGCTGAATGAAAGGCCACCTGCTGGTCCAGGCAGCCCAGCCGAGCGGCGGCCATGGCGTGGTGCTGCGCCGCTGCGGCACTCCCGAATGCCTGCGTGAGACGGGAGGGCGGTGTTGATTTCTTATGCGAGCAATGGTTACTCGTCTCGATGACAAACTCCACTCTGAGTTACTGGCGAGCTATAAGCTGTCAGAAGGCACTGAAATAACCAAGCTGGCTGCAGTCCGCCACAAATAATGCCAAAATAGGGAATAAGGCGATCTCAGTTCATGCAGACTAACGCTTGAAGATTCAGTACTTAGTGCTAAATGCAAACTTCCCGCAATTTTATAACGCTCTAAAGGAGATGTTTACAAAACAGCTATCTGTGGCTGCTAATTACGCTTCATCCGCAAACGCCGCGCCATGAAGCAATATCAGAGAGAAGATGCGATTTAAAGAATCTCGCTAACGCTAAGCAGGCTGCCGCATGACATTGCGGTGGCACCCCTTCATCAATCCCTGTCCAAGAAGAAAGTTAAGGCAGCTAATGAACTGAAGAAGGTCGCCCTTACTCACCTGCTGGAGGAATGCGTCGGCGGCGACCCGCTGCTGGTAGTGCTGCAGCCTCAGGAACGCTGCCGGGTCGAGCAGGTGTCGGCCGTAGGCAGCAGCCAGCTTGCGGTGCTCGAGCAGCAGAAGCTCCTCGGCTGCCGCGGCCTCGGGCCCGTCGGGCCGCACGTGCTTGAGCGACAGGTCCAGCGGGATCTCGCCTCGCTCCCCCCTCACGCCCGCCGAGCCGGCAAGAGCGGCCGCAGCGGCCGCGGCCGTCACGCCGTCCAGCGGGCCGCGGCCGTCAAACGGCCGCACCGCCGGTGGGAAGAAGCTCGCGTAGTACATCGCCGACGACGTCCTGCGCACCACAGGAAACTGGCGGTAAGGCCCGGGAAGTGACTGCCTCAGAATTTACTTCTACGCGACAGTTGCACGTCGCGTAGACAGTTGCACGAGGCCAAACTTCGTCCCTCACTAAAAGCATTCGTAACACAGAGTACGTTTAACTCACTTGCAAGTTTTCTTTCACGCATACTATAATCTTTGCAAAGCAGACCTTAAGACTTGAAAAAAAAGAAAAACCTTCATGGAGCTTTTTGCATCAGTTTCCGCTGCCGATCGCCAGCAAATCACTTTGAAGTGTACGCAAGCACTACGGAACGCAAGAAAGCAAGTGCAAGGGCGTAAAGATGCGCGATATATACGCCCACGATGAGTAAGGAACCCCTACCCAGGGAACATTTCGTCCTCGTAAATTTAAGCGCGGGGACTTCGCCTTCAGTCACGCCAATAAATCATCCGCTGCCACCCTCGGTTCTCAAAATACTACGACGACAGACGACCGCAAAACACAAAAGGAACGCGAAAACGCCGAACCCTGAAACTTCGCGCACATACGCGCGTCCTCTAAGGGCATGCCAGCACAACTCGATGCCATATACGTGAGCGCTTTTGAACAATCAGCAATGAATCATTGCGCTGTAGTGGCTGCGATGCCTCTTCCGAGCAGTCGCGTTTGACGCCAACCCGCTGCTCTGGGGTATTATGCACTCGCTCTTCCAAGACCTACAGGATCCGTGGCGCAAGGAAAGAGCGCACAGTGCGCCGCCGCACCTGCTATGTTCCGCGAAAACCGCCTTGGATCCTTATTCGCTCCTCCCTCATCTGGGACACCACCAAATATTTGAGAGTCGCATAGGTTTAGTTAAGGGGACGTGACTTGGTCACGGCGAGGCAATCACGAATGGCAGGCAGTGGACGAAATTGGGAAACTGCGACGCAATCGGAGCTCCAAAAGCCTGATCGCACGGCTACGCAGTTTTATATTAGAAAAAAAAAATGAAAATAGGGCTTATCTATCTACACACATTGTACGCCTGCCTACAGCGATGCGCCGAACTCGCTAGAGAAGGTCACTGTCGCAGTGGATGCGGCGAGTTGTGAGCACAAAGGAACTCGCGCGAAGAACCGCGACTCTCGAGACGCGCCGCGAGGTAGCACCTCTCTAGTCGCGGCCTCCCCGGCTATTTCCTTCAAAGCTGCCGCGGCATCATCACAAGGACGGGCTTGACTGCTGCGAACCGAAAACGAGCTTGCCGCATTTGCATACGCGATATCGTCCTGGCCGTTTTTTCTTGCCTTTCACGCCGCCGCTATCACTTCCCGGAGAGAGCAAAGAAAGACCGAGGTGGAGGGATGTACTGCGCGCGCCGCAATTTCGTCACGCACTACTCTCTCCCGCAAGTTGGCGTCGCGAAATGTGAACCAACTCCGCTTTGTGTGAAAAGGCTGGGCGAAACGTGCCGTGACTGCTGCAGCTTCTTTGCATACCGTGCACCGAGTTTCACGTGGGGGGCTCTACCACTGTTGCGGGAATATCGAGCAAGGGTTAAGAGCGAAAATAGCATTAGTCCAGTAATGCAACTCAAATGTTCCGAGGTCTCCAATCCGGCTATCTGCGCTATTCGCGGCCCTTTGCAGTTATAAGTGAGAACCGCTGATCCAACATTATATGCCGTTTCGTTTGTTTACCTGAAAGGTGCCAGCTAGCTGCCATCGCTAACGTACTGGCCCACGTTATCGTGAACGCGTCAAAGGAAACACTAAATTACATCTCCATTGCTGATTCTCTCTCTCTGGCACTGAGGTACCGAGTTTAAGACGAAAGGCCCTGGACGAAAGCAGCTCCGAGAGCAGAGATAAGCAGAACTCCTTCCTCGTAGCTATGGTTTTAATTGTCGACACACAGCAATTATGGTGTTCGTCCATTGCGTGAACACTAGGCGGCAGAATTTATTTTTGTCTGCCTTATTTCGCCTTCAGTGGACAGCGAAGAAAAAAAAAAAACACACAGTATAACTCACCGAGGGTGTCACAAATAATTTCTGCCGAGACGCGTACGTTGGTGCGGTTAGCGGAGGCTGATGAGACAGATGGGAACCTCTCTCGCAACAACTGCACGGGAAAAGTCGGACGCCACATTCGCTCTGCGCGCTTCGAGTGCTAAACGGGACGATGACCGAGGAGCCGACGGCCGCCACCAACACGCGTCAGCGGCAGAGTGCGTTAAAGTTTAAAGCTAGAGACAAGTATGTGAGCGATCCAACGTCAGCCACTGTGAGCCCCGATCATCATAATACCAACGTTCTTGAGAACCGTCGATCAAATTTTGTATATGTCTGTCTTTTTTTCTCTCCATCCACGACAGCTCGGCGAAACCCTGCCACGGCGGGTCAGGACAGGCAGGCTCGTCGCAGTAAATGGAGCTGAAGTACCGGGCCTGAGCAGCTGTTTTGTGAGGGACCGCAACGGCCCATAAGAGGCTACAACCTAATGTTTTTAGCAAGCTGAGCTCATGTGATACTGCACTACAATCTCGTGCCAGACGCAAGGAGAACGATGCGAAACGGACCGGCAGCGCCACTCGTAGCAGCCAGCTCCAAACTGGCTGACTGTCGCGTAAATAGGATGGCGGTCGTCTGGCCTGCCAGACGGGGCGAAAAGGAGCGCGGTGCCCGAAGCTCCTCTCCCCGAACGTCACAGTAGCGGCGTGCCGAGAGGACGATGGGGGCTCGGGGCGCAGACTCGACGCTCGAAAGGGCGCACCAAGTTGCGACACGACGATTGCACCACGCGCCCTCTTCTTCGGGGCCCGAAGGGACCCATGCGGAGGAAAACACGGTGCTGGAAATGCCACGACACCTCGATGAACGAGTGCTACTGCGGGAACGCGACGCCGCGCTCAGTGCTCCCAAACGCGCTTGGCGCTATATAGCTTCTAACGTTGGCGAACGTCGTCGTGTAGGCCTCCCAATATTGCAACGATTTTCCCGATTGCCTCTCATTTCCTCGGCGCTGTTCCGTAACCGGTTGCGCAAAAGCGCCAACGACGCCGGGTGTTTCGCGCAATGCACCGTACTCGAACGACCATCGCGGGCACTCGTCCACGTTTGGCGCATAAGCGCCCTCACCGTCCCGGCGGGTTGCGATATGCACCGGCGCCTATTCAGGCGCATACCCTGATGGGAAGGACAACGAGCGGAGACGTCACCGCTGGGATCACTCAGCGCTATTGTGATCGCGAGTCCTGCTCGGCAGGCGTGTGGAGAGGGCGACGAGGAAGCGAGATGGGGAAGTGTTTGGTAGCGAAGGGGAATGCTTTGACACCTAAGAATATTGCGCGGGCATATCTCGATTCGTGTTGCTCAAGTCCGTTAAGACGGGTCGTGACATATCTTTCGTTTTTTTTTTTTTTTTTTTTTTTTTCTCCCCGACCTCTCTAGGGTTTTGTTTGAGATAGAAAGAGAAGTTTGCGATAAACGATTATGTCATGACGATAGAGGTGATGTGCGCTTGATTTCAACGTTATGCATTAATCGCCGCGTGTGCAAATACGATGCTCCTTTCTGGTCAATTGTTCCGTCGCGGCGACTGTAGCGGCACGACGAAGAGCTCTGACGTTGTTTCAGCGATGTAGGAACAGCGGAAAGGGCAGAAATGAAATTCGAATATAATCGATTTATTATCCTAGCTCATGTCCTCATCTCTTTCTATAGCACCGGAACGAATTGCCGCTTCGTATTCAGATATGTGGCGCAACAAACACAAACACAGGATACACAACGCGTGTGTTGTGTATCTTCTCTTGTGTTTGTGTTTGTTGTGCCACATATCTGAATACGATGCAGCACCAACTAGCCCCTCAAGCCGTTATCTTGGAATTGCCGCTTGAATAGACCACAACGAAATAGACCTTCAACTTACTCGTTCAGAAAGCCACCCAGGGCATTTTCTTACTTTTTCTCACCCCTCAGCTTTTGGAGGATTGCTGAACGACGGCAGATAACGATATCACAATTTAACGATACCCCGTGGTCAGAACCACTTCCATTCTAAACATCACTAGTACTTATTAATGTTCCTCTCTTTCTATTTGAGTCCGTATTACACGAATGACCCAAAAAACAAAATTGACAAGCCGGCCGCCAAAAAAAAAAAAAAAACGGGGAAGAAGCATGATAAAGGGAAGCTCTGAAGCTGACAGAGTGAGTACCGGAAGCGAGTGACGTGTGCAAGCATCTCGACGCAAACGGGAGCGCGCGGGTTACGCGCACGCCTCCCGAGACGGCAGATCTAGAATGCGCCGCGCTACTTCCGTGCAGCAGTGAGTAAGGCTGCGAGCCTGAAGTGCAAAGGAAAGTGCCGGAAGAAGCGCCGTACATTTCTGACAGGCAGCGTTCGCAATAGCAGCTTTCACGGACTCCGCTGGCGCCAAATGGTTCGCCAACCCGTCATGGCGCTTCGGCTGGCGCGGGGCATGAGCAATCCGACTCTAAATATAAGCGAGGATGTTCGCAAAAAAAAAAAAAAAAAAAAGGATGCGGCGCACTTTCACGCGCGCTTAGCCACCGCCGCATGCAAATTGCGCAGAGCCGACCGGCGCGAACTTGTACTTGCTAACGGTCTCACCAAAGCTGCGCCCAACTAGTGAACTAAGAAGAAGCAAAAAAAGAAAGAAACACCGGGTAGCAGCGCGCCGCCGTTTAGGGCCGTAATTGCGGAACATAAACGGGGCCACGACTGCCGCAAACGCCGCCGCATGCGCGAGAGCGCTGATTGGTTTTAGAGCCGGCACGCGGTAGCGGGCGGCCCTTTCCCAGGCAGCAACGGGCTCGTCGTCCCCGGCCGACAATTTAGCCGTCATGGAAGGGGTGGCGGTGGGGGCACAAGAAGAAAGCCAGAAGACACGCGGCAGCAACGGAATAGCCGCGCTGGTGGCGGCAGCAGCAAACGCAATTAACGGGCATGCTGGAGCGGTAAGCGCGAGCCCCAGCGAGGGCGGGAGAAGGCAGCGTGGCTAGCGGGTAGGCGGTTAATAACGCCTGCGATAGACCGGCGCCTTTCTCACATTTTGTTTAGTGCCTCTGCAACCTTGTTCCCCATCTCCTCTCTCTTTTTTTCAGTTTTTGTTTTCTTTAACAAGCCCTCGGAATATAGCTGGTGTAGGCGTCAGTGGCTCGGCCGCAGCTTTCTCCGGTGGCACGCGCGGACGGATGTTCGCGCTGCAAAGTAATGTAGCCGCCAGCGTTCGCATTATAGCGGCAATATTTCTGTGTTCTTATCCTTTGCGTCCTCGGTTCTTTAGCACTTGCTCTTTCATCCTCGTACTCTTATCATCTTAAGATGAAAATTAAATTTTTTGCTAATATTTCTCACACTTTCTTCGCTTCTTCTTTCACTCGGTTATATTTTGATATGCATTACAATTTCCAAGTACATTAATTTGCACTAACGCTCGGCATCGGGTCTTTACAAATGGCAGATAACGCAGAAATAAAATCTTCAGCACTGAATAACATTTATATGCCGCTAAAGTTCTCGCTGCCGAAGAACCGCGCATGGAGAAACATTAGGCACGGCCGCTCAAAGAGAGTTTATGGGTAATAACTGTGAACCTCTAAGCATGTTTCTTTTGACAACCAAATTGTCGTTCGAAAAAAAGAGTGTGTGTAGTGTGTGTGGGGGGGGGGGCAGTTGGCTCCCTAATGTACCCGCACTACCGAAGTGTGCGTCTCGGGCCACATCTCTGCGAAGCAGGCTGGCGTCGTGGTGGCGATCACGGTAGCTTCAGCGAGACAGGAGGCCTCCCCCCCCCCCCCCCCCCCTCCAAGAGTGACGTCGTCGTGCGTCAACCGAGTACCCCACACCGCTAAGCGCGCAAGAGAAATACTCGGCGCTAAAAGAGGAGCCCGAGCTGCGGGACGCCGATAAAGCCGCACAGCGCCCATTGTGCGAGCGTCGCTGATTGCAGCTACCGGGCATGAGGCAGTTTGTCACCGCGCTTGGAACAACAACAACGCTGATTTCTGCGAATGCAACGAGGAAAACAACTGCGACGGAAGCGATGCGCCAGAATCTCACGACTGAAATGAACCCAAACAGAGCGACAACTCGACAAGACCCGCTGTAAATTTTGGCCACCGAGTAGTAAGTGGTTCTTTATTATAGAATAAAATAAAAATAATAAAGGAAGGAAAATATTTTTGCTGTCCAGGTATCTGCTACACAATTCACGTTATTCATGTTTTACGAGATCAATCACGCTTGCGCGTACAGGGTTAACTTACAGGTCGATGCGCCATGTCACAGCCCTATAGTATCGTTCTGCTTTTTGCCGTTGTTTTTTTACAGGGCACACTGTCTCCTTACAAGTTACAACGTCAGACTCCGATTCACGCACCTGACGTCCACCGCTACCTCGATACCTATTTCCTACGTGCACAATGCCAGTAACGAAACAGCGAAAAAATAAAAAGTGAGAGAAAGGAAATGCTAGGGAGAGGGCGTTTCCCCGAGCTTCATCGCGGGCGAGCTTTCGATTAGGCGCGCGCAAACACGGTACACGCAAGGAGCGCGAAAGCCAATCGACCGTGGTGGGTGCCGCGTCGCGGACAGCGCAGCGAACTCCGGCGTCTCGCTTCTCTGAAAGCCCCCTCCGCCCTTTGCGAGCGGGGCTTCGTTTGCGCGTCTTTCGCTCAGCGCACAGCTGTTTTTTTCAGCGGCACAATCGTCATGCGGGGCGCCGCCGCTGGCATAGTAATCTTCGGATCAATAGGCGGACGTGAGGGCGTGCTCGCCTCGAAGCGTTGTCGAGCCCCGACATGGCGAAGAATGAAAGATGGTAAGGAAAGAGAATAGACGATATGTCGCGGCGCGTGCTCCAAGGTTCGACAACAGACTCGAGGAGGAGAAAGGGCGGCATGAAAAGTTATGCGCGTGGGTTTCACGGAGTTGCCCGAAATAAAGGAGAAAATGTCCTGCAGAAAAAAAAAATAAAGCAGAAAAAGAAGTGCTTCGTCAGTCGGCCACCACACTGCGTACGGGCAGATGTAAGAAGAAAAATGAGGGGCGGACAGGTATTCCCCTTCGTTGCATGCTTCACGATGTAGTCTCTTCCGATGCCAAGGTCTCCGCATAGTGTACTGCTAGTCAAGCTAACGCGTACCTTTTTTCCTTAATTCCATCGTAAAACTTTATGTTTTATGGAAATAAATCTTCATTTGCACGTCTCCTAAGCGCAGGTTTCTTTTTTTATGCGATGGATTGCGTCGACTGGCTCCTTTCACCCGAAGCTAAACTACAAATGTACGAGTTTGATACATATGAGTTAGGAGTTATCGGATTTTGTTTCCTGAAAATTCAGTAGAACTTTCTTGGTGTAAATTTCAGAACGAATTTTTCTTCAGAGAATATTATTTTCCACACACGCATATTCGGTTTTCGTCAGCGGTAGATATTGCCCGCTTGAAGAAAATAGTGACATATAGAGCTTGCACTGTCATTACTTTGTTAAAGGACGAACACCTAATGCAGCAGTAATTAACAAGTAAATTGTCGCATTAAGAGCAATCCCGGCAGAAGAAAGCGATGGAGTCTTAAAAAAAAGTGAAAATACGCGTTGACCAACCGGACACGACTGTCAAAGCACGTGGTTACCGAGTGGCTGGTTACCTATCATACCTGGCCTAGCAGCATAGCGAAAAGTACTTCAGTATTGCAACCCTCAGTAAGCCTAGTTCCGATCCAACTATTGCCTCCATTACTAAAATTCCGGGCACTGCCGTTTCTCAGGGTGCCAAGCATATGCACCGCCATCAAAGGCACGACCTCAACGGGCATCCACTAAGACCCTTGCACTACGCAATCTTCGCGAAGCGGAAAGCGGCAGGAGCTACTCGAGTTACGCGTTGGCGCGCACAGGAGTCGAGAAATGCGAGGCGCAAAAACAAGATAACGAGAAAAAAGACCGCAACAGGCCCGAAGACGAGGGGACGACAAGAAAAACAGCGAGCAAAAGATGTGGGAGCGGAGGCCGTCAGACGCCGCCCTAACGAAGCGCGCCCACACCGCGGATGGTGGCGAGGGTCCTCCTCGACTGCTCCCAAAGGGCGGAAACGGGAGGCTGCAGATACCGCAGTCGAAGGAGCGCGCCGCTTTCTAGCTACCGGACGCCCGGGCAAAGAAAGGGGCCTCGCAAGCGGACGTTCCGGAGCAAGCGGCTGCCGGCCATTCGGCTACAGCTCGTTAGCGCGGTGCTGCTTCAGTAGCTTGAGCGGGCTGACGTCACGAACGCGGTCATTGCGCTACGTCGCGGCAGCTTCCGCTCCACGTCTAATACGAGGCTCTGGCGCGAGCGAGTGTTACAGGTCGGGACGAGGAGCTGGCCTGTAAACGAAGCAAACAGTTCGACTATAAAGACCCGGCGGTGCGCAAAAGACGACGGCAGCGGGCAACTCGCACCGAAATGATATGTACTACGGTGAGCCACGCTGTTTACCGCGGCCTAGAGTTACTGTATATGCTACCCGCGGCCAACAGCGACGCGAAGACGGGTGGAAGGTGAAGCCACGACAGCAGACGCAGTGCGCGACGAACAGCTGCCGCCGGAAGCGAAGACGTACGTACGAAAACAACACAGCGGTGCAATGGGCGGTTTCTGGAGTCGGCGGCAAACTCCGCTTCGGCGCTTACCGCTTCACGCGCCGTCGCCAGCGCAAATAACGGCGCAAGAGCCCAGTGAGCGGCCGCCCTCCCCTACGCGTGAGCTGCTGCTAATCTTGGCCTCCCTGCACCCACGCCGCGGTGGGAGCTGTCGCAGCCCCCAAAGGGACCCGACCTCATCCGCTTTTCTAGCCGGCAGCGAAAGGCTCCGCAGCAAACAGCGGCGGAGTTGAATGAAAGGTCGGGGACAACGGCGGCACCGTGGGCTTCCGGCGAGGCGTTCCGCGGCGGTTTTGCACTCCGTTCCTCTCGGTCACAGTGTGCGGCACTAACACCGTCTGGCGTTCCGGACCACGGGGTTCTACCGGTCGCCCGAGGCACCTAAGCGGCTTTTCGGGAGCGGCGACGCGGCATTCTGCTCGTGGGGGAAGCTGGATGAGCAAAAAACCTACAGTTGCTAACTCAAAAATCATCAGGTACCCTCAACAACGACGCGGCTTGGTTTGCGGGGTATAATTAAATGTACCACACTTTATAAATACTTCGAATCAAAACTGATTATCTAAGCGGGCTTCCCAAACAGAACTTCGTTCCCGGTGTAGAACTGTGTAAGTTATCCCAAAAGTAGCATGTGATCATGCCATAGACAAATTTAGGCTGTTCGTATAAAGCGAACCCAACATTGGCCCCAGTATTACCCTCGTTTCATGTTACAGTGATCCTGATTCGCAGCCATTCAGTCACTCGTTTGTGAAAAGCCCGAGTTTTAAGCTTGACTAATGTCCCTGTCGTTAACAATTGCATAGCAAGCCGCCTTTCCATCACTGCGAAAAAATAACTTTTGTCGGGCACGTCAGTAAAATTTAGTTTGAATGCTGAATGTGAATGAACGATCCAGTCTCAGCCCCCGGTACTGAATTTCGCAGCTCAATTCACCTTTATTTCTGACGATGGCTATGGTGACAGACCGATGGAAAATATGCCGATAAATTATGCTTGATGTCCTTGTTGCTTTGAAACATTTCAAAGTAGAAGGCGCATACAAACCGCAATGAAGAGGCTTCTGCGAGCGCATCGCGATCCACGCAGAACTGCGATCAACTGCGCGCGGGCGCCACCCGATGAAACGTTTTCGGGGTGTATGTGGTACCGAGATCGGCGCGAACGCTTCGTCAGGTGGCGTACGGCACCGACATCGGGGCTGCATCATCAGGTGGCGTTCGCAGGCAGTTTGTAAGTACATCGTCTCAGGCTTGCCGGGGACTCTTTCGATCACGGCCGTACAGTCAACAGATCTACGCGGAAAAAATGCCGCCTGGTTGGATATCAACACGGACAGCAGCACACAGCAAAGCGCAGTGAAGAAGTGTTTTTTGTACTAACCTTCGGCCGCAAGCAATACAGCATAAAACTTAACGGCGGCACTGGCAGCAAGTGCTCAAACGCAACAAGCGCGTGTTCACCCCAAAGAGTGTGCCAGCAGACTCGGTTCTTATGGCCGCTTTTTGGAGACAAGCAAATTGCAAACACGCCCGCAGCCTGACCACTCGCAAATTGCAAACACGCCCGCAGCCTGACCACTCGTGTGTCGGTGAAACGTTTCAAGAAACGTGCGAGCCGGTTCTAAACGCTAGAAACTCGAATGCTTCAAGCGCAAACAACTATCGCCTAACCTGGCGAAACGACGACGTTTCTACACGCGCTGAGCGTTCGTTGCGCGCCACCACGCGCGCCTGGGCCTCTCGGCGCCGATTGCGACAGGCAATAACGCATTCAGACACGGCCTCGTCGCGCGCATGGGCCGGACGGAAGCCAGTCGAGAGGCGGCAAAGCGGGCGCAAGAGAGAGAGCGAGAGAGAGAGAGAAAGGGAGTAGGGCTGACAACTCGCTCCGATAGCAACAAAACTCGACAGATCCATTCAGAGGCTTTCAGTGCGCTATCCAAGGTGCGAGGCACGCCACAGCGAAACGTTCCGAGGAAGAACGAAAGCTGACTGCCACCGGGCGCCCGGTTCACGTTGAATGAGAGTTCCGTCAAACTTTTTTTCCAAACCCCACCTTGTTTTTCCTTTCCATGCGGCTTCTTCGAATGCAATCGCTCGGTTCATTCATTCCTCACCGATTCAATACGCGCTCGCGTAAGGCAAGGCGCCATGGAAGCGCACAAGCACCAGCACGTTCGAAAGTTTGCGAGAGGCACTCTTGCAATGCAGCCAGGTAGTTCATAACGCCTTCACTGGGGGCATTCTGTGCCTCGGCGAAAGACGGCGGAGGATAAGGAGCATGACGTGCTTCAAAAGCCTCGATTCTGTTTTTTGTTTTTTTCGTCCTTTGTAAGAAATTCACAGAAGGCGAAGAACCAGCCTTCGTTAGCATAACGTGCGGCGTATTTGAGCCGGATGACACGCAACCACGGCGAATGAGGTCCAGCAAGAGTGTAAACACGACGTCGGCGTTCAATTAGTCCCCTAAAAACGCCCTGGGCCACGTCGCTTGCTCTCCAACTCCCGCGGGGATGCCCACGCAAATTACACGCATGACCAGCAACGCGAACTCCGGAAAGAATGCAACGTAGTAAGAAGTTACCAAGAGGAGGACCCGCGAAAAGCATCGCAGGACTTCACACATCATGTGCGCGCGTGCGCCACCTCCGTTTCGCTATTCGTACGGAGCCGGGAAAGAAAGGGAACTGGAGACACCGTCGTTCTGGCCGCGCCTTCCTTTTACCCCAGACTGCTGCGTCTTCTTGCTTTTCCACGCTGCTTCTTTCCGCAACCCTTCAAGGCCGCGCGGCGGCGTAGACGTTGGCGCGCCCGGGCAGCAGCCAGGTTGCCGATTTAGTGCTTTGTTTTTTCCGTTTCTTATTTTCTCCATTCCGTCTTCTCGAAAAAAACAACAAAAAAACTCAAAGACGAAAAAGAACTCCAAGGCGGGCGTCAGTTTCTTCATTCCCGTTCACGCACGCCGCGCCGGAGAGGCGGAAGCTTGCACCGACCGCGCAACTCCGCTATTGCCTCTTTCCCCGCCGCCGGCAGCGTCGCCGACGCCGATGTCACCGCCGGCGGCCCTTTTCAGCGGGCTTGGCGCGGTTTTCCTCGAACAGGCCCCCGCCGTAGCTCTTTTGGTCTTTCCCTCGCGCTTCGCGGAGACCCACGGCGGACTCGCGCAGGCAGCGGCCAAGGCGAGTCGTGCCACGTCGGGTAGGGCGAGTGGCGAGACGCGAAGAAAAATGTTCGTTCCCCGCCACCGCGACGTCTCCCCCCCCCCCCCCCCCCCCTCGCCGTTGCAACGAAGAAAAATGGCCGGAAGCAAAGAGCGCTTAGGGCAGGACCGACCGGTCGCGCGCGGGAACCCACGGACCGAGCACGCTCGCCGTTTTGCTGTACTCAATGACGGCGACGCGCCGCGCATGTGCTAAGGCACGGAAAGAAGAAAAAGATGAGGGAGTGAGCGCAGTTTTGTACACCAGTCACTAGATTTTTGGACCTCGGGCTTCGAGTCATCACGAGAAGAGGCGCGAATGGAAGCGAACAGGCGGACTGAGTTATGGGTTAGTCTTACGTGTAGCGGCGAGTAAAGCTCTGCTGAAAGCAGCGTCTACGGTAACAGGTGCGGGACTCTATCCTGACGGCTGCTGCTCGCCAGAGGCGCTGGTTCACTGCCGTTCAAATTAGGAAGGTCGCGCAGCCTTCTCCGATTATCCAATGCGAAACTACCGCAACACGCGTCGAAACCATCGCGACAGGGGCAACCGAAAACGAGCACAGCGATTCACTCTCGCCTCTGAGGCTTCCCCAACGGAACTGGGCAAAATTTTCAGCGAAGATCGGGGACAAAAGGCCGGAAGCAGTTGGTTCCAGGTGCTGCGGCTAGCTCAACATCCTCCGCGGGAGTCCTTTTTCTCGCTTTCGAGCACAAGGTGGCATTTGAGGTCGCGGGCTCGACAGCGAGGAGGAGAAAACATCCCTATTTACAGCTCTTGTAAACAGGTGGGGGCTCGCAGTCCGGAGCCCCAGTCGGCGCTGACCAAGGCGGCGGCTGGAAATCGAGAAAAGCGCTGCGGCGCACAATGAGCCGCCTGAAGCCAGGAAGGTGCACGCGTAATCGTTACGGAGCCGCAGATAGCGGCGGCAGGACTCGAAGCTAGCACAAAGGCCCCCGCGGGGGAAGAGCGAGGCCGGAGAAGAAAGGCGCCTGCGCGCTTTCCAACGGCGTCGTGCGTCGGTGCACAACGGCGGCGGCGCGTCCCCGGTCGGCAGCGTCGGCTCGCTCGAGCCGAACAATAAAACAATGGGGACGGGCCCCGTCGTCGTCGTCGCCGCAGCGGTGCGAGCGCGCTCCCAGGTACCGGCGGACTCGTCCGGCCCGAAAAACAAAGCCCATTCTCCGAAGACCGAGAACCGCCGAGCGGACGGGTGATGAGCGGCTCAGCAAACACCCGAGACCGCTGTGCGCGCCCGCTCCTTTTTCGCTCACCACTGTGCCGCTGACGCTGCCGCGTTCCAAGCTCGCACGCGGCGCAGGAAAGGTCACTGGCACCGCTCCAGCGATTCCCACATGCGGGTTGCGCTCGCACGCTGCTCGCGCCAACGCACCCCGTCGCTCGCATGCAAAAAAGAATGCAAAGCGAGACGCGCCACGCGCCCAGTGTAGACGCGGAGGCCCGCAGGAGGCTTTTCCCGCGCAGGCCGCGCCTAACACGCGCCGCTGCCTTGCTCCGTGACGCGTCGCTTTCTCCTCCGCTCGCCGCTGGCGGTGGCCTTCGTCTGGGGCACGCCGAGCAAACCGCCGCGGGCGCTAAAACGCGTCGGGGCTTCGCGGCTGGGGGCCGCCGAGTGCAGCTGCGCAAGGGACCACAGATAGGGCGGGCACCGTCGGCAGATTAGGCGCTAGACGACGCGACCGCTTCCAACAATCGGAGTCCTGCCCTCAACGCAGGGCGTGCGCGGTCAGCGACGCACAATGAACAATTGCACCGCTGGCCGATTTGCGCAACGCGAACGGGCGCCCCTAGACTTATCCACTAGAGCAGCGATTCCAATTGGCGATTGATTTAGGTTTTCGCGGCTGGTTCTCCTCTGCCTGCGGAGAAAATAGACTGTTTCAGCGGGGCCCGCACCGGAGATCGGACACTGGCCTTGGACCGAAAAGTAAAGTGGAAGTCTCGATGAATTCACTGCAGAGGGAACGCACCCGTGGCTGAGCAGCTCTTTCTCGCGGCCGTGCTCATATCCGCGAGACGGTTTCCCGAAGTTGTAACTGCCTAAGCTGCAGTGACGTGCGCCGTTAAAGAACGATCAGCTCCAGGAAATGGCACGGCTGCGCAGCTCTGTTCTCTCGCGAAGATACCGGAGGAAACGACACATTGTTCCGGCAGGACAGGCCAGGGAACCCAGTGCGGTACGCGAACTGCCAGGCCAAGCCGCAAAGGAGTAAAAGCAACGCATGCCGGAGAGGCAAAGGAAGCTTGTCCCGCACAGTTTACCCAGACAAGTAGCGCCGCTTTATGCGCACGTTGCGAACACACAGCGTGCGCGAAATGCATACGGAGTAATTCTTAAAAAGCAGACGTAGCACATAGCGAACTGCTCACATATTGCACGAAAGGAAATACATTTAAAAAAAAGATGTGAAAACGAGAAGAGCAGAGCAGGCTTCATTCTGCGCAGATCGGATCAGCTAACCTCGCAACAGCGCTGGATCTACCTACTCGACCAATGCCTTGCAGAGAATTCGTACGGCATGGGCCCCTGTTCGGTTTTCCGAGACGTTGTCAGAATTGTTCGCACTTACCAGCAGTGTTTGAAAGCGAAGAAAAGAGTCAAAAGCGTGTTCCCATGCGGCTCCCGAATGAGGCGCTATGCGGATGCAAAGGAAAAGCGCATCGGCCAGAGCAATCACAGTGAGCACACGTAGTAAGCACACGAGCAACAAATGCTTTTGCAGCAACGGAACTGGCAATCGTTTTTTATCCGCCCACGCAATGCGATACGCGAACGACACGGACTCGGCGTAATTCAACTTGGTGCGCGTAGTGACAAAGAAAAAAAGAATATCAGAGTTCAGCAACTGGTAGCCCCGCGAGACACGCAACACAGCGTAACGCGTACGCGCTCTCGTTCTGCTGCTGCTCCCTCTCTCTTTCGATCCAGCACGGCTCGCCGGTGCAGTCGGTGCGCGTACCCCGGTCGGTATAGATCACACCCTGCGCAAGAGCGAGCGGGTGGGGAGGATATATCAGGCCAGGGGCGAATCGGCGGCACAGTAATTACCGACTGCGCCCCCGAGTATGACGTGCGGACGCCGCGGCGTCACCACAGGCGAGAAGGACACAATCAAGCCGCGGCCGGTCGCCCGGAGGGAACAGGAGAGAACAGAACGCTCATCCGGCGGGAAAAAGCAGAAACAGACAGATACCGAAATGCGGATGAACAGGGAGAAAGCCGGCACGCAATGCGCATTCTATGCTAGCAGCGACGGGGCGCGCGTGTGGTGGGGGAAGGAGGGAAAAAACGGGGAGGGGGGTGCGGCGAAGCGATCGTGGTGAGAAAGGAGGCGCAATTTCCGCGCCGCCAACGGCTGCGACCTTTGGCCAGCCCGCTTCCATCGACGCGAGACAACAGGGACGCGGGTCGCGCTGTGTGCCGCGTCGAGGCCGGAAGCCCGGTAAACAGACGCAGCCCTCCTCGCAAGACCCCTGGTGCGATAAGAGACGCGACCACGCACGCACAGCCGCCGCGGACCTCGCCGCTATCGCAGAGGCCTCGTTATCTCCGCGGCGCCGTCCGACAGCCACGCCAGCGAACGCGCGGCACCCGCGTTTTTCTTTTTGCGTGTGTCGAAACCAGCGACCGTCGGTCCGAGACCACACGTGTCGGCCGGTTCATGGCCTTCCGACGTCAGCCCTCTTCTACAGGTAAAAATCAACCAAATAAAGAACCTTACTTCACACCGCACAAGAAGCGCAGCAGGTGAACCGTCTGGCCCAAAATGCCCACAGCTTCCACGTCCCCTGACAAACAATGAAGAGAAGTGGGCGGAGGAAAGCGTAGGGCGCAAACACATACGTCTCACTGTTGCGTTTCTGGGCGTGGCTCTCCGCAAGAGCTGACCTCCCGAGTTGCCAGCGGTGTCAAAGCTTGGTATGAAAAAATGTAGCCGGCGATACTCTCAGGGCAGGAAGCCGGTGACAAGCCATTTCTCGCCGTGAGCAAGCTGACAACCCTGTGTCGGAGCCGTACGCCGCGAAAGCTGCGCACACGCAGACACGCCGCGTTTCGGTGCGGCCTATTTTTCTTTTTTTTTTTTAATCTGCGTTCACGCTTTGTATTATTACTGCGTGGCTTAGGTACTAGCTCTTACATAGTTGCGAAATCCAACTATAAAAGTAGTACTTATAGTCTTGTTTGGTCACACAGAAAACAGCGCGCAAAGGCCGGTGTTAACGAATCTTGATGTAGCACGGCTCTTATGTCAAGCAATAAGACATAATGCAACGATCGCATACGCGAGTCTCATCGTCGTAACGAGACCAAGCAGTAAAATGGACAAACCACGAAACTTCAGACGCTTTCCAGTCGCCATATAAGAATACGCTCTTCGTATTTGCATTATGAATTAAAAAACAGCACACGACCAATATTTCCCACGAATCTTGACATGCTAAACTTTGTCGGCCCACCTAAAAAAAAAAGCACAGAACATCGCATCTGCCTGACTAGACCGCAGGTTGCGTTTTTTGCGGCATTAGAAGAAATTCGAAGGCACTAATTGCAAAAGCACGCGCAAGATGACAAATCTACAGGCACGAAGTAAGGAACAAGATCGGAATAATACGCTCCACTACTCGCCGATATGCTACGAACGATCGCGCATGCGTAATATATGCAAGAAAAACGCGCCTATGTGGCGTCCCTCGTACGTATCTAAAGCACACACGCTTGTTTTACGTCACGGTTATGAGTGGGGTGCCGTAAAGCGCGTAGCTATAGGTTAAATGATTGCCCCGCGCACTGTTAAACTTCGCCTTGAACAACGTGACACTTCGCCGTGCGCGTGAAACGTTCGATACCTCTTGCAGTTTATTTGACTGAAATATAGTGTATTTCCGAAATTCACCGCTCCCAGTTGCGATGTTCGCATCGAACGCCGGTTGCATACTGAGACCGCCTTGCATGATCCCATTGCAATTACGCAAAACAACAAAAAATTCCTGCTCTTAAATTCATAGCAATTTTAGACTTCGGCGACGAGCACATACTTCCCATGCGAAGCATCCGACTGTGTAAGCGCGCAATTCGCTCCTCTCTGCGTATCTTCCACGCCAATTTTCTGAAGAATGCGGCCTGCAATTGCGCGTACGCCGCTTCACTAACTGCGGTAGATACCATGATTTCCTTATTCTGGCAGCGCGTCTGTAATGTAATAGCTGCTTTGTTTTATTACGCACTAAAGTCAATGCGCGAGCCTTTAAACCCCAACAGGTTAGTCAGTTTCGCATTCGTGCGGTCGCAAAAACGCTCAACTTTATAGTTTGCACACTCCCACGGCTAATTGTAATCTCAACCAACCGGTAATATACGACATGGCCAAGGTGTCGCCCACTGTACGTGGTCAGCCCTGCCCAGACTGAGAAGTTTCCCAATCTCATCTTTCGCTTCCTTCAATCGTCGCCCGTTTCGTGCGCTCCCAGGAGGAGCAACTCTCCACGCGGCAGCGATTGAAACTCGCCGTTCGAGCAACGCGCGAGATCTTCCGTTGCATTAGCTGCATGAGAAGGCAGTACCACACACTGCTCAGAACCCCTTTCCGCTATGGCTGCTCAGCAGCCTCATCGCGTCCTCGGGAAACAAAACCACGGAAAGCGCCTCCTTAACTTCGGAGCAGAGATAAACAGCGTGAAGCCGTCGACGACGGCGGTCTGCCGCAGGAATTTTGAAAGCAAGCAACAGCGGAAGGCAAAACCGCGGGTGCCTCGCGAGATTCTCAGGCAACGCAAGGAAGACGCCGGCGGACCCCCGCGCGATAAGCGGAATCTGTGCGGCGGTCGCCGCGAGTGATGCGGGTCACACTCCGGAAAACGAAGGGGCCTCCTTATCGGCGGACCATCCCGCAGGCTGCCGGCAGTGGTTATCTCCGACGGAGAAGATGGCGCGATGGGGGCTCCTCTTCAGCCGGCGGTCCCTTTTTTTGGTCGACTGCTGCTTTGAGCATTTTGTCGCCCTTCCGCCGTCAGCGCAGCCAGTCTAGCCGCCGCACTTGCGGCCTTTCACAGAGGATCGCACAAGGTTTTGCCTTATTCTATAACCATTCCGGATGGCAAATACGCACAACCTCCGTACACTTTCGCCAACGCGTCCCTAAGGCGCCGCTTGCGGCTCTCACGCGGCTGATTCGCGCTGCGTAGAATCTGCGCGTATTTGGAAGAAATGAAACTCGCAGCACAAATTATACCAAGACCGTTGTTTTAAGAGCGCGATGTTCTGCTTCGTGCGATGGCGTTAATGTTACCTCCATTCAGTGTAGTTTCGGCTACTGTCAAGCGCTACACCAGATGTTTTTCTACCAGTGCTTCAGAGACTGAGGTTTATCGGGCAGTATAATTAATTAGTTCGCCGCTCATCATAACTTCTTCAAACGCGTTAGCCTATGGAACAGACTGTGGCGATTTTAACCAGGCCGCGGGCGAGCTAGAAACCATAATCCCAAACATGGTAAGCGGAGTTACGGAGCAAACCGGGACTCTATATAAGGGCGGTGTACTACTGACCTCTATCTTGTTAAGGACTGCCAGTTAGCAGACACTTTTGATTGCGGCACTGGAGCAGCTTCAGGGCAAGGCTAATGGAACCTGGATATGCGGGAAGCCACACCGCGAACTTATTCTTCCATTACAGCGGGCTGCATTGTGCGCGAATTCGGTTTCTTTTCTGATCCACAGATTACAGCAGCTTTGACGATGCGGATACCATGATACACCTATGGAGTGGAATGGTGCGCGCATTCAGCAGACTGCGACAGAACGGCGAAGTCATCCGAAACCGCTTCAATTTAACTCGGTATACGATTACTGCGCTCAGTTATCAGAGGCTGCCGAAGTGAAAGCTGTAAAGCATCCTGTGCCGCATCCGCAGTGCGCAAGTCTCGTGTAACAGTGCTGTTTTTTCTAAACGCTGAAACCAGCAGTTTCACAGAAGAGCGCAGAAAAAAATTCATTGCCGTGAGCCTGAGAAGAGCACAAAAGCAATGCCAAATGCGGAGTAGCCACGAGGTGTGCAGCTAGGGGATCGACTGAAAGGTAGCCTCCCATAGTACTGAGAAGGTAGTTTTTACACAGCGTACCCGTAAGCAGTGCAGCTAGAATCCATGCCGCACGCGGAGCAGAATGTTAACTTGGAACCTCTCGTCACAGTTCAAAACACTGTTTTTAAAGAAGGACGGTGTATCCGGTGGACCCGACTGTAACGTTCCGTAGACAGACAAGTTTGGGAGGCGACTAGCGCACAAAGCTCTTGAAACCATCATTCCGACATTTTTCAGGACGACTCATGCCTTATATGCCAACTAAAGACAACATTTGAAATGTGTCCTATTCGTCGTCACTGTTGATCGAAAACCTGACGTAAACGCGAACAAGCGGCGACGATACGCAACGTGTGCCGCGGAAAAGCTACCTTCCCAGGAGGGGCGAAGTTTCGTAAAACGCTAAAAAACTCCAAAGTGCATCGCATTTAAGGGCTCGACCTTCACGAAAATCCCACTCTAAGTCTCTTCAACATTATTTGCGATTTGTTGTCGGCGAAAACTGCTCGACAAATCTAGAGCGACTCGATTTACGCAACCGGGTCGACTCTCGTACGCACGGTACTCGCGGTGCGCGCTGGCTCCATGGGCGCGGCTTCGCGCTCGGGAATTCGCGCGGCGCTTGTATTCCTTCGAGTTTTTCCGCTATGTTCAAGCTCCTTTCTCGTAAGTGTGGCTCATGAGGCGTAACCTGCGCCCGAGGCCAGCATGTTCGGAAAGGAAAGTGATTCGTGGGACAACGTTCTGCCGCGCACTTGGTACTTTTTCACACCTCATTACCTGTTCGATATGCGCGAACTGGAAAAAAAAAAGGTTGTAATAATGATAAATGTAAACGAACTGAAGCACGTTTTGAGTGCTAGACCTCAGTAAGAATTTATGCGCAAGGGAACGTAACCAATAAATTTGGAGCGTCTTCCAAATGAATAACTCCACAAGCGCGCTTCAGGTATCTTCAAAGAGGCTTTCGTTCTTTGAGAAAATCCTCTGAAACACAACTAGATCATGAAGATACGACCTTTATCCTTTATCATTTTAAATAATCCGACGTCCAGATGGAGCAGATGGACTGCGCGAAATGCGTCCAAGAGTAAGTAAAACTGGTGTTTCATCCATGGTGGTTGAATGGATCGCAACATGCGCCGTAAAGAAAAAAAAAACGCACTACTACCTCCTCAACTACGACAGTACCTGTAAAAGTCACTTGTGGTTCTGATTTCCATTTGTTAATCGCGATTTTACCGTCAAGCGAGTGCTGCTCCAAAGTACCCACAGCGGAATGACGCTAGACTCACTCTTTTCTGATAATGACGACACACCATTACCGCTTTTAGATGGAAAAGCTTAACTAATAAACGTACATCCGCAGATTCTATCAGAAGTACTCATTACGTCGTCACTAGGCGAAGTTTACACTGTTTAAAAGTGCCAGAAAGTTTCAGACGCACGCAGTTTCCGAAACTGCGGAAAGTTTGTTCGAACTTAGTTTTTTCCCAGGCCATTCGTAACGTCCTGTAATCATATAGCTATTGAGAAGAACTACGAACACGTCTCTCGAACAACGTGCGCTACAAACTTCTAAGAGATTAGGACATCCTGGAGCAGCCGCAACCTGAAAAGAAAAATGATTAAAAATGAAACCAGTAGACACTCACAGGGTTTCAGTTGTCCTGGGCTCCTGTCATAGAGGAACTGGAAACTGCAGACGACGCGCCAATCGGATGGTCCGCTTCGTCCGGTCTGGTCGTTCTCATTAATCCAAGTATGGGGCGTTGTTTCAAAAACCAAGGGAGCGAAACAAAATGGAGAAAAAAAAATACACACACCGAAGACAAGGGTCGCTGGAACAAAATCACAGCCAGTCGACGCGGCACAAAACAAATCACACAGCGCGCGTAGACAACGCGGCAAACCCAGAAGCGCCGACGGAGATGCGCGCGCGCGCGCGGCAGAAGCAGCGCAGCGTCGGAGCAGCTCGACGCGACGTCCGCACTCGCTGGGGTCTACCCTGTCGAATGACCGGAGGAGCAGCGCTGGTGGTTTGTGTGCGCCGAGGCGGCGGCGCGGGGCGAGCTGGGAACGGGCGGCGGTAAAAGTGATACGCGCCCGGAGGGGGAGGGCAACACCGGAGGCAGAGGGAAGCACCGAGCGCGGCTCAGGGCTGCTTGCGAGGAGTGTCCGCGCGCGCGCCGCGCGCCCCGCTGCCGCCGCTCTTTCAGCCGCCGACGACGAGCCGCCGTGCGCGCCCGCTTGCTCGCCTGAAGGGGGAGTGCATTTTCGTTTTTTTACTTTTCCGTTGTTTTTCTTCTGCGCCCAGCCGCGCGCCGCTCTTTTTCGCTCCCCCACGATGCGACCCCCCCTATTCGCTTGCCGGCCTCCGCGCTTCTCTGCTCGCGCGTCGCTCCGCACCGCGTAGTACTTGTTTTTGCGCTCCCTCGGCTCTGCTCTTTTTTTCTTTGCGTTCGCGGATTGAGCAGGAGCGAGTGGCGGGGAATCGCAAGAAGGGGGTGGTGGGGGTGAAGCGTTTTTATCTTTGGTCGCCTCAGAGCCGCTCGCTCCTTCGGCGGTTGGTCGGGAGGCAGGGTGGGGTGGGGGTCTCAGCGGAGGGGGTCGCACGCAGCCTAGACTGTTCGTAGGTTGAGGCGCGCGCGCGCGCCGGCGGACGACGCGCGCTCCTCGGGGTTGTCGGGCTTCGCGGGCACCCGGTGCGGCCGCCGCTCTCGCTCCGCTCAGCGCCTCTTCGCTCGTTTGGTTGCTTTTCCTTGTTTTTAGTCGGGGTGGCAGGCCGGCTCTCCTCGGGAGCCGTGCGGCGCGCCGCCGGGTGCTGCGTGCGCGACGCTCGTCGGCTCTTCGCCCGATTCTCTTTTTTTTCCTGGCCTTTTCCCGTTCTCGCTTTTTTTTTTTTTCTGCTCAGCGGACCGCGCGCGCTTTCGACGGCGCTCGCTCGCCGGGGCTCGCCCGTTTCGGCGGCGCCGCGATGGTAATGAGCGCGGCGGCGGGCTTCGGGCGGATGGCTCGCACGCACGCACACGCCGCGCTCGGCTCGGCTGGCTGCTGCCGGCGACGCCGCTCGCCTGTTTGCCCCGTCCCCCACTCTCCCCACCTCTCCGCGCTAGGCTCCGCGTGCGTGTGTGCTTACTCGCTCGCTAGCGCGCGGAGGCATCGTTCGGGAGTGGGCGCGTCTCTTTTTCTCGCGCGCGCGAAATGAAACGCGTCGACGTCCTTTTCTTTTTCTGTTCGCTTTTTTTTTCCTTTATCGTCGAGTTCTCCTGCCTCTGCGTCCGTTCTCTTTGCGGGGGCAGATAGCAGTCGAGCATTGGCCGCTGCCGTGCCGCGCGCGTGCTGTATTTTCGCTACCATCGTTGGCGTGAGATGCACCGCTTGCGCTTTTGTTTTTCGTTTTTTTTTTTCATTGGCTCGTTCCTTGTGGTTTTAGGGGTTTTGGTACCCTGCGTTCCTCGACGTTCTTGCGCGGATGGTTGCGATTTCGGTCTCAGTCAGTGACCTGGTCACTTTACGATGTCGCCAAAACGTGAGGGTTCACCATACACCTTGAAAGGAGCCGTTCTGACCTCTCTCGAACGTAGCTTTTGAACTTAACAGTGTTCTGGAATAGCGGGACTAGGTACAAAAAATCATATATGCACTTCTATTACCAAAACTTGGCTGCACGTGTGAGTGGGTGAAAAGACGTTTATTTTCTGATATGGGGATTACATGTTGTGGTACGGGAGGCGGGTGGAGGAAAGGGGGGACCATCAGTCCAGGGCCCCAATAGCCCTCGCAGCTGCTTCAGCCCGGCGAACGAGCAGACGCTGGTCCTTGACTCACTGCTTGCGGCAGACCGGAGGCGTGGCATCCGACGCTATGGAGAAGTTCCCGTGCCCAAGCATTGAAGCAAGAAAAAAAAAAACATCTCAGCTCAATACTTCGATCATTCTCTTGATTTCGGCGGCTTGCTGTTCTCACAAAAAATAATCGCATTGTTCACGAAACTACGCTACGTCTAGGGATTCGCAGGCATTTTCCTGAAAGGAGACACATTCACAGAAGTTTTTAAAAGCATTTAAGCTTTGAAGATATGTTACCAACTTTTTCTTTTTTGCCAAGCAGTGAAGTCGAGTACCTGGTCGTCGGAGGTGCAGAGTATTGCAGAAAACAGTTGCAGAAAACAGGCTGAGTACAGCTTCCACCAATAGCACCTAAATTGCTTCTACATACATGTCCACCGGTCTGCCTGTGAGGGCTTCTAAAGTACGGTTCGGCGCCCCTGAGATTTACGTGTATGAGATGGGTTCGAGGCTGACGGAGGCAGAAAGGCTCCCTCGCACATTTTCTGAGCGCCGCGGCCCATTCAGGATGATGCACACTATAATAGCCAATTGTGCTATAATACGCGCCTCTAGCACCCCGAACAAGTAGAGGGGCAGTAGGAGCACAATTATTTAATGTAGTGCGCAGGGCAACCGGCATGCAACAGCGCAGTTATCGTGTACATTATCCTAAATGGGACAGGACCGGGCCGACAGCGTGCCTCACATAGTACTGACGTGTGAACCCGTAATACGCGGTCCGCGGACCGACGGTTCGTCGTGTGAATCGGCCTTTATGATCGGGCAAGCGTCTTCCTCGAAAAGCAGGCAGTAAATTTCCTAGAGTCCTGGTGGCTACCGGAGTTGATGACGGTGGTGAAGACAGGAAGGCTTGCTTACTGTACCAGAGGTGGCCTGTCAGAGACAGCTTCGAAACGATTTCGAGGATGACAGCCAGTAGGCATTACACTCGAATTTTTATAAGCACAAACTGTTTACATAAATACAAGTTAACCACTTTCGAAGGTATTTACTGCAAAATTTAAAGAAAGAAAAACTTGGATCAGCAGGGGAGACTCCTTCTTATGCATAGTCGATGATGCATTGCATTTCAGACCTCGTAGCCTAGAACACTGGCTGGGCCTTAGGGCTCTATCCCTCGACGCCCAGCCCACGCCCGAATTATAGCCAATCGCAGCGAGCATCAGCAAAATTAGTGGCTTGCTGCCGATGCTTCGTCTCACAAGATTTTTGCAGCTCTGTGAAAGGCAGAGGTCCCCCATTCCAATCACGATCGCGAGTACTACAATATGAAATTGTGCTCCTGCACGCCTCTCCCCTCCCAAATTGGCGGAGGCCTAGTAGGAGCACAATTCTCTATTATAGTGTCCAGGGGCGAGAGGCACTTAGGAGCACAATTGCAAAGGCTCCTCTGCCTTTCGCAGTGCTACCTCTCTCCCGAGGCATGTGTACCAGGAAAGAAAGTATGTATTAAAAAGTAAAAGAACCAAACTGTTGTCCCTGCCGCACCTGCCCCCTGTACCCGGAAATGTCACTTGCAGAGTGGGGAGAAACCAACAAAGGCGAGAGTGCAACCTTTCGTTGTGTCGCCTACGCGTCCACATTCAGTACATGGTCAGTTTTGTAGCCAAGGCCAAGGTTGCTGTTGGTAATTTGGCTTTGTAGTTTAGGTTCATTCCTCCCTTGCTACTTCGCGCCATACACCTCGATAAGTGGACGTCGTCTTGGCTCGCCGTTTCTCCGGAAACATACATTTCAATGACCTTCACCATCGCGATCGCGTTACTGTTGTCGAAATGACAAGCCACGGACCCTGCAAGCAGGTACGTCTGACAATGCCCGAACTTAATTGTTCAAACGTCGACCTACCATCCATGTTAGCATTTGCCTATCCCCACCGCGGTTAGAACAATTACCGCTATCACACAGAGGACTAGTTGCTGCTGCTGGATAATAGCTGCACCGCTGGTCCAGCTTTGCTTATGTATACCTTTTGAATGCATTCCCGGTTCCGGCTGAAATAGTGGAGTTCAGCCACTTCTTGCAGGCCTTCGGTGATCGGAGCAGTCAACGCCCCCGCGTGCGTCTCACGATCCCTAGGCCGATTCACAAGACGGACGAACGAACCCGTCCGCGGATGAAGCACCGCGTGCACGTCATGCGATGTCACTGGCCGGCGTGCTGCGCCTCATCCACGGGCGGCGGACGAGGCACCGGACCACGTCGCGGACCGAAACCGCCGGATGCCGGAGCAGCACCACTCCTTGCGGCCCCACCACCGCAGAGGAAAATGACAGGCGACGACATTCCAAGCTAACTACTCCGCTTTGCTGACTAGGGTGCCTCAATAGCCGGGTAGGCGATAGTTTCCAGGCACCCTATTCTTGACATTACAAAAGCGCTCCCACTGCCTTAAATAAGTAGGGAAAATATCATTGTTGCCCCACTTAGAAGATGTAGTTCTGCTAGAAAAATAGCATACAGCCCCCCCCCCCCCCCTATTATGACAGTGGAAACACGCGCGTCAGTTTTTGGCTTGCGAAGGCAGCGCCGTCAGCGGACGAGGCGGAGCCAATGACTTCGGGTCACGTGGTGCTCGTCCGCTTGCGGACTCTAGCGATTCCACCGTTTCCGTTACCGGGAAAATGTTCAATGCATCTGTTCGGTGCATCTAACACAAGCCGAAGAACCTTCGGCTTATCGCCACCATATGACAAGTCGCGGCGGCAGCCCGCACGATGAGCATGGGGGCTGCCGAAGCACTTCCGCTCATTGCACAAAAGCAGTTGTAACTTCCCCTCCAGCTATTTTACGAGAGAAGGGTGTTTTCCAAGCGCGATTTCAGAGAACCTACTGGCGCTCGGTGCCCGCATACATCAGCTCGCAGTGAGGTGGATGCACCCTCTCTGCACTTTTGGAAATGACCACTAGCCGGGGCACCAAACGTACATACAAGAAGAAGCACATCTTTATGCTGGCAAACTGCGCTGCTGCGATGGCGGGCTTCGGAATAATTACGCTCTGTTATGCGAGAAACGCCTGCCCGTGCACATGCGGAGGTTTGGCAGTGTGCTCCGACTGTTTTGAAGCCCGTTATACTATGTGTCACGGGCAGAGGCTCTTTATTTTTCTTTCCTTTTCATGCCTGAACATAATATATGTCTTCTTTGGTTGTTTGGCTGAATCCGTCGCTACGTAGTGGCCGAGACGCTGTGCGTTTGCCGTCTTAATTCTGTCGTACCAGAAGGTATTACTAGATTCTTCACATTTCGTACGGTACTCAAGACGGCAAAGCAGAGGGCCGGCATTACA
Source organism: Amblyomma maculatum (assembly GCF_055883805.1). NCBI lineage: Eukaryota > Metazoa > Arthropoda > Arachnida > Ixodida > Ixodidae > Amblyomma > Amblyomma maculatum. The sequence continues at coordinate 168,888,203 of NC_139345.1, forward strand.
CAATGCGCCATATAAAGTCGACGACTCTCCGTAGCTGCCGACAACGATCGCGCATCACCAGAGACCACTTCGCGACGTGTGACGTAAGCGCCTCTTCTTCGCTTTCTTACTGTACTTTTTTTTTTTTTTTTTTTGCTTTTGTGATTTGCGAAACAGACCTCTGCGGTCGGATAATGATTAGAAGTGGCTGGCCGCAGCAAGAAGGAAGTTCGCGGGCATGTCGACTGGCGTTCGAAGGGCGATTATCACTGCCACGTGCGAGCAGATGATAATGAAAAGGATTAATGGTAAAGGGTGGAAAGCATGCCCGAACTATCGTATGCAAACTAGCCGAATGCGTCTGTGCGTTGGCGCCTTCCTCTTGGGCCTTCGAGCCACTCCGCTTCATTAAGATGAGATAGATGGACGGAGCCAAGAATATTACGTACGGGACATAATCAAGTGCCTAATTAATATCTTAACTCTGTACTTGCTACCAAGCAACCAGCGAGGTCGGCTAGATGTCCCGATCAGTTGTTAATATTGAACCGACAACGTACGTAGAGAAGCCTCATTAGCAAAGATTCCATCCATTCCTTTAGCGCGCACCGACTTTTGACGTGAAATAGGCTGTAGTATTCGCCAACAACGCTGTTAAGCGGCAGTGATGTGTATTTAGCTGCTTCGCCCTAAATTAAAGAAGTTCAGAGGCAAAGACATTGTTAGCTTCACAGAAGTGATACGTTCCCAACACAGAGGAAAACAACAAAATAAAACTGCTGTTTGATTCCACAACTTATCAACGAAGAAACAACAGAGCAGGCAACCGATTCAGCTTCGAATTTAGTCTTGATAAGGTGAGCGCCGCTGTAGGAGATCTCCAGAAGTGAGAAATGCACCACTCCCGGTCATTATAGCCTATAATGCACGAATAAGGAGGGCCCTACATATATTTACATTTCGCCCCACACTGATTGATCTCTGCTTACCCATACAGCACAAACCAATAATTGGCGCAGTATTGGTACTTGGAACGTCCAGTGCATTGCCAACATACTCAATATTGGGCCCAAGAAAGAAGTTAAGAGGGAATTTAGCGACTGAAGTAGTGAAAGGCGAAAGCCTGAGTGCTGCACTCTGCTGTGCAACTGGCACTGATTAGATATATTTTAATTATAAATTAGTCATTAGGTGGGTAATTATTTTTTATTAATGAGCCACTATTAGTTACTTATTAGATTACCTAATCAGTAATTACTTAATAATTAAATATTTATTATTAATGATTGACCATTGATTGGCATATGGCTATATAAGGCACGCATTCGCGCATACTGTGGTGGTGCTCTGTGATTGGTCGACACCTCTATGACGTCATCCCGTCAGAGCCGCCGCAAAAGCGGGACACATTTCGTCCACGATAACATGAGCCATTAATAATCAAGGGCAGCAACGCATTCGCGCACTGCATGGTGCACGCGCATTTATGGACCCTTTATGCCAGTTGTTTGGCGGACGCCAAGATAACTGTCGAGCCTTCATGCCAAGCTTCTGAAAACCCGCAGCGTCGGCGTCTTAAAAACGTTGCGGACAGCGATATCATTCAGATGTGTGAAGCACTGAAGAACGATGATGAAGCAGTGGCGGTAGACAATGACAAGCCCTTGCAAACAAAGGAGGCCGCAGTCCCAACATGTGCGCCTGACAGCTCGGCATAGCGGGAAAATGCCGCGTGCGAGAGGAAAAAATGAAAGAAAAAGAAAGGAAAATCAGCGAGAAGCGGCCGCGGGAGGCAAAACAATTGCAGAGACCCATTTTGCTTTGCTTACAACAGGCTGGCGGTTGGAAAATGGGAAGAGAACTTGGCGACTAGCAGGAACCATCATTGCAAAGGTTGGGCCTGAAAAGGCCGCGACAGGCGCGTCGTATGTCTCTCCGCTGCCGTAAATCGACGAGAAGGCCTGCCTCCAAACTCCTGACAACAGAATCAGAAATGGAGTTATGTCGTGTTTGCAAACGCTAATTGAATGTCGTGAAATAATGATAAAAAAAAGAATACTTACTGACGTAGCTATGTGAGCCAACTAACGTGCCTTCTCGGTCGGTCGATCTTTTTTCAGTTGTCGGTTCGCTTTTCCCTGTCTATTCCATGTTTATGTGGCGATATGTGACGGAGAGGGGAGGGGAGGAGGAGGTCGTTGCGTGTTTGTTCCCACATTCAAGGTTGTGCTATCAATCATGTGGATTATGTGCTAACCTTTGTTCCCCTAGGGAGTCCGTGACATCCGAAAGCTGTTCGCCTTTTCCGATCAGAAGGCGTCAGTGAGGTCAGATATCACGCAGGGAAAGTCATTCCACTCGTTCTTGGCTGCACGTTTACAAGAGACCGTAATTCAGTTTGTTGCGTTGGAAATGGTTGCACAAAAGAGTTAGCGAAGAATGTCGAATTGAACCAGCAGACATGAATTATTTCAGTGCCTGAGGAATTAATAGGCCAAACTGCAATCGTAGTCATATTTTAAAACGACTAGAATAGTATCAGCAGATTTCAATTTACCGAGTTTATATATATATATATATATATATATATATATATATATATATATATATAAACTCATATATATAAACTACAATCGTAGTCATATTTTAAAACGACTAGAATAGTATCAGCAGGTTTCAATTTACCGAGTTTATATATATATATATATATATATATATATATATATATATATATATATATATATATATATATATATATATATATGTGTATATATATATATATATATATATATATATATATATATATATATATATATATATATATATATATATATATATATATATATATATATATAAACTCATATATATAAACACACATACACATACATGTGTGTGTGTGTGTGTGTGTGTGTGTGTGTGTGTGTGTGTGTGTGTGTGTGTGTGTGTGTGTGTGCAGGACATTTATTTGGCCACCAATAGCCTCTTGAAGTAAATACCTTTCGAGCCCTTATGTCAATAACGATTAGAGCTGAACGAGCTAATTACGCTGACCCATTGCCCTCTTTCTCAGAATGATTTCTGCCCCGGGGAGGATTTATAGCGCGAAGTGCGTCTACGTTTCTGATTGGCGATATTTGGCTTCTGCGGTAGAGCCACCTCTTTTACCTCCGGCTTGTGATTAAATAATTTAAACTATTTTAACGATTACAGGAAACGGCCCAGCCTGCCTCAAATGCTATTCTCCCCATCTGGAAGTCCCGCGGTGGCCTAAGCCACGTCGCGTGCGGGCAGCACATGCTGGGTAACTGCCCAATATTAACCAGCTTTCCGGTGAACGCCGTAGATATGACTTGGCCTGGTGCTCGAATAGCCATACGGGGTGAAATTCTTGGGAAAATGGGATCTTTTATCCTATTCGACCTGACCAAAAAGGAAAAAAAAAATATAGCCATGGCGCTGAAGGGCCACGTACATCCCGCTTTATCCCTTTCTTTCTCCCTATGTTTATGTCCTAGAGAGCGCGCTAGCCCCTAACCCTTGTTGCGAGGTGTGACTGATGCATACGGCTCAGGCAGAGACCCCCCTCGCTCGCAGCTGCTTTCGAAAACATCGCTGCTCTGTTTGGTTCGGATGCGGGCAGGCCGCCTCTGCTGCATCTGCTGGGATACTCTGCCTGGTTGACACACAGGCCCACGCAGGAGACGCCCCTATCGTGTGCGTGCTCGACGCGGCAAGGGTTGCAGCCTCGGCGCTGCGTGGCTCCGTCCAGACAGCGGCCATTGCATGTGTCCCGACGGGTGGTCTCCTCCTTTTCTCGCGCAATTTTCTTCTTTCTGTTCGCTCGACGGCGCCTTTTGTCAGGCGCTCGCTGTTCGCCCCGATTGTTCTCGACGCCGTCTCCACTTTTGCATGCGCCGCACCGTTAGCGCTTAAGCGTCGAGTCTCAGGGGTCGTCGCGACGCTTTGTGTGCAAGTTCTTTAGTTCGCCGTCCGGCAGCTTGTTCAGTCGGTTTCTTATTTTTCATCGCCGCGGCGTTCCGTCAGTCTCCTTTGCCTGGTCTCTTGTATATTTTTTTTTGCTTACTTCTCCAGCAGGCGGACTGAACAGATGTGCTGGTGGAGATTTTTCGATGAGAGTTCTTTAAATTATCACTGGGGTCATCGCTAGAAGGCGCATATATATATATATATATATATATATATATATATATATATATATATATATCATCAGCCTGACTATATCCCACTGCAGGGTGAAGGCCTCTCCCATCTTCCTCCAATTAACCCGGTCCTGTGCTAGCAGCATCCACTTGAGACCTGCGAACTTCTGAATCTCATCCGCCCACCTAACTTTCTGCCGCCCCCTGCTACGCTTTCCTTGCCTTGGAATCCAGTTTGTTACCCTAAGCGACCATCGGTTATCCTCTCTTCGCGCTACATATATGTCCTGCCGATGCCCATTTCTTCTTCTTTATTTCCATTAGAATGTCAGTGACTTGAATTATTTCCCTGACCCACCCTGCACGTTTCCTATCTCTTAACGTTATCCGTACCATTTTTCTTTCCATTGCCCTCTGCGTTGTCCTCAGCCTAAGTATAGAAGCCTATTTGTTAGCCTCCACGTTTCAGCCCCATAGGTAAGTACAGGCAAGATGCAACTGTTGTATACTTTCCTCTTAAGCGATACCGGTAAGCGGCTAGTCATAATCTGGGAGTGCTTGCGAAATGCGCTCCATCCCAATCTTATTCTCCATGATATTTCCCTTTCACATATATATATTGTCACGTCTCGGTAGAACACCAAGGAGGACCTAGCGATAGATGGTTTGAATGGTAGACCAGAACAAGTCTTGCGTTCAAGCTTCTTTCACTTCCAGGCTCGCGCTTGTCGTCTCAGATGTCATCTTTTGCGTCGTCTTCTATATGCGTCATTTGCCCCCCTCCTCAGGAAGCATCGTCTCGATGAGGTCAGTCCGAGTTGTACGGCTTCATACGCACAACGTGGACGACGTCTGCTTGTTGCTGGCGTCGCTTTGATGTCGACACCTTGTCTGGCACCACCTCATAAGTGACGTCGGTTAAACGTCGCTGGACAACATAGGGCCCGAAGTATCGCCGCAATAATTTTTCGGAGAGTCCACGGCGGCGAATAGGAGTCCAGACCCACACTTTGTCGCCAGGTTCGTACATGACATGTCGGTGTCTCTGATTGTAGCGTCGTGCATCATGCTCTTGCTGATTTTTGATTCGCACACGCGCTAGTTGTCGAGCTTCCTCTGCACGTTGAGCGAATTCCTCGGCGTCCTGATCGAGATCATCGGTGTCAGCATTTGGGAGCAACATTGCATCCAGCATAGTTGTTACTGGTCGCCCGTGAAGGAGGCTGAATGGTGTCATACGAGTGGTGTCTTGGCGTGCCGTATTGTAGGCGAACGTGACGTAGGGAAGAATTTCGTCCCAATTTTTGTGGTTCACGTCGACGTACATGCAAAGCATGTCTGCGATGGTCTTATTGAGACGTTCCGTCAACCCATTGGTTTGGGGGTGATAGGCTGTAGTTTTACGATGACTGGTGCCACTGAGGCGGAGAACGGTCTCCAAAAGTTCGGCCGTAAATGCAGTTCCTCGGTCTGTTATAATGAGTGCCGGGGCGCCATGCCTCAGGACAATGTTCTCAACAAAGAACCGAGCTGCTTCAGCGGCGGTACCCCTTGGCAGAGCCTTGGTCTCCGCGTAGCGGGTTAGATAATCGGTGGCGACAATTATCCATTTATTCCCGGCTGTGGACGTCGGAAATGGTCCCAGGAGGTCCATGCCGATTTGTTTAAAAGGTGTCGTTGGCACTTGAAGAGGGTGGAGTAGGCCAGCTGGTTTTACAGGAGGTGATTTACGGCGCTGGCAGTCTATGCACGTACGTACATAGTGTTTCACTGTCGCCGGCAGTTTTGGCCAGTAGTATCCATGCTGTACTCTAGCCAAAGTGCGGGTGTAGCCTAGGTGACCGGCGGTTGGCTCGTCGTGACACGCTTGCAAAACTTCACTGCGGAGAGCTGATGGGACGACGAGTAAATGACTGTTTCCCCCTGGGCGGAAGTTCTTCTTGTAAAGTACGTTGTTGCGAATAAAGAACGAAGGCATTACTCGGGCGAAAGTCTTAGGCACAACCGTAGTTCGCTTTTCCAAGAAATCAATAAGAGGGAGCAATTGCTGGTCCTCCCGCTGCTGTTGGGAAAGCGTTGCGTCATCTATGACACCTAAAAACGCACTGCCTTCATCGGTCATAGTGGAAGGCTCGACCGGCGCTCGTGAAAGGCAATCAGCATCCGTGTGCTTCCTTCCAGATTTGTAAATAATGGCCATGTCAAATTCTTGTAATCGAAGGCTCCAACGCGCGAGTCTCCCTGAAGGGTCCTTTAGGTTCGTCAGCCAACAGAGAGAGTGATGGTCGCTAACGACTTCAAAGGGGCGAGCGTACAAATAAGGGCGGAACTTCATAACTGCCCATACCACTGCAAGGCATTCTTTTTCGGTTGTCGAGTAGTTCGCTTCCGCTTTAGATAGGGTCCTGCTGGCGTAAGCAATTACTTTTTCCACACCATCCTGGCGCTGCACCAGCACAGCACCCAAGCCCACGTTGCTGGCATCCGTATGAAGCAGTGTAGGGGCGTCGTCATCAAAGTGTGCCAGAACAGGTGGTGTCTGTAAACGCCTCCGCAGCTCATTAAAAGCTTGTTGCTGTTCTTCACCCCAGCTAAAGACAGCGTTGTCACGCGTCAACGAAGTTAATGGCCAGGCAATTCGTGAGAAGCCAGCAATAAACCGACGATAATAGGCGCAAAGACCCAGGAAGCGCCGTAATGTCTTTTTGTCCGTAGGTGTTGGGAACTTGGCGACTGCGGATAGCTTTTCAGGATCAGGCCGCACACCTTCTTGGCTAACGACGTGGCCTAAGAACTGCAGCTCCTCGTAACCGAAGTGGCACTTCTCGGGCTTTAGGGTGAGGCCTGCAGATCGTATGGCCTGAAACACAGCTAGCAAACGGCGTAGATGCTCTTCAAATGTGGCCGAAAACACAATCACGTCGTCAAGATACACCAGGCATGTTTGCCACTTAAGTCCCGAGAGCACAGTGTCCATCAGCCTCTGAAATGTTGCTGGTGCAGAGCACAAACCGAACGGAAGCACCTTGAACTCATACAATCCGTCGGGAGTGACGAATGCTGTCTTCTCCCGATCCCTCTCATCTACTTCTATCTGCCAATATCCACTTTTCAAGTCCATTGATGAGAAGTAACGTGCATTTCGTAGGCGATCAAGGGAATCGTCGATGCGAGGAAGAGGGTACACGTCTTTTTTAGTCACTTGGTTGAGCTTGCGGTAGTCTATGCAAAATCGTAAGCTGCCGTCCTTCTTTTTAACAAGCACCACGGGGGAAGCCCAGGGGCTCTGTGACGGCTGGATAACGTCGTCTCTAAGCATTTCGGCCACCTGGCGCTGAATGGCTTCGCGTTCTTTCGGAGCCACACGGTAAGGATTTTGTCGAATTGGGCGAATCGAGTCATCCGTAATGATTCGATGTTTTGTCAAGGGCGTTTGGCCGACCCGTGATTCGGAAGCAAAGCAGTCTCGAAATTGATCTATGAGATCCAAAAGGCGGTCCCGTTCTGAAGAAGACAAATTTGGACTCACATCGACGATGGTTACGGGTGTCTTGCACATTGGCTCTTCCTGTTGCAGTGAGAAGCAGTGCTGCGCATTTAGGATGCTGTCGAAAAAGGCCACAGTTGTGCCTTTCGGAATTTGCTGACGCTCGTCGCTGAAGTTTGTCAGCAGCACTTCGGTCTGTCCATCGGTCAAGTTGACTAGCCCCCGAGCTATAGAAACACCTCGGCTTAGTATCAGGGTGACTGCCCTTTCGGCGATTCCATCGCCGGTGTGCGCCACGTCGCACTTCACTTGAACAAGAGAGCATGATCGCGGAGGTAATGTCACCGTCTCCTTGGCGACGCGTAAGGGCATCAGTGGTACTTCCGCATAACCAAGGTCTCCATGATTCTTGGTGAAGGCAACGACGCTATCTCGAATGCTGATTACAGCCCCATGAAGGCGCAGAAAGTCCATGCCCAAGATGAGGTCTTTGCAACAGTCAGGGAGAATAACGAAACTGCCGACAAACACCGCGTTTCCTATTGCTATCCGGGCAGTGCACTTCCCTGTCGGTGCCAGTAGCTGACCCCCAGCACTTCTAATTACTGGCCCAGTCCATTCAGTTCTTACTTTACGCAGCGTATCAGCCAGTTTCTGGCTAATAATTGAAAAATCCGCTCCGGTATCCACTAGAGCATGTACCTCCAGCCCGTCAATAGAAACGGCGAGGTCAGCACTAACAATTTCATCCAGGTTGTTCGTCTTTTTCGGCATTTGCGGCGGAAGTGCAGCAATGTCGGCGCTGTCAGCTTCGTCGTCGGGGCTGCTCATCTGGTGCGGCATTTTCGGCGGTAATGTAGGCGGCATTTTCGGCGGTAGTGCGGCGATGTCAATGTTAATGTTAACAGCGGCGTCAGAAGCACAGGTTGTCGGCGGTTGCGGCGGTGGTGAGGGGTTTGGCATTTTTCGACTGGTTGCAACCTCCCCTCGCGAGGTTGCGGCTGTTAGTTTCCCCGGTGAGGGCTCGGGGACCGCTGTCCGCTAGCGTCAGCAATGCTACGGCGCATTGGCGAAGGATAACGCTGTGGTGATGGGGAGGAGCGGCGGCGGAAGCCCCGGGACTTGTTTTCCCTGCTGACCGGAGGGTCGTCCTCGATTTGGGCAGTGTCGGCATTGAAGTGTTGGCGAGCAGAAGCAGGCGGAAAGGCTTGCCCCTCTTCGCGGTAGCGGCAGTACCGATACACGTGGCCAGGTTGTCCGCAGTAGAAACAGAGTGGCCGGTTATCATAACTGCGCCACCTGTCAGTTCGGCGTGGTTGGAAGCGCCTGGAAGGCGCCCACTGAGGTCCATGGAAGAGTCGCGTCTCCTGACGGCTCGATGAGCTCGATGGGGCGTAGTCTGGAGGCGGGCGACGAAGGACTGCGGCATAGCTCTCATGTTGCTGCTCCTGGTAAGGTGCAGGAACGTCGGCCGTGAAGCTGACCGGTTGTGGAGCGTGGTATGGCTCCGAAATAGCTGCCGCGTTGTCGACGGGGTGAGACTGGTTACATGGTGCAGACGGTGATAAGGCATACCGAATTTCATTCCTGACGGTTTCCACGAGGGCCTGTGATGACTGAGCCTTCGTAGCCGTAATTCGCTGGAGCTCCTCAAGGACAATTTCTCTAATGAGGTCTCGAAGAGCGGTCCTATCGGTTGCATTCAGCGCCGCCGCAGTCGTCGAAGCACAGTTAACGGGTCGGTTGTACTGGCGGCACCGGTCTTGTAGGGCTCGCTCTATAGCAGTAGCGTCCTTAACGAACTCTCTCACCGTTTTAGGTGGGTTGCGTACCAAGCCGGCAAACACCTGTTCTTTTACACCATGCATGAGATGCCGTAGCTTCCTTGGCTCACTCATATCAGGGTCGGCACGGCGAAAAAGGCGAGCCATGTCTTCCGCAAACATAGCCACGCTCTCATTTGGCTTCTGGATGCGCACTTCAAGCAGGCGCAGCGCATTGTCCCGTCGGTCAGTTCTCGCGAAAGTGTCGACCAGCTGGCAGCGGAAGTCATCCCATGTGGATAAGCTGGCCTCGTGGTTTTCAAACCACGTTCTAGCATTATCCTGAAGGGCAAAATAAACATTACAAAGCTTCTGGTCTGCGCTCCACTGGTTTATCTTGGCCACTCGCTCAAACTGGTCGAGCCAGTCCTCCACATCTTCAAACGCTTCCCCGCGAAAGCACTCTGGTACCTTGGTGTTCTGTAGTGTCACCGGCGTAGGGTTGGTATGTGCCATGGCTTGGGAGGTCTGAGGAACTTGGGCGTTTGAGGAGTCGTTCGGTAGGTGACTGTACTCCGGCGCTAGGCCTAGAAGGCGGCGGCTAGCACGATGGACAGGCGTGTCGACGTTTGGGATCCGCTGTGGACTGCCGGAAGGAGTCCTATGCATACCCCAGCGCGCTCCACCAGTGTCACGTCTCGGTAGAACACCAAGGAGGACCTAGCGATAGATGGTTTGAATGGTAGACCAGAACAAGTCTTGCGTTCAAGCTTCTTTCACTTCCAGGCTCGCGCTTGTCGTCTCAGATGTCATCTTTTGCGTCGTCTTCTATATGCGTCAATATATATACGTGTAGATATAGCGTTCCCCAAATGTGAAAACTATAATGTTCTTACGACAACTGTACAAGTCCCTGCATGCAATTGCATAGATCCCACAGACTAAACCACTGATACCCATTTTCGGTAAGGTTTATACGTAGCTGCCTAGATGAGGATTTCCCACCGGTGTAATGAACGACGTTCACTTAGATGACGTCGAGATATGGCGTACGTTCCTGATGCTACACGGTGACGTGCAGTCCCTCCTGCATGCCTGGAAGCGTGCCACTTTTTTTTTTTTTATCCTTAAATTCAAGGATGCATTCGCGGTGGATAACAGCGCAGCGGAAAAAGGACAAAAAAAAAATAAAAGGATCGTAACAGAATGGGACAACGCCTCCCTTTTTGTTCGTGTTCTAGTGAGCTTAGTCCACTATGAATCTGTAAACTTGCCCGACTTTCTCCCCTATAATTAATAGACGCTCCCAAGGGGGTTTCCCCATTTCCTTCCGGGAAAGATTGCGCATCACGCACAGTTATTTCCTTGTATTGTTTTTCAACTTCCCAAAATATCATTAACGGTGTAAGCTCCTTTAGTTATGGTTATTTTTTCCTCCATCTTCACCTTTTCATCTGTTAAAATGCATGCTCTTGTTCCATTCCTTGAGGAATTGTCAGTTGACGATCATCATCAACACCAGTAACCTTAAGTACATCCGCTGAGGGGAAAAAAATGCCTGATCTCCGATTTCCAATCAATGCAAACTCCCTAATCCCAACCGCATACCTTACAGATTGTAGCACAGAAGAAAGGCTGGACGAAAGCGACCCCGATAACTCTTGCAGCGTATATTGTCGCGTGGATCTGGATCGGCAGGTTTCGCAGGCATCGCGGGCCCGCGGTGCTTTTATATATTTTTATTTTCATTGCTGCAAGCTGTTTCTCAGCCTTAACGGGAGTCGGAAAGGATTTGAAGTAGGCTGACACATGCTTCAAGTTTAGGCAAACTGCAATTGCCTTTGTCGAAGATGTTTGCCAACTTTGTCTAATAGAATATTGTTTTTTTTCTTTTTTTTTTTGTCGCGCCCGTCTTGTGAAGACATCTCCGCGAAAACTTTTCTTTTTTTAAGGGGGAGGGCAGGGGGAGGTTTTTGAGATTTTTCTAATCTAAGCATGCAGGCTACCCCTTCTCTTTTTCTGTATTGTGATCCTAAAAAAATGGGATGCTTACTTCTTAGAATCGAGTAAATATAGATACAAGACTGACTTACCCCCTTCGCGTTATGTGTACTGCTTATGATTGCGAAGAGCATGTCATTAACTCTAGTTGGTTATCTGGCCTGCACGCTTTGCCACTTTCCTGATTTTTAACTTTGCACCTATCACTCTCCTTTTTAGTCCCTTGCGCTGTCTTTAATTTCATGCCTCCTCGTTGGGCTCCAAGTGTCCGCACGACAGGTGAGTAGGTGCTTAGAATGGCCGTACGCTTCTCCCTTTAGAGGCAGATCAAAACTAGGGCGTATTTAAAAGCCACTTTCGGATAGTCCGATGTTGTTGTTTTTTTCTCTCTATGTTTTTTTTTTTTTTCTTGTAGGAAGAGGGGGACTGGCCCTTCCGCTCAAACATCAGCCCTCTCTAGGGAGACGGCTATCTTCATGTTACGACAGCGCATGTCAAACGCGCGTACTTCATACTATTCTTTCATCTTATTTCTCTTGCTTTCAACTGAACCGGGGTCACTGTCTGACGTTACTATATACGCGTTCCGTAACCACTTCCACTGTTTCGTCACCTATCGTTAGCGGTTGTTCTCTTGCAATAATTAAGAACATCAGTTTTATTCATATTAATATTTACATTCACCGTTAGTCTTTGTATGCCTAAGGTCAGTAGGTTTTGTACAATTCGTCCTCTGTAAGTTACTTAGCAGGACAGTGTCATCAGTGAATCGGCAATTACTCGAGGTGGGAGGCCAGGGTGGTTTGCACAAAGTTATCAGTTTCCTTGTAACTGAATGCCACTTGCCTTGTCTACATGCAGGCTGCACTGTGGTGATAAGAACAGAGGAACGCCCGTCGTCCGCTGTGGGAGAGAGAGAGAATAAACTTTATTTTCCGCAGTGGGACCGCACTGTAGTTTCGCAAAGGCTTGGAAGTGGATTAAACCGCATGTTTTTTTTTTTTCTTTTTTTTTTAGCTCTTCCAGAAAGCAATATATAAAAGAAGTGACGCTGTTCAGAGAGTTTCCTTTCGACTGCAGAACAGCTGAACCCGCGAGTGCATCACGTAACCACAAACCACAGCTCCGCTAGAGCAGGCGTCGGTTGTTCCGAAGGCCTGTGTGAATGAAACCGCAAGGCAACGCGGCACAAATGAAGTACCGTCGGTTCGTGCTCAGCCACCGCCCCGGCGCCGCCCTGGCGCGTGCGAGCGTCAAGCGACCAGAAGCGCTCACTGATTTGCGTGAAGTGTTTATAGCTCCGGCCTCGCGGAGCGTGCGCGGCCGCAGGTCCGCGCGCTCTTATGAGGCCGCTTGCGGCGGCGACACTTACACGTCGGGTCGGCGTCAGAACTGCTATACGGCGGGGCCAAATAACAAAACAAGTAAAAAATATCTCATAACGCTCCCCTACGTTATTACGCTAGGCGCGCGCTCAAATCGAGGTAAACACATTTCGCAACGCTCGTGTTTCGCAACCCAGGTCGTATAATACAAGGTATGCTGCAAGTCTAGCCATTCGATTCCTTTCTTGTTTTGGCTCATATAGTAGGTACCTGTATCGGTCTCCCGCGCGTCGCGTGATATTGCGCCCTGTTCATGTTTTGTTGCGAAAGCAACATTACGCCAGGGTTCAGCTCGTCGCGTGTGCCGTGGCCACAAATGACCTTGAACAGCCGCGAAGAAGACCAAGAAGACGATGACGAAGAAGAATAGAAAGAAGAACGCTCGGTCACCCGTAGCTAATGCTTTCGCTCGACATTCGCTTCAGCAGCGTTGAACCCTTTTCACTTTTTACGTTAGCGTGCGCAAGGCGCGTCCCATCACCGATCCAGCACATCTTGCTCCTACGAGGAAACGTGACAGCCTATTTCGCTGTATCTGAACAAAGAGGAAGAAATCTCAGAGCCATGCGTTGACGCGCGGCAAGGCTGCTCAAGCGGCTCGGGTTACTGGCTTCGTCGAACGACTCCCGCCCCTAACCGACTATTCTACACCAAGGAGGATATATATCCTCCTTGTTCTACACAAACCAGTAAAGAGCGCACAGTCAATAATGGCAGCCCCGCTTCCCAGGTGACATTTTTCTGCCTCCGGCCCCGTTGCACGTGTGCAAGAAAGCACGCGCGGAGACTGAACTCGACAGCGACGCGGGGCATGAGGAGGCAGGGTGGTGTGAACAATACTGTGGGCGCATGACCACAGCGGTGGACTGGCACTGCGGAAGCTTGTTTCGCAGGCCGCAATCACCGCTTAGTTTTTTCACCCATTTCGAGGCACCCTGCTCGTGCTGGAATGTCTTCGTTTCAGTGGACTTTTGCCCTTCCCAGCATCTCAGGCTGCAAAGTCACCGCGCGCGGCAGTCACTCCCAGAGTTCAGCGCACCAATTCAAACCGACACGTGCGCCACCACGTACACCGCCTTCGGAGCTCGATTCGGAGGAGGAGGAGAGGCTTCGGAGCACGTTCTTCGCTCGTTTTCCGCGTGCAGGCAGAAAAGATGCGTCCTCTTTCCTCGCTTCACTCATTTCGTCTCTGCAGCCGAGGGGTGCCTACTGGAAGAGGTTCTCGCTCAGCCGATGACGGGGACGTGACCATCTGCGACTTCCGGCCCTATAGGGAACCAAAGCTGGAGTTTGCTCCGCGACGCCAGCGCTCGGTTTCCAGCGGAGCGGAGAGGAACTACAAAACCTACGCGCATCCGCGCCCGCGCTGCGCGCGGCTGTCTGCGGAGTCTGCGCAGCCTGCTCGCTCGGGAGCGCGTGCTACAGGCAGCCGCACGTGCAAGCGGAGCGGGAGAAGGAGAGTGAGGACGAGGGGGGATGGTCGTGTGTCTGTGCGCGCAAAGCCGGCGCTCTTTGCCAGTGGTGTTTCTTATTTTTGCTTTTTTCTGTGCCCCGGCTGACATAGAGGCTGGCTGGAGGCACGCTTTTTATCGCTGCTTTCGAAAGTGAGAAATTATGATTAATTGATCGCCGCGGACATAGTTTTCAAAGAGCGCTTGTTGGCAGGCTCAGACAAAAAAAAAAAAACCATGAACGCGAATTCGGTACTCGAAGGCAGAGGCAAGCGACAGGTCTTTTGAAGGACTTGAGGCGGCACCTCTTGATGTCTCTTCTATGTTGTTCAGAGAATGAAGGGTCCAGCCTTCTTGTTGAGAATTGATACGCGTGTACACAGCGACGAGTGCTCCGGGCGCTGGTTGGGGAGCTTCCTTTCCATTTGTGACTGCTCAGTTGAAAGGGGCCTATGCAACTCTTTGGGGACCGACGTTTCAGGCGATGCTGCCGGCGCCGTGGTGCCTGCTTTCGGCGCGTTTAGGACGCGTTCCCTACAAAGGCACAAAACATGCCGCCTTACCCTTTGGTTCCCGCTGACAGCGGTCAGGGGTAGTTCGCTGCTGTGGCGCTGCCATGGCGCTGCCATCCGAAATCAACGACTTGTCTACCCTTAACGATGAGAGGTTTCTTAACGACCTGGATCACCAACGAGAAGCCGAGGCATGCCATTCTTTCGGCAGTTTCCTCTCTCCGTGAGACGAAGAGCGAGGAAATGCCTGACGACTTTTCATGCAGGCGGGGACATCTCTCCAAGTAAACCTTTGTCTTCTTAATTCCACAGCTACGCTGTGCAATCCCTAGTTCAGTTTTCTCTAGTGAATGCGCAGTTTTGAGCTCCCGAAGCAGGATCGCGTATGAGGATAGGACGATTAACGTATGTGTTTTCCCTTTATAAGCGCCGAGTGATGGCATTAATGACATATATCTGTTTCTTGA
Source organism: Amblyomma maculatum (assembly GCF_055883805.1). Lineage (NCBI taxonomy): Eukaryota > Metazoa > Arthropoda > Arachnida > Ixodida > Ixodidae > Amblyomma > Amblyomma maculatum. Next base: position 168,903,408 of record NC_139345.1, read on the forward strand.
GGCCGACTTGGTTCTGCGATGGCTGCTGCGGCACCGCCAGTTACAAACAGAGGTGCGAGATACGAGCGGTACGAGATACCTAAAAAGAAACCGACAACCATCGTTTCAACACGAAAGAGAGAAGAGAGAAAAACACTTTCACGAGTTTTGCGAAAAAGCGCGCCGTCACTTTTTCATTCCAGTTTTTTTTTTTTTTCTTGCCCCCTTTGTTGGAGCGCGACGGCGGCCAGAATGCGGCCGGAGGAGGAGAGAAACAACCGAGCGCGCGCGCGCAATCACGTGCTGGAGAGCAGCGCGGAGCAGACGACAGCATGCTTTTCTATGCGGCGGGGAGCAGACGACGCGGCCGCACTGCGCGTAGGTTTTGACGGGACCTCCATGGAGGGCGCTGAGGCACAGAGCGGCGCAGCGCCCCCTGGCCCAGGTTTTCTCCCCTATCCCCCGCCTCGCCGCGGGTCACTCAGCTTAGCAGAAAGAAGCGATTTTGTGCGGCCAGGGCGCCCCAAAAGAAAACAAGAATAGCAGTGAAACGGGCGCTACGCGCTTCTTTCCGCGGTGCCGAAGCCTGCCCAGAAAAGTAGCACCACCCGCCGCGGTAGGCGCAAGCAGGTTGCTCGGCCGCCGACTGCGCCCGTCGCACGCTGGTTGCACGCACCAACGCTCGCCTGGCTTCTTGCAACTCCCCTCCCTTCCCCTTCAAAAAAGAAGGCCTGCACGTCGCGAGCGCTGCCCCCTTCCTGGCTTTGCAGCTTCGCGCCGTGCCGACCTGTGCGCACGCCCGTGTCGCCCTCTGCGGCGGACCATTATGTTGGCTGAGCAACGAGTCTCCGGGACGACGTGGGCACAGCCTGCGGCGGGCAGGTGGCGACGGAACCGCCCAGACTCCCTTGCTGCTGGAAGGCTCACAGCGTCGTCGCGACTCCTAGACTGAACTTGACGCGTTGGATCCCTTTGTTTCGAGGTCCCTCTACTCTTTCCGGCGGCGCGCTCCAACCGCTCCCCCCCCCCCCCCCCCCCCGCTTCTCTTTCACTGTTCCCCTTTTCGTCGGTGTTTTCTTTTTTATTACTTTTTTGAACTTGTGGATTTCTGCCCTTTGTCATGGCGATGCGGCCAAGCCGGAACGGCGCTGACAGCGAGGAAAAAGATGCCCATTTGTCTGCACTCTGGTTGGTGGCCACTGGCAGTCCCCGCTGCAAACTAACTAGCACCACCGGACACTTCACAAAGGGGGAAGTAAGAAAAGCTCGCAGTGAGAGCCATTTACATCTCCTGGGAGCACGCGAAGGACCGATGGAATATTTATTTCTTGAGGGAAGGGAGGCAGTGATTACTAGAGTAAGCATTCATTGATTACTTTTGACAGAATACTGGCGTGACTATGAAATTCATGTATTTGGCGTGGTGGAGGATGAGGTTCAACTGCCACTCTCTCTTTGTGATAGACTAAATCACGCTAAATGTAAGAGTTCTTTCTTTTGTCTTGAATCTGACATCAAGAGGCTGAGATACTAGCAAAATAGTTTATTAAGCCTTCAAGTGGACGGTGCACAGTTTGCGAAAATCAGGAACTGCGAAATCCTGCAAAATTTGTGTTGCGAATGAGTATACGAGCATAATTAGAAATAAGCGCTAATTGTTGTTTTCAGCATAAATATACGACCGGTTCCATGGGGCACACCGCGGGTCGTGCCGCTCCTTCTGTTTCGTCAAGATGTGTGACGAGTGACGACAAGCACAAGGGACCTGGGAATCTGCCGATACATCTCCGGCGTTACGTGATGAGTGCAAATCGCAGCTCTCCGTGCTGCTGCCAAAAGGATAACGCCACTCTTATGAACGTCGTAGTTTCGCCCTATCCTTTCGCACCATTGGCGCCCACAAACGACGCAGCATCAACGTTGCGGAGGGCGGAGACGTCAGCAAACGTCTACGGGCTTTGAAAACTGGTACGGAGTACACGCTAATTTCATGGCGCATGGTCTCCGCGACCATGTCAGGCGCGTGCAATGCGGTAAAGCCCCTCGTAGAGCAGTCACGAGCACGACCTTTAGAATTATTGTGGGCTCTTTACAACTGCCACAACTGTCGCGAAGAGCCATCAGCGCGTACGGCTGTTTAGCTGCACGATGTTTATTTGCTCAGAAGCCTACAGCTTCTGTCCTTGCGCGAGAAAAAGAGACACGCACTTGCAGGCACCCGCCGAGGTTGTGTTGCTCCAGCGTCATCTTGTTAATTCGTCTCTTCTTCACAATAACGCTGTCGGAGCGCCGTGCTTTAGCAGCGCGCAGATGGATAGCTCCTGTGTTGCGTCCGGGGAGAGTTCTGGACTGTTTTCCACGCCCTCCGCTGTTCGCATTTCATTAGGCGCTAATAGTAGGCAAGGCGGAACAACCATGATTTTTCATCCTGCGCTAGTACACAATTTTCACGTAAAATCTCAAATTTAACGTGAACGGAAAGGAGCAATGTTTCTTCCGCTTGGTCACTAACAGCTCTGATGTGGTCCTTCGTTCTCTTTTGATCAGTTTATTGCGCTCTAGGCAATGTAAATATGAAACCTTTTTAAATAAATTAGTTTCACGAAAGCCTAGATGCTTTCTTCGACAAAGCGGACTTGATTCGCGCTTGTAAAACAAGCTACTGTGTCTGTATATGTATTTCATATGCCTTCTCCCACATCGTCACCCATCATGACCTTGTCTTCTCTCCTTCCCCTTCCCCAGCGCAGAGTAGCAGGCAAGATTTGAATTATTCCGGCCAACTTCTCTGCCTTTTCCTTTCAATAAATCCATCTATCTATCTATCGACAAAGAAACGAGGAGCTTTTTTTTTAAAAAAGCAAAATGTATTTGTCAGAAGCTATCTGCACGCTCCTCCGCGCATGATTCGACATGACTCTCCGGGGCAGCGACCGGGCAGCGCGCCCGGCCGTATTTGTCAGAAGCTGCGGAATCTGCCCGGCTGAGCCGAGAATATAAAAACACATACCGCAGCACGCCCGTGGCAGTACGCTCTGGAAAGATTCTGTCTTCCGGGCATCTCTTGCGGCCGCTCTGGGAAAGCATCTTATCTTTCACCGAGCCCGCGATCAACTCGTCGTTCTCCCCATCTTGTACGGACGCCGATCGACTCCGCGACTAACACGCCTCATGGAACAAGAAAGCCCTGAGAATTCCTTTTTGCCACAGACTGTCGGTTACGTGAAATATTGTTTTCGCATTTGTTTAAACCTTGCTCTCGCTTAGTATTTACGCTGTGTGTTCTGTGTAACTTTTATGCCTACTATACTGGAATACTTGCTTTGTTATCCTTATAGCTTTCTTTTATCGCAGTGTTTGTTCATTATCAGTTTTCCCTCTTGCCAGTTACCGAGTCATCTTTTATCATTATCGTGTCGTAACGTTTTCTCTTTTTTTGTTCTATTATGCAGTGTAATTTGGACTACTAGCTATAAATATCCTATTGTTTATAAAAAGAAATGAATTTCTTGGACTTATTCCTCAATCAACAACGACACACGTGCTTCACGGGTTGACCGGCCTCTTTTAACTGTGTCCTCAAACCTCATACAGGGACAACGGGTAACCGTGAAGGGAATCCCGCGCCTCTGTTCACCGTAAGGGGGGGGGGGGGGGGAGGGGGCAGTACTAGAAATGGGAAAATCTTAAAACTGCACTGCCTGCAAAGGCAGAAGTTAAGCAAGCACGGCATACACGCATTTCATCGATATCATCATCCGCAAGGGCCATTGGATTGAATCGGTGCTCTTAAAGGTCAACTCCGGAGGCTTTTCCATCATTCTGTGTTTTTGGTTGAATTACATTCCTCGGCACGTCCCGACTAGAACACAAAAATCCGTTTTTCGAAATTCCAATTAGAAGTATTTTTAAAAAGAAAAAACAGCAAATCGAAACCGAAACTGCTTTCACGGCCAGAAACGATGTCCCAGGTGACGAAATGGTGACGTCACACTCAGTATTAGAGAAACACTCATACGTGCGTTGGATGGTGAAAATAAAGTGTGGAAATCATGAAGCATTGCATAAAATGTCTGAGGTAGTTCAATATAAGCCTCACAATTTCATAATCATGCGGGAAGTGGACAGTAACGCCGGTATACTGTTTGTGACGTCAGAAACTCAGTGTTGCCGGCAGAAATAGTCTCAACTTAAGCCATGAAAACAGCATATTTTAAAGTCGTGTTGCGCGCGAACGGATTATCGTACGGCGCCCAAATTTTGCAGAATGCGTCAGGACGGAGAGGAGAATCTACAGTAAAATTTTTATTACAATATTCGAATGTCAAAAAACCCCCGGAGTTGCCCTTTAAGTGCCTCTCTCCCCTCCGCGCTGCAATGGAGAATTGTGCTCCTATACTGTTACCCCCGTCAATTTGTGGGAAGAGAGGTGCGTAGGAGCACAATTGCCTATCGTAGTGCGCGTGATCCCGATTGGACCAGGGTGCCTCTGCCTTTCCTAGTGCTACAAACATCTTGTGAGAGGAAGTGTAGGCTATTTTATGATAGAGACAGATTCCTGTTGTGCGTCTTTATTGCGAAGGAAATCATTAATTTCTCACCAAAGGATCGGCACCCAGCCTATAAGGCACGGCGCAGTGGAGGACTCTTGACTTTTTGCACATTCTTATCAACCTGCGCCGAAAGCAATTACAAAACTGAAAATGAACACGCTGTGAATAATGAACCGGTTATTGCTCGATCCACAACTTTTCATCCCTACAAGAAGTTTCCCCTTATATGAAAAATGTCATAGAGAATACATTTTCGGTTGCATTGCCTGACGTATTCCGCACTTGTAAGCGAAATGACGGTTCTGTTCCGAGCCGCCGCCACCTCACCAGTCTCGTCATGGGACTGGAAAAGGAAATGCAAACGGCAGCTGTCGCCGAAGCGACTTTTATCCCCTCCTTTTGTGTGTGTGTGTTGTTACGACCAAGCATCCGCATTTGCGCGCTCTATTGTTCGCCTGTGGGCATGGATAAGTTTTGTGAATATGTGGTGATGGTCCAATGGCTCTAAGTGAGCTTGTTTCCAGGAATCCTGTTTTGTAAGCCTGTTTTGCTTTGTGGACAACCTGCAAATGCCAAACTGACCCTGTCAAGAGAACGTCTGGAAAAACACAAAGAAACGTCCCCCTGCGGGAAATAGCAGGAAGTGCTTTCTTTCTTTTGTTCACCCTTCCAGTCGAGAAGTGCTATCCTCCAGTGATGAATGCCTCCTATCCAAAGGAGACGACAGAGTGACATGTCCGCTGACGTGCAGGACAAGAAAGGAGCATGACTCATACGGCCATTAAGTGATTTCCCGGGAATGCAGGAAAGATTTGCAATTGTCGAAAAGGGACAATGTTGGGAGCCCTATGCGGCGCCACGTGCACTCGGGTTTCTGAGAAGTAAAACCCCTTGTCAGAACCAGCCTGTGGTTTCTTTGCTGAAGAATAGAAATGTACCTCCTCTCCTCGCCGTTCCCAAGCTTTTCCCGCCAACAAGTGATCACGCCCAACGAATGAATGCCGGACCAGTCAGTGCTTCAGACCATCAGTGCAGTGATGTGTTCGATTGGATGCCGATACCTGAGGGGCGTGCCCTGGATTTGGTTGGTCAACATCTTCAGAGAGGGGCTGGACATAGGGGGGGTTTTAAGGACGCTGCAGAGCACGAAATGTCGCTCTGGGCCCTGGGTAAACGGCTCATCCAGTCGCTTCTCGCTATGAACTCTTAACGCTTGTCATTTTGCTGATGTACCCTTCTTCTTCATGTAAATATTCTTGTAAATACGTTTTCTCAAAGTGCCAGTAAACCTGCTTGTACATATTTTACCAACTTCGAAGATTCAGTCCTTCTTCAACCCGGAGTCTCTGCACGCTACCAAGTGAAGGCCGGGTCGCCATAGCCCCAGCGTCACGACAACTGGTGGCAGCGGTGGGACCTGAATCTACAAGCCACAACATCTGGTGATTCGAGGTGGATCAGAATCTGCAAGCCACAACATCTGGTGATCGGAGGTGGCCTCTCAAGCAACAAGCAGGCGCAACAATCGGCCAACAAGAGGGCAGCTCGGAACATCGATCGCATGTGTGGGTGAGTGCTTGGCTTTTCTTCTGATGTGGACCAGGTTCTAGAACAGGGTTAGATTTTAGAACTGGTAAAAAAAGTGTAGAAACGCCTTTAGGTTTGGTAGTTTGCACTGTTGTTTTGGAAGTAGCCGACACTCGGAGCGATCATGGACCTACAAAAGCTGCAGAAACCGGAACTGTTGCAATTGTGTGAGGAATTGGGAATTGATACAAGTGGTTTGGCACGAAAACCCTTGATTATAAAGGCAATCACTGATCTGGGAACCGATGATGAGGAGCTCAGTGAAGCATGGAACCTCATCGGTCAAAAAAAGGAGCAGCTCAGACAGCAGAAAGAGCGGGAAAAAGAGGAAAAGAGGCGTGAGCGCGAACGTGAGTGGGAAAAAGAGGAAAAGAAGCGTGAAAGAGAAGCAAAAAAGCTGGACCAAGAAATTGAGCTCCGGAAATTAGAACTAGAGTTGAGCAAGAGGTCGGGCAATTGTCCCCAGCTAGCGGTACCTCTTCTCAACAAGGAGGCAGATTTCAAGATGTCAAAGTACATGCAGCCATATGTGATATCAGGGGATATCGGTCTGTATCTGGCTAACTTTGAGCGAACCTGCGAAAAACTGTCCTTCCAGCGAGACACTTGGTCTCAGAGATTATTGACGGTTCTGCCCTGCGAGGCAGCGGAGGTTGTCGCGCGGCTAAGCAAGGAGGACGCGGACAACTACGAGAAGGTCAAAGCTTGCCTTCTGAGAAAGTATAGGCTTAGCGCCGAGGCGTTCAGACAACGTTTTCGGAACGCTACTAAGTCCAGGGACGAGAGTTACCCTGAATTCCTGTACAATTTAAGAGTTAATTTGGGCGAGTGGCTAAAGAGCACAGATTCCTACAGTGATAGGGACGCTGTAGTCGAGCGAATTCTTTTGGAGCAGTTTTATAACTGCCTCCCAGAAAAAGAAAGAAATTGGTTACAGGACCGAGGCGAAATTAAGTCGGCAACTGAAGCTGCCGAACTTATTGAGGAGTATGCTTCGCGCCGACAATTCAGCAACCCAGCAGTGGATAGGCCCCGCAATCCCAAGTTCAGTGTGAAAAACCGTCAGGAAAGGCACTTTGCTAGAGTTGGAAACGAAGAAATGAAGGTTTCTTCAGGCAAATTCCCTAGAAAGGACGGCAGTGAGAAAAGTGGGGAAGTGACCAACGTGCAGAACACAAAGAATAAGCTTGAGGCTAGGAAGCCGCTCACATGTTTTAGGTGTAATGAGCAGGGTCACATTGCCGTCAACTGCCGGAAAGAAAAGATTGCTTTCTCGTATGTCAGGGACTGCGATGAAAATATGCAGCTTTTAGAACCCTACCTGCATGACCTAGTAGTCAACGGGAAGCCTTGCAAGGTACTGCGCGATTCGGCCGCAACGATGGATGTTGTCCATCCGGCGTATGTATCGCCTTCCGACTATACAGGACAGTGTGCATGGATCCGACAGGTAGTTGAGGAACAGAGTGTGTGCTTGCCGATCGCGAACGTGGTCATCGAGGGCCCTTTCGGCGAATTAACAACCGAGGCTGCCGTTTCAGGAAAGCTTCCTAAGTGCTATCCGTATTTGTTCTCCAACAAATCGGACATGCTGCTGCGAAAGAGGGGCATCCTTTTCGGAGACAGAGTTGTGCAAGCCTTAACACGTTCAAAGGCGCGAGAACTAGCTACACTGCTCATTCCAGAAAAATCCACAGCGGAGGAAACGGCAGTTAAAACAGTGGTAAATGCGGAAGATAGCAGGTCAGAAAACTTTGAGAGCGAGGCATCTCAGATATGTCAACTTGAAAGTGAGCTTGATGAGACGCGGAATGAGGACGTTCTTGAGAGTAACCTCTTGCCGCCAGTGTCTAGTAATCTCACGAGACTTTTAAGTGGAACCCGAGAGGACTTAGCTATAGAGCAAGCCAATGATCCCAATATACAGGAGATAAGGGAGCGCCACCGCGCCACTAAGACAGCAAACAATATTTCTTTCGAGATGAGAAAGGGAGTGCTGTATCGCTTATTCAAGGATAAGCGCGGAGTAGAGCGGGACCAATTAGTCGTTCCCCAAAAGTACCGCGGAGACTTACTGCGACTTTCCCATGGCAGCTCGTGGTCATGTCACCTTGGAATAAAGAAAACAAAGCAGAGGCTGTTGCAAGAATACTATTGGCCTGGATGTTTTAAGGACACGGAAAATTTTGTACGGTCATGCGACACGTGCCAGCGGGTTGGAAAGGCGCAAGATAAGTGGAAAGCTCCGATGGTGTTAGTACCAATCATTACCGAGCCGTTTCACCGGTTAGTAATAGATGTAGTTGGGCCACTTCCTGTGACAGAGTCAGGGTACCGTTATATCCTCACTATGTTATGCCCAGCCACAAAGTTTCCAGAGGCTGTTCCGCTGCGCGAGGTGACGTCCGAGAGTGTAGTGGATTCGCTGCTGTCAGTGTTTGCACGAGTTGGATTCCCTTCCGAGGTCCAAAGTGATCAGGGTAGCGTTTTCACGAGTGTCCTCACCACCTCATTTCTCGAGCGATGCGGCATTAAGGTAGTGCATAGCTCGATCCATCATCCGCAGAGCAACAGCGTAGAAAGATGGCACTCTGTTCTCAAACGAGTCCTGAGGGGACTGTGCTATGAAAACAAGCGCGAATGGGATACCTGCCTGCCTGCAGCGCTTTTCGCTTTGCGGTCAGTGCCGCACGAATCCACTGGATTTAGCCCTGCCGAGTTGGTGTACGGAAGGTCACTGCGCTCACCTTTGCGAATGGTGCGCGAAGCCTGGGAGGGGCGCGGAGAAGACCCAACAGTAGTAGAATTCATTCTGAACCTCTTGAATCGCTTACATAACACTAAGGAACTCGTTGAGGCCAGCATGAAGTCAGCCCAGGCTCGTTCCAAGGTGTACTATGATAAGACAGCCCGTCAAAGGACGTTTTGTATCGGGGACCAGGTGATGTTGCTGAGAAGTTCAAGGCAGAATAAGCTCGAAGTACAGTGGGAAGGACCGGCTGAAGTCGTTGCAAAGCTTTCTAACACTAACTACGCAGTGAAAATTCCCGGTAGGCGTAAAGAAGTGCGCATTTATCATTGCAATCTTATGAAGCCTTATGTGCAGAGGGAAGCCGTGGTAAATCTAACGTTAAACCTTCCCGAGGAGATGGGGGACAACTTGATTTGCCTCAGCGGAAAAGGAAGCAACGCTCAGGAGCTTCTCAAAAAGACGGAGCAGAGAGGAGAACTAAAGAAATCCCAGCTGTCCGATCTGGGCGAGATAATAACAGAGTTTGAGGCCTGCTTCGTGGACAGGCCAGGCAGAACTGATTTGACTGAGCACGATATTGAGCTGACTTCAGACGTGCCAGTGCGATCAAGGTGCTACCGATTTTCTCCAAGGCAAAGAGAAATTCTGGATAGGGAAGTAACTCGCATGCTGGAATTGGGAGTAATAAAACCCTCGGAAAGCGATTATGCTTCGCCTATGATCTTAGTAGAAGCTCCAGGTAAAGACCCTAGGCCTGTGGTAGACTACCGAAAGCTAAATTCTCTCACCAGGGATCAAGTGTATCCTATTCCGAATATTGAGGAGAGAGTAGAACAGGTCAGTAGAGCGGCATATGTGACTACGCTGGACCTTACTCGAGGATACTGGCAAGTACCGCTCACTGAACGCGCCAGCAGATACGCGGCTTTCGTCACTCCGACGGGCAGCTACCAGCCAACAATGATGAGTTTCGGGCTCAAAAATGCTCCATTTTGTTTTTCACGACTCATGGATAGGGTTTTAAAGGGGTGTGAAACATTCGCGGTGCCTTATTTAGACGACATTGCGGTTTTTTCCGACTCATGGGCGGACCATATGGTACATCTAAGAGCTGTACTGAGCCTTTTGCGTCAAGCTGGACTAACCGTAAAGGCCGAGAAATGTTGCCTGGCAAGGGCGACCGTGGACTACTTGGGTCACAATGTAGGTCAAGGTTTCAGGAAACCCAGCGAGATTAAGATTTCTGCGGTAGCAGACTACCCGCGGCCGAGCACGAAGACGGAAATTCGAGCATTCCTAGGTCTGACGGGATACTACAATCACTACATCCCTAACTATTCATCTTTGGCTAGCCCTCTGACCGACGCTCTCCGCAAGACAGAACCGACAAATGTAGTCTGGGACGAACAAAAGGAAGCCTCCTTCGTAAACCTGAAGGCTGTGCTGATTAGCCGTCCGGTATTGCGAGCTCCAGACTATGGCCGAGAATTCACGGTCCAGTGTGATGCCAGTGATCGAGGGTTAGGTGCTGTTCTCTGCCAGAGAGATGACGACGGTAATGAGCACCCCGTGCTCTACTTGAGCAGAAAACTGAGTTCTAGAGAGAGGGCTTATTGCGCGTCAGAGAAAGAATGCGTTTGCATTGTATGGGCCATTCAAAAATTGCAGTGCTATCTTGGAGGGGCCAAATTCACCGTAGAGACGGACCATTGTCCCCTGGCTTGGCTGCAAACTGCGACATCGAAGAACAGTCGCCTTCTTAGGTGGAGCTTGATTTTACAGCAGTACAATTTTGAAATAAGATACAAAAAGGGGAAGTTAAATGGGAATGCGGACGCGCTTAGCCGCTCTTTCTAAGCGGTCCGAGATGTTCCTCACCATGTATCCAAATTGATAATCAGGTTTTTTTTTTTTTTCGTGCGCTTGTATATGTGTGGCTATGTAAAGCAGCACGTTTGGTTTTCTAGGAATACGTGGGTCCTGAACGTCTTGAGAGTGGGCTTTTCTCGAACAACAATGGCAGTTTTCTTTTAACCTGGTCTCTTCAGACGGGAGCCGAGTGCTTGCTTCGACATGTGGTTGAGTTTCAGACAGCTCGAGCAATTTGGCCTACAACAATCAAGACAACGCGACAAGCAACAGCGAGCTTCAAGCGTTCACGTGCAGGCCATTAAGTCGTCTCTTCATGCAGCAGCTGCGACTGCTGCCCTCCGAGTCTCTTCTGGCGGGGGAGGAGGCTGTTACGACCAAGCATCCGCATTTGCGCGCTCTATTGTTCGCCTGTGGGCATGGATAAGTTTTGTGAATATGTGGTGATGGTCCAATGGCTCTAAGTGAGCTTGTTTCCAGGAATCCTGTTTTGTAAGCCTGTTTTGCTTTGTGGACAACCTGCAAATGCCAAACTGACCCTGTCAAGAGAACGTCTGGAAAAACACAAAGAAACGTCCCCCTGCGGGAAATAGCAGGAAGTGCTTTCTTTCTTTTGTTCACCCTTCCAGTCGAGAAGTGCTATCCTCCAGTGATGAATGCCTCCTATCCAAAGGAGACGACAGAGTGACATGTCCGCTGACGTGCAGGACAAGAAAGGAGCATGACTCATACGGCCATTAAGTGATTTCCCGGGAATGCAGGAAAGATTTGCAATTGTCGAAAAGGGACAATGTTGGGAGCCCTATGCGGCGCCACGTGCACTCGGGTTTCTGAGAAGTAAAACCCCTTGTCAGAACCAGCCTGTGGTTTCTTTGCTGAAGAATAGAAATGTACCTCCTCTCCTCGCCGTTCCCAAGCTTTTCCCGCCAACAAGTGATCACGCCCAACGAATGAATGCCGGACCAGTCAGTGCTTCAGACCATCAGTGCAGTGATGTGTTCGATTGGATGCCGATACCTGAGGGGCGTGCCCTGGATTTGGTTGGTCAACATCTTCAGAGAGGGGCTGGACATAGGGGGGGTTTTAAGGACGCTGCAGAGCACGAAATGTCGCTCTGGGCCCTGGGTAAACGGCTCATCCAGTCGCTTCTCGCTATGAAGTCTTAACGCTTGTCATTTTGCTGATGTACCCTTCTTCTTCATGTAAATATTCTTGTAAATACGTTTTCTCAAAGTGCCAGTAAACCTGCTTGTACATATTTTACCAACTTCGAAGATTCAGTCCTTCTTCAACCCGGAGTCTCTGCACGCTACCAAGTGAAGGCCGGGTCGCCATAGCCCCAGCGTCACGACAGTGTGTGTGTGTGTGTGTGTGTGTGTGTGTGTGTGTGTGTGTGTGTGTGTGTGTGTGTGTGTGTGTGTGTGTGCGTGTGTGTGAGAGAGAGAGAGAGAGAGAGAGAGAGAGAGAACAAGAAGCGGTCAAAACCCGCTCCCGCTGCTTTCGAGACCCCTCGTGGAGTGTTGAGAAGCGGAGAAGGTTCGGCCGCGGGCGAAGCGAGGGAGCGTTGCACTGCCAGGCACGAGTACTCAAACTCGGACGGCTGTCGGACATCTTGCGGCAGCGGTGACACCGACCGACAGCTCTTGCTCCCACCTCTGCCGCAGAAATAGGAGAGGAGGCGCACTCTCGCTGCCGAGTCGTCGCCATCGCCCCCGCTGCCCCACGGAGCTCCCCGGCCTCCTCGCGCGGGGGCGGTGGCTGCTGCCCGCCTTGAGTCAGCGCTCCAGACGACGCCCCGTCGTCTTGCAGCGAGCCATCCTTGGGTGGCTGGTCATCGTTTCGCCTAGCAAAAAAACGAAAGGAAAGAAAACAGCTGGCCAAAATTTAAGATACGTGCGACGAACGCCAAGTGCAAATCGGCAGAGTTCCGCGTTGCGACCGGTTAGGCTACCACCGAGTGAGTGAGTGCGTGCAAAACGTTTATTTCTAATATGGCGATTACATATTGAGCCCAACCAAATTTTATTTGTGTCCCGAATTCAGAGTAAAATAGGCGCAGCGTTGGCATTGCTGTCGGAAATTTTGTCAGCCAACTAGGGCGAAATTGTGTGTGCTTTGTTACTCCGAAGATATTTTGCCTCCTCGTCTAGAGTGCGTTATACTACCATTCGCCAAGCATGAAATCATGAAGTTCTACGGCCCACGCAAAGTCATTTGTCGGAAATTCAGCCGTTGTTCGAATATATGGCGATATCCATTCTTCGAATTGCTCATGGACTTTGCCAATCGTCGTCCTTAAAGAGAAAGACGTCACGATACGTTCTCGCGTCGATTACAGAAAGCTAAACACACTACCCATAAAGAACATTTATCCATTGCCGCGTGTGGATGACCGCGTTTGAGGAACTTTGCATATTTCATCCATCAACCTAACAAGAGGCTACTGGCAGATCGAGCTAAATGAAAGCTAGGGATCGTGAGAAGACAGCCTTTGTCCTTGATAAACTTAACGTTCTACATTTCAGCCTGCGTCCGTCACGTTCAAGCGGATGATGGACAATGCCTCGCCGGCCTTAAGTGGAAGCCCCTATATATATAGGGGTGTGTAAAGGTAAGAGCTGTAATCGAGGTTCTATGGTGAAATTTTATATGTGATGGGCAAATGTCTCGATACGAAGGAATGTATCTTAATTTTGCAGGATACGCAGTAGTTTTCTCGAAAAAAAAGATCGTATATTACTGGAGGTGGAAAACGCCGTTTCCACCATTTCAATATGTTGCACGTTTGCAGCCCTGCTGCTTGCGCACTAAATTTGGTCGTTCATTCCTTTCACTCGCTAAATATATGCAACTTTTACTTTTAGAAGAATTATTAAAGACGTTTTTCAGCAGTTGTTTTACAACAAATTGTAAATTTTGATCCAGGAATTCAACGCACTAAAAAAGTCAATTGTAGATCTATACGTTCTGACACGAGCAGTTAAGTTGTTGTCGATCACTAAACCTTTTTGTGTCTATTATAGAGGTCTTGTTCATTTCAGGCATTCTTTGATGCTCTAGATCGTTAGATGTTTTCTTCACAACACGTCAAATTTGGAAATTTCGAAAAGCACCATCTTCGATTTTTATTAAAATCACCCTCAAGAGCAATGAGTACCTCGGAAACATTACGGACCAAAAAGGTGTTGCATTAAATATATATTTGTTTTTAATCATAAAACCCGTTACCTCTTTTGAGCTGTCGCAGTAGCTTGAGCGGCCAGAGCGACGAACACGTCGGAAATTCTCTCCGTCGCGGCCGCTCGCCGCTGAGTTCGCCCAGTCGCTTGCATACGAAAACCGCTGGGTCTGTCGGGGCAGTTTCTGACCCAGTCCCTCCCGTGTATTAGAAGGTTTCTCTGACCTAAGGCCTTGAAATATATTTAAAACGACTCGCTTTAGCATAGCAGTCCGCACATAGTTATTAGAACGTGGTTCGCATTCAGTACTCACTGCGTCATATCGTTTCAGGAGAACGTTCGAAGACTTTAGAGGCCCGCGCGTTTACCGTCCCAAGACCTCACAAGGAGCGCGAGCACACGCAGGCTCACGCAAGCGCAGCGATGGCGACATAGCTGTTCGGTCGCCGCGTCAGTGGCCTCCTCACGTCCTGTCCACGCCACAGGCAGCAGCGGCGGTGCCGCGCGGTTGCGTTTCCTGCTTGCCCCTCCGTCTCTCTCGCTCGACTTTCGAGTTGCGTGCAGCTGGTATAAATCGCAGCCCACGAAAAGAAGCAGGATTAAAAGTACGAATAAGAACGGGGAAATAAGGGCGTCATTGCCGGCGGCAGGCGAAGCCTTCAATTTCTCCGCATATGCCGGACTTGTAACACTGGGCCAGCGTGGCGGCGGCGCCTATTCTGGCGTGTCCTTCTGGGGTCTCTGGTAGAAGCTCATCTTCTTCAGCACGGTTGCCGCTGTCGACGTTTTGAAATCTTTCTTCATTGACAAACTAGAGCGTCTGTGACCGCTGAGTGATACGCCAACAATAAGACCGAGAGTTCGAAGCCGGTTCACACGAACCTTCGGTTTATCGGAACCGCGGCGCTGAGTCCTTCCCGTCGACATCACGCTTCGTAAAATATGCCCGTAAAATACTTTGTGTGTTCTGAAAAGTCCCCCCCCCCCTCTTGAGTTTCAGACGGCATCCTTAGCGCAAAAAAAAAAAAAAAAAACAACACACGCACACGAGAGAAAAGGCGGGACACGGGACAAGCGCTTGTCCCGTGTCCCGCCTTTTCTCTCGTGGCGTGTTTTGTTTGTTCTTTTGCGCTAAGGATGCCGTCTGAAGCTGAAAACCATCTAGCCCGTCTAAAAGTTCTTTTAAACCTTTTGAGTTATAACACGATCAGTAGGGTATACTGTGCCACCTGCCTTCCTGCATTGAAGCTAAATTAAATCACTAAGATGGCGTGAGGGTAGGTGTTTCTGAGGGTGCTCGAATATGCGCACTTGCTGCGGCTCCAGAGTCGTCGCGCCATTTCGGATTCATGCCGCGGGGACTTGAAGAGGCAACGGGCGTGCAGTCGCGTCGCCCCTTTTCCTGTCCGGACGCGGAGCACGGTTTTCCTGCCTGCGGCGCGTTTGAGCGGGGATAGGCACAGGTTCAAACAAGAAAGAAAAGCAGGCTCCGTTATATAACTGTGCATAATAAAATTGCATTTTGGGCTGTAGGTTCTGGAACAAAACTGCGGCATCGAAACGCGCCCTCAGCGATATGCACTTGACAACTCAAGTCGTGTCTAGTCAATGCTCTTTGACCCCTTATGCTAATGCTAACTTGTATGCTTTGCTTTTGTTTTTCAAACTATGTAAAACAATTTACTACGTACCACTTGACTGAAAATATGATGGAACTGGAACGGAAAGCAGAACAGAACAGATAAAACAGAGATATCATGACGCAGCAAGGTTACGGCGTGTTTCCATGCATCTGCGTGAAGGATATATATGCCTCATCACACGATGCCTTTTATGGCACATCACTACGACTACTGCTACGCGGCAATTCTTGTTCGATCGCTTCCATTTCATCGGTATCTTTAGCTGCGTATCCAGCGAATCTCAACAATAACGTGGCATAGCTGCGTTGCGATTAACAGTAGATATTTAATTGACCACTGAATCGTTACTCTATCCCGACCTGACGTGCTTACGCTCTTGTATGTTCCCGTCCACTGCGGTGAAAGCCACAGCATGTGCCAGTAAATCACAGGCCGAACAATCAATGCGGTTATCTCGAGGAGAGAACAAAGGTTCGTGACTAGATCGCGCATGCCACCGTTCCGAAGCCGCTGCGGCGGAGAGCTGCGTGCGATAGCAAAAGTAGGCAACCAATCATTCTGTTCCAAAGCGCGAGTAGCGTTGATAATACAGGCACTGATTAACTGCTCGACCATCAAGCCCTTCGCGGAGTCTCGTAAATGCGAAAATACGAACCAAAACACGTATGGAAGGAAAATCACTTTATTGACAAAACTAGCATAATTGTCGTATGAACTGCTCAGAAAAATGCACGAATGGCCTCTATGGACAGTATAGTTGGATCAGTTGTTCAAAGAATTCGCGAGCATCATGACAATACAGGGCGTTGACCCGCCGCAGAACAAAATGCCGCTTCGCTTCACCACAGCACACGCAAATATGGACACTGACGGATAAAATACCGCACCCTACCCACACGAATTAAAGTACGCGACATACTATGCTACTGAACTACTCAGACGCATTCTGCTATACACACACCACACCGGAATCACTTGCTCCCTCCCCTCCCCCTTTACTACGCTCTTACCAGCGAGCACTTGCGGCATAGTTTACGACGGACACCACCGCCGACTATGTCGGAATTTCGGTTCAACGGACTTCTGAACGTTGTCGCGTTAGGACGTTGACTTCTTTTTTATTGTCGCGCGCTGAGCCTTTACATTTATACACATCGGCGCGTAAGCGGACACAGATTTGAAAGTACTAAAAGACCTCGTACTTGGGGTCTCTGAATAGATTTTTTACTTTCTCTTTCTCTACATAGAATTCAAAACGAAAATGTGGGTCTAAATGAAACGGTTCAGCGGCAGCCTGTCTTGCGCGGCGACCGAGTGCAGGCTGCCCTGAAAGCCGACTCGGTTGGGGCCCGCACTTGCTGAGGCAGCCGTGTTTTCCGCGGCGGACACGTTGATTCATGGGGCGAGCGCGCGCGAACGAACCGCCGCCGTCACCGTGTCACGCAGTACGCGCCGCCGCATGCATGCGTGCACGCGCGCCTTGCGCAACTGGCCCGCTGCTCGGCGCATAAAATAGCGGCGCGCTATCGGCCGCCGCGGCGCCGGCGAGCGCGCATCTGCGGTCTTCCAGCAGTAAATCGTGGTCGCGCTCGCCGCGAAGAAGGAAAAACAAAAAAAGAGAGAAAGAAGAGAAGCGGAGAGGGGCCGGGACGAAATGAACGCTACGCGCAAAGGGGAGGGAAATGAAGTAAGGCCGGAGCCACCGCTTGTCTTCCGCGGAGCTGCGCGGCGGCTCCGGAGGCTGCTGGCCTGCGCGACGCACTCTACGCCGCTTAAACGTGTCCTGTTTCTCTCCCTTCTTGCAATCACCCACAAACAACCAAACAAAGACAGGACTACCTGCGTTTTTCTGTGGCTTAAGGGCTGAACGACAGGAAAGTCATGCAGTTATGCGATAAGCGAAGTAGTCAGGCGTAGTTCGCTGAGCTGACGGTAGCCGAATTTCGGTCGCCTTCCCTTTTTCGCACAGTGTACTATACCATGTCGTGTACGTTGCCTAGCGGTTATTGCTAAACTTTTCACAGCTTTTACACTTTTTGTGACGGTGCCACGATTCACCCGATGTTGGGCAGTTGTTGCAGGTGTATGGGTCCTGTGTTGACCCACGTTATAATAATGTGGCTATCGTGCAGTGCCACGGGAGCAAGAGTGAGGGTATCTCTAAGGGGAAAGCTTTCTGGGGCATGTCAGTAAAGGATAGCCAGGGCATGGAAGGAGACGGGCCTTCGTGACTGTGCTGTAGTGCGGGCAGGAGGAAGGTGAAAGCCAGCTGGACTGAGCTGGCTGCTTCCCCACGGTACAAGGACAAAACTCTGTCTTATTATGAGGAGAGTTGAGGTGGGGTGCAAGGGGAGTCGGCGGGCACGGCCTTGGGACAGCTGAAGTGGCTAAATAGAGGAGCCTTAGAAGTGGCCCGTACCCATGCGCCGTCTGGAATCTTTCTAGGTCAACGCCATACCCCACAGAGTTTGGCGGATGGGCGGAGCCAACAATCACCCAAATTTAGCGGCGGCGCTGTCCTCCATTTTGTGCCAAGGCGCCCGAAGCTCGCCTTGACGACCAACCTAGCGCTGGGTCTCTGGCTAGCTTTTATCCAAGACAATGCGAAGAACAAGGATAGGGGGACCCTACCGGTTAGGGGAATAGGATAATAGCGGGACACTATTGCACATGTCCAGGGTGATTGCCGCACCCTTCGTCTGTTTATAGCAGTACTCCGCACATGCGCATTGTCGCCCCGCTATTACTCTATACCCCTGATCAGTAGGGTCCCCCTATTCTAAATCTCCCTAATAACCGCAAATAAAGTGGGTATTTGAAAGTGTTCACAGAAAGGCACGTTTTGAGAAACAGAATCTTACTTGCGTCAAAGGCATGTCTGCATTTGCGAGTGGATATGCACTGTGCGCGGCGGTTCGCAATAGAACTGCCGCTGTGCACTGCACTTTGCTGTGATACCACATTTGCACATTAGGCATTGTGGTTTCTACGTGGACATAGGCCACCAACCACCGCGGGTTCGAGCGTCGCGCGAGCCGAAGCCCCGATCAGCCGTCACCGCGCGCGCACTGAAACACTGCAGCGCGCACTCATTCTCCACCGGGAGGAGAGCACTGCGCTGCAAGGACGCAAACCTCCAAGTTCACAAAGGAGACGTTTATTGAAACGCCATCCTCCAGCGGCACACACACACACACACACACACACACACACACACACACACACACACACACACACACACACACACACACACACACACACACACACACACACACACACACACACACACACACACACACACACACACACACGCACGCACGCGCGCGCGCGCACATACACATATATACAAACGCACATACACACACATACTCAGTCACCGTGTCAAGTGAGCGCGCGAGGAGCAAGGCTCCCCTGCGCGCACGAAGTGACACGGAGTGCGCGCCACAAGCACGCAAGGGCGTGCTGTGATCTCTCTCTCGCAGTGACCAAAGGGTTCCTTTGAGAGAGAGTGGGCAACCACCGCAAGGTACGCCTGTCGCGGATCGTTGGATCCCGATCGACAGGCTCGAGCTTCGCTCTCCCAGGTAAGACCCGGAGCAGACGAACTCGAGTACACACTGGTCTGCGCGGACAAAGGCCGGCAAACAAGAACAGTTGCGTACGCACCTTGTGATGTCTCGGAGGGGTCTCTCCCTGGGCCCCGCTCCGAGGGTCGCGCGAGCGCGGCCATCAAAGCGGTGCCGTATTCCCGCCAAAAGGCGCCAATGGGAACAGCCACTGGGACGCCAGGGCGGAGCTGTGACCCGAACGACAGTGACAAGTCGTCCGAGCCTCTCTCCGCCGCCTCAGGCGGGAGAAAGGGAACGAGGAGAACAACTGGGAAGCGGGCGGCGGCCGCGCAAAGGGCAGCCGCAGCAAGCCCGAATCCCACACCATATAAATCAAATAAAATCGCCTCTCCGGCGCCGAGATACGTGCACCTACGTCGCTTTGTTATGTTGGACATTTATATAACTGTTGGCGTACTGATTAGAAATATGATTACTAAGTTTGTAAAAGGTATCGTGCTACATTTTGCGGCCTATCACCTGGCTATTTTTGTCGCATTCATGGCTTATTCGTAAATGAGATAGACATGTTTATTTGCTTATTCATTTATGTAGTAAACCTAAAGCGACTTTCCATAGACGGCCGAATGCAGTAGGCTAATTGCAAGATATAAAAACGAGGCTGTTTCATCGCTGCCTCAAAAAAAAAAAAAATGAAGTAACAAAATAGCACACACAGTTTCGAGTTAGAAACTGTGTACAATAATTGAAAGGCTCATATGTCTGACCCCTTTAATATGAACAGTGCAGGCAATACTGCAATCAGTTAGCAGTGTTGGTTGTCATTTGTATCTGTCAACTTTTTATTTGCTCTTCTAAAAAAGCCTTAACAATATTATCCAACTTAGATTTAACGTCGGAAAACAATATCCAACGTGCACGAATAGCAGCAAAGCTGCAAAAAGTCCGCGGTCCCAAGAAGAGCACAACTGCCGAATGCAACTCTATACTTCTTCTCACAAGATATCTGCAGCACTGCGAAAGGCAGAGAAGCCATTTCAATTGTGCTCCTAAGTGCCTCTCGCCCCTGCGCACTGTAATAGAGAATTGTGCTCCTACTGTCACCCCCGCCAATTTGGGGGGCGAGAGGCGCGTAGGAGCATAATTGCCTATTGTAGTGCGCGGGATCCTGCTTGGACCGGGGTGCCTCTGCCTTTCGCAGTTCTGCACATATCTTGTGAGGCGAAGTACATATACACGCACAGCACTGGCAGGAGCTAGCCACCATAGAGGAGTCTCGGCACAAAATGCATCGGTGCTATTTTGCCAGACACCACGGCAGTGGTTTCCAGACTGGCGGCGAGATCAAGGAACCACCGAACTCTCCCAAAGGGGATATAGACCTTTACAACGAAGGCTTCCTAGCCGCCACCATATTGCTCGTTGGGCTGTTGTGTACGCCTGACGTCAACACGGTGAAGGCGGAAGCAGAAAAGGTTTGCAACAGTCCAGAGAGGAGGTGTTTCGACAACCTCCTCGCCCGATGCAAAGGTCTATACGGCTCTGCCCCACAGGACAAGGTTGAAAAGCCTATCTGCTCTTTCCTGCCTATAGCCTTCACCGTAGAGCCACAAAATTTCCGCGAGGACACGCTTTCGGAATTCACTCGATATGTCTGTTTTAGCGGACACTCACTGATGGGGTAAAACTGATTGATTGAGTGTTGCAAGAGTTTTCAAGATATAGTCAACAGCAAAACACTTGAAACACGGCTAGTCTACCGCACAACACTCGGAAACGCGGCGCGGCACACCGATGCGTCCGTTCGCTTCTCAATGTCGCGTCCACTAACACCTGCAAATAGGTAGACTCATGCCATGCACGCCTCTCTGTGTCGGGCTTGTTTGGTGAGCCCAACAAATGCCCTGGGCATTTTCTTTCATTAGCTGAAGGGCGAAGCAATGACATCATATTTTCGAGCAGAACCCTTTGGTCTTTGATTCTATGGTTCTATGTCTCACCACGTAACGCCTGACTGTCCCCGCTTGACGCAACAGAAAGACTGCGGTCTTCGTAAATAACTTCCACAAATACTTTGATGGCCGCAATGGAAGAGAGGCGACGCGCTGCTATCCTTATTTGCTTCCGCGTGAGGTGCTCTCCAAGGCAATTCTCGGAACACTGTTGAAAGACCATGCGACGGCGGCCAACTGTTGTCCCCTGTCCTATCGCCAAGAGCAAATAATGCCACCGAGCCGTCGAGTGGGCAGGCATCGAATTCCGCCCGGCACTAGCCGGCCGCGCGAGACTGCCCCTGTCTCCACACGAGCTGTTTACTGATCGGCGCTTTCATTTTCTTCTTCCTAGCCCCCTCCCCCCCCCCCCCCCTCCTTTCTTTTTTTTTTTTTCTTTTCTGCAGCCTGCGGCAGTGGTTTATGAAGAGTCTACGCTGTACAGGCACTAGCGCTAGCGTATTTCCCTGTCGAGAGTCATATTTCTGTCTTCAGGGCGTCCTTTGCGCCTCGTATTCGACAGCCTCGGCCGATCTCTTGCTAGTGGCGATGCCTATCGCTACCAGCGGCGTGCGGCCTGCTCCATTCGACGTTGGCGGAGCTCAAGCGCTCGTGAAAAGGGATTCCTCCCATTGTCTCGGAGTCGCCGGCGCAAAAAATGCAGATAATAGTCCCCCCTTCCCATCCTTCCACCCATTGCTATCTCAGCATTCATAGTCGGCTCGCGTAGAGGCGGCCTTTTCTTTCTAACCCCACAACCCATCGCCATTATTTATCTTGTTTCATGCCTTGCTTTCTTTTTGTTGTTGTTTATTCCCAGGCCGTCGTTATCACCATCCGCGCGTGATCTCGCGAAAGGCTTTCATTCTCGCAGGGCATGAGATAGGGCTGCACGACAGGTTTCGCCTCCGCGGCTGCTCCGCATTGACTGGAATGGAAATGCATGCGATGGAGGCAGTGCGGTTGGTTATCCTCCAGCCGCGGTTCTCGCTCATGGGAATAGATCACGCACTCTGGGCCACCACCGATTTGAACACGAGGGTTGCTCGCTTCAACCGATGCGCCAAGTGGCGGTGTATTGTGCGCTAATCCGACGCTCACGACTTAGCGGACGAAAAGGCAGATGCCCCCCCCCCCCTCCCCCCCACCTACCCACACACACACAAACACCCCCCCCCCCCCCCCTTCGCCCGCGCCCCTCGAAACTGCCTTCGGAGCATTCCTTACCTCTGATCTAGAGGCCAACAATCTACGATAAGCGTATTTTCCTAATCCGCTTCCTTCAACTTCGGAATTGAAACATTGTAGCGGAACGTTCCATTTGAAGAGATGCGTAGTGCCACCCACTACACGTGGTCTCACCTTAATTTCTTCAGGAGAACCGAAAGCTGGCGGAGTTGGTGAACGTTCAACATTATCTACAGCGCGAAAAACGAAGACGGGGGAAGAAACACTAAAAAGAATTTACGAATTTCTGTCTCAGCGAGCTGAGCCCCGTTCGCAGAGTGCGCGATCACACTTTCTCTTGCCCCAAACGCACAACTTTGTGACGGCAGCCTGTCGCTGTTGCGATTGTACCCGACCAGTGACCTCAACAGAGGATTCAGCTGAAGGTGTAAACTGTGAGGGATACCGCCTAGTTACAACCTACAAGCAATTTACGAGCTTCCCTTCGCGTTCACTTTTTTTTTTTTTTACTTGCATCTTGTTAAGGCGGCGCCTCTGAAGCATTCCGAAGTGTGGCCGCTTGGGCAGACCCAAACCGCAACACTTCGAAAAGCGAACGAAATGTGAGCTCCCTGGTAGGCCGAAGATGGTAAAAAGAAAAAGGGAGGGGAGAGATGCGTTTGAAAGAGGGGGTTTCTGGAGTCGTTCCACGTGCGACTTTCCACGGCTTCGAGTGTAGCAGCTGTGCTACCGAGTGCCACCGCTCGGCCGCCCCAACCTCCGGCATCCTCCTCCTCTAGCGGCAAGGCGGTTGACGCGAAAACCAGCGTGGTCGCGGAAAGTGTCGAAAAGAAAGAAGAGAAATAAACGGAGGGGTGGCGGGGCTTAGTGCATCCTTGTCCGAGGACAAAGGAGCGCGAGCATGCGCGGCCTCGGCAACAGAAAAGACGGCAAAGGTGGGAGAAAATGAACAGCCCGGAGTCAGGGAAAGAAGCGGCGTTTTCTAGATGGAAGAAGGAGGGAACGGCAGGGAGGGAGGTGCCTCTTGCTTCACTTGCTTCTACTTGGGTAGCGGCGGCCGCCAGTTCGCAATCCGATTGTCTTCGCCGCCGGCGGCTCTGCTCGGCTGGCTGCCCTCTTCGTAATGCGCAGCCCAATTTGTCATTCCTGCCGAGCTGCTTCACCCCCCTCTGCCTCCCACCGCTAAGAGGAAGAAAGCGCGCCTTGGGGACGCAAAAGAAAGAGCGGGGTAAGGGAGGGATGGGTCTTTTTATGCAGGCTCTTGGGTGCCCCCGAGGGCCCCAAGGCAACACCGCCAACCCTTTGCTGTTGCTGCTGCTTCTGCCGCTGCAGCCGGCAAGCGCCGACTGCTGGCTTGGAAAAAAAAGCAGCTGGCATGTGATGACCAGGCGATTCTCCCTTGACGCATGCCGCGAGCGTACGTAGCAGCGTCAGAGAAAGCGAGCAAACTAATCCCGTAAAAGGAATCAGTCTATTACGTGAGCCAGCGCGAAATTACAGAAACCTGTCTCAACGTAGTAAGCAATAAGTCATTTGAGAGGGTCGGAACCAACACTGGCTTTTATTGCGAAAGCAATACTACTCGCACTTTCAAGCCTTCGCGTGACCGGGCCGCAGTTACGTCGTACCCACGTGACGCTGTGACGGCACACCCCACGTGACACAGGGCTGGCAGGAGCTGCCAACTTGGGTCTCTCGTTTCACATGGGACGGTTATGTTAGAATCAACCTGCTAGGACTCTAGCATTCACGTTACCCCTATAAGCCACTAAGGCACGTTCATATGGGTTGGTTGGGCTGAGGAAGAAGAAGAAGAAGAACGCTCGGTCACCTGCAGCTAATGCTTTCGCTCAATATTTGGTTCAGCAGCGTTGAACCCTTGTAATTTTTTTTTTTTTTTTTTTTTGAGAGCGGGACAGTCGTGCGTCATAAAACAGAAGTGCCAGCTCACGAGCTCCGCTCCCAGTCGTGCAGGATTTAAATGTGGACGCGCGCCGTGAGGCGTACGAAAAATTATCCAATTTTGAGAATGTACAGCAAACTGCATGCTTTGCCTGGCTTCGGCTGAAAGAAAATGCGGAGTCGTAATTTTCGATTCACTTGGAGATGTCATGGATGTATGGATGGAGAGCACACAGGACCCCTATCACAGGTTAGAAATTTTACGTGAGAGAATCAAGCTGAACACCATTTTATAAAATAGCAATGTCCAGGAATGAGCCTGGCTCACATAGCTAGCTAGCTGGGTTAAGGATTTTTAATTCGAATATACTACACAGTTTTGCGAACAACTATTGCCGTATAATGTCCGCAAAGTATAAAGGGAATGGTGCATTGGATGGGTGTAGCGTATACACGTGAATATAAGAGCGTTTAGGAGTCCGGCGCCCGAATGTGTGGCGCGATGTGAAGGCCTGAAAAAAAAAAAAAAACTGAAATTTGGGGAAAAACGTTCTTTTTTGTTTTTTAGAGGAAAAAAAACAAAATTCCACATTGCACTTTCAAAGTTTTATGACTGCTTGCTTTCAGTTTAGATTTGCTTTTTCTTTGAAAACCATTACAGCGTGCATCGTTGAACGATTGGAGAGCAGTTGTCATCGCCGGTGCCTTCGTTCGTGCAGCGAGTACGCGGGCTCAGGCCAGGTCACATATATGATCCAGGCTTGACTTAAAACACTCCTTTAATACTTGAACTAACGGCTGAAGTAGAACAAAATATTTGAAAATTCTACAGCGCGACGCACGCGGCACAAAATAACAGCCTGCTGCGCGCGTAAGCTGCTTTAGCCAAGTACAAAGTCTAGCTTCTCGGCGACAGAGATTGGGTAGGACGGCTATAGAAACACCAGAAACTCTGGTAATTAACACTAAGCGAGGTCAAGAGGGATGGACTCACACTGCCATCTAATTTATGTTCTCGGTGCAATAGAACAAGAAGTTGGTTTTACAATATGACATTTATAACGGCATTCATATTCGACTGAACTTCGGATCATTAATATTGATCGTTGTGGTGTTGCAAATAAGTCTGTTTTTGTCACGTTTTGCAAAGTTGCAAGTCATCGCCGGCCAGTGTCGGTGGCGGCGCGCGTTGAGCCATCGACAGACGACGGCGAAGTGGAGATGTGCTCCGCGCATCCCTCATACTCCCTCGTCATGTACAGCGCGCACTTTGACCAATTGGTTAGACGTGCGGCCTGCGAGCGCTCTTATAGCTCCGCCGCATGAGCGTGACTCAGCTTTTGCCTTGTGCGCGCGGCCCCGTTTTCGGGTACTGCGGCTGGGCTACAGGTTCTAACGAGGTCTGGAGGTCAGCGCAGTGTTTGTAATGCGGCTTTCCGTGTATAAACTCTTCTGCTCATAACTTGTGCTCTTGCTTCCTTCGGAGAGGAAGCGCAGGTGCGCAGCGCATGCTGGCTGTGCCCTCGGCTTGCTTGCTTGGTCCTAACCCGCAGCATGTGGGTAAGTTGCCACACACCATCTAACGACACCAATTTGAGAAGCAAACCCACAAAGTGCTTGCTGAGTTGCCTTTGCCGGGCGGTCATCTAGTTATCGTGGTTAGCGCCAACTTTCTATTCTCGACTTTCACTGTCTAGCAGGACGTAATGTCTCCCGCGTATACCTTCTATGTTTGTATATTGTTCTCGCACTAAAATATGCTTTTTTTTTCTCGCTCTCTATCTCTGAAACGTTAGCCTTTTTTTGAACCCTCTGTTCCAAGAGACTATGTACCTATAGTTCTTTTACAGCCCTTCGATTATCCATTCCATTCGGCGCGATATGTCCGTTGTGGACGCGAGAACTGCTGCGACTTTTTCTTTCCTCATAAAATATTAGTATTTTCACTCTAGTTCCTATACAGTCCCTTTCTTTCTCCATCGCATTCGGCGCGATCTCCCTCTAGTTCCTTTAGATTCCCTTCTTCTTCATTCCATTCGGCGCGATCTCACTGCAGTTCCTTTACATTCTCTTCTTTCTCCATTCCATTCCGCGCGATCCACTGGGGCAGGAGAACTGGTGCGGCTTTTTCCTTCCTCATAAAATATTAGCATCTTTCGCGCGGCTTCTTCTTCGCCGCGGAGTTCGCGGCCCACAGTTGCGAAACATGTGCCCGTCTCTCGCACGCGTCATCGCATCACGATACTGCGATCTACAACAAAACTACCGCTGCCGCCGCGACGGAGAAGAACGGCAAACAGGGCGACACGAAAAGCGCGCAGCGGCGGATAAGCGAGGCGGCGGCGGGAGATAGCCGAAGGCCGGCAGTCTGCGGGACACGCTGCGCGCGGTCGTTTTCCAGTGCTAGCATGTTATCTCTTGCTAGCTGGCTTGTGGGCGACCGAACCTGCGCTCCTCGTCTGACAGGCTTAGTAAGAGAGAGGAGCCGAGACAAAGGGATTAGCGCGGCTTCAGCGTTGCGGGCTCAACCGCGCTGTCCAAGCAACCTCTCCTTTTGTAATGAATGCTTTCCACCACCAACTGCGCGTAGGAATACGCCGCGCGATTCGGGGAACACAGTTGCACTGCATACGTTTCCACTGACTTTCAACGTTAGACGCTTGCGTGCGCGAAAATCATGATTGGTGGACAGAATCGTTGTGCCACGTGACCTCGCGCTGATGCATGTCGCTCACGTGAAACGTGACGTCACAAGTGCAATGTAAATGATGAAAACATGACATGTACTGTAGATTAAAAGTCGCTGAATGCCTAAAATTATCTAGCTTCATCAACAATTATTGCGCCTTGGTTTTTTTTTTTTTCTAAGTCATTGTTTTCTGCTGAAATTACAACCAAAGAGCCTTGTATTGTCAGCCAGATGTGGACATGCTATAAAGACTCTAGGCCGCGCAAGGAACGCTATGGGAACACTTGGCGGTTGATATATATGATAATGCGGCCTTCCACATAAAGTGGTATCCTAGGACTGTAAGACAATGAGTATGCATGCAATTAGAGAGGACCATTGGTCGCAGGTTCGTCATAACCACAACGCAGGGCTTAAAGTTTAACTAACTTCTGAGGTTCCCCCAACGGCTTGGTAATCCGCGCGGGTGTTAGCCGCAAAGCATTTTGAAACAACATCTCAATCCCAACCACACAGGCTACAAACCACCGTGCTACCCGTTACTTGTAAACCTGTAAAGTGACCTGCCACCCCACACACTATGCTGTAATTCCCGTTTGAAAGCTTCGACTGAACTTTATTTTCAGTAGAAACGCCTCGGGGTGCCGCGAAAAGAAAAGAAAGAAAAGTCGGGCTGTTGCAATAATTTCCTGGGCGAAGTCCAGGCTCGGCTGCCTCTGTCCAAAATTTCGTCGTGGATGTCAGCTTCCTTCAGCGCTGAAATTTTTGTTCTGTCATTTTCCCGCGGCCTCCAAATCGATCGAAACGCGCGGCTTGAGTTCAGCGCAGCTCGCCTGACGCGCCGTCAACTGAGTAGCGTCGATCAGCGGGTGCTGCCTCCGCCCCACCGCTACGCACGTGCAGCTGCTGACCGCGAGTAATTAACCCCTTTTATCTGGAGATCGCGCGCAGGCAACCGGCATGCAAATGCGCCCCGCGGAGATAACAAACAAAAAGGGAAGACAAGCGCTGGCCTCGGTCGTCCTCTGCACGGGCCGCTTCTGCCGGTGCCGCCGCCACCGCAGCCCGCTCCGACGGGCTGACCGCGGAGCTTTCCGGAGCTTTTGCGGCCGTCTCTGAAGAGGTGGGAGAGCGGACGAGTGAGGTACAAACACAGGGTGTTTACGAGTTTGCAACCCGAATTAAGCAGCGCTAGCTGGATTGCGATCTGGAGGGTATTGATCGAGATTAAATTTTTATCTCGCCCTACAGTGTTTCAAGCTTGCAGGTGACCAAAGAAAATGAAGACGCTGGAAATGATGAATATGACTCAGATATAGTGGTGGTCGGATCATTCCAGCGCACCCGTTTTCCCACTCCGTGCTTATATTTAACGACATCCGTGCTATTGCGATGTGCCTTGTGCCATAAGTTTAAAGCTTTCCTAGAGCCGGAAATTCGCCTTGACGCGAGATAGGAATATATAAGCAAATACATTTAAGTTAAATCTGTATCTGGAAACCACCTTGAAATGCAACCAAACCCTATCACGAATTCCACCTTCAGCACAGGACAAATTTCAGATCCAGCGTCTCCCGAAGGTTGAGGTCGCACTGCAGCAATCCGGTAGGCTTCGCTGGTCGAGCAGCATCCACATCTCTGCCACGCACCGCGATCTGGACCCTAGCATTGCTGGTAGGCGGCTTGATATTGCCAGTCGGCGAAGCGATTTTACAATTTTGCACCGTGCCACGCACGAGTTCGGCGGTGACGATCACTCGAGTCACAGGGCACTTGTTGACGAACCGGCGGTTCCCCGATGGGTTGCAGTCATTAGGGGGCCGTAACTGTTGCTAGCGCCTCTTCCCTAAAAATGCCGGTTTCACGACACTAGTCTACGTTCCTCCTGGACATCCTTTTTCCTTCGAAACCAATCCCGTGACTTCGCGCGGCAATGCCTTTACTTGCCAACGGTCGCAGAGAAGGCGCGCAAGGCTCAGCCTCTCGTGTTAGCCGCGGGTAAGAACAGTGCTACATATTTTCTGGTACCCTTCGCATAGACATCTAGCGCTACACGGTACTAGAGCTGAGCGCTACTATAGCTGGTGCCTCCCCATCTTATGGGTGTGCTAAGCTGCCGACAGAGAGGGGAGCTTTACAAGTCTTATGAAATGTGGCATCAGCCCGTAATGCAGGATAACTTCAAAACACCGAAAGCAGTAGTAGTCAAAACATCTTCATTATAGATTCTCAGGAAGACAGCGCCTCGAACATTATGGAGCCACCCCCAAAGCTGTTCGATCCATTTACTGGCTCCGTTAACACACAATGACAAAACACGAAATGCGTGTGTCACGTGTAATGTGCTGCTGATGCCATAATATGACGAACGTATTCCACTGCAGAGTATTGAACGAGTGAGCCCGACAGCTCTCCACAGGCCACGCATAATGCTCGGTCCGTTCACAACGCCAGCGACCACCTCACTGAGCTACCTCCGGGGCGCGGAGGAGGCGTGCCCGAGACGGAACAGTGCTTGTCCTGGGGCCTCGGTCCAGAAGAATCGCCGACGTAGTAGTACGGTGATGGGGTCCCGGCCAAGTCGTGACGACGGTATGGCGTCGCCCGCTGCGCCGAAAGAACGTTCCGGAAACGACGCCGGATAATCGAGGGGTGTGCACGGAAGGAGGGGGGCGAGTAGCGGGGGAGCCCACTACAACAAGCAGCTACGGCGATGCGGGACCCCCGCTGATCGAGCCGCGAGTTCAAAAGGGGGGTGGGGGGGGGGGGGGGGGGGGGGGAGGAGCGGGCGAGCGCCCGTCTCGCAAACCCGCACGCCATCGCGGCCGGAGCGGGCGCAAACGACACAGCGGCAATGCAGCGACGACCGGAGAGCAGCGGTGCAAGCGAAACAAAATGAAAAGAAAGAAATAGGAAGAAGCGCCGAGCTGCAGACTTCCCCGAAAACGCCTCACCGCGCGCAGCCAGGCACGCACGGACGACCGCCGTTGCCGCCGAGCGATCCGCGCCGCGATGGCAAGCAAGGCTCGCCGGAACGCGCGCGCGGCGGCCGCGCAGGCCTGCGTGCCGCCCGCGCTCGCGCGAGCGCTGAATCGCGATAAGCCCGCTCGCTGTGCGGGGGCCTGGCTCAGCGTTCTCAGTACCGCATTTTCTCGCTTTTTACTCGCGCGCACTCCAAATTTCGTGCAGACCATGCGACAATTATCGAACGCGTGTGAGCTGCAAATAATTACGTTATTATGTTTTCTCCTTCTCCTTCCACCTTTTTTTTTCCTGCTTTTGTGCATGAGCTATTTCGTTTCTCTCTGTCTCCTCCCCTATTCGTTTGATTTCCTCTGACTGCAGACAAGGCGCTTAAGGTAGTAGATTAGGTCAGTATAAGTTGTCGTGGCCGGGAACCATCCTGTCCGAGTGTCTGCGTTTTTCTTTATTTTCGTTGTAGTAAAAGTAGTGGTACTACCTGCGCTTGCATGGACATTTGACGAACGGCATCGAAATGCGGATTCGCGTGAGGTCGAGGTGGCGGCATTGCTTTAAAGGAGCGATTTGGCACCTTTACTGGACGCTTGTTCCATGTACCTTGGAATGTGCAATATTTGATTGGCTTGTCTATAATTAACTCTGCACAATTTATTGAGTCCAATTTGAAAGACATTAACTTCGCTTCCTTTCAAATCGCTCCCAATTTTCCCTGAATTACTGTTGCTTCGCTCCGCCAACATGCCTGATTTTCCACTCAATGTGAATGAAAGAATAACAATCTTTATTGTTCAATCATTTGCTGCTCTGAGCACGCATTTCCAGTTCGTGGAAGCGGAAGTTTAGTATATATGTCATCGTTTTCTGCTTTTGTACAGGTACCAAAACTTTTGCAAAAGCCATAGCCTCGGTATTGAGGTTTCCCCTTAACGCTGCGTGTACTGTGCCCGCCTTTATGGCAAGTCATTACTCTGTGGGAACATCTCACGGCCGACATCACTGCGTCCGACAAACCGCGTCGTTGAGATCAGCAGTTGGGTGCCCTAACCACTTAGTCACCACTGCGGGGCAAACTCTGTGAGGATGTACTGGGAATAAAGGCGGTTATGCGTATATCTGCATTCCCATCTGCATTCAATATATGAACTAAGAGAAAATGCTGCGGACAGTTCCTCAAGCCAGAAAAAGGCAATTATGGTCTCCCTCTTCTCCCCTCGCTGTTGGCACTTGGTGCGCTGCGGCCGCGCACAACTCTTGCTCCCAGAAAGAGCAATACGTGGCACTGGGGCGGTGCCTCAGTGGACGGAGGTGAAAATACAAACTTGTTTTGGTGCTATGTCCGGGCGTTTTTGAAGAACTACTGGTGGTCGAACTCAATCCGGAGCCCTTGATTACGGCGTCTGTCATAGTTCTGTCCTTGCTATAATGAAATATCAAACGTATACCGTACTATTTCTAGGGCAAAGGGCACTCTCTTCAGACGACTGCTTCTGGTGCATAAGGCAAGATTTGTGATATGCTTGAAGGGCATGGCGTCACGAGACGTTTTCTACATAGTAATTACGCAGCTATCGACCTTGCGATTACTCTCTAGCGGAATCTTCTATTTCAGCGAAACCCCTTTAATTATGAACCGTTTCTCGCCCACAAAAACATGACTCGGGCGTTTCAGAAAAGAGTGTGTGCCAACGCTAGATTTATGGGTCACTCTTGAATGTGGAGGAATCTCGTTGATGTATTTAGATTCCTCCTTATAATGATGCCCACCGTGGTTTTCATTTTGTAAAAATTTCTCCCCTGGGTCCTCATCCTCCTTTCCCTCTTTCTTTAATATCTATCTATCCCTGTGGTGTGTGCAATTGAGCCCGCGTAATCACAAACACGGCTGGACGCCAAGCCTGCCGCAGCCGTCGGCGTGAACGGCTGCGCCGAGCCGACTAGGCGCAAAACGTGCACAGTCGACGGTTGTGCTTCACAGGTCGACCGACCCCCGCGGCTTCGATAACGGAGTCCAGGCCTGCGGCGGACGCATTCACCTCTTCACGTCTCCTTCTCCCCGACCCCTCCCTGCCCGCTCGTGTTCCGCCGGGGTGCCGGGGCGCGGCGGACGGAAGTGCATGCTTTCTTACCGCGCAGCCTCGCTTTTCCTCTTTTTTTGGCTGCTTCCCTCTCTCCTGCCAGTTCGTCCAGCAGCGGGGCCGCACGGCGCGACGGCTGCGTCCCGCGAGATAGCGGCCGCGCGCGCCTGTTCTCAGTAGGTAGTTCTCAGCACCGCCGCTACAGCATTGGGGAGTGAAACGAGCGACCACCGAAACGCTCCCCGCCCCGCCGCCTCCATCTACCCCTCTCCGGCTCCTGCAGCCGTCCGTGCGCTGGGCGATGCCTCCCGAGTTCTGCTGCTGCTCCGCAAGCCACGCGCGACGGCTGCGACGGCGCAGTATGCAGCGTCCGGGAGCACGTGTTTTGTTCAGTGTGGTCGCAGGGTGAAGGCGATTGCAGCTCGCTGTGGGTGTCGAATTGCATGCGCCCTGCTTGCTACGTGAAGAACGCGCTTGCTTGATATTTCGTAGAAAAAATGCCGCGTCTGTGAGGGTCCTGCGTATGGCAGCCGGGACGGAGTTTGATTCGCAACCAGGCAGGGAAAGCGCCTTGCTTGGCACAATTACTAGCGTGGTAGCGTGATGAGTGTAGAAATTAGAAAAATTATAACTCGAGAACATTTCACCATTAGTTAGCATGCGTCGTTGCAGATGGTAGCTTTAATTAATTACCCGTCGAATACGAAAGCGCATACAGCGTGTGGGGTGGGAAAGCGCTCACGCTAGCTGGTTAGAGGATATATTATAGAGATTTAACACACCGGAGACATACTAACGTTGACGTATAGCAGTTTGCCTGCCGGCTCTTGTGCACGTGCAGTAGAAGGGCGGGGTAAGCTTGGTGCGGCTACTACGGGTCCATAGGAGGCGTCCCCGTACACCGATATATACATGTACGCCAGTAGGTGTCCAGGAAGCTAAATCTAACCATGGAAACCCGAAATCAAAGTCCACATGGAGCGACGTCTGGGAACAGCTAGCGCGCTTGACTGCTTCCTGCATGCGCAACGATTTGCAGTTTCTTCCCGAGGTGTAGTCTTGAGCGCGCATTGCTGGGTTCCTGTTAAAAGTCTCGTCCAAAGGTCAGAGCTTTCGTCGCAGATGGCTGAGGGACGTAGATGATAACAGAGTTTCGTTTTATTTTACGAATGAAATAGCGAATAACATGTTTGCTTTTACGTACCAGGACAGGATCGGCTCTCTGGTCCCGGTAGCCAAGTGCCAGACATTGTCACGCACACGGCTTAATTTATATTCAGCCTGGTGCGCATTGTTACGATCACATGGGCGTTTCTATTTTCGTTTCCGTTACGATACAGCCATGGAGAGGAGAAACGCGCTCTCGAACTCGTTCTTTGCAAGGAGAATATTACATGCAGGCACCATGTAGGGTCCTACTTATGACCTTCCGCTTTGTCGCTCGCATCTTTTATTAAAGTCAACGCATTTAATGGCTCATGACTCGCCAGCCTGTCTGATTTTAATTTTACATTCTTGGCTATAATTAATTAGTTGATCATCCTAGTTATATAATTTTTTTTCTGTAGCGTCCTCACATTATCACAACCATAGGTTTATCCTAACTCTGCTGGGAACGACACAATGGCTGCGGACACGTTCCGTACACAGAATCCCGCCTACATAGCCTAGAAAGTCTTTCAGCTTAAAATAATACATTGGAATGGTGTCTTTGTGTGCGCGTACCCTTCTGTACAGCTGCAGAAATTTTCTTCCTTTTGAATTCTGTAATAAATGATCATATGCTACTACTACATGTAGGAGAAAAACGTCCCCGCGCACTATCAGCGTGACTATGCTCACGGACAGCTTTCGCGGCACTGCAGCAAAGGCTGCGAAGGGAAGGGAAGGAGATTGGCTTGTACAGAGACGACCACGCACCGTTTTTTCCGACGTCCTCCTTGCCCATGGCATGGAGACAATATTGTTACGGACGACAAGGAAGAAGAAGCGGGCAGTGGCGCGGGCAGGAGCGCTCGCGCTAGGCCCGCGAACATTCATTAAACGTCATCTACCATCGTCATCGGTCATGGTCTGTCTCCTGTCTTCATCGGCTTGCCGCTTCGTAACAATATGTACACCACCTCCCCTTTCGTGCGTAGCTTTCAATTACAGATACACAGAACGCTTTTCGAGTGTACAGCAGCGACGTTGGAATGAAATAGCTGTGTGCTGGTTTGGGTAATACTACAGCTGGATACCTATGCAGGCTTGTAGAGTGCTTGCTATAGTACGAAATAAGCTGGTCGGAGATCTAAATGTCAAATGCTTTCTATTTAGAACATACCGCGCGTCTTCAAAATCAAAATGACGAAATTCAGCGTAGTCTGGTCAACCGGACTCGGGAGATGGCTCGGGTCCACAGTTTCCAAAACTGAGCAGGCTGCCTATCGAGGGCTGAATATTTCACGTCATGCTCCGAATAAATGTTTGCCTCTCTCTCTTTCCCCTCCTTCCATCATCCCTTCCCTGGTCGCCAACGGTGATACCACAGGAGAACACTTTCATAGCCACTCATTAATTCATATAAAATCATCAGTGTTCGAATTTTGCACATCTACAAGTACACACTACTATGTTCGTATAAAAAGCCATCGAAGCGTGCTCGATGTGTTTCTTAACACTGCAAAATTTCAACAGACCACTGCAACATCCAGCGTGGCATCTCTGCTTTTCGCACGTACACTACAGAGACACGATCAAGATTTTCTAACATCGTTGTGTACAATAGTTGTACCACCGCGATCCAGCCACTCGACTGCTGTTTAACCCGAGTGTCTTTCAAAAACCCCAAACAACAACATTTGTGTCGACTGACATTAGACTGCACTGCATTTGAAACGTCCATGCAGCACGGGAATCCGTAAACGTTCCTTTCTGGTTTCCATGCGCTTGAAATCCATTCGGTATACGATACCACCAGGTATATCTGTTCCCATCATTACGTGCTGCCCACTCCAATCCGTGGCATTAATTTCAGCTTGGATGCCTCTAATTCGCGTTCGTCACGCATCAGTGGAGCCAAATCTCGGCAAGTTGTGTGCCGTCTACCGAACAGCGCAGCCCGACTTCGCTTGCGACTACGCGTTAGATTTACCGCGGCTGCGCCCCACCCCGTGTGAGAGCGCTTGCAGCAATGACTTGGCTCCGTTACCTTCCCCCCCCCCCCCCCCGCACACACACACACGCACATTTCGGTCGCTTGGACGCAACAGGCTGCGACTGCTGCTGTTGCTGAGAGGTACGTCGCCGCTGTCCGCGCGCCTTTGTCGCAACGCGAGACGTGCGTGCGCGCGCGGCCCCAGAGCGAACCGGAAGCGCGTGCCTCCGCATATTCGCGCCGCAAGCGAAGCCACTGCACGAAGGGGGGCCGCCGCAACCGAGGCGCGACACCGCATGCTCGCAGGCGCTCCTCGCTGGCGTCGCCTAATGGTGCCGTAGCTGCCCGTCCTTCGAGAGCGCTTCTCGACCAGCGCATAGATAAGGAGACCCGGCCCCGTTTTTACGTGCCCTGGTCGCAGCAGTCGCGTCGCCGGGCCGCCTCCGCTGGCTGCTTTGTGTAGTCGGCCTGAGCTTCGTGCTCGGAAGGTAAACAGGTCCGCAAATAGCGAAAACTGACTTGCTGACACTGTCTGTGTGACATTTTTCCGGCGGAAACAAAAAAGAAAGGGCGTTTATCGGTGGGGAACTTGGTTCCAAAAATCCTTCTCGCAGTCTGTTAGAATTGATCAAACCCGAAAAGGACGATTTCACACAATTTCAAAAGTGATTGGCGGGGCATGGCACACACCCAGGGATCCGCCCTCACGAATCCGTATGAACGCAGACATTTTACATGTGTAATCGCCCTGAAGGCAATAGCTCTATTTTTGGTAATTTCTAACTTGCAGAAGCTCCGTTTTCGATTACAGTTGTCTTTGTGTCATAAAAATGCTGCGCCTTGCCAGTTAAGGTCAACTTTTGCTTCTCCCTACAAAGACAATTTTTCGTGAGCTGGTCGGAATTACGATCGGTGAAATGGGCGAGGCAAATCGAGCACCTGGGGCTAATGGCACATAACAATCGGCGATCCGTAGTATTTCACCAAATTCTCGAAAGAGTCGGATATTTGGGAGTCAGGAACCATAACATCGAAGTTAACTGAGAATCTTCGCTTCTGCGGAACAAGAAACCTTGCTCCGGATTGCCTATTGGGATACCTGCCAGCGGCGCTCCGCTGTCGCGATTGTCACGGCATGTTTGCGTGCTTTAAAAAAATTGTTTTGAGGATGCAAAAAAAAAAAAAATGCATGTGGTGTTGGGCTTCCTTTCCCTTTGGTGCGGGAGACTGCTTCGTTGTGGGTTTTCGATCCGGCTTACTCTGCGTGCTGTGTTTTCGTCGCCTGTGCGCTCCGCGCGCGCGCGCGTGTGTGTGTGTGTGTGTGTGTCTGTCTGTGTGTGTGTGTGTGTGTGTGTGTGTGTGTGTGTGTGTGTGTGTGTGTGTGTGTGTGTGCGTGTGTGTGTGTGTGTGTGCGTGCGTGTGTGTGTGTGTGTGTGTGTGTGTGTGTGTGTGTGTGTGTGTGTGTGTGTGTGTGTGTGTGTGTGTGTGTGTGTGTGTGTGTGTGTGTGTGTGTGTGTGTGTGTGCGTGCGTGCGTGCGTGCGTGGCTTGGGGAGCCGATGGGGAGCAGACGGTGCTTCGGGATTCACGTCTGTGCTAGCTGGCTCTGTAGTTGCCTGCACGTCTAGATAAAGGGGATTGACCTCGCCCGTCCAAACAGCCAGACATCGCCTGTTATTTGCGGACCAATTGGCTTCGAGCCAGGAAAAAAAATCTGACGCGATCGTGTCTCTCTCTGTCCGACCGTCCTTTCAATTAGTAACGTGAATGCTAAAGTTTCTTTGGTTTTTTGCTTATACGCGCGACGCGTCTCGCCACTGGCTGTTTTTTTTTTTTTTTTAAGATTCACCGTCGCACGGTACATACTACGCCTCAGCTCTCTCACAGCAACCGTCGCACAATTAATCTCAGTTTTCACATAGGCCAAATTCCTTAAGGACGGCTGTACCTCTCTGCATTGCAATTGCTGGGTTCGCTACGCATGCGCAAGTTATAATCTGTGATTGTCTCATATCTGGGTGAACAAGCCTTGGATATATATTTTGTTACTAGGGGCCTAGCCAAACAAGGAATGGTAACAAGGAATCCACGTCGCTGACTGTTTCGCCGACAGAAATGAACGCGAACAATCAATAGCGAAAACAATTGTTACAAACTGCTGTTCATTCTTTAATTTCATGGCCTCCGATCTTCTATATAGTAGCTACTGTGGACGCCGACATGACGGCGATGTCTTTTCCCCCAAACACCGGTTGAAATTCCTGCCCGCAACCATCGTAAACGCGAGCAGTGGCGAGGCGAGGCGCACATAGGCGCCCGGCAAACATTCAGCGAGCGCTCTTTGCGCATTGATGAAGAGGAGGATGTGAGGGAGAGTGAGACGATGGTGGCGGGCGAGAGTACCGGGCGCAGCGACCAAGGCACGCCACGCACGGTGGCACGCATCGACGACGACGACAACGCGAGCTCGCGTGCGCTCGACCGTGCAACGGCGGCCGGCTCGCTCGCACGCCCCTTGTACCCGTCGCGGCGAGGCAATCGAGGGCGGACGCCGGCATCCTCCACACGCCCGCAGCGCTCTTTCGGCCGTCAGCGGAAGGTCGCCGGCCGTGGCCCGCCCCGCGCGGTGCGGCGAACAGGGACGCCCGAAGCCACTGATAATACGGGGGAAAATCGACTAGAGGTACTTAACTGAGAGGGGCCCCATCATAATCAAGGCGGAGTGAGCCGCCCGATTTGGCGGCGTAATATTTGGCAAAACGCCAACGCTTGAGCAGCTGAGCAGAGGCGCACTGAACCTTGTCAGGTGAATGTCAGCGAGCACCTCTATCCACTGCCCGTTCGCGACGTTAAAATAAAACAGCTCCGAGCCAACTACAACAGCGTGAGTATTGGTTATTGTTCTTTCAAGAAACTGAATAAGGACAAGCGCGTGCGTCACGATCCCTATATAGAGCGATGCGCTTGCAGTGTCCTTCGTGTCACTACCTGCTCTGAAATAGCATGACATCTATTAGAACGCGACACATTATAACGCCGGGGACGACATTGTTCTTGCCCTAGCTGCGAAAACAAAGCCGCTTAGAAACTGCGTGTCGCCACGTATGCTTCGTCTTATCGCGCCTTTGCTAACTATCGGTGACTACGCAACTGGTCGCTGTTTGACGTCTCTTCATTCCACCCCACAATGAGCTCACATCAGTCGTCTAATGCTGCATGACCACATCAACGAAGGCATTTTCGATGTGAGCACAAAGTACCGTGACACGAGCGCATAGATCAGACTATAAGGGCAACGGAGCGTGCTTCAAAAGTTCTAAGTCTAAATTCATGGAATACCTCGTGTTACCTCCTACCATTCAGTGCATCCTCTCTTCCGGTGGGTGTCCGTCCGGCTTGTGCCTAGCTTGCCCATGCCTTTCTCTCATTGCCGGTCAAAGACGGGCAACAACATCAACAGCATCCATGCGCCTAAGAACCGCGCAATATGCCTTCTATGGTGGGATATATGTTTATCCATATTTCCCTCGCGCACTCGGAAGAAGAGCAGGAAAGTGTAACAGATCGATAAGATGTACCCTCGAAGACATCATGAGCTTCTAAAACAGCCGACCTTGTCTTGATGATATTATAACCTAGCTGAGAGGCCAGCAGCCTTGTATTCCCAAGTCTGCATTGCAAACGCGAGTATTGTAAGCTTGATTGGATATCCATGTTATCTATATAAAGCTGGAAGAAGATGTTGAGCGGTAGTGGCAGAGGAAGGTCACAGCCTTGTGAAATAGCAGCTAGGGTCACTGTGGCAGCCCCCGCACGAAAAACGGAAATAATTATGATGTGCAGTATACAAGTATGAAACCGAGTACATATACGTGCTCCATATCAAGTTTCGTTCTGTAAGTTAATCTAGCCGTATGAGTTATGATCGCGTCTTGGAGGGCGTGAAGTTTCTCATACTGATTTTTCTTCCATCGCCACCAGTGCTATGGCTGGTCATGGTGCCTCTTAGCTACTATGGCGCTATGCCGACATCTCTGCTCTGCTCCATTTGTTTCGCAACCAGCGTGTATGTTCAAGTAGCGCTCCCCAGTGTGCAGCATGAACATTTTGCAAGTGGCCTCTGCGGAGTGTAAGTAATAATCTTGACCTATACAAAAGGTGAAGGCCTCAAATGCCGCAGGGAGTTTCGGTCGGCAGAGGCTCGTTTTACTCTTTTCCCCTAGAGTCACTGTTTCCCCGCGCCAGGCGTCGAAAAGATACGCATCTGTAATTCTGCATGCGCCTCGCTGGCTGGTGCTCTCCTACTCTCGATGTGAAGTGGCGTCAGGCGTCCGGGGGCCGCGGCTTCATGTTGCTCTTGCCTTACTGGTTGTGAGACCCACTTAAACGTTACTTGATGCAAATCCCTTTGCAAAACAATTAGAAAGAAACGCCAGTGCAACAAGCTAGAACTTCGCGCGGACACCGTCCGCTCGCCGACGAGGCCGACGCCATTATCGCATCGCGTATGCCGTCCACTTCACGCGCCGTGCAACCTGGAGCAGCAAGGGAGATAGCTGGGCTGCCGCCGCGCAGCCAGTGTCGACAGCAATAAAGCCTCCGCGTGCCCGCCAGCCTGCTCTGCCATCCGTCGCCAGCCGCGGTCCCGCGTGGCAGCCGGGCAGCCAGGCCGCCGCGAGCACTGTCAATATTTTCGTTCGCCCCGCTCGAGAGAGCCCGCCCCGCTCTGCCGGCCGCAGCAGCAGCGGCAACCAGACCCCGGCTCCAGAGCAAGCAGAGACGGCCAGCCGCGGAAGGACGGGGAGTGGGGCCATAGCGGTGAGGACTAGGAAATATTGAGAAAGAAGCCGACATGCAACGAGAATATATAGCGCTAGGCAAACTGACTCGGCCCAACGACCCTCGGTTCCCGCGCCACGATTGACTCGAGTGGGGCTGGAGCGAAGATGAAAAGAAACGCAAAACATGCTTGTTTCCGATCGTGAGAGGTGGGGCTTGCGTCGGACACGAAATAGCTCGGGTTTCGTTTTGTAATTTTACATAATTTTAAATCGTGGGGAGTATTGCATGATCACGAGTTTCAGCAATGCGAAATACATTAAGTCGGGAGGGTAAAAAGGACGTTTTTGGTTGAACACCGAAATATATATTAACCAGTGTGGGTGAATGTGGGAACAACCGCGGCTGAGTAAGAAAAGTGGACGTGAGCTCCCACCAGCGATCTCCGCCTTCTTAGAACAGCCATCGAAACCAGCAGATATCACCACGTGCACAGCAGGCAGGTATAACTCCTGGTGTCCCCAACACAAGGGCACTAAATGTAGCAGTTGAAAATGCAGACACTGGGCCATATAACGACTTCTCACTGGAAGATGCTCTTCGATCCTGCCTAAAAATTAAAGAGCACTGCAGAATCTGCATTGGAGCAACGCGAAAGCACGGATGCTGCTGTTCGTTGCTTCTGGTTGCTTCTAGTTGCTTAATTAACTTTTTATTTACCCATTTTAGTCTTTGGTACTTTCAACTTGCGCGCCAATCCCTTCATATGCCCTTTTTCGGCTCTACTTCCGGTAGCGTGAAGTCACATCCTCTACGTCAGATTAATGCACTTCTTGTTTATTCATTTTCATCTTTGGTACTTCCAAATTGCGCACCAATCCCCTCCTATGCCCTTTTTTGGCTCTACTTCCAGTTGCGTGACATCAAATCCTTCAACATCACATTAATTATTTTCTTGTTTACCGCACTTTAGCCTTCGGTATTTTTAAATTGCGCGCCAATCCCTTCCTATGCCCTTTTCGGCTTTAATTCTGGTTGCGTGACGTCACCTCCTTGACGTCACCCTAATTGACTGCCTTAAATACTTTACCCTTTGGTACTTTCAAATTGCGCGCCAATCCTTTCCTATGCCCTTTTTCTACTCGACTTCAGGTTGCGTGACGTCACATCTTTGACGTCACCGTAATTGAGATCTAGCCCAAAATGAGTTCTGCAGGCAATGGGGCCTGCTTTTACCAACTTCAGAGCCCGGTCCACATTTTTCATCACCCAATCACAAGGATATCACGCATGCTTGGTTCACAAACATTGCGTCACGTCTTCCCATTTCGATAGGGTTCATCTCCCTCTTTCTAAAATAAACAGTGCAAAAAGGGCCACAAATTCGTTTCACAACAACCGGACTTTAGAATATGGACCTCGAAACGATCGGCCCACTAGGTTACGTGCTGTGGCCCATGCTTTCACGGCGTCACACAAACTCTCTCCCATGGTAAAGAAAACGAAGGCACAGTAAAACACTCAAAACGGAGCCCCACGTGCGCAACAGTCGACCAAAGCTTGCTCCCTTGGCGGCTCCTTTTACATGACAATAATCGGAGTCCGAGACGCCACCATTACGGACCACACCATGAAGAGCCGAACCGCGTCCGTGTGAGTGCTTAATGTGCACTCTTAAATAAAGTGTTTTTCTCTGCCTCCTCTTCCGCATCCTATCCGTCACTGTTACACGTGCCCAGACATCCGTTCAGCTCCGCCGTCTCCTACCATTGTTGGCATCCAGGTTTGGAATCGTCACCGAGCCCCACTCAGCGCGCCTGCGCCGACTACTTGTCACTTTTTGTGCTCCCCATCAAGGACGAGGGCCTTATACACCCTTCAGCCTGGCAGCGTTATACTCGGGGACACTTTTTGTTGTTGTGGCTGTAGGAAGAAGGAAACGAAAATGCACAAGCCTGCTACTGGCTCTGTAGCTGAGCCACTTCCGCTGCCTTGCACAGACAGAAGAGAATATAGAGAAGAAAGAAAAGGAAGAGGGAGAGAAAGACGCGCGCCGCAACAACAGCCGTCGTCCACCACCAGCGGTGGCGTGTGCAATGACGGCCTACAACAGATAAAAATTCGGTGCCAGGCTAGCCTCCTGCCGCAAGCGGCGGTGACCCACCTGGACCAGATCCATCAGGGGGACACTTTTTCTTGGCAATGGGCGCAAAGGTAGGGAGGCGGGGCCTTTAAACGTTTCGCTCCGTCATGTAGTCCGACGGCGCGGCTTTCGGCCTGCATAAACGTTGCAGATCATTTCTTTCGTTCGCTTCGACAGCCAGCGTCTCTTGAACTTGACTCTAACCTTGTCTGGTGAAAACGCTTCAAGTCGTTTCGGAATGAACGAACCAGAACCGGAACGACCCGAACAGGCGGCAGTTGCCATCTTGTCTAAAACCCGCGACAGACATCACAGAAGAAAACGTGGTGAAACCAAGACAAGTGTTTTAGGCGTAGCAGCTTCATTTCGGAAAATCGATTCTGTTATAAAAATATATAGCGTAAATAACTAGCGCTATGATTTTAATTGGTTTTTGCAGAAACTTTCAGCTGCGTAGAAGATGGTGCGTTTTGGCTGTAGCTTTGGCTTCATTGCCAAGAAAAAGTGTCCCCGAGTATAGTTCTTTGAACGATATGCCGCCCTTCCAAACGAGGCGCTCGTTTCAAAGCTGCTCTGCCTCCAGGCGATGGGTGCAGTCGGCGTACTATGGGGCTGTCGGTGTTTGTACACAACACATAACGCTCTTTTAAAAAAATAAAAAACAAAACAAAAATCCCCTACGCGAAGCAGCGGCGAGAACAAACTGCCTGTCCCCGCGTCGAGTGGACTGCTTTCCCTCTCTCCCTACGATCCGTTAGGCCGGACCCTGCTGTAGCTGCCTCTCTGTGCGCTTCTTCCCGACTCCTGCCCGAGGGTGACCCAAAAATAGCGGACGGTCCTAATGGCGCCTCGCATATCGGCCGATCCCTTACAATCGCTTTAAGTGATCAGCGTCCGCCCTCGAGTTACGTAAGCTGAGAGGAAAACAGGGACCGAATATTTACGCAGAGGTGTCAATAATTACAGGCTTGTGTTGGCACTTGTAAGCCTATTTATTTAAGTACAGATTTAAGTACCTTCAGTGACGTCACAGTTAGCGCAGTTGTACTGCAGTCCAGGCATAGCTTCCGCTGTTCCGTTTATACTGTCCCACATCTGAAATGCCTGGGCTTTTCAAATGCACATTTGTAGCAAGGAGTAAGTGGCCTTCGAACTACCGGCCCGAATGGGCAGTTGAGACAGCTATAAGGAGAGAAAAGAAAATCATAATTTTTCAAACATCTCCAGCTAGCTGGCCGCCGCAATATTAGGCGTCGTAGAAGAGGAGGAGGAATAAACAAGTTTATTATCGAGAGTAGTAACTATGTTCGCGATACGCACGCTTCTCTCGACGGAAAAGGCAAATCGGGCACGGGACGCGCGGCAGCCCGCACTGCACGAATGCTGCTAAGATGCTGTTGGGGCATGGGTCGTATTCGTGCTTCGTTCTTTGTGTTGTGCGGTTTTAATTAGGGGTTAAATGCGTTTTCCCCGCTTAATCGCGGTTGACAATCAAAACCGCCGACCCCACCCAGTGATCGCGTGCGCTACCGAGCGCACGCCGACCACTGCGGGCCGTGCTCTTGGGAACAGAACAACAACACGTGCTGACACAGTAAACAGGCATTTAATGCTGCAGTAACAACAACACCAGCTGGCAATAAAGCTAGCTAATAATACAGGTCGTCTGACTCACCAGCAAGGCAACAGGCGAATGTTCGCCCAGGCAGCGGATTACTGCGTTGAATCTGCAATCGCACACATCTTCACTCTTCAGCACTCTTCAGATACTCTATATGTCACGCCCCGTAACAGGTTGTGCAAAGCAAAGCGACACGAACGTTGGTTCGCGGCGTGCCGGCGATCACTGAGCTGGCAGGCCTGTCCGGATTTGCCGAAAGACGTTGTTGCTGCACACACACACACACACACACACACACACACACACACACACACACACACACACACACACACACACACACACACACACACACACACACACACACACACACACACACACACACACACACACACACACACACACACACACACACACACACACACACACACACACACACACACACACACACACACACACACACACACACACACACACACACACACACACACACACACACACACACACACACACACACACACACACACACACACACACACACACACACACACACACACACACACACACACATTTTGGCAGCACATATTCTGCATTCATCAGCCCATGTTCTGAATTATTCTCAACACGAGAAAAAAGTACTGAGCAATCTCACCAGTGACGCTCCTGCATTACCTGTTCTCATTTAGCATGTCCGACAGAAAAGTATATCCACAGAAAGCAGGCCCACTGAGCGCGTGCGGTGGCGTGTGCGCCTGTGCTGTTGATTGATTGATAAACTTTATTGGGGAAATTGGGGTTAAGGGTAATGGGTTAGAAAAGAGCAGTAGTTGGGAGACGAGCATAGCTTCGCTATGTTCTTCGAAGGCACAGTGCATGCCCAGATCGTCAAACTTGCTGTTAGAGGCGCATGCGGTAATCCCAGAGTCAGTTTGTATGCTTTCCTGATTAGCACGTTTACCTTTCCGTCTTGGTTGTTTTAAGATATGGGAGACTGTAGGTGAGGCGTGGGATGACGAGGGCTGTCACTATCCGTATTGTGTCTTGTTCCTTGACCCCCTTCTTTTGTTTGATACCCTGCTTATCATTCTAGAGATTTGGTTGGTCACAGTGGTAAGAGATTTTATCGTGTGATCACGCTTGCCTCCTTCTTGTAACCACAGCCCTAGTACTCTCATTTTGTCCGTCTGAGGAATCGAGTGTCAGTTCATGATTATGTCGATGTCCAATGGTTTGTACCTGCTAGAGTGCAATCTTATGTATTGTAGTTTTTCCGCAGAGCACTGCATTCTGCTAGAACGAGCGAAATAAATTGCAT
This sequence comes from Amblyomma maculatum, assembly GCF_055883805.1. Classification (NCBI taxonomy): domain Eukaryota; kingdom Metazoa; phylum Arthropoda; class Arachnida; order Ixodida; family Ixodidae; genus Amblyomma; species Amblyomma maculatum. The sequence goes on from NC_139345.1 coordinate 168,948,358, forward strand.
AACACTTTTAAGCCCGGGGTTTAATTTATACTGGCCAAAGTAGTCACTGTCACGAGAGCATGCCTGAGCACCCGATACGAGGGACTCAACACGCATCTCAGGTTTTTATTTGCGTATTTACTTATTTGTAAAATAGTGCCATAAATTTATATTGTCGTCTTTTTTGTGCATGCCTTCCTTCCCTCAAGTTTCCTCCACTTCAGCTCGTTATTTTTCTTCCACCTCCTTTCGTTCCACGCTTCCCGGCCACCCACTTACCTTCTCCTGAGGGATTTCATTTCTCTCTTGAAACCAAACACTCTTCCTTTCTTTTACCAGCCTACACGAGGGCTGCCCCATGGGTGTCCCACAACAGTTTTATGAAAATGGGCAATGTAGTGTCCATTCTTTTTTATTTTTCTTTGGCTGCTTCTTTTATCCTCCGCTTCAGAGAACCGCTTTTTTTTTTCTTAAGCTGCGCATAATCAGTGCTGGAAGGAGCCTAAATGTCAATCTTGAGCTAATTAAAGGAAAGCCCATTCAAACAAGGCTCCGTGCGCGCATGACCAGCGTCGCCTGCGCGAACCACACTGCTTCGTCGCTAGTGCAATGTAGTGGGTCTCCGACGTCGACCGCCTCATCGTGCCAACAGTGGAGCGGCGAGACGTGGAATCGGTGGCGGTCGGATGAGTGGCGGGTAGGGGAGGTGGTAGCACGCAGAAAAGTACGGAGGGAGGCTGACGCGTGCACGCAAGAAGAGGCGGCTCGCGGCCCCGCTGGGGCCCTCTTTTTAATTCCGGCCGCGCGCCGTCCGAGAGGCAAGAAAAGGCGAGCCGGTCGATGCTGCCGCCATCGGCTCGACTGCTGCTGTTACTGCTGCCCGCGACTCGGCGGCATGGCTTTCCCAGAAAAGGGCATTTCTCCTTTTATCATTCTTTTTGCTTCCTTCGATGGCTCCACTCCTTCCTCTTGGCCGATGCCTCCAGCGGTGCCCATCCGCCGAGTATTTGCAGGCCCTCACCCGTCCTCCCTTTGCCTCATCGAGGAGATCCCGAGCGATCCAACCAAGACCGAGCGACCGACCCAACGGCCGGTCGAGGAGACTGGGCTTCTTGCTGCTGCTCTTCTTGCTGCCGCCCTTTTACGCCCGGCAGCGGCGGCGTCGTCTCTTCTGGGCTCCCCGCGGAACCCTTATATCCCTCCCATGCTGCCGCCGTCACTCTGGGCCCCGCAGCGTCGGCCGCTCCAATGCCGTTTTCTTGCTTTTCCTGCAGCGGCTCCTCTTGGCCGGCTTCGTGCCGCCTTTTGTGTTGCGACAGGTCAGCGGAAATGCCGGGCCGGTTGCAGCAGCCGCTGCGGTTGCTGTGCCGGGTCGTCTCTGTACGAGCGGCGAGTTTTATCGGGCGAGGTGCTTTACTGCTGCCGCTGTCTCTCCGAGTCCGTTTCTCGTGGGTGGCGGTGCCCTGTGCGACCCTTGCAGCCTTCGCACAACGTATAGGAAATTTCGTAGCATTATTTTACTGATCGGCTAAGAGGGGCAACGGTACCGTGTGACGTCTTTCGTGCGCATAATTATACAGTTCAAATAGTGAAGTCGTTTTTTTTTTTTTTTTTTTGCACAAAAGCAAGGAGGAATAGTTATTACGTGGAGCGGCTTTCTAAGCGTAATATTTTTTATCTTTTTCAGACATTACAGTTTTTCTGTACCTTTCTACTCCAGTTATCTTCCTGTTCTGTGTTTGCAGAAAGCTGCTCAATTAGTCTTATTTGTAGTCATGACTCGTCAATAACCCCTGTTAATATACTTTGATGGCTCGAATTATGGAGACTTTTTCTGCGGACCAAACGCTTTCAATGTATTTACCCCGCGTTAATATAGAAACTTGTTGCCAGGCAAAGGGAAAATGGACAGAGCATACTGGTACCCGTGTGCTCTGTAGCTTTAATATGGAGCACCAAATCTCTACTGCCTTAACCAACTATTCAATTTTTCACGTCAGAGTGCAGCAATTAAAAAGTGCGAATGACTGTGGGATGACCACTCTTGTGTTCCTAGGCCTAACAGTGAGGAGCTGCCCCAGTCGATTCTACTTGTCATTTTCTTCACATTATTTTGAGCATAAGGTGACTTGAGATAACAGTGTTGTTGGCCCCAAGTGACTTCTGATTTAAACTTCACTGCCCAGCACTGTGAAACAAAGTATAAAGCGTGATCAAACTGAGTTTTCTTTTTGCAAGTTTTTTCGCGATACGCAATTACGAACGACTCGCATTGTGAACAATTGTTCTGGAAGCATTGTGTCAATATTAACAAGATAAGACCCTTATATGCTCTGTGAAGTTCGGCTTCACTCTCGTATTTTTCTGAAGCTAGTCTGTAGACTTGCACGCGCCATATTTTTTTTGCATATCTAGCATGTAAAATAAAGCAAGAAGCGTCACCAGAAGCTTACTGCAGTGCAGAGGATTTCCTTCCTTGCGCATTTATTCTACAAAAGGGGTGTATCAGCTGTCAGAGATTAAGGGCCATGGTGAAACAAATTGCTCGGCTCAAAAAAGTCTCCTACCGTTACTGGTGTACAAGCATTAGGTAGAATTATATCATTATTTGGCATTGTTTCATTATATGCCGTTTAAATGAACTAAAATTAGCGTGACCATTGTTAAATGTTCAGAACTTGTCATGATATGATCGGCCCAATTTAGCATTACTGATTTTTAATGCGTAAGTTTTTTTTTTTTTTCTTCTCTGTGCGGGCAAGTGACGGCGAAATGCTCGAATTTCGTAACGTTTATCCGGCGTCTCCAGCACCTAGGCACTAACGGATAACGTTTGCTGGTGGCAAACTTTTCGAACTAAACAATCCGCGGTCAATGGAATCGCATTCTCCCTGCTCCACCCTCTCGCTCCAGTCAGTTTAACTAAACACTGTAGTTCAACCAAGCCTCCGGCGCTCGAATGCGCGCTTTATCTCTGCATCGCCGCTCATTTCTCTCCCAACTGCTTCAAAACGGCAGCGCTGTTAAGCGCCGCCGGTCCACAGTGACAAAGAACACGCTAGACGCGCACAGCGCCCGGAGCTTCCGCGCACGCCTTTCTTCGCGCGCTATTCAGAGCGCGGCGAGCCCTCGGTCGCCGAAGCGGCGGCCCAGCGCAGTTGCGCGCTTTTCGCCGGTTCCACGACGCGGCCCGCTCGAAACTTTTCTTTCTCGCCTCCCCCTTCTTTCGCTCCCTCCGCTTTCCCGCACCGCCCCACGAGCGCGCGCTTCGCTCGAGGGAAATTAGGCAGCGCGCCGCCCCGCATGCCTGCAGCTGCCGCCGGCTCAGATTAGCGCGACAAATTGCACGCGCGCGCGTGCTCTCGGGCCGGCCGACTCGGCGAGAGGCTCAGCAGCGGCGGCGCAGACCGGCCCGGCTCCCCGGCGCGCCCCTGCGAGTCCCGCAGGACGGCCTTTATTGGATTCGAAAAAGACTCCCAGATATGAAGACAGAGGGGGCCGTCCGTGGAAAGGAGGAGAAATTCTACGACAGCGGTTGCTCACGACGAAGAGTTTTGCAAGGAAATAAAGAACAAAAGAAGGACGCCAAACGGCAGCGGCCTCTGGGCTAATCACAAACTGCGGCGGGGTCGTTCGACGCCGCGGACAGCCGGGGCGAGAACAAGGGCGTCGGGCGAGCGAGCGAGCGTACGCGCAAATCTACGCGCGCAGAAAACGCGCTGGAATCGATTAGCAATACCGAGCGCGCGCTGCTGGCGTTGTTGCTGCTGTTGCAGCGTGCCTACGCCTCCGAGCCAGCGTGAAGCGCCCTTCTCTGCAATAGCTCTTCGTCGCCGCTTCTCCCCTCGTGTACTTGTCTTGCTTCCTCTGCTGCGAACGCTGCCTCTATCGAGATCGCGCCAACTCGCGCGGCGACGTCTCCTTTTTTTTTCGCCGACGGCGCGCTTGCCAGACGCCTTCTCTTACGATGGCAGCCCTTTTTTTTCTCATGCTTCGCAGCAGCCCTCTTGAGACTTGAGCCTCTATATCGAACCGAGCGCCGCTCGCTTGAGTTTCTATTATTACTTTTTTTTTGCACAGCTTTTTTTCCGCCTTTGAAGGGGCTTCCGCGACGCTCCAGCATCGCGCCTCCGCTGGAAGCTTCAAAAGACATGATTATGAAATGAAAAACAGGTGAAAAAAAGCCGAGAGGGATGCCCTCTCCGTTCTGCCTCATCTGCTTTTCATTTCATAACCACGTTTTTTTTTTTCTTTATGCATGTGCCTCGCTCGACCACTCGCACCTTCATTTCTTTGCCTCAGTCTCGCTCCTGTTTGGGTCCTCCTCTCTTTTGTTTCCGCCCTCCTGGACCCCGTACGGTTCGTCTTCACTCTCTGTGCCCGCGGAAATTGCGTCGCTTGTTATCTCTCTCACTTTGCTTTTCCTGGAATAGAACGGATTACGTTATCCGCATTGTTTTGAGGAAGCAGTGCTGTACATACGTGCGATTACACAACGTTTTGATATAGCCCGGAGCATTGTTAAAGTAAAAATCCGTCACTAAGCTGTTTCCCTAGTGTTAAGAATGAGAGACGGCATTCTTCCCGCGCCTTTGAATAGTGGCCTTGAGTTGAGATTAACGAAACATAGGAAAAAAAAATATTTTTATAAATATATATTTCTCCTCATATTCGTCCTACGAGTGTTAGAAGTTTCTATACCTACTCGCGAAAAGGTACAGTGCTGCATCATGAATCGCATTCATTATACTTTAATTTTTAGCATGTGATGAACGTAAACTTGTGTCTACAGTGGAGACGTAACAATTGAAGCGTCCGAGGAATGCAGCTACAGTGGGATGAAAGGGCAGGACAAAGGTTACAGCCAGTGGAGAAACTCGTCGTAGGTACATCAAGGAATGTTACTTCTGCTTGACCTCGGATCGCAATCCAATCTCGGTGCAAACGAGGAATGACTACACGTTTTATTTCTTCAAGTCGAGGTCACCAGAAATCCTACTGAAATATAAATTTGTACCTTTCCTAGCTACTTATGCAGCGGAGGGTTATGCAAGGCTTATCGAACACAACAGATTCTTTTCCATTTTAATTCCTTGCTACTCTACTTTTATGTTTGAATCATGCTAGACAACCCTTCGTTCAGATCGACCAGGAAGTCGAACGGATACGTACAAAGGTCTCCTTCTGCCCCACTGCACTTTCCGAAGCGAACTCAACAACAACCTGCACTTTCACCACATATGACATGAACGTATACATCAAAGGCGAACAATACACGAATGTCGCAACTGTCGGCAACATTGGTTCTGGTTTCGACTGGACCGCTATGTTTGACTCTCGGCTCGTAAATCAGGCTGTGATACCCGTGTGCGGTTTGCAGTCTACAGATAGAGTGATCCACAGTTGACTTCGAGCTTTTCAGAGGACGATAGCGGTAGTTTTCTTAGGTAGCTGTCAGCCGTAAAGACTTATTTCTTGCTTGGTTTTGTTTGTAAAGTATATAATTATTCTGCTGTACTGTGCGATCATCTGGATGACACTATCATTCGCCACATAGGACAGAGGTCTTTTCACTCCATAACAAATGCGCGTAGTTCGAGACCACGTCCAATCTGAAGCGCTGCCGCGGGGCGACAAAAACCACGGTGTTGTTTCGTTATCATGAGTACTGCATATCTTCTGTTTCAGAGGTTGTTTGCAGCGCTGAGAAGGTTATAAGGTCGATCTGGGCCAAATGAGTATGACGAGCGTTGTATTAGTATGGTCCTTCCTGCCACGTTTTTTGCACCAATGGCCAGCACGGAGGGCGCGCCATCATCCTGATTCGCCCAGATCGGCCTTATCTAGCTGCCGCTTGTACAGTGAAGCTTAGCATGGATCGTGGGATAGAATTGCGATGGTAGATGTCATGTCACATTTCGATGGATGTGATCGAGATGCAACTTATGCGCGGGTGCGTGCAGTGCGATGTCAGCGTTCGTGAATAAGAACGTATACCTCAGAGTCGGTGGTCGAAACTTTCGACCACCGACTCTGTGGTGGTCGGAAGAGTGTCGCCACAGTGGAAAGCCCCGTACTACGGGGCTTTCCACTGTGGCGACACTCTCCTTCTTTTCTCTCCTTCCTGCGCTTTTTCGTTTTTCACAACCGCGCCACCGCCTTCGTCCGGGTGACCACTCCCTGGTCTTAACGTATCTTGTGGACTTTTGAAGTGCGTATGCGCGAGCTCATCCAGAACTGAATTCCGCATAAATGCGAAGACCATTGCCTTTTTGCACGCCTTTTGCACTAGTCTGTCTGTCTGTGAAGCCCCGTCTTTGCGCCGAGGACGGTAGCACATAGGCCAGGGTCACGGAGCATTTGCCTGTCTGCAGCGCGCGCTCCTTTTTGGAGTCGTCCATAGCTGTATCGTATATATACAACAAGCAGTTCACGAAATCCTTGTCACGTGGGAGTAGAGTGAGGCGTTGGAAAAGCAGTTTTCGGATGCGGACCCGCCTTTTTTTTTTCTCTTCTATTTCCCGGCGGAAGCCCCTCCACTCTCCCGCCTGCCGTGTCTTGCGTCTGCACAGGCGGGGCAAGCACGCACTGGTAACGACGCGCGCGCGTGTGCGAGCATGCGCCTGTGCGGCGCCTGCTGCTACAATCAACCGCACACACCGCCTCGGCAGAGACTCGCCCTGCGACGCGTGCAGCCACCGGCGCGTGGGCGGTGGTGGCAATCAATGGATCCAGCTGCGCGGCTGCTGCGTTTCGAGGTGCAGCCTTGCACTTTGGGACAGTCCTCCGCTTGCCGAGTCTCGCCTTTTGTTCATGCGCGGGTGACAGTCACCGCGACAGGGCTGATCGGAGGAGGCAAGCTTCACGCCTGTCACTCAAGGCTAGGCGCGCGTGTAATTAGAATACGGCGGCGTACGAGCACGGGATGCTCAGTGAATTCTTAGTGTGCACTGAACTTTACCGAGAGGTCACATCCGTAGCAGGTACCAGCACGATTCACCACGGCTGAATCGTATTAAAAACGACATCATGAAAATCGGTCGACGCCATTTGCGGCGCGCTTTATTATTATTATATTTTCTGAGGGGCGAAGCACACTTTTTCTAAAGCCGATTAACGTTGCTTGTTAAGTGATCGCTGCTAATATAAATATTTTCGTCGAGGTTTGTTTCCCACTTACGTCGATAAAATTACAAGGGTTCAACGCTGCTGAACCAAATATTGAGCGAGGGCATTAGCTGCGGGGTACCGAGCGTTCTCCTTTTCTCCTTCCTCAGTCCACATATAAAGTCCCGCTTTAACCAAGCCCTATGAACGTGCCTTAGTGGCCTATAGGGGTAACGTGAATGCCGGGGTCCTAGCAGGCTGATTCTGACATAACCGTCCCACGTGTTTTTGTGTCACGTGAGTTGTGACGTCACGCACTGCGCCGTGGCGGCGACTACGCTACGCCGACCGCTTGAGTTGGTCGCCTAGCTCTCACCCTAGCGTCACGCGGGGTGTGACGTCACAGCGTCACGTGGGTGCGGCCGCGCTACGCCGACCGCTTGAGTTGGTAGCCCAGCTCTCACCCTTGTGTCACGTGGGGTGTGACGTCACAACATCACGTGGGTGCGGCCGCGCCACGCTTAAGGCTCGAAACCTAGAGTAGTATTGATTTCGCAATAAAATATTGTTGTCTACCTGTAATGCTCCCAATCAAATCAGCGGGCCTAAAATTCGCACTATACATACCGCCACTGCTGTATGCCTTCGCTACCGTCGCGGAAGAAAGCTGTTGTTCGGATCCGCCGAAATCGCTAACGCTGCGCTCCAGTCACATCACAGCTATCCGCAGGAACAAACAAAATACGTGTAGTGAAGCACGGAACTAAGTCTACCTTGGATATTCAGGTTGTCATTACAACGTCAGGAATACCACCGGAAACCGCGGAAGATCAAGGTCTTATTGATTCCTGTGGAACTCATACTATATACAGGGAAGCGACGCAGTGCTGGCCCAAACCATTACGGGATGCAAACTGGACAGGGCAAAGTCTCTTTGTATAATAATGTTTGATTACCTACTGCGCTTGTCTATATATATATGTTCGCATGGCACGAAAACAACGAAAGCCCGAATTGCCGCTGTGGATCATATAGATTCAGATATCTCGTGGTGTTCAGTCCGAACTGTAGCGCGGGCCAAGCGGTGCGTGAAGCGCGCATATTCACAGTGCCCGAAGCTGAACCACAAGCACTGTGAAGAAAAAAATTAAGCCGCGAAAAAATGAAACTCGGCCCTTAAATGGAAAACGCTTTCAATTTGGACTGCGAATTTCGCGACGGTATCCGCGGGCGTTGCTGTACTCGAAATTTTATCGCTCACATTGTATACGTTATTGATCATGTAGAATTATCGACCACGCACCAAACTGTTTTTAGAAATACGCGTCAACATTTTGAGTGGTTCGAAGCCAACAACACCCGCTGAAGCGTTCATCTAGCCATGTTGTAGCCATGCCTGTTGCTTATTCCTGCGGTGAATCGCGACACATCGGCTCGGCCGAGGGAGCGGAAAAGAAAGCGGTAGTTGACAAAAACTCTCATGGCAGTGCTCCCGCTTGCAACTCCTGCCTGTCTGTAACCTGAGTGAAGATCCTCCGATATGACCAGTTTTAGTAAGAGTGCGTGGGCAATGGTCGTGTGCAGAGTCCCGAAACAAAACGCTCGCGTGTATACGGTGGGGCGGTCCCCGGAGGACGAAAAGCGCGCGCTCCGTTTCCTTTCAGCTTATTTTTCAACACACGCATGGTGTGCGGTGAAAGGCAGGAAAGCGGCCGAAAAATAGCTGGTTCTAACGCGCTGATGCTGTTAGAAAGCACAGTTTTTGTGGCTGTTCCTGTTGCCTCTCACGAGTCACGACACGCGAACAACCACTCGCACGCCGCGTGTGATGTAGCGCCACTTCTTCTGGAGCAGCCTCTCGACGTTTTAACTGCCAGTCTGTCGCGCTGTGCATTGGATGCTGTCGTCCTTATCAACGTCAATCTGCCTATATCACAATGAAAACCGTACCCTGAACCGAAATGCAGGTGATATAGAACACCTAATTCGCATACATCCTAACTACCTTAAGGGCCCCGTTGTGGTGGCGCAGTGGTTAGGGCGCCCGGCTATATGTAGGATATTGCCAGGTGTTCACAGCATGACCCCTCAAACTTTCTGTAAGATGTAGCCCAAAAATAGCCCAAAACAGCGAAACCAAAAGACTACATAGAATTAGGGTGCACAATTTATTTCATTTATTGACAGTTTTTGTTGAAATGGAAAGAAGCAGGATCTTCTTTGGGGGAATTCACAGTTGCGCATTCACACTTCCCTCCAGGACCTAAGTAGCTAGACAATCCCCACACCGTTAATCCTCTATTTCACATATACAGAGGTGGTATTCAAACACTCCAACCTCTCTCCCTGAGTCATCATGAAGTGGACTGGATACATATATTCCTGGGTTTACTTTGAAGGGAGAACTTTCAGTCTGCTCGTTTCTTCGAATGATGTCAGAATGGCAGACCTTCCTTTTGCAAATCAAGCCTTGCAGAGAAGCCGAGTTCCACACGTTTTCCATTAAGCTGCTTGGCCACTTTAACGCGATCGGCAAAACCGGGAAGCAGGGAAAAGAAGGAAACAAGCCTTTGTGCACCTCAGCCTACCGACCCCATCATGTCATGTACGAAGCCCCCATTCACCATCCGCACCCTAATTCCCTAGTCGGAACAATCCTCTATTCCAACAGGCCATAAGTGCAAAGGCCACGACTGTGCAAGTCACAATTATGCTGCGCTAGTGGTCAGGGAGTCCATTTCCGGCAGCCGAAATATAATGCCTAGAATATATACTGGCAGTATCTTCTAGGAAAGAAAAGGGCGCTAGTTGCCACTCCTGTACCAAAATAGCCTCCTTTATGCCTGTACACATAACTTGGCGGCCCACCGCTAAGCTTGCATGGAGAAAAGGCCTTTTAAATGGTTTGGACATGTCAAAGAAAAATACAGAATAGCCCAGAGATAGCCAATCAACAATATTTCCCGCCAACCACAACATAAAGTAGCTCAACTTGGCAACCCTGCAATACCTTCTAGCCACCAGTACTGTGCCCAAAGACGAGGGATCGATTCTCGGCGGCGGTGCCATGTCTCAGCGTGGACGCCGGAAATTCTTCGCAATCGGGGACCAATGACAAGCCACGCATGGACAGCTTTTTCTGCAGTACCCGCCGCCATAGGTGCAATTCGTTTCCGCGAAGGCAAGAACTCCTCTCTTGTTCCCTCGCATACCTGCGCCGTTGTTCTTTTTGCCTCCCCCTCCCTCCTCAGTAAGTTCCCGTCGCCGCTGAATAGGATGCGTAAAAGGGACGATCACTTAAAGGTCCACGGAAACGGCCCCCAAGAAACCACTGATAAACGTGTTCAGTGTGTAGAACACATCCTTTTGAGCATTAACGCAAAGTTTAACTCCTTGGAACAAAGCCAGCGATTTATTATTAATTTTTAAAAACAGCGTTTTTTGAAATTCGCGGGCAGAGAGATTGTCGCTTGGCGGTGTCGCATGGAACTATTTCCTAGTCCCGTGACGTCACGGGTCGGTTGACTGGCAAGGCTTGCTAGAAGCTGCCATTCGCTGCGGTCACTGCAACCATGACGTCACGGATACACTTCCGGTAGCTGCGAAAGTCGCCTGCTCGTGCGCTGCTCGAACTCTGTGCGGGCTGTTACACAGCTCGCCGCCCTTATCGGTTAGGTGGCCATTGCCCATTAAGTGCAACAACCGAAGCGACGCAGGGATCGGCAGAACGAAGCTGCATTTACAAATATATTATTTATATAACGTGGTTTCAGGAGTATCGGAGTGTCGTCCGACGAGGCGTCAACAGCACGGTCAAGCACCGCACGATGGCAGCACCTCCTCGACCGCCGTAAACATCGCCGTTGTGGCCCCTCCTCCCGCATACCGTTCGCGAACGACACGGCGGATCGTTAGCACCGATGTCCGAAATAAAGCGTGCTAAAATTTGTTAGCATCTGGAATACTGAGCCGAATATCAAGTATGAAGCCCTCGTGATGATCGCTGACCAGCAGCAAATTGCTGGTAAGAGCGATAGCCGTGATACAAGCTAGTTTCTGCTCAAGCCAGCTGCCGCTGGTGCATTTCGGCTGATCCGATCTGCTCGTACTAGATCTGCGATTAATGCGTCGGCAGAGTTAATCCTATAATTATTTTACTATGGCAGGATAGGAATGACTATAAGGAAGATTCATAAGTAGACGATTTACGACAGCGTTGATCATGTTCCAAAGCGTCGACCGCCGCGGCTTCGAAGCGAAACAGCAGGCCTAGCAACGACTAGGGACGGTCACGCACGGCGCCGGCGTTCGCCGCGCTCGCACGTTCCACCCCGCGGTAATTGTGTAACGTACCTCAGCCTGCTCGCGGCATCCCGTGCTGCAAGCGTTGCAAACTCGTGTACTTTCATAGCTAAGACCGCGTATTTTTTGACGTTCTGCTCAGCAAGCCGTTCAAACGATACTGTAGGCAAGACAAGGCTTCAGTACGCAGTCGCTGCGCTGTCGGCCGTAATCGAAGACGTCGGGCGGCACCATAATCTATACATCGATCCTTCAACGTGATACAGTGGGCAAATGAATAACTGTGAAGCAGACCCGCTCGTACGTTTCGCGCACTCGGGCGCCGACGAGTAGCTTCCGTCAACAGACGCCGTCATAACCTCGGTTAACGCCGCAAACCGAGGTAGTCAAGCTCGGTTCGCGGTAACCGCGGTTAGTGGTGCAACCATGGTTTGGTCCGCCGTGTAACATAGGATAACCACGGGTTCGCGGTTACACTAACCGTCGCTGCGCGAACTGGCGAACTCCTCAGGCGTGTGCAAGCGAGGACGGGTTGGCGGAGTACGCCAGCGAGCGAGCGCGCGGCAACCGGAAGTTCGTCGAAGGGGCGTATGTCTGGGCGGAGCTTTGAACTTGCTTGTATTCTTTGTTTTTTTATGGCTCCCTTCGGCGTACGAGTTGAGAGGGAAAATTGGAAGGGTCATTTTTAATCGCCGATATCTCTGGTGTTGCAGAAGCTAGATCGAAAATTTTTGCGGGAGAATGATGGATGGTTCAATAACTATCAGTGTTATGGCGTTGTTTACCCTTCTTTGTGACCCCTTTCTGGGGACCTTTAAAGGCCCACTGTCCCCCCTTCGGTCGAAAATATTTGCTTCCCCGGTGACTGTGAGACTTCGCCCCTGGAACGCAAGGCAGCAAAATGTTTTTGAAAAGAGTAACTAATAACGAAGTTACAGCCACCACAATCACCCGATTCTATCCTGCCTCTCTCCTTCCGTTCCCTTGCAAAGGTTTTTCACTCTCCTGCCCGAGATCGTCTAGCCTCCGCAATACAAATTCCCCTTCCTCCTCCGCGTTTGGCGGGAGGTGGGGCGTGGCTCTCCGCGAGCGCGAAATAAAAAAAAAAAAACGGTCGAGGGAGCGCGCGCCGCTGGATTCAGTCTGGCCGTGGCGAGGGAAAAGCGCGCTGCGAGCGGTAGACACCCATCCTTCTGCCGTCAGTCAGCGAGACGGACCAATGGACGTCGTTCCCGGTACGTACGTCATTATCGGGGCCCGTCGGGCCAGCGCAGGGAGCGGTGAAGCTGGCTTCTCAAAGGAGAGCATGAGGGAGCTTTGAATTGTATTTTCGATGCTTTGCGGCGCGCGTGTCGCTGTAGAATTTTGCACAGACTATCTCCGGTACCTGATCGAAACACTGGGCTGCTTTTCTTAAAAGGGCCTTCCCTGGACAGTGGCCCTTTAAGAGGAGAACACAGGACAGGCGCAGCTACGGCTCTGAATTCAGCTACGGACGGGAAATAATTGTTCGACCTTTCATGATCCGTCCATGCCTTGGCTTGCAGACGCCACTTCGCATGCCGTCGTGTGTTTGGTGACGATCTCCTACCTGCTCCGAGCGACGACGCCAAAAGACGAGACGCTGACGCGACGCCGGAAAAAGGCTGCAATGTGGATAGGCCTTTAGTATGGCGTCTCAACTACGCTAAAGCGTCCCTCTTTCTTTTCTTCTTCCAATTTTTTTTTTTCTCTACCGTGGGAGCAGTCTAGCCAGGGTTTTCTCGAGCAGCCAGACGTGGCTAGGACACTTGCGTGGGAGCGACGCGAATTCTTTCACTTATTGCGTTTTCTACATAATGTACATACAAAGCTCCCCCGGTACTCCCTCGCTATCAAGCTCCCCTCTGTACTTCTCGCTATTCTCTCTGTATCCCTTTTCTTTCCTGTCGACCACAGCTCGGGCGCTTAAGAGTATTCTGATTTGCCGCGGCGTTCAATATCTTTTCTGTTTTATTTAAATAAACCACTACCACCATCAAAGGAGAGATTGAATGGCTTGGCATATATAGACGCCTAAATGCCCATTACAAGTGCAACCGTGACCTCCAAAGTGCTATTCTGTACGTACCACGAATGCAGGACAGAGTCTTAAACTTTCTCGAAATCCCTGCTTACTCCCCGAGCACATTCCGAGCGTTTCTTCTTCTTTCCTTTTTTTGCCAGGCTAGAGCCGCCTCGGTATCGGATCGTGCCTGTGGCGCAGCCGAATGTTTTGCATACCAGACGAGTGTTACGTCGTGCACGGTATCATCGCAGCTGCGATGCATGCCTGCATTGGAAGCTTCTTTCACACTCGCGAAGACGATCTAATGCAGCTCCAAACAGAATCACACAATTATTGCTGCGCGGCGCGTCTGTGAACCGTGAAATTTGCTTATAGGTATATACTGAACTGAACGAGGCGCGTAGACGGACTTGTTGCTACTTTTGCTCAGAATGGAGAAACAAACAAGATAACTGCTAGCAGAGGGAACATATATGATAGTAGTACCATACAAGTTATTTCTCTGTGCGCGTTTTTTGAGGCGAAAGCTTCACTTCGAAGCGCCAGGTTACCGTGCCGCCTGCCGTGCAGCCTGCGCCTGGCACGGTATGCCAGGCGCAGGCTGCAACTGCGCATGCGGACCAGCTTCTTCTTCCCTTCTTGTGTCTGCTTCTTCAAGTCATTATTCTTCTTCTTGGCGTCTTCCGAAGCTTCTTGCTCCATTTGACCGACTTCTTCTTCTGTAAATAAAGACCTTTACCACATGTAACCATTAGAAAAGAAGCTTTCGCTTACATACTAAGTTTAATCTAGCGAAACCATCAGAATTTTTTGCGCGGTTTCGGTGAAATGCACCAGAGCGGGCGCTCAACAAAAGTTACTTCAAAGACCAGTTACCACCTGTAGCCAGCTCATAGCCTTGCGTCCGTATAGGGAGGCGCATAATAGCTGCTCGCTGCTGAATGATTCGTATATTTGTTTTTCCCTCCGAGTGTGTACAGTGACCGCAGCAGAGTGAATAGCGTCATTCGCCGCGGAACGCGCTGCGGTTTGTTACAACTTAAAAAAAAAAAAAAAAAAAAAGGGCGTACGGGAGGTGCGAGAGAGCAGTTCTCTATGCCTTCAATGGAGAGCGTGTAGTTCTAGACCCTCAGCTGTGCGAAGTTTTTCCGCGACGAATTCTAAAGAAGCCGTGCGTGCACAGTTGGTCGTAAAGCATCCGCAATGTCTCAGAAAGTAAAGTCAAACCGGCATTTTCTCTCCATTCACGTTTAGCGAAGAGTCCTTTGGAAACAAGCTGCGTTTCGCCGCCCTATCTGGCACATACAGAGCGGGAAGCCCGACAGCTGAGGAGTTCTGCTTTTCTGACGCGATGTCGTCTGGCAGCAGTCTTTTAAGGACCCAGGGACGTGTAGCTATTATTTTTGTTTTTCTGCGCAGGAAGGGTTGTGAGGGGGTTGAGGTGTAGGAAAGGGGAGGACACATAACTGGACACCAGGGGAATGATTTACGGCTCGGACTTTCAGCGTTCTATGTGTTCAGGACGCGCGTACGATGGCAGGCGTGTTGCGACAGACAGCAAACTGGGTGTCGACTCTGCGGCGCGACAAACGAAACAAAAGCGGCCTCGCGCTTTCAGGTTCGCGTGCTCGCTCGTAAAGGCGAAGAAGTGTCCGTGAGGGACAGGACGGCGGCGGCGCTTGTTGGGCATCCTGCCAGAGCACGAAAGGGGTCCTCAGACGACAACACAGAAGCCGCGTGCTGCATTTTACCTCTCGCCTTCGCGTTCGATCCCGATCGCAGCTCAAGGCCTGAGGCGTTCGAGCACTCGCGTTGTCTGGCTTTATTCCGCGCTCGTCGTCCCAAGCGGCTCGGCGGAACCGCAGGCAGTTTTAATCGTTGCGTGGCTGGCCGCTTTACTATTTCTGCCTCTTACGACCCGCAAGGTGGAATATGTTCAGTCTAGGTCGCCTGTCGCTTTGATGCTAGGCATCTCCTCTCGCCCTATGTTGAGGCTCGAGTGATTGTACTTGACACCAAAATTTTTCTTGTGTTTACGCTTTTCTGTTCGCTATTATCGTCTGCAGTGTTCTGTTCGAATCTGGCTCAGTAATCGAGGTTATATTCATAGTGCACGCTAGTGGCATTTGGCCACATATGCCAGCCACAGAGGAAGCTGCTTCTGGTTCGGTCACCGAGGCCAGAATTAGGGTGCGCCTATCCATGCATCTCGTAGTTCTTCCCAGTGATCAACTTTTTCCATAGTAGCGCGCGCAGAGAAACATTTGCATCCTTAAAGCGAGAGAACACTGGACTTTCGACATGAAATGTTTTTCGCCGCAATGGTGAGATTGCTGTCTACAGTGTTTGATTCCATATCGGTTTCGGTAAAAACGCCGTATAAAAAGCTTACCGCGAATTTTTTTATCAGTACGTAGTAATAAAAAGAATAAGGATAGCTTTAGTCAATAAAGAAGTGCAATCGATAATGGACATCTTGGACGATCTTGAGTGGTTGAGCAGACGTGCTTCTATAATAATGCGAGCTTTTCACAATTAAAGGATAACTTCAGCTCGACGCAAGCAGCTGCCATTGCGATTTGCACCGCTGTAGATTTAGCACCAAGTAAACTCTGGAACGCCCCTGGTCCCGAGATCTCTAGACAAACATGCTCCCCTGTGCGCATGAAAATCGATCCTAGCTGAAATCATATAGAATCCACAATCGAATGTAGCAGGATTGAACAAAACGCCGTTTAAAAGCATATATGATACGGCGTGCGTGTAGAAGTGATTACACACATCCAGTCGCTAACCGCGTAGTCCCGCACAAAGCAATACACACAATTTTTGTTTATTTTGTTCTTTTGCACAGATGCGGCTGACAGCGTCCATCCTGCCAAAAATCGCCGCCCTGTGTCAGGCACACTCATACCGCATACACAGATAACAGCCCCCCCCCCCCCCCCACACACACACACACACACACCAGCAGAGCCGATAAAAACGAATGCCGACGGGCGCTGCCGCAGCGTTTATAGCGGGGTCTGTTATCGCCGAACCCGGGCCGGCCGCAAGCACTGGTGCGTCGATGGTGCTACACGCGCTGTGGCTCCTGCCTCGTGACCGCGGCAGCAGCAGCAGCTTTCTCCCGGGAAAGCAATCAGCTGCTGCCGGGGCTAATCTTTGGTGCCCCGTGTGTGCACGCGGCTCCAGATGCGAGGCCCCCCGCGATAACGGACCCGCGGTGTACGGAGGCCTCATAACGCTGTGCGAAAAGTGGATGCGGTCGACGAGCGAGCTTCCAGCGACTGGCCGGAGTGGAGTCTCCTGAAATGTGCCGCCCGCGGTGACAGCTTGCGGCGCTGTTTTTGCGCAGTTCACAACTTCACATACACAGTAGATACTTCGCAGCCACGACTGTGTCGGGCATATATAGTCACGCGCGAAAATGGTTTTGGTTAGCAATGCTCGTCGATTAGGGAAATGCCTTGACTATCCGTGCAAGCCATCCACAGTGAATACTGATAATTATTTTGCCCCTGTTAATAGTATAACGACAAACGATATGGCCGACGCGCAGCTGTAACTGTAACATCATATGAACACTTCCCGCAAACAGCTCAAGTAGTTCTGTTGCACACCCGCAGGTAGGTTTTTCCATCTCGGGTGGGCCCTTGGTGCAAGGCCCTTTTCCTAAGCACTTGACCCCGGAAGAGCGCCCCATGTACCAAGAAGACGAGGTAAATCTTGTACCCGTATCGAAAACCGATGGGTGCCCGGCAGCACCAGTGATCGAGCTCGCCGCCTTCCGGATACAGTGCGGACGCTCTAAAGGACGGTTATGGGCACTCTCCAGTTTATTCCAGAAGAGCGAAGCGCTGGCTTTCGTTGCCAGCTGTCCATACCGTACGTCATGTGCCAGAAAGAGGCTTCTTAACTGCAGTTTTGAGCATCTTTCGTCCGTTCGTCGGGGGCAACTATCGTATCTAAAGCATCAACAGCGTCTGGTCGCTACTGAGAAAACGCGGCTCTCAACTGTAGATTATGGCATTTAACGCAGAAAGTTGGGCGAGTTGGTGTTTAGATTCAGCAGACATAGTTCTAGCACTTTAGGCAGGGACGATTGGAGAACGTTTAGCGTTATTTGTGCCTGTTTTTCCTTTCGTCCCTGTCTAAAGCGCTAGAACTATGTCTGTTGAATGTAGATCATGGACTGTAAACGATACAGCTCTATTCACAAACATTGCAATCATAAGCGGCTGCCTATGGGCCCGGCCGGTACGCTGGTATGGAGGCACCCCTGCTCCGGAACAAGTGGCGCTACCTCCCGCGTGGCGCTCTCGTAACGGTTGTTTGCTCGTCGGCGAGAGGCGGCGGAGTACGAGAAGTGTACGCTTCTCGGCAGCAGACGTGTTAGAATGAAACTTTTTTCGGTCATTTCCGGCCTCATGCCACACGCGCACATAATAGACATATTCACCATGTGTGTGCGCGCAACATAAACCAAAAGCAAAGCGAAGAAAGCCGCTACCTGCCGTCTGGTAGAAAGCCGCCGGCGCTTTGGGCGCAGTCCATCGTCGAGGCGAGATCCCTTCTACTGGCAGCTCTTCGCTTTTTAAGTACGAATTCTGAGTCCAAGCAATTAGGACTTTGAAAGTAAGAAGATAACAAAAACTAAGCCAGTGTGCAATACGCACCACTGTCTTTTCCCGTCGGTGACAATGTATGTGCAGACGGCATGCTAGCCCATAAGCGAGAGCCGAGTACAGCTGGGCACCGTCGGTCAATGGAAAGGGCCTTGAAGAAAAACAAACAAAACAAATATATCTTCTACAGGACGGGACGAGCATACGTTGTATCCGAAGGTGTGCGCTAAGCCATGCGTGGTTTTTAAACGCTCGGCATTTCTGCCGCAGTTTTTATCTTTTACTCGGCGCGTCGAAACCAGTCGAGACTTGCGACAGTTGCAGTGCCGGAAAAACAGGGATGGCTGAGCAAGCTCCGCAGCGCGTGCTCTTCTGTGGATTTCGGACAAGCGAGAGTGTCGAGACTTATTTTAGGAATAACTGCTTGGTGTGCGGTCAGAAATAGTGCACCTCGGATATCTTCGGAAAATGTGCTGCTCAAAGGAAAAGCGGCGATTGCGACGTCAGCTCGGAGGTAAGTTTTATTCCCTTTCGACGTCTCTTCGTCAAATATCTGCACGTACCTTTTGTATCTGTTCAGTTTTCTGTCATACGAAACTCAATCACCTGGTCCATAACATGCTGGAAATATAATTGGTATATAGCCAGGGTGTTGTTCCTCTCGTTTCTCAGGAAATGGGCGCTTCATAGGCGTGTGCATGCGGCCAGAGGCTCCCGTCCGGACTGAAAGATAACACGAGATATGTAGCGAAGTTAAGCAGACGCTCCAGAAAGCTAAGCCTAAAGTAACAAAACGCGAGTCTCATTACCTTGCACGCCGTACTGCACGGGTCCAGCGCTTCTCGTATGATTTCCAAGGAAATCGACAAAACTTGATTTTTGGTTTTTTCCCGGTGGTATTCTTACGACTATTATTGCACCCATAAACACAGCAGTAAACCGAGTTGTTAGTTTCAAAGGGCGTTTTATCTATGCTTCTTGCGGGGAGCCAGGAAGGCGTGGCAAGCCAGAAAGCGCGCACTCCTGCAATGTGTATCGCTCTCGATGTCGGTCGTGCTTGACAGAGACCTAACGTGAAGTCCTAAAAAAAAAAAAAAAAATGCGCAGCCGAAACAAAAAACACTGGGTGCAATATAAGGTTGGAATGACCATAAATACAACAGTAAGCAGAGGCTCTTATTTCAGTCGGCGTTTATTTTTATTCTTACGAGCAACCAGGAAGAAATCGGAGCACTGCGTCGGCGCTAGCCACGGTGGCCGATCCAAACAGCTGCTTTTTTCGGCGGCGCCTCCCAGCGCCACATGTACGGCCGAAGTGAAAGCCCCAATGTACGGAGTGCTGTGGACCAGTTCCCTCTCACCTTCAAATAATAATGATTTGTTCACTGGAAAGGAAAGCTGCAGCATCTGTCACTCTTGCTCCGTGGGCACCTGATCCGCGCCGTAAGGGAAGGCCGGAAGGCGGCAGTGAACGTGGAAAGAGAAAAAGGAGCCGCACTGGAGGGCTGCGGAGTAATTCAGACCACCTAAGAATCTTTAACGTGCCCTGACATCGCACAGCACACGGACGCCTGTCCGCCTCCGCTTCGATGGAGGCGAAACGGAGAGGCGTCGTGTGCTGTGCGATGTCAGGGCACGCTGATCAGCTTAAAAAAAATTGAAACCCGGGCGAGGTGGAACAACCAGCCACATCCCATACCCCAGCCTGAAACTCCTAAGCCGCATTTCTGGCACAGG
The DNA here is from genome assembly GCF_055883805.1 of Amblyomma maculatum. NCBI lineage: Eukaryota > Metazoa > Arthropoda > Arachnida > Ixodida > Ixodidae > Amblyomma > Amblyomma maculatum. Next base: position 168,968,158 of record NC_139345.1, read on the forward strand.
CTGTACCCACATGCTGCTTAGTAACGTGTCTATTTTGCCGAAGGGCGCGCGTGCGCTGCAGTCTACATACTCGAGCACTCAACGCAGAGCCCGGTCCGCGGGGCACACAGGGATAGCTGCTACGAATACGCAAAGGCTTTTGTTTTTCTTTTTTTCTTCCTGCATGCCTCCCCGACTCGGCCGCTGCAGTCACGATCCGCATAAATTGGCTGCAGTGAGGAGTGTAGCCTCAGATGCGGAGTGCAAGGGGACGTTCGAGAGACGACGTTAGGACGGGGGTTCAGTGATGTGGAGGCGGTGGCCAAGAAAGAAAGAAGCGCGGTTGCCAAAGCCTCTCGGCGACTCCCGGGTCACGTTTCCCACCGCTCCGACTGCCACTGGGCCCGAGGTTCTCCACCGCGTCCAACACCTCACCTTCCCCCAACTCTCGCTTTCCGCTATTTATACGCGGCGCACTGCCAGATGTGCGTGCGTGTATCCGGGCCAGGCTCTTTTTCGGGGCCGTTCTCCACGAGTGTCGCGCCGGCACCGCCGCTCGTTCGTTTTGTCTCCGTCTTGCGCTGAAGAAAGGGAAACGCCGGCGGCCGGAGACCTGGCGAGCGGCGGGAAGAACACACGGGAGGGAGGGTGTGCTGCTGCGATGGATGTATTGGCGGCCCATCCTCCCCGATGCCGCGCGCACGGCTCTGGAAACGTGCCTCGCATCGACTGGCGGACAACCGGCGGCCGCTCTCGCCATCGGGTCAGCCGGATGCTTCCCCCCCTCGTCTTCTAGCGCGGCCTCGAGTGATCTTCGACTGCCGTCATCTACTACCGCAACCGCCGCTATCATAGATGCGTGCAGCATGGCTCAAATCACGTGCTACGGGCACTCGGCAGAATCGGTACTTTCTTGCCTTAGTACTACATTGAGGGCGCATGGGAGACGGTTCATACGCGATGGGTTCTGGTACCTGCGCCGAAGACTCCACGCCGAGACTCGAGAACACTATTTGAGCTGAAAGCACTTCCTCCACCCGCTGCTAACGGCTTGGTTTGAGCTTCAGTGATAACACTTTATTGCATCACTTTGCCTTCACACCGTGTTTAAGCATTCAGAAACCTTAGATCCCGGGAAATAGACAATCTTTTCCAGGAAACAAAAGTGCGGGAAATGCGAAAAGCAAAGCTACTTTTGCATTGATGGCTCAGTAACGCAGTTTCTTCGCATACTACGAATTCATATTTCCGTACGCATCCCATATAGGCAGTTTGTTTTCTGAAGCAGCACCTTGCTTTGCGCCGATTTTTGTTTTAATCTGGTGACGCCGAAAACCATCGCTTCACTTCTATCTTCTTCTCTCTTCCTCCTTCCCTTCCCTCGCCCTGAGAAATTTAGATACCTCCTTATTTCAAATTCTTACATCCGATCTTATTCTTACACCCAGAGGCCCGCGGGCACGTAAATACTCAGCTGTTATGAACGGCTATAGGTACCGTCGGCGACATACCTTTGCAAAGCGTCAAAGTGGCACGCTGCTTCGAAAGGACCACCTGGCCGCTTCTAGTTTCTAAAGAAATGCTTGAAAGAAAGCTTAGCGGCGCAGACTTAGAGCCAGGTGCGCGCCGCAAGCCGCATTACTCGAAAACCATTAGCTGCTCTCTAATTTCGTTTTTTGCGGCCTGCCGCTCGCTTCCTCAGCGGTGATAACAGCGTGACTCCGACAGTACACTTCGGCCCTCCACGCAAGCCGTGCGCAGGTCCTTTGTTGCGCGGTGGCCCGGCCGCACCGCTTGGCGTGTCAGCGAACAACGCACCGCCGACGCAGCACGCGCGCTTTTCTTTCTGCTGTTTTTCCCCCCGTCGCCGACCCTTATGTCGTTGCACGCGTCGGCGGGCTGCCGTGGCGGCCCCAGTCGTCGGGCACCGCCTCGTGCCGGGCTGCTCTTTTGTTGTCGTCGTGCGTGCGTCGCCGCCGCTGCCTGCAGGCAAAGAAAGGCTGCTCATCAGCCGGAGAGCGTTTGCGCGCCCAGGCCGCCTAAGTTTAGCGTCGACTCATTCGCACTGACGCGGCAAGCTGGATGCAAGGGGAGGAGCGGTCCTTTCTCCGGCCACCGTCGGCATTTCTGCATACATTTGGAGGCAGAAGTAGAAAGGGGGAGAGAGGGGGCAGCGAAACCAAGGTGCGAACGCTAGGCTCTCTTGCCTGTGTGCGCAGCTGTGTGGCTCTGAGCGCTGTCTCCGCGCCGCCGAGCCGGCGGCTCGTCAACGCGGCTGGGAACGTGACGCGCTGACCTATTTGCGTGCCCGACCCCGCTTGCGGCCTTTCTTGCTGCGGTGGCCGCACGCGAGGCCGCGCACTCGGCAGCGAGGGGCGGCAGGTGAGGCGACGCTGTGGTGCCTGGAAGGCCGTGGGGCGGGCACGCTTATTCTTTGGGCCAGTCGCGTGGCGATCGATTCGCGATCGGAATCGGTCGCCGTATGCGGGATGAAGCCTGCGCACGTGCGATGGATCGAATTAGTCGCTGGTATGCGTCCCCAGGCAAACGCCAACGGACTTTTGAGGAGCGTAGAGATTGTTGCTGCAGTGGGAAGAGGTGAAAACGGTGACTTTTCGTGCGATGAAGAAGGTTTCACATCAGCGGAGGAAAGTGCATTCTGATGGTATACTATACTATAATGGAAGTGCATTTCATTTACAGCAACAGCTTGTCGCTGTCAAGCGCCCATTGCTGGATTTCTTGTCGGTTTAGAAGTAGTTTTTTTCCTTTCTTGTACTTGGCCCCGCCGGGGTGGTGCAGTGGTAAGACGCCCGACTACTGTCCGGAATACCCGGGTTCGAACCCGACCTCGGCGGCTGCGTTTCGATGGAGGCGAAACGAAGAGGCGTCCGTGTGCTGTGCGATGTCAGCGCACGTTAAAGATCCCCAGGTGGTCGAAATTTCCGGAGTCCTCCACTACGGCGTCTCTCATAGCCTCATTCGCTTTGGGAGGTTAAACCCCACAAACCAAACCAAACCTTTCTTGTACTTGATTGGCGTTGAGCGCGAAGGATGACGACGAAGACATCTACAAAAGAAAAACTTTATCCATCAGAATATCATGGTTAGAGTGAAGATGGACAAAGCTTTAGAGTACCAATTCCATGGAGCCGCCGGAGTTCTCCAAGTCAGAGGCTCTGGACGAGAACCCTTAGATTCTCGACAACATCTAAATCCACCGACTCGTCTCGTAGCCGCTTGAAAGGCGGGCTACCGCTATTCCAACGGATCCCACGTAACCCGGTAATACAAAAAGTAAGAAACGCACACGAAATCGCATGCCGACGCTGGTATTACATGACCAGACAAATACAAGGGGAGAAAAAGGAAACCAAAATCGCGTGCTTGCGCACAAACCTCACACGATACTACAAAATACGAGTAATGCAAAACACAATCGGACAGATATCAGCGTTGTTATGATCGGGCTTCCAGCTGAAGTTCACGCGGCTCCTGCTCTGGTCGACGACTCGAGCCGAGCGGGTGCCGGCGAGCGCCTGACCCCCCTTCAAAAGCCCCGATGCTGCGATGCATGCCACCGGTGCACTGAAGGGAAGCCTCGGACAAGTATGAACACCCCTAGACAGAAGGGCGACAGCGCCCGTAGCCGGCGACTTATCGGCGCACCCTCTTCTCCCCCTCGCGCCGCTGCAGATTCGAAGCGGGAGACCAGCACGCTTGGGCCCCCGCCAACCCTCCTCTCGCGCTCGTTCCGAAGCAGATTCGAAGCGGGAGACCAGCGCGCTCGCTATTGGACCGCTTGGGCCTCCGCCAACTGCGGCCTCCGGATTGGTTCAAGTGGCAACAGTTTCCTCAAGCGCTCGTATGTGGGGAGACGAGACCGTCGTGAGCGTCCGTTGTGTGCAGTGCTGCTCGCCCGGAGGGGACGTGGCGGAATCTCCCTGGCCATTGCTGTGCGAAGAGAGTCGCGTGTAGCCACACCAGTAGCTTTCGGCCCCCCTGCCGATGTTGCTCTGTTTGGTACCACGACTGTAAATAATCTAAAGCCGCCTTTCGTTCACTTAATCTCGTGGACTCAGAGCCTTGATACCCGGTCCCGAATCACGACAGCGTCTACCTTCTACACCTCATCGCAGTGCTGGCCAACGGAAGCTGAAATACACACGTAAATACAGAATGGACTTCTTCCCTCCATTTCCCACCAACGGCGTTGCCCGACCAAAACTGAAATGCTTTAACAAGAGCAATACCCCCCGCAGCCATTGAGACCCTCTCAGCCCAGCCCCAATGACGGGCTAAGGCTTATATTTTCCCTACTCAGCGCATTGCTAATGGGATGGCATGTCGACGTACCTGCAAGCTAGTAAAAGAAAACTCGACAAGCGATGGTCGTTCGGGAAGCGCGACGGATATCACAGGCGGTCCCGTATTTCTGGCTTCGCTCGCGGGAGCCAGGGATGCGGTTTCTAACTCGATGCCTTAGTGGGATTCGTACCCTCGACCAGCCGGTGATGCACAGTCGTGAGCAAAATGTGGGTGACAGCCGGTGGCGGAGCTCGGGAAAACTGCATTCCAATTTCATCTAGCTACAGCTATATGGGATTCAGACAATAGAGGGCCCCATTTTATCCACATGCATATGTCATTACATAGCACTTCGATGCAGCTTTTCCCAGGCTGAGATGTATCCCACTTTTGCTCACAAGTCCCGACTGTACAGTTTCAAAGAACGACTGGCGGGGGGAAGGGGCACATATTTTGCCCGCTACTTGATGATATCGATCGAGCTTACTATAACTCTTATCTGGGCCGTAGGCCCTGAACATCTTAACACATAACAAGAGACACTGAGAGCATTGAAAGACAAAACATTAGCTGGTGGTTTAACTTCGCTTAACCGTGGAAGGAAGCGAACGCTTCATGTACGTACAGTTTTTGTCAAAAGTGTGGAGCCCAGTAGGTCTGCTTCTGGGCACCTTGTAATGCATTTCCAGTAATCTCTTGATGGCAAGAAGATTTAACCTCTCCAATGGGCAGAGCATCCAATAGTGCTAAAGCGTTCTTCATCTGCCTTTTCAGGGCCTCATTCCAATGTGCCTTTTTCGCATTCCGACGCGCTACTGTAGCAGGGTGTTCCTCCATCCCGGGCAGTGTTGTAACCAAGGCAGGATCCCGGGGGCTCCTATTTATAAGCGTATCGCCCCTCAAGCTCCCGCTACTTCCACGTCACACTGACGTCACTTAATGTTATCTTGAGAGCGGTCACGGGCCACTTGGTGGCTTAAATGACTATGTCCCAAAGTCACATGCCCCAAAGTCACATGGCAACCACCAGGTTACGTGACCTTGAAGAGCCGACATTTTGTTGTTGCTCTGAATAAACGATAAAGAAAAGCAAATAACGAAGTAGCTAAGAAAATGCGCCACCTACATGATCCTTCGCTGAGCATCGTAATTGACCAGGTGCTATAGGCAGCAGTCAATAACGAGACGATCTTACACGACTGTGGATCGCGCCGTTTCCTCACTGTCGGATGTCGTTTTTTGCTTGGCGTGCACGGAGACCAAAGTTTGCGATTGAACCTGGATGCACCAAATGACAGTTGTTCCTGGAAAGGAATACACGGGGCGAGTGGCGGGCATAGACCTCAGAACCCAGCTTCGAATTGCACGTTCCTTCAGCGTCGAAACGCGCGTACAAGTTAAGTTTCGAATCAGGACACGCTACAACCGCCTCGCCATTAACGCACTCTTCCATTTGAACTCTAATGAGATCAGGGAGACTGGATAGCGCATTTAAAATCAAACTGTTTATTAAGGCTTAGGACATGTTATGGCGCGTCTGTGCTTAGTTTTGTCCCTTTTCGGCACTCCCAGGCGTCGAACCTTCGTGTCCTGCAAACCGTTGAAATCAATGGGCAAGGAACACACAATTCAGGCGGTGGTTATCGGGTAGCTGAGTCGTATAACGGAGATGGAGGGATAAAAGAGCGAACGAACATGATCTTCGCACGGTTCACCGCGTCGCGTCACTTTCCCGGGATGCAGGGATTGTTCCGAGCAATAAACAACGTACTGATTGAAATGAACTGGTCGAAACTTTTTGAAGAATTCGAGATGAGAGCTGTTAAAAATAAAGAAGAAAGTCGAAAACAGTTGCACTATTAAATTATAGTGCCTAGAATATATTCTAGGCACTATAATTAAATGAAACGAAAAACAATTCGCAGTTGCCAGCATGTCACAAACCCCCGCCTTTACGGTCAAAAGAGGCGCGGGATCCCCTTTACGGTTACCCGCCGTCCCTCTATGAGGTTTGAGAACACATTTAAAAGTTTGGCCGGTCAACCCGTGAGGCACTTGTGTTGGTGTGTGATTGAGGAATAAGTTCAAGAAGGTCACTTTCTTTTACAAACAATTGAATGTTTATAAATAGTAGTCCAAATTACACTGCATAATAATATAGTACAATAAAAATAAAAGAAAACGCCACGACAAGTTATTGATAGGAAGACGACTAATTAAAGGACAAGAGGAAAACCCAACAATGAACAAAACGCTGCGATAAAAAGAAGACTTTAAAGATATCAAAGCAAGTGTTCTAGATATCATAAGTATGGGCAAAAGTCACATAGAAAACACAGCGAAAAATATTACAAAGTCAGGTAAAGGTTAATAAAAGCGAAAATACTGTTCGATTAAACAACAGTTTGTTTCGATGGAGGCGAAAAGCAAGACGCCCGTGTGCTGTGCGATGTCAGTGCACGTTAAAGAACTTCAGGTGGTCTAAATTTCCGGAGTCCTACACTACGGCGTCTCTCATAGCTTAAGTTGCTTTGGGGCGTTAAACCCCACAAACCAAACCAAACCAACACTTTGTGGCCAAATGGAATCCTCACGGCTTTCTTGTTAGTTGATGCGTCAAAGGCTGGGTTGCTCGGTAGCGGCGGCCGTACAGGTGAGGGGAATGATGAGTTGATCGCGGGCCCGATGAAACACAATACGCTTTCCCGGAGCGGCCGCGAGAGTGGCCCGCAAGTCTGAATCTTCCCAGAGCGCACTGGCACGGACGTTCTGCGGTCTGTCATCTTATACACCCGGCTTGCGCGCAGCGCCCGCGTCAAGGACGCGCGGTCGCTGTCCCTGCCGGTGTGTTGAATCCTGCTCAAAGGAGCGACGGGGTCCCGTGAATTTCGCTCTATATCTGAGGCAGAAGCTGCCGCAACTTCCGCTGTATAATAGGTGAAGCAGCTTGTGACACAGCAGAAACCATCAGGCGATATAGTAAAATGCTTTCTACACAGCAGCTAGTTCGCCAGCTTGCTCATGACTGAGCTACTTGTAATATGCACAGTGTGTTCGGCTAAATTAAAAAAAAGAAAAAGAAGAAACACGACACTTTCCAGGACGTTTTTGCATATTAGTTTGTGCGTTACTGAAATTGCACAGCGCAGACAGTCAAACAAATGAGTTGTTAGCGTTCTGTGCTGTCACTTCGTTCATTCTGTGTTTGTCTGCGCTGTAAAGCAATTTCACCGCACTTTATGTGGACGCCTGGATACTACAGGTCCAAACTACCGGCCACTACTAGATTTTGCTAAATAATCAGGCCTGTATCTCTATTTGTGAGCAAACATTATGCTGCAAGGCATGCTATCGTAATAATAACAAAAAAAAATTAAATGCGTGATGACTTTCGTAGGGCGCTTTGGGATTCTGGTTACACATGAATGAATAAAAAGAGTGTGGACGGAAACCTTTAACATGCGGAAAAGCAGTGCGTTGGTAGAAATCTTATTGTATACTCTTTAAAGACCTGTACGCTGCTCGCACGCATCATCCCCGTTTCCATTTTCCTCAGGGCGAGCATTTGGGTGACACTGCGTAACGCATATCTCATTCCACCTCAGCTGCCGAACACTTCATCACCAGCCACAAACCTGAGAAGCAAAAAAGAAACATGCTTGGAAAACGAGAGCCGACGAAGCTTCGATGTAAAGAGTGAGACGGATGAGCCTACACCTTTTATTACGGTGCCTCTATTCCGCTGCTCAGTAGAAGCTTAAGCAGCCCATTGCGAATAAGACACACGCATAAGGAGAAAAGTGGAAAGGAAAACAAACGCGAAGGAAATATAAACAAGGAGCTCCTTGCCACCGGATCGGTGGCAAGGAGCCCGCGCCGCCTGCATATCGGGACGGTTCGCTCTGGCGTGCCCAAGAATCCCTGGCGGTAGAGGCGAATGAAGGAGACGGGGTATCTTCTCGTGCGCCGCGTCCAGGGCTCGAAATATCGGCCGCGGCACCAACCGCGAGCGTGAGCCGCAAGCCTTCTTCCTTTGTTGTTCATTTTTTTACTCATCGTTATTCTCCCTCAGGTTCCTCTCCTTCTCGGCCTGCCCGTATCGTCGGGGCATTTTACGACGTGCGTGCATTCCGCCCGCTCGCCGAGAGATCCATCACGGCCGCCTGCCTGCAGCCTGCGTGCGCCCTCGGCGCTGCTGCGACTTGCTGCTTGCTTGTTCGCTGGAACCCGCATCGTGCGCCCTCGCTCGCTTGCCTGTTTGCCCGCCTTCGTCCGGCGCTGCACGGCAGATACGGAGCAGCTGCAGCTAGAGGCGGGACAGCGGGCTTTAATTATTTCCTCGGGCGGCATGGTTCCTAGCAAACGCGCACCGCGTCGGAGAAAGAGGAGACGTGGCAGGCTCGCGCGAAGGAAGCGCAAAGATGGAAAAGCACGGGGGATCCTGCCTTGAACTTCCGTTCTTTAAGGTCGTATATACTCGCGCACAGTGCCGACTCTACGACACTGGCCGCGTACGCGTTAACCAACTGCGCTCTGAGGGATGCGAGGGAGTAGGGAGAGAAAGGAGTAAAAGAGAAGCGGGTTACGAGTTGATATAGAAAAATCGGGGCATCTTCAGTGGTATGGTGACGCGCAAAGCCGCCACTCCTCGTTGAGTTTGAGCGGCCGCCTTTCAACAGACGTTCGCCTTTTTAACAGTAATACTATAGCTGCACCAAAGCGCGCGCGTTTAGACAGAAATAACAACGCGCGTGGGTGACTAAGCGCAGTGGTGCTTGCCGGAATGCGCAGTCCGCCGTATCTTAATCGCGTGAGACAAGCTGCGTAGCCGGAGGGCACTTTGTGAATAATCAAGCAGAGAAAGTGAAGGCAAAGGTTGCGCTCCAGCCGATCACTGAGAATGTTATCTCCCGCGCGGTTCCACGCTCGCTTTGCGCGTTGTTCCAATTGCTGACAGCCATGTGCATCTGCAAGATATTCTGAGGCCGAGCGCTTCACAGCTAATAAAATTACAAAGCGATGATCATCGCTAGCCCGCGTTCCAAAGAGGAGTCATGTTACATGCATTGCACCAACGCCCGAGAACGCGTAACATTTATCTGTTCCTGCTGTGTCGTATCTAACCGGACTTTTTCAGCGAGGTTTCTACCTTAGATGTCTCCACGAAGCCGTCTATTAAATACAGATTCTCGGCAAAGAAACCCGACTGCTGCTATCCTTTTTTTTTTTCGCTGCACAAACTCTAGCAACAACGGCCGTCTTACGTGTGGAGGTGGTCCGGAGCGAGCGACTTGCTTGAGTGCATGCATTTCACGCAAAAGGGACTCGCCATCTTAGCGCTCATCACCCTATTATACACGAAGGCGACAGGCTAAAACAAAATGGAGAAATAATGACCTGCAGACGGGAGAGGGATAGCAAAATTAACACATCAGCGGCGGAGGCGATGAGAAAACTGTAGCGAAGAAACACAATGAAAATATGCCAAGAACTGTCAGATGAATCCAAATAATACCTGGGAACACAACAAGAAAATGTCATAGAGAAAGAACATAATAAGACTGAGAGGTTTAAAAATCCTGATGAATAACTAAAGCAGCAAGAATGTCAATTAAGCCTTCTGTGACATCACTCAGACAAAGCCGTCGCTAGTAATAATTCGAAAACCTACAAAGGCAACTTTTCCGAACTCCGATCCGTGTGACAGCAGCAACAGGCTTGCGATTATTGCAGTATACGGGACGTCGGGTGTCAAAACTTCAAATTTTAGAGCGCAGCCTGGCAACTGTCTCTATATAATCCTATTTGATTGTTATTATATTGCCATGATATCGTTTATTCCCACGCTCAAGCCAGCTTTACTGGCGCTTGGATGTACATGCTTTGTTACTGGGCTAATTAATGTTCTTCTGCTGGCGAGTATGCTGTGCTTTCTACGCTGTGTACAGTGATGTTCCAGTTGTGCTGTGTTTTGTGGAGTAGTACAGCGTCGTTGTAACAATGTGGCTTCGTTAAATTTGAGCAGAGGAGTAATCGGTGCCGACACGAAGCATCTAGTCACCTTGTATATCTTCGTAAAAAAAATAAAAAAAAAACAAGAAAAAAGGCTGTGCTCGGCTGGCCTGCCCTGCTTTAAGAGACGGGCTTGTCTTCTCAGCTGATCCAGCGCGAAGACTCAGAAAATGCCTCTTTTCCGAGTCTGCTCGTTGTCCCGCTCCGCTCAGAACATCTAGCGCAGCTCCATCTGAGAACAGAGAAAGGTGTTATTTTTGCTTTTTTTTTTTTTTTCTTTCAGGGTGTTAACACTGGTGCGCTAAAGCGGAGAAATGCAGTTGAAGCGCGCAGAGAACCGATCTCCTCTCGCGCGTCCCGGCGCTTCGCCCGCGGCTGCTCGCGGGCCGCATTGGGTTCGAAAAGCGCCCAGGCGGGCGCGAACTAAGAAAGCAAGTGGGAGAAGTGGAAGCGACGAAAACTCGCGAGGAAGCGTCTTGCCAGCAACGCGTGAAGGCAGCGGTGCAAGAAAGAGCGAGACGCGCCCGGAGGAATTGCATCAACGCAGGCGACGGCAGCAGCACGCTCGCCAAAACAGCTCCGGGACTGAGAACGCGGCCGGCCCGTTCCCTCGGCGGCAGCTGGGTCGTCCTTATGCGCTTTCATTTATTTACGATTCCCCGGCGCGCGTGTCGTGCGCCTGATTTACGAGAGAGCGGGAGGGGGGCACGAATAACGCGGCGGCACATCGCCTTCTTCCGTGGCCGCGCCACGACGACCCGCGCTCGCTGGCTCGCTTGCGTTGCTGGCTGGAGGTGCACTGCGCCCCAGAGGAGCGGAGTCCGTCGGACTTGTTTGTTCGTGCTGACAATGTAGAACACCAATGGTAACGACCAGTCGCAAAGCACTTAGCAACCACATGGAAAAGTGCCTCGCCTGTTTGGGGCGTAGAGAAAAAAATTATTTCGGTTTCATGGTAATCTTATAGACGCGGCAGTCGAGTGTGCACTAGACTGCCTTGCGCGTAAGCTGAATTCCAGGAGAATACAACGCAGCTTTAAAAAGATCTGGCGCATTTCCTTGATCTCCATATCTAGAGGGCCAGTGAACCGAGCCTGGACATTAAAAAAAAAAAAAAAAAACAAGCCTAGTGCTGCGATCAGGTATCGGAGATACTCTGTGCAAAATTATTTAGCGATGCGTGCCCCGAAAAGTAGCAAAAATTCAAATCATACCCTGACACGCTATAGTGCCAAACAACCATGTTCTACGCTGGTACCCGAACATCATGACGCGCCCCGCTGTAAATGCATCAACTAGTCTCTGAGTAACTGACGGGCAAACCGTGGGCGCACTGCGTCATCTACTCGTCGCTTTTCTCTCTTGCCCGTCGTTCGGGTGAAGACCGAGGGAGGATCCGTGTCTTGTTTCATAGAGCCGGTCCCCGTGCGGCTTTATATTTTGGGCCGTTCTTTCCAAACGGGACCCCACAAACTGGGTCCATTTCCATGTGAACTAATCAATCTCAACGCTGAACAACGCTGAGTTACTCCTGCGCGGAGCTATGACACCTTGCAGGAATAACTCGTGCCGCGATGCGCGCGCCCCTTTCGGCGGGAAGGAGATTCTTGTCGGGATGGGTGCACCCGGCCGCGCCGCGGATTCAGTTATTCATTTCATAATTAATATTTAAGCTGTCCTATGGTCTTATTTGCCTGTCTACGATAGCTTGCATGAGCACCAGTACAATGCAGAGAGAAATCGGCAGGAATCGAGCGTTTTAAGTGCGCATTTACTATATGTCTTGTGCTATAGTTTCGCGAATTTGTCTTGGCAACGTTTTTTTTTGCTTTCTTTCATCATTTTTTCCTCCCTCTCAGCTTGTTTATTTTTCCTTCCACACCCTTTCCTTGCACGCTCTGCCGCTACTTTCCTTCTCCTCCTAGGCAGTTTCCTTTCCTGTAGTTTTATTTTTTTTTATTTTTTTTTGTCGCCATCCTTCGCTTTTCCATCCTGCTCCGAAATGGTCTAGCGGCTGTTCGCTACATTAATCCAGCTGGCCGAAACTGCCACAATTTCATTGTGCAGTTACCTTCCCCTGTCCTAACTTAGTTTTGTGGCAGATGACTTGAAAGTACGGTTAAAGGAGCAATTAATATCATAACAAAAAAAACATAGCATTCAAGTCGGGATTTGAGGCAGAACGTACGTTCTTTCAACGGAAGAGAAAAATATACGCATGCTACAATCTGAACATGTCTGACAGAGAGGAAAACATGCATGTGTTAGCAACCGTAGATCGCTTGTTGTGCCGTGCTCTAATGGAGTTTTGCATTCTCATAGCTGTGCCCTATCTGCGACTGCGTGCGCGAGCACCATGTGCACGGAGCGATCAGTGTGAATTTGCCATCCTTTCCTTTATCCTCGAAAAAAGGTGGCAAACGCACCACCAGAAAGACAGTTACAGCTTTTCAAAAGTCTCCTGCGTCATATTAGTGCCTGCGTCATATTAGTGCCTGCGACATTGTCAATTTGCCCCGCCGGGGTGGTGCAGTGGTAAGACGCCCGACTACTGTGCCGGAGTTCCCGGGTTCGAACCCGACCACGGCGGCTGCGTTTCGATGGAGGCGAAACGAAGAGGCGTCGTGTGCTGTGCGATGTCAGCGCACGTTAAAGATCCCCAGGTGGTCGAAATTACTCCGTAGCCCTCCACTACGGCTCCTCTTTCTCTCTTTCCACTTTAATTCCCACCTTCCTGCCTTCCCTTACGGCGCGGTGCGGGTGTCCACAGAGCAAGTGTGACAGTTACTGCGCCTTTCCCTTCCTGTGAACCAATTTATTTAACATTGTCAAGCCCCGATAATCGTTCTTGAGTTTTGATACTTCTCGTATTGTTTATTTTATCTTTTTTTGCTTTTTTCTCCTTTTCAGCTCCCTCAGCTAGCCCCGCTAAGAGCGTTCGAGGCTTGTGAAGCTGTACCACACGTGGGAGGAAGGGTGTTCGCCACAATTTTTGGTATTTTTCTACACTGTTACTGTTCTTTATCCCCTCCTCTTCGCTTTTTGTTCGGCCTTTCCCAACTGCGCGCGCTTCTTCTGTCGTCTTCCGTTTCTCGTGTTTCCGAAATAAGCGCAGGCAGCCAGGGCTCGTCCGTGTCTCTCCGTTTTGTGTCGCGTGCATCCTGCATCGTTTATGCTTCGCTACATCAATCCAGCTGGCCGAAACTGCCACCATTTTGTTGCGCAGTTACATTCCCACGGAGTGCTGCCAAAAATCCCCCGGCGCCCACTCGTGGCGCTGCCTGTTCGCCGCGAGTTCTGCCCTCTGGGTTTCTGCATGGCGCCCGAGCTTCCTCAGAGACGGGGGCGGGTTTCTCCCATATATAGATCTGTTTAGCTTAGTTTATGTGGCTTAACGTCCCAAAGCAAATCAAGCTATGAAATGCTTTGTGATAGGAGAAACGCTACCGAAGGCGTAAGCGAAAGCAAAGACTATTACTGCCTGTCCCACCATCGAGACTCCGAGAGCAGAGTAAGCATGAAATGGTTACGAGAACAGCACATGGCACTGTATCCACGATCTTGAAACGGGTTTAGTGCATAACGCACCATATACCACGAGGTTTTTTTCTGCCAACCAGGCAGCGCGCTCAGTCGTTCTCGTAGATTTTTTTTGTCGCCTGCAATTGTGCAATTAGGCAACTGGTGCGTAGCGATTTTTACACCTTCGTGAGCATCCACATAATCAAAGCCTTGTCGGGAGACGCGAGCAGCTCTCTTCTTTGGCGTACAACTCGCAAAGTGATCGGTTTCCGCAAGACGCTTCCACCTCTCCTGGCGATGGCGGCAGTGAAGCGCAGAACGAGGATGTTTCGTACGCGGCCACGACGAGCCTGAGAATACAAGAAGCAGAGCGTTCGAGTGCTCTCCGACCGTCTGCCAATAAGCTGACGACGGAAGTCACGGAATACATGCAGAGGTGGGCACGGTTCCAAATGCCCGAGAGCTTTTGGAGCTGCTGCCGCCTTGATCGCCGGCGTCGGGCAGCGCTCTTCGCGCGAGTGTGTATGGCACCATGGCGCCGATCTTGGGAAGGGCGCGGAAGCCTGAGAGTGCGAATTGCTCCCTTTGTGCTGGAGTTCTCCAGGGTTCAGTGCTAGGTCCTGTGCTACTTTCTCTTTACGTTAACACCTTCCCACTCTGACGAATTCCAGTGCGGGGATGTACGCTGATGACACTGCAATATACAGACAGCCCTCTAACTGAAATTCAGTAGAAGATAAATGGGTTATATAACATCTCTGCATGGTTTAAAGCTAATAAATTGACAATAATTGTTGCGAAAAATAAGTATATGCTATGTAGATTAAGACACAAACCTTTTGTAGATACTGTAGTACATATTGGTATTGATAATGTTGTAACTGAGCAAGTTGAACCTTTTAAATATCTGGGTGTAGCCTCCTCGCCATAACTATAAAATTCGCAATCCCGGAGGGGAAGGAAGATGCGCACATCTCCCCATGTCCATCTTCTTACGGCCTCCGGCTTCTATTAATTAGCTCGTGCGGAATAACTAGCGGATCTCCATGCGGCCCCAGATTTACTGTCTTTGGCATGAAAAGTGTCGCGCAACTCATAGTCTAAAACATTCCGAATTACGTCACACGATTTCTCGCTGCATTTCTTGCCAGTCAAGTTGCAGGATAGCTCGAGGTAGAGATTCGTGGACTCCAGGGCAAGTAGGAGCCCGCCCTTTAAGACTTCTTTTTTTTTTTTTTTTTGTTCTGTACATTTTTATTTGAACTAAATATATTGTTACTGCCACCAGATATGTATCTTTGTCCCGAAATTGTGCCTGCCCTGTTCCTTCCTTTCTTTTGCGGCTGCGAGGATCCCGGCGCGGTGGCGCCGACTTGATTGATTGATTGAAAAACGTTTATTCTCGGTAAGAGAAAGGGAGAGGGAAAATACTTCGACCACCCTGTCGAGAATGGGGCTTTCATCGCGTTCCCTCTCAGTTCCCTTTCTTTTTTGCCTTGAGCACTTTAGTTTTGTAGTGACGACTAGGCCTGGTCTGGGAGGAAGGAAACTCGGTGCCCGCCGCCCCGTCTCGAACGCGGTCCGCGGCGACTGTCGGGCTGTCCATATGTTCGGCGGATTCGGCGAGGCTTTTGTCCCGACCGTTTCCTGTCTTTTTGTTTCGTGGAGTGGCTTCTTGATGGCGTTGAGTGGGGCGCGTCTTTCGCTTGCTAGCCTCAGGCCTCGCGTTACAGCTGGTTTTGCTGCGAGGAGGCGGCAGAGACGGAAACACGCGCCAGTCGGTGTTGAGAAATTGGCGGGTGCGGACAGGTGCGTGAGGTCAGCCAGGGTGTGCGAAGGCGAGCCAGGGTCGGCCAGCGAGCTTAGACGGGGGTCTGTCGCAGTGAGTGCGGTGACGGCGGTCCGAAGACGCGTGGCCCCATACCGCCTGAGTCCACGACATCCCTCGGCTCCCAGCTCGTCTTCCCTGCGGCCGGACTTTGCCAGACCACAGCAGCTAAGCCACCGTTTCCCGCCACTCTATCGAACTGTTCTCTTTATCTCTCTCGCTCTTTTGGTCTCATCTAGCTATTTGATGTTGTAGATCCAGGTAGAACGAGAGGAAGAAGATGGTTTACACGGTATGAAGGAACACTGAACAAGGGTAAATGGGATACGCCTCAGTTCGCAGGTCGAGCCAACGTTTCAACAAGTGGACTTGTCTTCGTCTGGGTAAAGCGATCATCGCTGATGTTGTAGTCATACCCGCATGCAAAGTTGTATTGTCATCCTTTGCTTTTGCCCGTTTTATGTCACGGCAGGTCTCGAGGGAGAGCACGCTTTTTATGTTAATAGTTGTCGCCTGCTTCATCTCTTTTTTTCGCTACTTATATCACGCTATTGTTATCTTGCTATTGTGAATTGTAACTGTTCTTTTTTTTTTCTTTGTGTGTGCATTAAGTCAATTTCACTGCCCTGATCTTGCGTACGTTAATGCCTCCGGCCAGCCGCCAATCAGGCGTGGCCCCCATCGTCTGTCAGCGGCCGAATCTGTGATTTCGCAGGCGGGGAGAAGTTGTCTCTCCTACCCCTCCAACGTACGGAGAGTGCAATGGTAGGCAGGTTCGCCCAAATAATGATAATTTCGGCGTTGACCAACTGACCAGCTACCCACCAATATCATGACAATCTTTAATTGTACGCATTTCTCCGGGGTCTTAATAACTGCAAGTGAAAATCAAAATTGGTTTTGAGGAAAGGAAACGCTCAGTACTGGTCTCGCTTCTCGGTGGATACCTGATGCGCACAGTGAGCGAAGGAATGAAGTTGGAAGGAAATTTTAAAGCTACTGCCCTGTAACTTTCGTTCGCAGTTCTTGGAGATGGAATTTACCGAGCATGTCTCGAAAATAATTATTTATGCGTTCGTATTAAATTAGGAAAGACTACACGTGCAAACGGCATGAGCGCACCTGAAGTCAGCTCGTCCAGTCCTCTTTCTTAGTGATGTGAAGAAAATTCGCTCTGATGCTTCTCTTTTACGAAGGACGTACGATTTCTAGAATACGTTCTGCTCTAATAGTGTGTTCAGGTGAAAAGCAAGATGAACCAGTTAGTGCTGTCGACCAGTGTTGCGAAGCAGCAGCCCCGTTCGCATGTCCTTAAAGGGCGTGCGAAAAGCTGATTATGAAAACTAGAAAACGCGCACGAGCAATAGCTATATCCCACCAATTGTCACGGCAAAACATTCTTCCTTTATTAGGCCTGAAAATATGGGTGATCGAAAATTATGTTCCTCCTCTCCCCCACTCAACTCGGCGCACGCCGGAGCATCCAATCGGCGAGTTCGCCAGCTGCGCAGCCCAATCGGCCGCGAGCGGTTGTCAGGAGCACCTCTTAAAAATTATTTCTAAATGATATGCTCCACGAAAAACTTTCATGTTTAGCTCGAATACTTATAAGGACCACCTCTATAGATTTATTTCATTAGAATATTGTGTAAGTTGCATTTCAAGGAACCTTTAAGCCTTACTCATTTCTCGCTCAATCTTTTTTGCCTTATGAAATTCACTCTAAGGCCGGAGTATTGCAATGACTCATTAATTCTCTTCCGTCCTATTATAATGTACCTGCCATCCATCGAACGAATTGACTTCAGAGCACGATAGCAAAGGCCAGTAAAATGGCGCGGGAATGATATATAGCAATCACCGATACATCGTATCCAACCCTTGCAGATGCACAACCACTAACTGATGTTTCGTACCCACCATTACAGCAACCGACGCATTTTCTGGTCCCCCAGATATCTTCCTATCCGTAAAAATGGCATCGAAGGGCTGCCGAGTCACGAATCAGAAAGTCAACTGCGCCATTTTCATGCCACGCAGATTTTCGCATAGTGAGGTTCGAATTGCGCCAGAAGCTAATTAATAGCATTGAACAATCATTTGTTGCTACCACGTTAGAGCCACTGTGTCAGAAAAATGCTAGGCGAACCCCACCTCTAGTTCGCAGCAACCCCAACATCAACTTCCGACAGTATAGCCGCTAGCAGGCCAGCGCGAGCCTCTCTTGGCGTGAGAGCCTTACGCTGCCGTTATGGCCTTCACGGTGCGGGTAAACATCAAGCGCGGCACGCAAATGTTTCACCACGTGGCGGCGAAAGGTAAACATCTAGCACGTGCGTCCACTGTGGTCGAAAGGGGGCGTGGTCCTGGTGGCCTGAATTTTCCAATGGCTTCCTATGCTGCCCCATGTGGTGCAACTATCGACTCGTGCACTTCCAGCATTCGTTTGTGAAGCCGAGCGCAGGTGCGCACAGATGCTGCTGTTTTCTGCTTGCAACCCCGCGCAAGAGTTTCCGAGAAAGCTCGCGAGTATACTATAGGCATAGCATGTCCCTTTTCACGACATATATCCGCCAATAAAAGGAGGCGGTTCATTGCCTTCACATGTATTTAATTTCTGTTAGTCTGCGCACGCTTTCAAAACACATTGAAAGGGACAAAAGAAAGACTGTGTTTTCTGATAAGCACACTGTTTTAAAGGTCAATCATTCAGTCATTCATTTCACAGGATGGGACGCTTGAATCAGATAGAAAACGCGAGAAACGAAAGCGGTGAGCGAGCGAGCCAGTTCATGGTAAGTCTTTTAATTCGGCACCAAATATGATTCCCGGCTTAGCGCATCATTAATAGAAAGCGTTTGTATCCTCGTCATAGCCATATGGCCCCACATTCTGCCATGAGACCGCAGTCAAGTTACGACTTCTTCCGTCCTCCCAATAAACTCTACACCCACACTTGGCGCTCTTCCCGTGTCAGCCACCTTCGGGTGGAATGTTAGCCCGCTACACCCAACCCCTAGGCCACACCGAGCCCCTGTTCCTCTCCGACTTTCTCCCTTCCTTACCTCCCCTAAATGCGGATAAAGAAAAATACACTTTCTGCTTTGTCACCTGACCACATTGTCAGGGGGAAATTTCACACCACAATGTCAAGTAATATACTTTAGGAGACTTCTTGCGGACGAAGCCGTCTCCATTTGAAGAGACCTTTTTAAAAGAGCGCTTGGTCTACCGCTGTCATTTGGGGGTAGTGGTAGTGGTTTATTATTAAATAATCAAAAATAAATAAAAGAGTGTTGCCGACCGCCGCAACTGCTGTCTAAAAAATCTGAAGCACCTGAGCGGCGGCCGGCGGGAAAGAAAATGGGATAGGGGGAGGATAGCGAAGGGAAGTACAGAGGGGAGTAATAGGAATAAAGGACAGGGGAAAATTTGTACATTACACGCGTTCATTTCCGAGGTTCGGGTTATTTGTACACGCTGTTTGTATACCACCGCCAAATGTGCATTACTGGAGCCTGCCGCCCCGCTCGCCTGCTGCCTCCTTCACGGCTCCTTCGCTGTCGTGCGCACGCTGCGTTCGCTGATGCCCAAGGCGTCGCGAATCCGGCGCCCCAAGCTTCTCTTTTCTCGCTGTGCTGGAGTGCGCCCGAGAGAAATAAGCGGAGAAGAAAGAAATAAAACATGAAAGGGGCTTCTCGCCAAGACGGGCTCGCCTCGCTCCGTCATTTGTTGCGAGGAGAGCGCTGCAGCGGCTTTTCTCTCTTCTTGCGTGCGGCGGCTGCATTTCTGCGCCGCAGCTGCGAGTCGAGCGCGCGGTTCTGAACAGCCGCGCCGCGCCGATGTGGGCCGCGTTTGGGTTGCTACCCGGCCGCGAGCAGATTGTTTGCTAAATGCATGCGCCGCACAGTCCCCGCACAGTCCCCGCACTCGGCGCACTGGCCTTTACATTCTTCGGAATTTTTTGTGTTCTGATGTAGAACTCTTCCTTAAGTTCTGGACTCGAAACAACTTTGGAGGACCTTGATGACGCTGTGGTCGGTGTGACGGATTTATGGAGTGGCCCTTTTTAGCGAGAAACGTCGAATAAAAAAATAAATAAAACACGTGAATAAAACCCCCCGAGACTTTAGTTCTTCCGGAGACATTAGTTCACGTTTTGCATGAATATGACCGTACCCAGCCACAACCGCCAGGAGTCATCCATGAATCCACGCCTCACAGAGTCATCGTTTTCATTAAATCGTTGACTACAACCAATGCGGCTTTAATCGGAAAACGGCCTTGCTGTTATCATTGAGCAATAGAAGGCTGCAAGTTCAAGAACTTAGCATGAGAAGTAAAATTCTCAGTGTAGCTCAACATTTGCTTAAAGGGACACTAAAGAGAACACTGAAGTGGGCTTGCATCGATAGAACGCCAATTCCTGATTACAAAAATCCACTCTTACTGAAAACAGAGCTGTTATAATGTAGTAAAGAGGAAGAACAGAAATACACGTATCGCCGCCACAGCCGAGACTCGCAACTACAAATCACGTGGCGCGCTAGGGATCCCGGAGGCTGACAAATGGGAATTACGTTGCCCGTTTGAATGCTGTCGTAGGTTTTGTCTCGAATACGATAACATGCTTTTATCATACGTAAATGACGGCGAAAAGACAACGTAAACGTTGCAAGGCAAATACAGAATATACTAGGAGGCGCCACAGGCGCCACTTCAGTTTTGGTTATGTTCCGGCTCAGGCACTTCGTGCGTGCTAGGATAGTTTCAAGTTTGGACCTGCAGCGCCTGAATTACGAGCTTGGAGCAGCAGATGCGCCTGGCTCGTTCACACTTGAGCATTCGGAGGCGCGAGCGAGCGAAATGCGCAGCCGCCGACACGCTCCTTCGTTCACACTTCTGAGCCAGCATATCGCCGCCGTCGCCACTTCGACTACGAGCTCCCGTTAACCCTGACCTGACCGCTCGACTGCAGCTACGTACGCCACGAAAATCATACATATGCTAAGTGCCGAAGAAAAAAACGCATTATCATTCAATTGTTCACTAAATCATGGCACATACTGGGGCAACAAGAGCTTCAATGTGCTATTTGCAGGCGTCGTAAACAAAAGGGGCATACTTCCCGCTCGTACCAAGGAGAGTGTCGATCTTATTCCAGATGTCATTGTTCCCCTATTGCATCCTTGCCTATTGCGCTGGTCGCCCGGAGAACAAAGGGCCTCGGGTATAAAGTAAGACTAAAAAATAAGGAAGCACTACAAATACATTGAAAAGTAAAAAAAAAAAAATCATTTTGTAGAAAAAACAACAACAAAAGCGCCACCACCAGCTGGATTCGGACTCACCAGTGCTTGGTCCGTAAAGTTCGGCGCTAACCACTTGGCTACGCCGAGTCATAGGAGGTTGGGAAATATTTCTGCATATTATGTCACGGCCGCATTTATAATGACATGTTTCGAGGTGTACAGGCCATTGCTGCCTGTCTAAAATTTACAACTTCTTGACCATCGGAGCATGCTGGCTGCTCTCTGGACTTGCAACTAATGTTCTGGATGCCTATGCGCACTATATATTGTGCACTGGAACCATTTTAACATGTGGAATTTCACAGCGCTGCCTAATTTTGGGGCGCCGACTCTTCGATCATGCTCTGCTACCGTGGACGTAATTTTCGCTTAACACAGAGCTGTAGCACAAACCTTGAACGAAAAAAGTGCGACGAAGCTTGAGAACTGGAAAGCGCAGCAGCGAGGACACTGTTTTGCTGGTAACTAAATCTTATTTGTATGTAAACATTTCGGGAAGCGTTGCGATGACCGATGGCTCGGTTTGTTCATACGCAGTGCAAGAAGGAGCGCAAAAGCTTGAGAAACACGTAAAGTATTGTGCATTACAAGCGCTCTATGTTTTTATTTTCTACCTTTATGGGCCCATCACTCGGTAAATTACTCTCTTCAAAGTTTTATTTATTTCGGCTGTGGCCATCACTTATTGTGAGCCGATGGTCGATTGCGAGTACGCTGTTGCCATGTTGGCCCCTGACGGATGCTCGACGCTGCGGGCCGCGCCTCCTCGCTAGCAATCACGGAGTCTCCACTTACGTCATAGTGTGCGTCACTCTACCCGACTACGTAGTCGGAGGGTACAGTTTGAATTCGACCGGCGGGAACAAGAAAAAAACCTCAACTTCTTATCGCAATATCTCAGCAATTATTCGATTTTTTGCTGCCGGATATGCCGCGACAGTGTCGCCAAATGTAGTTTATTCGATTTTCGTAGCATCTTTGGGTGTCTTTAGTGTCCCTTTAAGAGAATCGATCGTCAGCCGATAATATATGGTCATAAAGCAATATCGATCACCACTCATTGTTGATGGACGCGGCTCCAGAAAGCAGCGAACGGGGACGATGCACATTCTTGTACTCTTTTTCGGCGTTTGTTGTAGATTCTGCATAAACGTAGTCGTTCCCAGTTTCCTCAAGGCCTGATTTACGAGGCTTTAAGTGGAATGTACCGAACGTGTCGCCGCCTCCGCAGAAATGCAATTGTGTTGAGCACTGTCCCTGCACTTCATAATACTGCTCTGACATAGAGCAGACTAAGGAAAGTTTCGGCCGAAAGTTTCCAACCCACGAACAGGTCGGCTTCGCTGGCCACTGCATTAGACTACTGCGCGATTTTTTTTTTTTTTGACATGCTATTTATTACAGTGAAGCAATGTTATAAGTAGGGATTGACTATTAGAAAAACAGTTTCAACCTAAACAGTGGATAACCCGATATATATGGCAAGAAACATTCTACAGGGAGCTATAAAGGAGACATTTAATGAAGGGCACATCACTAAAAGGGAGTGCCACTCGGTTTCTGAGCTCGTTCTGGGCATACAACTTTTCGCTTTCACGAACAACCACCCAGCTAATAGCTAGGTGGTTGTTCCGCGGCCGTCTATTGCTACCGGGAACCGTCAGCACAGCACGCGATGATTGGTCCCCACGTGCGGAGTCCGCTGAAATTTGACAGGAACGTGGCGTCATTTGTCACCATCGGCGTGATCTGCGCATGCGTACTGATGCTTGCGCTACAGTACTTGTGCGGTAGCGGTAGGCGGTAGCGGTAAGCGGTAGCGCTAAACTAAATGTATCTAATGTCACTACTGAATATTCCGCGCGTTCAGCTGCAACTCTTCCGCGCAATACTTTGCATATCATGTTGCCGTCTTTTTCCATTTCAATGCGAGTGCCGCGGATCCGAACATACGTGCCGCTGTAGCATTGACCGTGCTATAACACACCGATAACGCACCGAGATAGGTGGCCTCCGAAATTGAATAGTGCGCTACCCCAATCAAAGTTTTGACTGATCTTTGCCTGGAATCTATTTCATCATCATCATCATCATCACCACCATCATTTATTAAACCTCTAATGGCCATGGGGAGAGGGAGAAACGGTACTCACAAGTCACAAAAAATAATGTTGCGAGCATGAATTGTAGACACACAGACAAATCAGCCAACACAGCAATCACATATGGACATAAATGAGCGAATGAGTATAAGTAAAGACTAAGAGCCTTCGACACGAATAGTTAAGTGAATAAATAAATCAACCAGTTAGCCACTGTTTAAATTTGAGGGGATTAGCTTTGTATTACCGGAATTACTTAGACATGTGCTATTGCCGTAATGTGCATTCTACTTGTTGTTTGTGTTGAATGTAAGCTTTCTGTATGCCCACCTGCTTGCCCCCCCCCCCCCCACAATATATATATATATATATATATATATATATATATATATATATATATATATATATATATATATATATATATATATATATATATATATATATATATATATATATATATTGTGGGGGGGGGGGGGGGGGCAAGCAGGTGGGCATACAGAAAGCTTACATTCAACACAAACAACAAGTAGAATGCACATTACGGCAATAGCACATGTCTAAGTAATTCCGGTAATACAAATAGGCAATGTACAAGCGGCTTTTGTAGATGTTGTCAACAAAAGATAATGAAGCAGTGTTAGCTCTGAACAACATGTAGGTAACAATGTAGGCGCCAAGACGAGCAAAACGTGATCAGATTAGCATATGAAGATCTCTCTATCAGTACAAAAGAACGAATACTCTAGCCTATGCGGACAAACTACGAGAATGCTTATGAACTGTTTATACAAAAAGTAAGGAAAAAGTGAAGCGTAACGTAAGAAAATAATCAGAACCCCTTGGGGATCATTGAGGGCATTACTCTGCTGAGATAGTGGCTTCAATCTTTGTAGCGAATGTTGCTAAAGTCGGAGCAGGGAATCCTCACTTCCCCCGTCGTTTCGCCACGGCTGTTTGTGGCTGGTGCAGACGGCTTCCACCACCGTTACAAATGTTGACCGCCAGCGTCCGTTGAATTCTCAGAAGCCGACTCGCTGGCCCGGCGGGGATGGTTGCAGGCAGATCGGATGTCTTCGGGAGCGACGCTCTTCTTCCGCTGGCCGTCCATGAGGCGCCAGCCCGCAGGCCGCCTCACAAGTTGGGACAGTACAGAGGGAGGAGACGTCTGCCACGGCCGCTCCACAAACGAATACACATACACACAATCGTCGCAGTCTTTCCAGCCGTTCGTGTTGTTCCGTTCAGGGCGCTCCAACTAACAGTATGTTATCAGACCCGTTGGCTTTCTTTGTATCGATGTTCAAGAAAAGGTTATACATTACGCCATCGCCTATTAGAACCACGTAGAACACTTTGGGAATTAAACGTCGCCATTATCCTAAGGGAGGACACAATTAGGCTTTCCCTTTGATCTTGAAAATTGAGCCTCGGGCCGAAATGAAACAAAGTGCTATATCGCACCTAATTCCGCATTCGACCGAATCGCGCCAAATCTTCCGCAATTCTTGCAGTGTGCGAAATCACTAATTTGGGTGCCCAGAGCCTAGCAAAATCGTCTAACTCTTCTATGTCCGTTTTCCTTGCTTTAACACCTGCGGCATGTGGTTTTTCTTCTACTACGTAATAAGTTATCCTTGAGCCATAAAATTGTAAATATGTAATTTCCCCTTAGTCGCCACCACAAAAAGAAACATTTCCTAATGCTTTCCGGTATTTAGCAACTGCATTATGAACAACTACCACAGCCGTAATGCGATATTATTAACTAATATGTTTATCAGTCCGATGTTCACAAGGTAAATTACGTAGTGTCGGAACAGACTAATATACCTTATAAGGCGTCGAAAATAATTTTAGGCATGTAGGAGTGTAGCCGTGCACGCAATATTTTATAAATAGATAAAATTTCGCGAACACTATTAAAGAATAGCTCGAAACCAGAAGCTATTACAACGTTCTTTTTTACAAACGTCAGTCACGGAGGAGAGAAGCCACCCGTACAACAGTTGAAACGTCTATCGATTATCACTAACTATTGAGCTGAGACAAGCATGAAATGTCGAAAGCCCGCGACTCAAACGGGGAGAAAAAAAAAAAAAAAAAAGAAACATTAATCAACGGAAGTGCAAGTGTTCGCCGGCCTGTTAACAAAGCTTTCCCTTCAGGCTTTCGGTTTTGTGTTCGTAGGGGCAGATCTAAGTTTTCGTTAATTTCATTTTCGTCGATGCCCGCAACACTTGCTCTCTTTTTGTTGTTTTTGCTGCGCATCTTTTTTGTCTTTTTTTCCTCTCGCTTCGCTCTCCGCTCGACTGCCCCACCAAGCATGTGTTCCGCGAGAGAGAGAGAGTGCGCACGCATCGGCCTTCCTGGTTTAGTAATAAAGGTCGCGGCGCGTGTTTTATTAATTGTTCGGCCTGATGCGCTCTTACTCCCTCTCTTGCGCACGCTTGTGTTTATGTGCGCTCATATACGCGAACGTGAGCCGTCCGAGAGCACACGCTCGCGCTCATGGCACCCGTGTAGCCGACACAGGCTCGTCCCAGAAGCTCTTTTACGAGCCTCTCGAGGTTGACGAGCAGGCACGTGTGTATACGCATCAAGTGAGCCCTGAGAAATGTATTGCGTTCAGAGCTTCGCTTCGCCACCACTGAACGTCGCACATGTCGCAAAAATGTTCCACACGATCTCTTCCGTTGTGGTGGTACGCGTCTATCGGCGAAGCGAAAAATATGCATTTAAAGGTAGCACACTGTTACGACCAAGCATCCGCATTTGCGCGCTCTATTGTTCGCCTGTGGGCATGGAAAAGTTTTGTGAATATGTGGTGATGGTCCATTGGCTCTAAGTGAGCCTGTTTCCAGGAATCCTGTTTTGTAAGCATGTTTTGCTTTGTGGACAACCTGCAAATGCCAAATTGGCCCTGTCAAGAGAACGTCTGGAAAAACACAAAGAAACGTCCCCCTGCGGGAAATAGCAGGAAGTGCTTTCTTTTGTTCACCCTTCCAGTCGAGAAGTGCTATCCTCCAGTGATGAATGCCTCCTATCCAAAGGAGACGACAGAGTGACATGTCCGCTGACGTGCAGGACAAGAGAAGAGCATGACTCATACGGCCATTAAGTGATTTCCCGGGAATGCAGGAAAGATTTGCAATTGTCGAAAAGGGACCATGTTGGGAGCCCTATGCGGCGCCACGTGCACTCGGGTTTCTGAGAAGTAAAACCCCCAGAACCAGCCTGTGGTTTCTTTGCTGAAGAATAGAAATGTACCTCCTCTCCTCGCCGTTCCCAAGCTTTTCCCGCCAACAAGTGATCACGCCCAACGAATGAATGCCGGACCAGTCAGTGCTTCAGACCATCAGTGCAGTGATGTGTTCGATTGGATGCCGATACCTGAGGGGCGTGCCCTGGATTTGGTTGGTCAGCATCTTCAGAGAGGGGCTGGACATAGGGGGTTTTTAAGGACGCTGCAGAGCACGAAATGTCGCTCTGGGCCCTGGGTAAACGGCTCATCCAGTCGCTTCTCGCTATGAACTCTTAACGCTTGTCATTTTGCTGATGTACCCTTCTTCTTCATGTAAATATTCTTGTAAATACGTTTTCTCAAAGTGCCAGTAAACCTGCTTGTACATATTTCACCAACTTCGAAGATTCAATCCTACTTCAACCCCGAGTCTCTGCACGCTACCAAGTGAAGGCCGGGTCGACGTAGCCCCAGCGTCACGACAACTGGTGACCAGCGGTGGGATCTGAATCTACAAGCCACAACATCTGGTGATTGGAGGTGGATCTGAAGCTACAAGCCACAACACCTTGTGATCGGAGGTGGCATCTCAAGCAACAAGCAGGAGCAACAATCGGCCAACAAGAGGGCAGCTCGGAACATCGATCGCATGTGTGGGTGAGTGCTTGGCTTTTCTTCTGATGTGGACCAGGTTCTAGAACAGGGTTAGATTTTAGAACTGGTAAAGAGAGTGTGGAAACGCCTTTAGGTTTGGTAGTTTGCACTGTTGTTTTGGAAGTAGCCGACACTCGGAGCGATCATGGACCTACAAAAGCTGCAGAAACCGGAACTGTTGCAATTGTGTGAGGAATTGGGAATTGATACAAGTGGTTTGGCACGAAAACCTTTGATTATAAAGGCAATCACAGATTTGGGAGCCGATGATGAGGAGCTCAGTGAAGCATGGAACCTCATCGGTCAAAAAAAGGAACAGCTCAGACAGCAGAAAGAGCGGGAAAAAGAGCAGAAAGAGCGGGAAAAAGAGGAAAAGAGGCGTGAGCGTGAACTTGAGAGGGAAAAAGAGGAAAGGGAGCGCGAACGTGAGTGGGAAAAAGAGGAAAAGAAGCGTGAAAGAGAAGCAAAAAAGCTGGACCAAGAAATTGAGCTCCGGAAATTAGAACTAGAGTTGAGCAAGAGGTCGGGCAATTGTCCCCAGCTAGCGGTACCTCTTCTCAACAAGGAGGCAGATTTCAAGATGTCAAAGTACATGCAGCCATATGTGATATCAGGGGATATCGGTCTGTATCTGGCTAACTTTGAGCGAACCTGCGAAAAACTGTCCTTCCAGCGAGACACTTGGTCTCAGAGATTATTGACGGTTCTGCCCTGCGAGGCAGCGGAGGTTGTCGCGCGGCTAAGCAAGGAGGACGCGGACAACTACGAGAAGGTCAAAGCTTGCCTTCTGAGAAAGTATAGGCTTAGCGCCGAGGCGTTCAGACAACGTTTTCGGAAAGCTACTAAGTCCAGGGACGAGAGTTACCCTGAATTCCTGTACAATTTAAGAGTTAATTTGGGCGAGTGGCTAAAGAGCACAGATTCCTACAGTGATAGGGACGCTGTAGTCGAGCAAATTCTTTTGGAGCAGTTTTATAACTGCCTCCCAGAAAAAGAAAGAAATTGGTTACAGGACCGAGGCGAAATTAAGTCGGCAACTGAAGCTGCCGAACTTATTGAGGAGTATGCTTCGCGCCGACAATTCAGCAACCCAGCAGTGGATAGGCCCCGCAATCCCAAGTTCAGTATGAAAAACCGTCAGGAAAGGCACTTTGCTAGAGTTGGAAACGAAGAAATGAAGGTTTCTTCAGGCAAATTCCCTAGAAAGGACGGCAGTGAGAAAAGTGGGGAAGTGACCAACGTGCAGAACACAAAGAATAAGCTTGAGGCTAGGAAGCCGCTCACATGCTTTAGGTGTAATGAGCAGGGTCACATTGCCGTCAACTGCCGGAAAGAAAAGATTGCTTTCTCGTATGTCAGGGACTGCGATGAAAATATGCAGCTTTTAGAACCCTACCTGCATGACCTAGTAGTCAACGGGAAGCCTTGCAAGGT
This sequence comes from Amblyomma maculatum, assembly GCF_055883805.1. Taxonomy (NCBI): domain Eukaryota; kingdom Metazoa; phylum Arthropoda; class Arachnida; order Ixodida; family Ixodidae; genus Amblyomma; species Amblyomma maculatum. The sequence goes on from NC_139345.1 coordinate 168,996,550, forward strand.
ACTGCGCGATTCGGCCGCAACGATGGATGTTGTCCATCCGGCGTATGTATCGCCTTCCGACTATACAGGACAGTGTGCATGGATCCGACAGGTAGTTGAGGAACAGAGTGTGTGCTTGCCGATCGCGAACGTGGTCATCGAGGGCCCTTTCGGCGAATTAACAACCGAGGCTGCCGTTTCAGGAAAGCTTCCTAAGTGCTATCCGTATTTGTTCTCCAACAAATCGGACATGCTGCTGCGAAAGAGGGGCATCCTTTTCGGAGACAGAGTTGTGCAAGCCTTAACACGTTCAAAGGCGCGAGAACTAGCTACACTGCTCATTCCAGAAAAATCCACAGCGGAGGAAACGGCAGTTAAAACAGTGGTAAATGCGGAAGATAGCAGGTCAGAAAACTTTGAGAGCGAGGCATCTCAGATAAGTCAACTTGAAAGTGAGCTTGATGAGACGCGGAATGAGGACGTTCTTGAGAGTAACCTCTTGCCGCCAGTGTCTAGTAATCTCACGAGACTTTTAAGTGGAACCCGAGAGGACTTAGCTATAGAGCAAGCCAATGATCCCAATATACAGGAGATAAGGGAGCGCCACCGCGCCACTAAGACAGCAAACAATATTTCTTTCGAGATGAGAAAGGGAGTGCTGTATCGCTTATTCAAGGATAAGCGCGGAGTAGAGCGGGACCAATTAGTCGTTCCCCAAAAGTACCGCGGAGACTTACTGCGACTTTCCCATGGCAGCTCGTGGTCATGTCACCTTGGAATAAAGAAAACAAAGCAGAGGCTGTTGCAAGAATACTATTGGCCTGGATGTTTTAAGGACACGGAAAATTTTGTACGGTCATGCGACACGTGCCAGCGGGTTGGAAAGGCGCAAGATAAGTGGAAAGCTCCGATGGTGTTAGTACCAATCATTACCGAGCCGTTTCACCGGTTAGTAATAGATATAGTTGGGCCACTTCCTGTGACCGAGTCAGGGTACCGTTATATCCTCACTATGTTATGCCCAGCCACAAAGTTTCCAGAGGCTGTTCCGCTGCGCGAGGTGACGTCCGAGAGTGTAGTGGATTCGCTGCTGTCAGTGTTTGCACGAGTTGGATTCCCTTCCGAGGTACAAAGTGATCAGGGTAGCGTCTTCACGAGTGTCCTCACCACCTCATTTCTCGAGCGATGCGGCATTAAGGTAGTGCATAGCTCGATCCATCATCCGCAGAGCAACAGCGTAGAAAGATGGCACTCTGTTCTCAAACGAGTCCTGAGGGGACTGTGCTATGAAAACAAGCGCGAATGGGATACCTGCCTGCCTGCAGCGCTTTTCGCTTTGCGGTCAGTGCCGCACGAATCCACTGGATTTAGCCCAGCCGAGTTGGTGTACGGAAGGTCACTGCGCTCACCTTTGCGAATGGTGCGCGAAGCCTGGGAGGGGCGCGGAGAAGACCCAACAGTAGTAGAATTCATTCTGAACCTCTTGAATCGCTTACATAACACTAAGGAACTCGTTGAGGCCAGCATGAAGTCAGCCCAGGCTCGTTCCAAGGTGTACTATGATAAGACAGCCCGTCAAAGGACGTTTTGTATCGGGGACCAGGTGATGTTGCTGAGAAGTTCAAGGCAGAATAAGCTCGAAGTACAGTGGGAAGGACCGGCTGAAGTCGTTGCAAAGCTTTCTAACACTAACTACGCAGTGAAAATTCCCGGTAGGCGTAAAGAAGTGCGCATTTATCATTGCAATCTTATGAAGCCTTATGTGCAGAGGGAAGCCGTGGTAAATCTAACGTTAAACCTTCCCGAGGAGATGGGGGACAACTTGATTTGCCTCAGCGGAAAAGGAAGCAACGCTCAGGAGCTTCTCAAAAAGACGGAGCAGAGAGGAGAACTAAAGAAATCCCAGCTGTCCGATCTGGGCGAAATAATAACAGAGTTTGAGGCCTGCTTCGTGGACAGGCCAGGCAGAACTGATTTGACTGAGCACGATATTGAGCTGACTTCAGACGTGCCAGTGCGATCAAGGTGCTACCGATTCTCTCCAAGGCAAAGAGAAATTCTGGATAGGGAAGTAACTCGCATGCTGGAATTGGGAGTAATAAAACCCTCGGAAAGCGATTATGCTTCGCCTATGATCTTAGTAGAAGCTCCAGGTAAAGACCCTAGGCCTGTGGTAGACTACCGAAAGCTAAATTCTCTCACCAGGGATCAAGTGTATCCTATTCCGAATATTGAGGAGAGAGTAGAACAGGTCAGTAGAGCGGCATATGTGACTACGCTGGACCTTACTCGAGGATACTGGCAAGTACCGCTCACTGAACGCGCCAGCAGATACGCGGCTTTCGTCACTCCGACGGGCAGCTACCAGCCAACAATGATGAGTTTCGGGCTCAAAAATGCTCCATTTTGTTTTTCCCGACTCATGGATAGGGTTTTAAAGGGGTGTGAAACATTCGCGGTGCCTTATTTAGACGACATTGCGGTTTTTTCCGACTCATGGGCGGACCATATGGTACATCTAAGAGCTGTACTGAGCCTTTTGCGTCAAGCTGGACTAACCGTAAAGGCCGAGAAATGTTGCCTGGCAAGGGCGACCGTGGACTACTTGGGTCACAATGTAGGTCAAGGTTTCAGGAAACCCAGCGAGATTAAGATTTCTGCGGTAGCAGACTACCCGCGGCCGAGCACGAAGACGGAAATTCGAGCATTCCTGGGTCTGACTGGGTACTACAATCACTACATCCCTAACTATTCAGCTTTGGCTAGCCCTCTGACCGACGCTCTCCGCAAGACAGAACCGACAAATGTAGTCTGGGACGAACAAAAGGAAGCCTCCTTCGTAAACCTGAAGGCTGTGCTGATTAGCCGTCCGGTATTGCGAGCTCCAGACTATGGCCGAGAATTCACGGTCCAGTGTGATGCCAGTGATCGAGGGTTAGGTGCTGTTCTCTGCCAGAGAGATGGCGACGGTAATGAGCACCCCGTGCTCTACTTGAGCAGAAAACTGAGTTCTAGAGAGAGGGCTTATTGCGCGTCAGAGAAGGAATGCGCTTGCATTGTATGGGCCATTCAAAAATTGCAGTGCTATCTTGGAGGGGCCAAATTCACCGTAGAGACGGACCATTGTCCCCTGGCTTGGCTGCAAACTGCGACATCGAAGAACAGTCGCCTTCTTAGGTGGAGCTTGATTTTACAGCAGTACAATTTTGAAATAAGATACAAAAAGGGGAAGTTAAATGGGAATGCGGACGCGCTTAGCCGCTCTTTCTAAGCGGTCCGAGATGTTCCTCACCATGTATCCAAATTGATAATCAGGTTTTTTTTTTTTTTTCGTGCGCTTGAATATAGATGACTATGTAAAGCAGCACGTTTGGTTTTCGAGGCATACGTGGGTCCTGAACGTCTTGAGAGTGGGCTTTTCTCGAACAACAATGGCAGTTTTCTTTTGACCTGGTCTCTTCAGACGGGAGCCGAGTGCTTGCTTCGACATGTGGTTGAGTTTCAGATAGCTCAAGCAATTTGGCCTACAACAATCAAGACAACGCGACATGCAACAGCGAGCTTCAAGCGTTCACGTGCAGGCCATTAAGTCGTCTCTTCATGCAGCAGCTGCGGCTGCTGCCCTCCGAGTCTCTTCTGGCGGGGGAGGAGGCTGTTACGACCAAGCATCCGCATTTGCGCGCTCTATTGTTCGCCTGTGGGCATGGAAAAGTTTTGTGAATATGTGGTGATGGTCCATTGGCTCTAAGTGAGCCTGTTTCCAGGAATCCTGTTTTGTAAGCATGTTTTGCTTTGTGGACAACCTGCAAATGCCAAATTGGCCCTGTCAAGAGAACGTCTGGAAAAACACAAAGAAACGTCCCCCTGCGGGAAATAGCAGGAAGTGCTTTCTTTTGTTCACCCTTCCAGTCGAGAAGTGCTATCCTCCAGTGATGAATGCCTCCTATCCAAAGGAGACGACAGAGTGACATGTCCGCTGACGTGCAGGACAAGAGAAGAGCATGACTCATACGGCCATTAAGTGATTTCCCGGGAATGCAGGAAAGATTTGCAATTGTCGAAAAGGGACCATGTTGGGAGCCCTATGCGGCGCCACGTGCACTCGGGTTTCTGAGAAGTAAAACCCCCAGAACCAGCCTGTGGTTTCTTTGCTGAAGAATAGAAATGTACCTCCTCTCCTCGCCGTTCCCAAGCTTTTCCCGCCAACAAGTGATCACGCCCAACGAATGAATGCCGGACCAGTCAGTGCTTCAGACCATCAGTGCAGTGATGTGTTCGATTGGATGCCGATACCTGAGGGGCGTGCCCTGGATTTGGTTGGTCAGCATCTTCAGAGAGGGGCTGGACATAGGGGGTTTTTAAGGACGCTGCAGAGCACGAAATGTCGCTCTGGGCCCTGGGTAAACGGCTCATCCAGTCGCTTCTCGCTATGAACTCTTAACGCTTGTCATTTTGCTGATGTACCCTTCTTCTTCATGTAAATATTCTTGTAATACGTTTTCTCAAAGTGCCAGTAACCTGCTTGTACATATTTCACCAACTTCGAAGATTCAATCCTACTTCACCCCGAGTCTCTGCACGCTACCAAGTGAAGGCCGGGTCGACGTAGCCCCAGCGTCACGACACACACTGCGCCATTCGCCTCAAACTCGTGACGCCAATGAAGAAACTAGTATAGCGCATTGGAATGGAGTATGGAGCTCAATTAACGACTCAAAGCAGCCCGTCAACTACGACGAACGACTCGTGGAGGGCTCCGGAATCATTTCGGCCACATGGAGCTCTTTAAAGCGCTGTGAGACATAGTACAGTGCATGGGAGCCTTTGCATGTTTCGCCTCCATCGAAACGCGGAAGCCGCGAACCGAATCCTCGTTCTTATGCCGGGTGTGAGCAAGTCGCCGACGAAATTACCGGAGCCTTCCACCCCGGCGCCCCTCACAGTCGATCCCGCTTTCGGACGTTGAGCTCAACATTCCATATATACCGTAGTGTACATTACACATTTGATCCGGCCGCAGCGACCGCTTTCCGATGGAGGCGAAAACCAAGGCGCGGCTGCATTTTCCGCATTTTCTAGCCTTTCCTCAAAAAGGGCATCGCGAGAAACGGTCTGTCACTGAGCGGCGTTTTTGCTCAACAAGGAGCTGTGAGTGCTGGGCGAAAGGCGCGATTGTGTTGCCCCAAGATGCCCTCCAGGTTGTCACTTTTCCACGCTGTATGACGCAGAAATGCATATGACAGTGTAGCCCGACAGACAGTCAGGAATCCTTGCTAAACCGAAGATCCCGTTGCTGGCCGATATTCGATACATCGCTACCGCGCGCAGCGAACCGCTTTGAACTGCCGAGCCAGTGTCACATGTATACGGGACAGTTGCGTTGGCGGTGAACTCTGTGCAAGCGTATCTGCAATGATGAAGCAAGGCTCTCTAATCTGACCACGGGGAGAAACTGGCCATAGCAAAAGTGAACAAACCAAGGTCTACGCCACGACTGCCGGGAACTATCTATCGTACATTCGAATGCCGCCATTCTCGTGTCTTGGTTCTTTCCTAGCGCTGGCACAATGCCTATCGCCTCGCCGAGCCCACTTGAACGTCGCAATCGCGGCTGGCATCACCACTGCCCTGAACAGGACACCGCCTCTCTGCGCGTCCCCTGCCATCACCGAGCGCTCAGGTCGGTGCACTAGTTTTCTTCCACGCGCACGAAAGGCGGGGATGAGCATCTAACGAGCCAGCGTTCCGCAACCGCCCGAGACATGTGCGCAGCAGGCCCATCGGCGTCGCTGCGGCGAGGGCGACGTCTTCTCACGTCAGCGGCGCCTAGCAGCGTCGCAGTGAGTGTCGATTGCTCCAACGGTTCTCGATTTCCGGAGCGAAGCCCAATAAATACGAGAGCGCTTGCCCAAACGCGAGTCCTATGTACTCTGCACTCGAAAGTCGAGATTCAGGGTTCGGAGCATCTACCGGACATACAAAAGCCGAGAAGCTGCGTCTTTCTTTCCCGCATCGAAAGCGAGATGATGGAGAGGGTTGCGTAACTTATCACAAGGCGGGGTAAAATTGTCAGGGAGCTTGATTTGGTAGTTCAATTTTACAGTAGCGGACGCTTGACCACAGATTCCGAAGACCGGCTTTTGGCAGTAGGCGAAGACGACCTTGAAATTGAGTGGAGTAGAGTCAACGACCGCTTTGCGTTGCACTGTGGTGGTGACACGTTTTCTTCATGGAATCTGTCGACGCGTCTTTCGCGCCATAGTGCGCGGAGCGCGTCGTCGTGCCTCCCACTTCACTGTAAAGGAAAACGGAGTCCCATACTTTCTTTCATTTCACTCCTGAGTTTTGCGCACTTCTTGTCTTTGCCGGGATTGAGTACTCGAGTACTCTGCACTGGGCTGAGATATTCTTGGTCCAAGCAGAACTGAATACCTTCATGTGACGAGCTCGCGAATCGTAACTAAATTGTATGCGGCACCCTTCCGCTATCTTTAAGCTAGCATGCAGTTTAGCTGTGTAAAGTATGTTTGCGTAAAAGCGAACTCGTAGGTGACGTGAAAATAGGGTGAAAGGTTCACAGCTTTCTTGACAAAACCTGCGTCGTCCCCCCCCCCCCCCCCCCCTTGATGGCATATAAAGCGACGCACATTGAAGTGTGCGGAGCTCACGTTTGCAGACACTAGCTGGCACAGCCGTGGTGGAAATGAAATGAATAGCACTCCACCGAACTGGACCAGCATAACAGGTGCATGCCTGTAGAGACACTTTATCACCGCGCCACAGTGAAGGTAAAAGTTTAAACTTCAGTCTTGCACGGGAACCCATCGAAGTAGCTGCAGAAAAGTATGGGAGGAGAAGCTTCGCAACTACTGCAGTAGCGCAAGCGACGTGTAGTTAGTGACCGTCTGATGTGACCGAAGACCGCGGAGTCAGGTGAGAAAGAATGCGCCGTAATTTTAACGGGCCGATTTCATAGCACTAGTCCACCATCTCCGCCTTGTGAAACGGGTTGTTGTCGTCGCAAGAGAGTGGCAATGCATCTTCGAAGCATGCCCCTCCTCTTTAGACAAAATAAAAAAAAAAAAAATATGAACAGCGAAATACATCCTGAACGCGTGGTCGACCAATACCGGCCGAGGACTCGAGGGACCCGGTCGGGTGAATTCTTGTTTTATTCCTGTCTGTTCCCGGAGCCCGGCTCTCACGGGATGCCGCTCGCGAACGGGCTTCTTCTCATCGCTGCGTCGTCGATCGTCATCTGGCCGCCGTCGCCTCGGGGTCTCTCTAGAACACTCGTCAGTCCCTTCCTGCTATCGGGCCGCGTGCGCGCGCCTGCCGCGTCTATTTTCATTCCTCCTTTACCGCGCCCTGTTTATTTTCATTCCAGGCGTCTTGCGGGGAGAGGCCTCGGCGAACGACAACGAGGAGCCGGGAAGCACCGGCGGAACAGCGACCCAGGCCGTCTCGCCACTGCCGACAGAGCACGCCGGCGGTCGCAACGTGGGAGCGGCGGCTGCGCTCGTATCCGCTGCGGCGAGACAACAGCGGTGCGGGCACACGCGCGCAAAGCCCCCCCTCTCCTCGCGTCCCGCCTTCCTCCACTACGGCGCTCGCTCCCGCCGCCGTCGTGATGAATGATAGCCGGCGCGGCTGTGGCAGTTCGGAGAGCGGCGTGACCTGGGGCCCGCCGCGGCCGGCTATCGGGGCGACGAGCAAGCATCGGCCGGCCTCTTCTCTTCTTCGCAGGGGGCTATCGATTCGCGGGAGGCAAACCTGCTCTTCGTCCCCAAGGGCTGTTCGCCGCCGCTTCCAACCAAGAGGGCGACCGACCGTAGGGTGGGCGACAGGAGGACCGTACTCCTCCGCGGCTTCTCCGCTCCTCCGTGTCGATGGTCCTGGCGGAATCGTGGGAAGGGAAAATAAAAAATAAACAAAAAGCATGAGACGCTCCACTGAAGTGAGAATCGGCGATGCGTCAGCGTTAGCTTTTGTTTCGGGTTATGAAGACGAAGAGAAAGCGTTGGTCGAGGCTTGACGTGCTGTTCCGACTTTAACGCTGGACGTTGCGAATAAGGGCAAGAACTGGACATGCTCAAGTTGATCCACGCTTAGAAAACATAGAGTGCAACACTACACACACAGTGTAAGTAAATCACACTTGTGTCCTGTAAACTTCATCGTCTCTTTCTTGTCTTCGTGGCGCCGTATTCGCGTTGAATGACGAAGGGACACGTGCCTCTCGAATATAGAATGAATTGAGAGAAATAGATAAAAAAAAAAAAGGATGGGACATTTTTAGAACTTGCTATTTTGATATGTGAAGTCACATACATGCTTGCTTACTGGGGTATAAAAAACCACTGCATGAGGAGGAGGAGCAAACATATGAGGAAGACTTCAATAGGACTATTGCAGATGTCGCCCAGTTAGCCTCATCCGTGCCAGCGATGTGTCAGATATATCCCCGTACTCACCTGCGTCTGCCATGTATGTATTTTCTTTTTCACTCTTCGCGGCACACGCTGTCTGAGAGCACGCCTCTCAGAATATGAGGGACCGTTCACAGAAGGTAGAAATCTGCCTAGGAAGGAGGGTACGTTGTCATGAAAGTATACAACTAATTACCGAGTACGAGCGTACCAGCCTATGCTTTTTTTTTTATCTGGCACGCAGTGCCGCGCTCAACGTTGAATACCCATCCAAGAATTCGTCCTCTTTAAAGGTTTGAAAACGAGACTGATACCCTTACAAGTCGGCACAGCCTTTGCGAACGGATACACCTAGAGAGATTGAGGTTTGCGGCGCTCAGCTGGGCATGTGGTGACCGCCTGACAGCAGAGAAAAGGCCGGTAATATGTCTCCTTCTGTTTTCCTTTTCGCCTTCGAATGAAACTCTGAAGGCGGGCAGCGAAGCGGAACTCTGCGGTAACGCCGCCAGGCCGTGCCTTACTATTTCACGCTTGCTACGCCAGATAAAGCATCGCAAGTACTCTCTTTAAACAACACCGGGATGTTGGCAAAAAATTTCAAACTCGCACCGGTGGCGGCCTGTAATCTGAACTGTTCGTGTCGGTGTCTTGTTCGGGATCAATTTATTGGGAGGGTGTGGTCACATGTGAGATAATGGCGAGGTATGTAGTGCATTTTAACAATTAATGTGCTGATTTGGCTTTTGCACCAAAAAATATTGACTTCAACATCGTTCTCCTTGCAAACTTTCTCTCTTCGGAAGGGTAGGGTGAAGATTCCTCCACTCTCCCTCGTAAATCGCTCTCCAATATTCAATATCTCATCGGCAAAGTTATGAGTAATCGGTACTTCTGGTCAGGTACTCTCGGATAGTGAGCTGACACTGATTGGCACGTAGTTTATGACTACTTTTTGACTTGTCAATATAAAGATTTTTTTTTTTTCTGCAAAATGACTTTTTTTTTTTTATCCCATTTGGACATGGCCGAGGTTTAGGGGTCATTAGCTCTATTTATAATCGGATAAAGTTTGACCGTCGTCCAGGCATTATCGTCATGAAATACGACTAATGACACTTAGCATAGACATAACCAATTCTCAAAATAATGACGTTAACGCACCTGACGCAGTAAATATTTACTGTATTTTCTGTTTTCGAGTGTGGCACGGCTCTAAACATTATGGAGGGAGGGCACTGAACCACTAAAGCGCGATGAGGCGAAATCCTGGATGGGCTGTAGCTCTCCACTACGGCACCTCTATCTCCCTCTCGTATTCAATACCACCTTCCTTTACGGCGTGGTTTAGGTGTCCGCGGAGAATTGTGACAGATACGGCGCCTTTCCTATCTTACTAATCAATTTCAAACGCCACTGATGCCTGCTGTACTAGGTCTGCATGTTTCTGTTTGCTGTGTGGTGCGGCGTTGGAGGAAATCCCTAATGAAAGGCGCCGCACGGACGCCTAGTTGGATCGGACGCCCGACGGGGTCAGCTTCGTGAATTGCCAGGTGACGTTATGACTAGTAAGACCAACACCGATCTGTGACGTAAGCACGATGCGGTGGCGCTTCTGTCCCCAGGCTGGGCCGGTTGGGGTGGGGGGGGGTGGGGGCTGTCACACAATTCTTCTAAGCACTGGCCAACGTTTATGAACCGGGCACCACTTCTGGTGCTCTGCGAAATAAGAAAAATGTGGCGGCATATAGTTGTGTTTACATGTGTTTCTATGGGTCGCCCTTCCAACTCGCACCCCCATACGCTTCGCGGTGTCCTAAAAATACTTAACCTGATTAATGAGATTTCATACTTTCACTATCTATTCTAGGATGTTTATGGTTACTCTGCACCGAATAACGACATAATAGGTGCCCCGTGAAATGAGAAAACAGCTTTGGAATCTTTCGGTTCCATGTATTCCTATGGGCGTTAACCCTGCTTTTCACCCCCAGTCGGCTGCGGAGCCACGAGCGCCCCCTTTGCTTGTAAACACGGTGTTGGTCTATATATCGCCCGCCATTTACAACCAGTGTTCCGTTGAACGCATCAAAGTTCACCGGGGTTCTATAACTGGTTTACTGTTAAGGAAAGGCACAGTATCTGTCCATCATGGAATCCCGATACTATATCATCCTTCGGAAGACAAGGAGAATTATGATGTGCGTTTCACGTACTTCCATGCAATAAAGAAAAAAAAAGAAAAGAAAAAAATCCCGGGCGAGACAAAGTTGGTTAAAGCGCTCGGCTCAAGATCCGAGAGCTGGAGGTTTGATTCCCGGTGGGGACAGGATTTATTATTTAACTATCTTCCTCGCGGGAGACATGATGTGCGTTTCGCTTTCCCAGGCTTCATGGCCAATGACGTCACAATCTCGCGAAGAAGTGTGATACTTCCATGGCTGGACCACGACCTGGGCTGGACGGATAGGGTTATGACCGCTAGTATGAGCCATTAAAGGCTTTTTGCTTCATATTTCCGCTGCCCCCAAAATGGCTTTACAGACTGCGCTGCGACTATGAACGTGATGACGACGTTGTCGATTTCTGCGCACTACACGTTGCGGTGAGTGGCCGTACCTTGCTTTCTAGCAAGGGTAATTGAAACAAACACTTTTAGCACGTCACGGCAAACGGGGTCGGAGATGACGTCACGCTTAACTCTAACCTGCCTTTCTACAGTGTCGAGGAGCAATTTTTCCTAACAGGTTACTGTGGGCTATGCAGCTGCGGTGCGGTCTATGCGTCAGAGCTTTAAGGTGTACTTTTTTTTTTGTTATTTTTTCGGCTTCTCTAATGATGATTACACAATTTTGTTTTACCGTGATTCCATCCGTCAGCAAGCATAGACGGACCGGTCTGCGAGCCCGACTCCGCGGGAAGCAACGCCGCGGAAAAAGATGGAGCGCCCGCAAGCTGCCCACTTCCGGCGACGCTGACTCCGCGATTACGGCGGCGGCTGAGGCGAGTTCCTCGCTCGCATACATTACACGCCGCGCGCAACCGCAGCCGCCGCTCTCAAGAACCGCCGTCGATGGCGGGCCCCGCGGGGACCGAGGAATGGCTTCCCTTCATTTCCTAGCCTGCGTCCGCCCCGCTCCGCCGAGAGCACTCCGTGGGGGTGCGGTCGTCGCAGCTGCCGACCCTGCACCCGCGGCGCTTTATATATACGACGCACTAAACCATTCCCGCCAGCGCGTGCCCGCAACAGTTCCGTCCCTCCTTTTCCTCTTCTCTCTGGTGCATTGCCGCAGAGGCCATGCGTGCATGCGCCTCTCGCCGCAGTTTTCAACTTGCACGTCGGCGCAGGGGCGACGTGCGTCGCGTAGCCATTCGGTGTGCTAGCTGCACTTGTTTTCCTGGCGCTGCGTAGGTTTTGTTTGTTAACGCTAATTCATGCCAGCCATCCCTCTCCTCCTGTCTGCCTTCTCTTCCCACCGTTCTGAGCCTGAAGTGCTCGCGCGGGCGATGGAGCGAACAGCAGCCGGCGGCCGCGATGCTATCGCGTCGCACAACGCTCCTCTGCCGCCGGGCTGCGGCCTTGCGTCAGTCGGGCTCCGAGACGAGAAAAGTTGGGCAGAGGCAGCAAAGGCCCGGGGGCTCAGCACGCGCGAGCTCTTCGCGGAAGATTACGACGCCAGCCAATCTTTTGACCTGACTGACCCGGCCGAAGAGGAAAGACCGAGGTGGAAAGAGGGAGTGGGCTGCTCGCTCCTTGACCGTCCTTATATCGTTGAGGTCCGCAGTGGCACGCGTCTCTTTCGACACCTCCGAAGACCGCGACGGCCCGTATTCAGTGAAGCGAGCCGTCTGAAAGGTGATCGCGCCGATGCACACGATCGAGAAAGAGGGAACGAAAGAACAGCAAAGGCTACGCAACTGCGCAGCACTTTACCAAGGGTGCTCCTAGGATTTACCACAGAATAGAGCCGCAGTCCTAGATGGTGCAATGTTTGGCCACGACGGCAAAATACAAAAAAAAAAAAAAAAGAGGGGTCAACGCTGCTGAACCGAATGTGGAGCAAAGCTCTGGCTGCGGGCGACCAAGCGTTGCACCAGAAGTGAGGGACTTTGGTTGCACTGAACACAACCAGAGTTCCATTGAACGCATCAAAGTTCCAAGGCGTTCAAGGCGGAAGTCACTTTCATGCCCAAAACATGCGATGCTGGCAGACGCTTTCCTGCTCCACTCAGTCAGCTGTCCTCCTCCTCTCTGTAGCGAGCGCAGCAGCGGAACATCTGTGGGGGTGTCCCTCATAGGGTCCTGGTACTCCCCTGATGGGGCTGTGACAGTTTCTCTTCTGTCTGCACGAGGCAACGGAGGACTGTGCCGGAGTGCCCGGGTTCGAACCCGACCTCGGCGGCTGCGTTTCGATGGAGGCGAAACGAAGAGGCGTCCGTGTGCTGTGCGATGTCAGCGCACGTTAAAGATCTCCAGGTGGTCGAAATTACTCCGTAGCCCTCCACTACGGCTCCTCTTTCTCTCTTTCCACTTCCCTCCCACCTTCCTTCCTTCCCTTAAGGCGCGGTTGCGGTGCCCACAGGAAACAAGTGAAACAGTTACTGTGCCTTTCCCTACCTATAAATTAATCAGTTTTTTTTTAATCAGGCAGCGGAGGAGGCTCAGCTACAGAGCCAGTAGCAGGCCCGTGCATTTTCTTTTCCTTCTTCCTACAGCCACACTAACACCTGTGGAACGGCACAGCTGGTTGCCATGGTTACGGCGCATGCGCAGCAGCGGCTCCTGTCCAGCACGGCGATCTTGGTTTTGCATGGCGTTGTGAATGAAAAACGAGTGCAGTACCGCGCCGAGAAAGCCATGCCCACGCGAAATCCGCCTCCCCCTTCCTCCCTTCCCTTGCGGTGCGGTTTCGGTATCCACAGAAAGAAGTATGGCAGATACTGCGCCTTTCCCTTCCTATGAACCAATTATTATTATTAGACTTTCTTTGGCAAGTGTGGACTACCGGTAAGCCATCGCTCCTGTCGCGTGGCATAGCTTGGTGTGCGCGCGTTCAAGTGAGGGATTGCAGATGGCAGGAACGCTAGACAAGGAGAACTCATCTGGAATCTCGCGCACAGATCTCGCTCACAACTCTCGCGGACGGGATTTCGTTCCATGCGCCTAGAAAGGCCTTAGCTTCAAAAATGGCAACAATGTAACACACGTTGTAACTAGCCCGAATCGCCACTGTGCATCAATTCGCCTATATGTTCACAACTCTTGATCTGCTTCACTGCGGACCGGAGCGTATGATAAGCAGTGTGCGAAACGGACACTATGCAGTGCCCAAAACCTGAATTGCACGTACTCGGCCGCCAAAGAATGAAACATCGCCTGTCTTGTCATCATACTCAACGATTTTCATTTAGGGTGCACATTACACCCCAAAGAGTTGCCGCAGTAAAAACCTCTTCGCGTACATTAAACACATGATTGACATCGTGCAAAATCTAAATATATGCGTCAACATTTTCAGTAGTCCGAGAGCCACACACCACCCGCTAAAGAGTGCCCAGCCGAGATAACCCTGCTGCTCTTTCAGAAGACTGCAGAAGCGCGATCCCTCGTTTAGACAGCGTTGGTGATGGATTCCGACGGATGTCTTTGAACAGTGCTTGCCGCATACCTCTACGTCTAGCACGCGGAACCTCCGGATGGATCTTCTGATACGGTACCACTCTTACTAAATGATTGCGTAGTGTTCCAGCCGAGACGAATAGAGTCCAAGACGGGCTCTACACTTTTGACAAAGGCTGTACGCGCTGTCCTGACCGGTGCACCTTTCAGGGAGCTGGCTTGCGCGAATAGCCAACATGCGCCGTCGTTCCCGGCCTTGCTATCTTCCTTCGGTGGCCCGCAGCTCGGAGGAGCTGGAAGAGGGTTGAAGCCTGAATGCCCAAGAGTTGAGCGCGTGGGATGACGCGGAGCCGATATATTGGGGAGCCCGATCGGTGGCGAACAGCCCACGCACGGTGCGCTTTCATCGAGCCGCGGAGCTTCCGCCCACGGTCCGCGCAGTCACTCCCGAAGGTCGTCACTGTTTACAGCTGGACTAGCGGGCGCAGCAGCCGAGCGCGTTTGTGGGACGCCGAAATCACGGTTCGCGACGCCGCTGGCGTGAGAAGCTCGAGCACGGCACGATCGGCTTTAGAGCCTTTCCCGCTAGAGGGCGGATGTGTGGGCGGCGTGCTATTGGTAGGAACCGGGGCGACCATGAAAGGAGACAACTGCGAGAAAAAAAAAAAAAGGAATTACGAGGGGAAAAAAGGAACGAAACACGATCGCAAGCAAGAAAATAGAAAGGAGCATATCAACGGCTCAAAAATTGAGTTCTGTAGAGTACGCCGCGCTTTGTGATGTATTTTAGTGACGCATTTTCATGTGGTTGTCACCAGCAGAATAGCGTACGGAGGCGACTTAGAAAGTAATGACTGCTGAAGTGACACAGAAAAAAATTGCTTGAAATTTTATTTCTAAAACACGCTTTTATTTCTCTCCCTGATTGGGTTCATGATTGGTTGTAAGCAAATCTCATTTCTGTTGAGAAAAATTGGACTTCAAGATTAAAACTTCATTTTCTTTTCCTTGACCTGCTCGTACTCGATTCAAACGCGTGACGCCAAGGGTAGAAAGTGTCAGCACGCTGTTTATTCCTCCACCTACGACGTACGACCCGACACGCCCGGAATCTCCTCGGCCCGAGAAGGCGTAATTACCTATAGTTTTGGTCCAATGCCCTAAAGCCAAATGATTTTCGTCTCAGAAGCAAACTGAAGCCGTCACGATGCCATTAAAGACTACAGGGCCGTTAAATAGGTAGTTTCTTGCTGGGATAAGAAATTTCTTCCTAGTATTTGAAATGCAATTTGGCTTTTAAGCTGACGTGACAACCCCATTTTGCGGCTGAGACAAAATTTCCTTGGCTTCAGGACTTTCGACCAAGGTTGTACATCACTCGATGAACTGCGAGAGGAGCACGTACGCTGGCACTGTTTATCCCTTCGCTTTCCATTACGGGGCACCATGGCTAAGTCAAGTGTACCCCTTCCCTCGAACTCAAAGCTGCGCAGAACACGAAAGTTCGACGCTTGCGAGTGGGGAATTCGGGACGAAGCACAGCCACGCGCGAAGCGAAGTACGTCCAAGCAGGCAATGCTCTGCATATCGACCGAAAAGCTTCAAAGCTTTAATGAAGAATTTGCCATTAATTCGGTATCCGGTCTCACTTCTGTCAAAATGACTACGTAACCTTAGATTTAGCAGCTGAATAATTGTGTATGCGCTAGCCCCGGATGGAGCCGCACAAACGGTCCATCACGTAGTTCAGTATGCTGGAAACGTCCGGTGGGTGTCGGCGACAGCTAAATTTAATTTATCCCACATTTCCAACCAAGAAAAGTTCCGGTTTTACTTAACGTGACTAACAGAAAGCGATAATCCATCGATACGGGCTCACTTCATTGGTTGTTCATAGTCTTTTGGCTTCTCCGAACGAAGCGCTTATAATCTCGAAAGACCGACAAGCCTCCAATGGTCAGAATGCATTGAACCCATAGGCACCGAAATGACGCTACCACCTCAAGAGAAGAAAAGCTCAGACGTAGACGTCGTGGCCTTCCCTGCGCGGTAATTGCGAGTCCGGTGGTCGAGTCTTCTCGAAGAAGACAAAACAGGCGTCCCACCTTCTCTGTTTGCGGGGCTAGCCTTTCCGATCGCAGGACCGCTCTCCGAGCGCTAAGAGCGCGGCCGTCTGCGTCAGCGGAGGCCGAAAATGGCTCTCATTAGGAGGTGCACCCGTGAAATGGGGCGGCCGCGCGCTGCGGGCGCAAAGCCTGCCGCCGATGCCGGGCGCTGATGCGAGGCCTAGAAGACTAATGACGTCAGCGGGGCGAGCGCGCCGCTCCGGCGCGACACCGGAATACGATATATATTCCCCACTGCACGCCAACCTCCTCTCCCCGCGGGACCTGTGATAAGAAGCCGCCGGCCAGTGCTCGCACTGGGGGCGCAGTTAGGTGCAGCTGCCCCATGCGCGGAGCACTTTTGTAAGAAGCGAACGCGACTGCTGCTCCACTGTTCACATAATTACAAATGGCTCGTCTTCGACACGTTGCTGCAATTTCTTAAACTCATGAAGCAAAAGCTTTTTGGCGCCCACTTTGAGAGAAGTCACGACTGCGAACTGTCAGCTCAGCGCACCCAGATACGGAGTGCAAGAAGCTTACAGGACAAGAAGTAAACTAGGAAAATAAGCTAAGCGTAAATGCGTATACTTCCACACACGGCACATGCATTAAACCGAGATATTATCCCCAATCAGCATCAAAATCGTAGTCATTGCAGGAGGGCAGGAACGAGTTTGGCAATGAGATGCAACAGCGCTCCACTGGACACGCACAACGTGATAGCGCGCCTGGACAGGGTTGCTGTTGTGACTGTAGGAAGAAGGAAAAGAAAATGCACGGGCCTGCTACTGGCTCTGTAGCTGAGCCACCTCCGCTGCCTCGTGCGGACAGAAGAGAAATAAGAGAAGAAAGAAAAAGGAGAGAAAGACGCGCGCCGCAACAACAGCCGTCGTCCACCACCGAAACGGTGGCGGGTGCAATGACGGCCTACAACAGATAAAAATTCTGTGGCAGGCTAGCCCCCGCCGCAAGCGGCGGTCACCTACCTGTCCCAACCCCATCAGGGGAGTCAGGGTACGCAATCGAAGAATCACGTTGCGTGCGAGTGGCCTGCTTGCGAGAAAGCTCGTTCGCGGTTCCGAGTTCTCTGAACGAGAGGCGCTGACGCCACCCCGTAGGAGAGTTGAAAAATACGCAGTAAGTAAGCCTCGACGACAAAGTTTGCGATTGCTTTCGTTAGAACTTCAGCTAGCGTTTTTAACGTCCGCGCCTCGCTTCTTTGCCGCTGCACCGAACTGGGCGCACATTTATAGCACAAAAGAAGGAAAAGCGGACCAGAGAGCGGAGGGGAACTCTGCGCGAGGAACGACGCTGAGCCGAGCCCCGAGAACCGACCGACGCGTCGTCTCGGAGCGGCGACGCGGAGGGAAGGAGGTGGGGGGTTACGGCCAGCGCTGTTAGCGCTCACGAAGGGGAAAAAGGAGGCGCGCGCTTAGATCGCAAACGCGGGACCGGACCCGGCGAGAAACGACGACGACGAGGAGGACGTAATCGGGTTAGCGCGGCGCGGCGGCCGCAAACAGCGGGGTTGCTCGGCTCTTCTCTGCTGTGGCAAGACAAACGAGAAGGGGGAGTACGCTCCGCTCTTTGGCGGACCGGCGCTGCGAGTGCGGGGGCAGTGGACGCCTTGCTAGCCGGGGATTAAGCAGGACCGTTGCCGCGGCCATCTGTTCCGCGCCGCTCGCGCGCGCCCGCATTATGTGCGGGCGGCGGAGCGAAATGTTGCACTGCCTCGGGCCCAAGGCACGCTCGTTTCGCCACAGCCAGCGAGCTGCTTTTGGGACGCAAGCTGTCGCCTCATGTGGAGGATATTAGAATTGCCCAACCATTGCGGTCTGAGAAGGATGGAGGGAAGGATGGCTGGAGCGAAAAATTGCGCGGTGATCAGGAATGGTGGTGTGGACTGTGAAATCGGTGCCGGCTTCGAAGCGTTCGTGGCTACCGGCGCAGCGGGGACTTTGATCACAGCACACTGAGTGCGAGTAGAGGACTTCGCCAGACATGCATACTTACCGTAATCCAGTATGGGCAAGGTAGCTTGCAATATCCGCTGTGTCAAAACGAGTGTCCGCGTCAAGGTGCGTATATATAGTCTCTGGCGATGCACGCATGGCAACTTTCAAGTTTCAAAAGAACCAGTGACTTCATTCTTGACTTAAAGGACTATAGACACGTAAGTTTCAGGTTCGTGTTTTATCATTTGTAATGATGCCTGGGACATTACTAGTACATGGATCACCACGTCGCATTCGACTACGTCTACTGAATAATTTGTAATCGAATTTCTTTTATCACCTGTTTCGGTTTCCAAAGCCGAGCGATGGCTGTGACGTCACAGTCGAGTCTAGGTTGCGGAAGAGATGGAAATACAGCAAAACAATCGTTGCTGTGTCATTTGAATTCACTGCAATGATCAACCTAGCCTGCCTCAAGAACGGGATATCACTACAGGTGAAGAATGAGCGATTATATCGCTGTTTTTTCATGCCGCGTATCAAGACATCATTGTGACGTCACAGACATTTCTTGAATGTCGAAAGCGAAACTGGTGAGAAAAGAAAATTCAATTATAAATTATTTAGCGGTCGTAGGCGGAAACTGCGCGTGGATCGATATACAGGAATGACTTACGCGTCATTAACAAGAAGAAAAATGCCACCAAAATTTGATATGTATAGTCCTTTAAAGGTCCACGGAAACGGCCCCCGAGAAACCACTGATAAACGTGTTCAGTTTGTAGAACACATCCTTTTGAGCATTAACGCAAAGTATAACTCCTTGGAACAAAGCAAGCGATTTATTATTAATTTTTAAAAACAGCGTTTTTTGAAATTCGCGGGCAGAGAGAATGTCGCTTGGCGGTGTCGCGTGGAAGTATTTCCTAGTCCCGTGACGTCACGGGTCGGTTGACTGGCAAGGCTTGCTAGAAGCTGCCATTCGCTGCGGCCACTGCAACCATGACGTCACGGACACACTTCCGGTAGCTGCGAAAGTCGTCTGCTTGTGCGCTGCTCGCTTGCCGCCCTTATCGGTCAGGTGGCCATTGCCCATTAAAGGCCCACTGTCCACCCTCCGGTCGAAAATACTTTCTTCCCCGGTGACAGTGAGACTTCGCCCCTAGAACGCAAGACCGCAAAATGTTTTTGAAAAGAGCAACTAATAACGCAGTTACAGCCACCGCAATCACCCGATTCTGTCATGCCTCTC
The DNA here is from genome assembly GCF_055883805.1 of Amblyomma maculatum. NCBI lineage: Eukaryota > Metazoa > Arthropoda > Arachnida > Ixodida > Ixodidae > Amblyomma > Amblyomma maculatum. Next base: position 169,015,890 of record NC_139345.1, read on the forward strand.
TCCTTCCGTTCCCTCGCAAAGGTTTTTCACTCTCCTGCCCGAGGTCGTCTAGCCTCCGCAAGACAAATTCCCCTTCCTCCTCCGCGTTTGGCGGGAGGTGGGGCGTGGCTCTCCGCGAGCGCGAAAAAAAAAAAAAAAAAAGTCAACGGTCCAGGGAGCGCGCGCCCCTGGATTGTCTGGCCGTGGCGAGGGAAAAGCGCGCTGCGAGCGGTAGACACCCAGTCAGCGAGACGGACCAATGGACATCGTTCGCGGTACGTACGTCATTGCCGTGGCCCGTCGGGCCAGCGCAGGAAACGGGGAAGCTGGCTTCCCGGAGGAGAGCATGAGAGAGCTTTGAATTGTATTTTCGATGCTTTGCGGCGCGCGTGTCACTGTAGTATTTTGCACAGACTATCTCCGGTACCTGATCGAAACACTGGGCTCCTTTGCTTAAAAGGGCCTTCCCTGGACAGTGGCCCTTTAAGTGCAACAACCGAAGCGACGCAGGGATCGGCAGAACGAAGCTGCATTTACAAATATATTATTTATATAACGTGGTTTCAGGAGTATCGGAGTGTCGTCCGACGAGGCGTCAACAGCACGGTCAAGCACCGCACGATGGCAGCACCTCCTCGACCGCCGTAAACACCGCCGCTATGGCCCCTCCTCCCGCATACCGTTCGCGAACGACACGGCGGATCGTTAGCACCGATGTCCGAAATAAAGCGTGCTAAAATTTGTTGGCGTCTGGAATACTCAGCCGAATATCAAGTACGAAGCCCTCGTGAGGATCGCTGACCAGCAGCAAATTGCTGGTAAGAGCGATAGCCGTGATACAAGCCAGTTTCTGCCCAAGCCAGCTGCCGCTGGTGCATTTCGGCTGATCCGATCTGCTCGTACTAGCTCTGCGATTAATGCGTCGGCAGAGTTAATCCTATAATTATTTTACTATGGCAGGATAGGAATCACTATAAGGCAGTTTCATAAGTAGACGATTTACGACAGCGTTGATCATGTTGCAAAGCGTCGACCGCCGCGGCTTCGAAGCGAAACAATGTAGGCCTAGCGACGACTAGGGACGGTCACGCACGGGCCGGCGTTCGCCGCGCTCGCACGTTCCACCCCCGCGGTAATTGTGTAACGTGCCTCAGCCTGCTCGCGGCATCCCGTGCTGCAAGCGTTGCAAACTTGTGTACTTTCATAGCTAAGGCCGCGTATTTTTTGACGTTCTGCTCAGCAACAAGCCGTTCAAACGATACTGCAGGCAAGACAAGGCTTCAGTACGCAGTCGCTGCGCTGTCGGCCGTCATCGAAGTCGTCGGGCGGCACCATAATCTATACATCGATCTTTAAACGTGATACAGTGGGCAAATCACGTTACGTTTCGCGCACTCGGTCGCCGACGAGTAGCTTCCGTCAACAGACGCCGTCATAACCTCGGTTAACGCCGCAAACCGAGGTCGTCAAGCTCGGTTTGCGGTAACCGCGGTTAGCGGTGCAACCATGGTTTGGTCCGCCGTGTAACATAGGATAACCACGGGTTCGCGGTTACACTAACCGTCGCTGCGCGAACTGGCGAACTCCTCAGACGTGTGCGAGCGAGGACGGGTTGGCGCGAGTACGCCAGCGAGCGAGCGCGCGGCAACCGGAAGTTCGTCGAAGGGACGTATGTCTGGGCGGAGCTTTGAACTTGCTTGTATTCTTTTTTTTTTTTTTATGGCCTCCTTCGGCGTACGAGTTGAGAGGGAAAATTGGAAGGGTCATTTTTAATCGCCGATATCTCTGGTGTTGCAGAAGCTAGATCGAAAATTTTTGCGGGAGAATGATGGGTGGTTCAATAACTATCAGTGTTATGGCGTTGTTTACCCTTCTTTGTGACCCCTTTCGGGGACCTTTAAGATAATTTTTCACGTGGTAGATAATTTTTGGTGCTCACATAGGGCAATTACGGACATAACATGTTAGCGAGGTTACAGAGCATGTCAGCGAACCACAGAAGAGATGTGCGCATCGCGCGCTTAATTCATTGCCACTGTATCTTTGCCATATCTGCCATTTTTTTCCGTCCCCGGCTCCTTCCGTTATTTCTTTCTCCACAAACCAACGAGGTCAACGAAACCCTGCGTAATCTTCGACGAAGAGTAAATTCCTGCCTGCTTTTGTTATAGCTGTCAGGAACAAAGAAAAAAAAAAGAATCGTAATTACCGACGCACCTAGATACGGGAACGTTGTAGTATCTAAGCAAGTGCTCGGGAAAGTTCAGCTTGATAACAAAGTTGTGATTATCGTGTTTAATAGAAAATCGGTACTTCGCTTTTGCGGTATGATGTGCATCGGTGTTTTCTCTGTTCCGGAGTTTCAAGTCGGCGTAGTAAGATGGCGGCAATAATTTCCACTACTTAGGATCCACTAAAATGTATTACAGCACTACACGGACAGCTCACAATCATTTTCACATATCGCTATCGCTTCTATAGAAATGTGGTCCGCACAGACGGGACTCGAACTCACGATTTAACTTCAGAAATATGGCTTACCAAGATACTTTGTTGGGCGAGTTGGTACTTATTCATTATTAATTTCTTTGTCTTCGTGTTTGCGCTGTTTAAATTAGTAATTAACTTCAGAAGCTTAACAGCATATATAGTTGCTGAGCTACGGCGGTGATCGCACGTTGAATCATGGGCTTACGGCATACAATGCACCTCTGTGGTGTAACTGTATCCCAGTGAAAATTGGCCACTGAGTGACAGTTAAGTGTTAGTGACAAGCTTGGCGTATGAATGGTATCGCATGGGAAATGAACAATCTGCCAAGAGAAAAAAAAATGCAATGAAGGAAATATAACGGATGGCAAAAGCGTTGACAGTTATCTGTCGCCACAAGTGTTCGAGTCGTGCAGTAGACGTCATCAGCGTGGGTTTCGGTATATTAAAAATGCCGCCCCTCTACCGCCGCCGATTCACATGCACTCTCGAATACCGTTACTCATATCGTACGATTGCGGCTGTTGAACTGTGAATTACGTAAGAGAACGCTGCGTCACCTCCCCCGTATTCTTATGTCCTTCGCCCGGACACTGCCCGGATACCCGCTCACCTCACGGAATGCAACGCTAGTTTGAACGTGTGCTCACTCTGTATACCTTTCATTTGACCAAATTGTGACGCCAAGCGCTCTTTCTCCATTAATGTCTCGGAACAAGGATTCTAGCATAACAGTAACACGGACATGGGTCAGGGCGAATAAAAATAAAATGTTGCCGAATATCACTAAAATGGGAAATGGAAACAGCTGGGGTTTCATTCGGCCTATTATGAAGCAAGAACTTCGCCAAAGGGGAAAAAAAATTACGTCTAATTTGTAGCAGAGGCGTACAGTCCCTGTTGCCAAAAGTGAACCCTTTTATATTCCCGCAGCGATGCCTGCGCAGAGATTATTAGTGATCAGCAGGTTATCGCAGAAATTTATGCGACCCGAATGCAGAAATCAGACCAAAGGCGCCATAGAAAGGAATAACGTTCATCGCCACTTTGCCGTAAGATAATTCAGGGTTTCATCTTTAAGATCAATCCTCGGTTATTCTTTGGACCGTTATTAAAGGGCTTCCTCTGAGGTTCAAACCGGAGAAAGAGACGCGCAAGGGTGCCAACAAGCAACCTGAAAACGAAAACCTCCTCTCGAAGCAAGTAAGGAGATGAGGCTATCGTTGCATAACCGCGGCACACACGTGCACTTTGACGCCTAGCTAGCGCGGATGGGCGTCTACTTCGCTGCATGCGCGCATCGTCGCTGCTCCGAGTCACACACACAAGCCTTATCGAGGAGCACTGATAAAGCGAAACCGGCGCCGGCGCCCCACCATAACCAACACAAACAGCAGCGCACAACGGAGGAGGGGAAGGCGCCACCACGCAGCAACAAAACATAGCCCGAGAGAGCAACAAAACGCGGCCGCGCTCAGCAACGATCGCGGGGCACGCCGAGCGGCCGGGCGTGCGTTTGGAAGGGCGTTCCAGAAATACCCGATGCCACCGCAAAGCCAACGACGTCAGCGGCTCGCCGCTGCCGCTCGCGCACCACCGCACAGCGCAGCGCGCGGCACAGCTTCGCCCCACGCAATGTCGCCACTCGCCCGCTTGAAGAAAGCGGGCCGAGGTGGAAAGAAGGGGGGGGGGGGGGCAGGGAGAAAAGGGGATGGAGGTAGAGAGGAAGCAGAAAGAGCGAAAAGAGAATGAGAGAGGGAGAGAAGCTACAAACGAACGACTACGTTTGCCAGCGGCGTCTCTTCCTCCTCTTCACTGCACGGAGCACTTCGGAGCCGGCGCGAATTCCACATCGCGCGCGCGTGCGGTCGCTGCTTTTATCGCGCCGTCGGATCGTCAATTATCTGTCTCCCCACGCCGCACCCCGCGCCCTGCCCGGACTGCTCGTTCTCCGCTGGCTTCTGCGCCTCCCCTGGTCGTTCGTCTCCGCTCTCCGGCGCCGATGGCAAAGCCGCAGATGACGACGGGTCGGCGCGATTGCCCCATCTCCTCGGGTCCCCCGACGCGGTGGTTGCAGTGCAGAGGGAGAGAGAGCGTCAGGAGCCTGCCGCTCGTTGCATTACCAGGCGGCGGTCGCAAAGGAGCAGAGCTAGAGCACGACGAGGAGACAGTGGCCGCGAAGGCTAAAAGGAAACGAATGCGGAAAAAGCCGTCAGCGAGATTGCAGGAGAGTGCTGAAGTGGTAGCCAGTCCAAGCTAAGCAGGAATAAGTAAAATACGTGAAAGAGAGGTTGGCGATATTAGAGAGTAGGGGTTCAGAGAGCCCTTTGCGGCATGGTGAAGTGCACGAGAAAACTGGCGCGTATTGCCACTTGGCATTGGCAAACAATGCACTTCCTCCGTTAGTAATGCGAATCAAACATGATTTCCATGCCGCAAGCAACACCCTTGCATTTGTTGCCGTTATATATATATATATATATATATATATATATATATATATATATATATATATATATATAACAGGCGAATAAACTCTGAGTAGTGAGTCAGCGCTTGTGCCTTTCGTCTGTTCTACGCTATTCTTCAAGACGAACCATAACTCACCCAATACACAGTGCTGTTGCCTGTTGATAACTAAGCTCACATTTTCCTTGCCGCTAATGCTATGCATAAACTTCGCTGTTCAGTTTCAGCGACTGGGATCTTTTTTTTTCTGACAAGACTAGCTCTAATTTTCTTAGGAAAGGTAGCAGTGAATGCTGCAAGAAGCAGCCAATTCCTTGCAGGCGCATAGAAATTCCGGCTGGACAAATTGGTTTGCCGTAAAGGCCCACGAGAAATATGGGAGAGGCCTTCGCCCTGCAGTGGGTATAGTCAGGCTGATGATGATGATGAAAGGCCCACTGTCCACCCTCCGGTCGAAAATATTTTCTTCTCCGGTAACTGTGAGACTTTCCCCCAGAACGCAAGGCCGCAAAATGGTTTTGAAAATAGTAAGTAATAACCCAGTTACAGCCACCGCAATCACCCGATTTTTCGTGTTTCTCTCCTCCCGTTCCCTCGCAAAGGGTTTTCACTCTCCTGCCCGGTCGTCTAGCCTCCGCAAGACAAATTCCCCTTCTTCCTGGCGGGAGGTGGGGCGTGGCACTCTGCGTGCGCGAGAGAAAAAAAAAAAGAAGCGGGCAAGGGAGCGCGCGCCGCTGAATACAGCCTGGCCGTGGCGAGGGGAAAGCGCGTAGCGAGCGATCCTTCCTTTCCAATCCTTCACCCTCAGACAACAAGACGAACCATATGGACGTCGTTTTCGACTAATACGTCATAGCTGCGGCTTGACGGTCCAGCGCAGGGAATGGGGAAGCTGGCTTTCCGAAGAACATCAGAGAGCTTTGATTTGTATTTTCGTTGCTTTGCGGCGCGCGTGTCACTGTAGCATTTTGCACAGACTATCTCCGGCACCTGATAGAAACACCGGGCTCCTTTGCTTAAAAGGTCCTTCCCTGGACAGTGGCCCTTTAAGGTAACCTTAGAACTGATCAGCGACGGCACGGTCCTTCCGCATGGCTGTCCACAGTAAAATATACGATGTCTCCCAGCTTCTGCCAGAAATATATGCCGCAGAACAAGGCACGCTGTGGAGCATAGTGCCTGCGTAAGGAAAGGAGCAACCCCGCACAGCAGTTTTCTGTTCCAGCCTGTCTGCCGGCAGCCTGCCGCCCCCACTGCTTGTGCCGCATTGATAAACCGCAATCTGTGCCGCACGCTCCGGCATTCGAGGACCTGGCCCGTCGCGAGCATTTTCATTTTCTATTGTTTCCTCTTTCGCGTTTCGAGGAAGTTAGCGGGCTTTTCACTCACTCGACGCCCTTTGGCGGCAGCAACTCCAAGAATTCGGACCTTCCTGCTGGCGCAGTTAACCCCCACCACGTAGTCCGGAGACGATCTCGCTACCCCAATGTGAAAAACGGTTGCAGTGCCGATAATTCGAAGTAGTCCTTTGAGGTTTGAACTGAATTCAGAAAACGGAATACACTTTGTTGTTGTTTTTCTCTTGGATCTCGTAGTTTTCTCTTTTTTGGCCTACTAGCCGCATCGCAGGTGCTTCGCAGACTGGGACAGCGAAGCTGAGACCGAGCACGGAAACGCGAGTGACGTTCCGGGCAGGCGGCTTCCGGGGTTGTATGCAGCCAAACCAGGCCGTCATGTGATTTCGAATGCTGTGGTTGCGCAGCTGACGCTCTGTTTTCTGCACTTTTACGATGATGTCACATCTAAGTAATGAAGAAACACCAGTTCGCGGGGTCATCATCAGGGCGCCCAGCTTCTCTGAACAGCTCTAACGTACGCTTTAACGACTGCTGTCCGTTGGAGCCCTCTGACAAATGTTAACCCGTCTTCATCTCGGTTTTTCGTGCGGAGCAAGAAATTGCTATAGCGTACTAACGGATACGCATTTTTACGCCTTAAGTAATAACAGGACATGTGAAGGTGGTTGTCGAAATTTAGAACAGCTATTGCGCTTGTCAAGCAGTTGCAAATTATCGATGAAATAATGGAAGAATTGAAACCATTAAGCCAGGTCAGCGCAGCGCTGGAAATGAATGGTGGCGGTTCGTGATATGAAAAAAAAAAGTATCTTAAGTGGCTTGTTTGCGATCTGGGGCTCCTGATTTTTGCTCATGTTTATTACAACTTACCGGCGCCGCTTTAATGAAGCACCAGCAGAACAGAAATTGGCGGTACTGTCTGTACGCGCCATATACTGACTTGCTGTCTTCGTGCCACAGCGCGTGGAAAGCTGAGCGGAGAAGGCTCCGAGACGGAGCCAGCGACGATCCAGGCTAGTGTGCTTGAATCATTAGTGGGAGCCGCCCAGGCACGACTCCGGCTTCCTTGTGCGTCGCCGCGTCAGACCCGGTAGGAGAGGGGGATGTTCAACGCTAAGGCAAGATCCGGTGCCTCGAGCGCGAAAACAAACAAACGGGAACGACCTGCGGGAGAGGACAGGCCAGGACCGCATTCTGAGGAGCACGACGCGAGGCGATAGTGGCCGCCGGACGACGGCGGGGGGCGGTTACTGGAGGGTCTCTACGAGTGCGGCAATCTCAATGAAGTCTGGGAAGGAGGGATGCGGCATGCACGGAGACGGCAGCGCGGCTTGCGATAGAGAGCTTTTCCTGAGAGCGCGCTCAAGGCGCGTTGTCGCATTCTCCCGGCGATCCTGCGTTGATCGGTGCCCCGCGATATCGCGATGCCGGCCCCGCTGCCAGGATGGGCTGTTTTCTGTTTTTGTTCTGTTCCCTTTGTCTTCTCGAGCGCCAACGTCCGCTGGAAATTGCTGGCGATAGGGAGGCTGCCCGAACGTGCGCCATCTCAGAGTGGGATGTGGAGTCGCCGATGGATGCGCTCTTATTATTCAATGAGCTCGCCGCATTAATGGCTGCTTCCCCCAAGAAGCTTTCGGGCCAAGTTGGAAGAGTAGTCGGATGAGCTTGACTCAGGCCCCTTGAGAATGGGGTGACGAGCTCTGGGACGCTGGAAGCTCTGGAACAATGAGATAAGTTGGGCTGATAAGGCTGTACCAGTGCGTTGAGAATCAAGCTGCCCAAAGAGCAGCAGTGTAGAGCTGAAAAGCCTAGAGCGGGAAGAGAATGAAACAAGCTTACGCTTTCTGCCTGAAGATGGAGGCACCGCGCGGGCGGTAGTTCTGAGCGAGAAGAACCAAGCCGTATAAAGGAAACTGTGCAATGTTGAGTTGGTATAGTGTAACAGTTATTTCAACGGCTGGGTCCTCACCGGTCCTTTAATGACATTGGAGTGCATGGATAGTGCAAGACGCTGCGAGAACCTATACACGTAGTTCTTGAACAAGAACAACGAGAAGGAGGACTGGCGGGTCTCACTCCCAAGCGATATTGAATAACATAGCCCCCCCCCCCCCCCCCCCATTTTGGAAGAAACAAGCCAGATAAGGACCGCTTATGGCCTTGTCTGCTTGTCTCAGAAAATAATCCTCTCACAAGTCTCATACCTCAGTTTAGAGCTGGCTTTCCTGCGAAGACAGACGAAAATCAGGTCTTGACAGCAGGACAGGAATGTGAGCAAGTTCAGGTAAGATTTGGCTTTGCCTTTTGCGGGCTTATCATTGTGATTCTAGCGCGAGCATCGATTCTGTCCTTTGGTTTTGTTCATGCTCGTTGTCACGAGGTGCTGCTGTTCTTTGTCGTGCAAGATGCGTCGAGATGGTTCTCAAATATTCCTGCCACTCGCTTATGCTTCTGCAATGTTCTAGGTTGTGCTAGTCCTATGTTTCCTCGACGTCTTTAAATTGAACGTCTGTCGGTGGGACGGCATTTTTAGTTCGACGACCGACGAGCAGGTTTGTTGTTATCGCCGCCGCCGATTCACTTGGTTCTTTTGCGGGCGCAAGTCGGTCCAATAAAGAGTTTCTTCAGTGAACTCCCAGGCTGTTCCTTTGTTGTGATCGGCCTTGTCACCACCATGCGACAATATGGTGCCGGACTGGAGGTGATGACAGTATAGCTGGATAACGGTGGTTCCCCGACCCCACACCGTCCGTGTATGCTTTGGGTTCACAGTTTGCCGGCGGCTTTCGGCACGATACAGGTGTAACGGAGACTGAAACAAAAAGTTACAGTATACGGCCCTGGCAGTCATCCGTAGGGTGGTTTTTCTTGCCGTCTACGCGCCCATTTTGGGTTGCTCGACAGAGTGGATAAGTGGCCGACGTCGGACGCCACAAGAGGCGCAAGTGCTACCGCAATCGCGTCATTCCTTGCGACGGCTGAATACCGAATCATTTGTTCCAGCTCACCAGCTTTCTGAGATAGTTTGTATAATCGTAACTCAAAATGTGTTTCACTGTATTCTCTCATTTGAAATTTTAGATGTGTTATTGATGTTATATGTATTGTTGATTCCCTCTCTGTCATGAGTCATGACCCTCAGTAAGGGTTAACAGTATGAATGAATAAATAAATAAACATCGGTACATGAAACTTCATTTGTGTTGTCAACGAGCTAAAGAGAATTCATTTATTGACCAGGAGAAGCGCTGGTGTGGCACATCGGCCGCAATATATGCTGCTAGATTGGAAATAAAAGCATTGTGAGCCACCGCTCGAACCTTTTGTATGTAGGTATATAAATAAGCGGTTTTTTTTTTCTTTTTTCTTTTTTTTTTTTTTCAGTCCTGTATGGGATTGTATAGGACTCCAAACTGGAGAAGGAGCTCGCCGCGATACGATGCGAGTGTTGCAAGCACGAAGTTGCCGGCGGAATTGTCAGCCATTTGTTCCGTGTCCGGCGGACGGTGACTACTCGCCGCAATTTCACTCGTACTACGGTCGTGCAGTCTCTCCTGGCGGCCGGACGTCCTGCTTGGCTGGAGCCGCCACCTCGGTGTGCCACGTAAAGTTCGCAGGGGTTTGTGTGGGAAAAGGGGGGGGGGGGGGGGGGGGGTTAGATGGGATGTTAGTGAGACCGCCGTCAGCGTGGCTCCCTCTGCCGGCACGGTATGCAATGCAATTGGTTCACAGGAAGGAAAAGGCGCAGTATCTGTCACACTTGCTCTGTGGACACCTGAACCGCGTTGTATGGGAAGGGATACAGGTGGAAGTTAAAGTGGAAAGAGGGGAGCCGTAGTGGAGGGCTACGGAGTAATTTCGACCACCTGGGGATCTTTAACGTACGCTGACATCGCACAGCACACGGACGCCTCTTCGTTGCGCCTCCATCGAAACGCAGCCGCCGGCGGTCGGGATCGAACCCTAGTACTCCGACACTAGTAGTCGGGCGTCTTACCACTGCACCGCCGCGGCGGGGCATACATGGGATGGAGGTTCGATTCCCGGTGGACGCAGGTTTTTTATTTGTCACTTGTCAATCATCCATCAGGATGATTGACAAGTGACACATAGCGCACAGATCTTCGATTTCGTCCCATGAGCCTGGAAAGGATTTTGGCTGGAAATTAACGCAGAAGAGAGATTTTAAGATGATGTTTTCGCATTTCTCGTGGGTGCCGGCTTGGATATTTGTGCATGCTTTCTCTTGCTTTGCGCCGCTTCCTTCTTTCAATGCCTCAGAAGCATATTCAGGTACTGTGGTTCATGCTGAATAGATGTTTCTAAACATTGATCTTGTCAGGTTCCTTATTGCTCTGTTTTCGGCACCATACTCACCGGATCTCGTTAGGCTAGCATTTGGAGATAGTGTAGCCAGACGCAATCCTTGAAACACTGTCGTGTGGAGATTCAACAGTTAACCCTCCGATGGCCCCTTCGGGCAGGCGTTGCTTCACACGCGCTTTATTCGCCTCTTGGAGTGCACACAGACTCAGGTCTACGATCGATGCTGAACACGTCAGGAAATCGCAGCCGTTTGGTATGTGACGGACTGACGGCTAGCTGCCTGTACCGGAACTTGGGATCCGGGTTGCGCGGTGAGTCGGGAGCCACCGACCGCTCCACAATTTTGCCTGCTCATGTCGCCTTTTGTCCGAAAACCGGCGGTGAAGAAGTGTCAATGAACGACACGTTGGAATGCGGGGACGACGTGCTAATGACGGCTACACGGACGCTGTTGCGAGGATGGCGATATTTCTCTCAAATGAAGAAATCGCGCTTGTAACCGATTGCCGTCTAAGTATGCTGAATACTATCAGCGAGTGTCTTCAATGTTCCGCACCTACATTGGTCATCGATTTTTTGCGACACATCACATAATTCCCTAATTTACGTTTGCTGGCATTTTAGTAACCGTCTTAGAATGCCTCATATATAGCTTCACATGCGGCCAGTGCTGAAGCAACACAGTCACATTGTGCGTAAATCCTCAAGGCAGCGTTGAACAAAAGATACCAGTAACAAGCATGCCGAGGAAGTTACATACTAGTTATAGGGTATATACGCATGGACGCTTCATAACTTCATTATGTCACAAACCCCGCCTTTAAGGTCAACAGAGGCGCGGGATCCCCTTTACGGTTACCCGTCGTCCCTCTATGAGGTTTGAGAACACATTTAAAAGTTAGGCCGGTCAACCCGTGAAGTACGTGTGTCGGTGTGTGATTGAGGAGTGAGTTCAAGAAGGTCACTTTCTTTTACAAACAATTGAATATTTATAGGTAATAGTCCAAATTGTACTACATAATAATAGAGTACAATAAAAAAATAAAACGCCACGACACGATAGTGATAAAAGACGACTCAGTAAGTGACAATTAAGAGGAAAACCCGAAACAAAACACTGCGACTATAAAGATAACAAGACAAGTATTCCAGATATAATAAAAAGTATGGGCAAGGGTTACATAGAAAACACAGCGTAGAAATATTACTAAGTCAGGAAACGGTTAACAAAGGCGAAAACAATGTTCGATTAAACAACAGTCTCTGGCAAAAAGAATCCTCACGGCTTTCTTGTTAGTTGAGGCGACGAAGTCTGGGTTGATCGGTAGCGGCGGCCGTACAGATTAGGAGAACGATGCGTCGATCGCGGGCTCGGTGAAACACAAGACGCTTTCCTAGAGCGGCCGCGAGAGAGGCCCGAAAGACTGAATCTTTGCAGAGTGCACTGCCGCGGGCGTGCTGCGCTATGCGTTTTTATACTCTCGGCTGGCTACACTGTAAAAAATGTGTGTGAAATTACAGGTATTTTTAAAGAAAATTTCTGTTCCCGTACAGAGAATATCTGTTCTACTTCATTGACCGAAATACGTTCACGAAAAACAGTAATTTTCTGTTTTTCAGCCGAAACCTTCATTGGAAGGCAAACAATTCGATATATTGTTGTCGTCTGTTCTATCTTCTACCGTAAACTGACCTTCATTTGAAAAGTAGGTAAATACTGAATAGAAAGCGAAATGGTATGACAACCCCGAAGGCGCTGTCCGACTAACGGTTACGTAACAATTTCGATTCGAAAGAAATCAACTAGTGGCGCCACATTGAGGTCCGTTTTTGGTTGGCTCCTTGCTACAGTGGATCTGTTACGCATTTTTCACTTGCCTCTTTTTGGTGGCTAGGCAACGACTGTTGCGCGGCCAACTTTATGGGTGTCATCGAGTATTGCCAGCGCCGAGAGATATTCTTGAGATGGGCTTGGTAATGCTTTCGCTTTAGAAATGGTGTTCATTGAAGAAGTTCGCGCTTAACGCAATTTTGTTGTTACAGACAGGTAACGTGAAATGAAAGGCGAATAAAGAAAGATATATTTGGATCACACTTTTAACTGCGCAGAAAGAAAAATAGATAAGAACCAAGAAAAGCCGCACAACTGAACATTTCTGTCAATTTAAAAAAAAATTTCTATCAGTTGCAAACAGAAAAAAAAAAACAGTAAAATGACAAAAAAAATAAAAACATAAAACATAGATGAACAGAAAGTTTCTGGCAGGACAGCTGCCAGAAAAGTTCTGTATTTTTCAACAAAATGTTTCTACAGTGTGCGCAGTGCCCGCGTCAAGGACGCGCGGTCGCTGCCCCCCGTCATGTCGAAGCTTGCTCAGAGGAGCGGTGAGATCTCGTGAGCTTCGCTCTGTATCTAAGGCAGAACATCCCGCAACTTCCGCTGTATAGATGAGGCAGCATGTGACAAACTTCAAGATATTTGTAGGGCAACGCGCACATCCACGTACAAGAGCTGTAAATAAATATGTTTTTCTTCCTCCTACGAATCTCTTGATGGTAAGAAGTTTGTCCTACACTTTCTAATGGACCTCCACTAATGCTAAATCAGAGCCACTACACGACTCAAAAACAGACCCCCTGGGTTTCGCACTTTTTACAAAGGCTGTACATTGCTTTCAGGTAAGTAGATAGTAGGGCTACCCCCAAAAACCACATATTGTTAGATGTGGGGCTCTGGTGCTGCTTGACGTATCCTCAGGCATGAAGAAGGCCGTTCCATCCACGGCAGGAATGCTGACGAGTGATGAGAATTTGGTGATGACAGAAATAAGAGGAAGAAGCGAACTACTACACTGCACTCGTTTCCGATTATTTATAACGTCCTCATTCCCTTTTTTTCAAAGATAAAACGTGGGCCAATCGACGAAGGTGTGTCCTGACTGCTCACTTTCACGCACGTTTACCAACTCTCACGCTTGCAGACTTGCCTTTCTACCAGATTATTGTTTTCTTTTTATCGTGCAAGATGCGCCGAGTTATATCTGGAATGATTGCAGCCACGCACTGATGTTTCTGAAATGCATGTTTCTATAATATGTTCGAGGTTGTGCCACAGTTTTCTTTTATCGGCTTTATCTAGATGTTTCTTCGCTGGCTTTAAATTATGTAACTGGCAACGTAGTAATTATGTAACCTGGCAACTTTGCACCGCATTGGTCCCGACACAAATGCATGCCTTTGTTGGAGAGTGCTTCAGTGTGGCTCAGGTCACACAACAAGGTCACAAGACAGATCTGGGAAGCGTTTACCATGGTCTCGGTCACGGATGGAGCCGGGCATAACCTTCGGTAGCTTTAACACGAAAAGAATATTTCTATCGACTAAAGAGGTAGCTAACTAAGATTTCTGTGCACAGGACCACGTTCGCTATCTTGCTTTCCCTGAATTGCTTTTTTTAGTTATTTTGTGGGTATGTGCGACGATAAGGTGCGCATAAGTATATGCACTTCTTTGAATATAAATTTCGGTTGAAAGTCTGCGCTTCGTGTCTTGTGCCGTGTATTTTTTGATGGATCCCGTTTGTTTGTTTTGCCAGGTTAGCGCACTTCTATAATTATCATTAAATTATGTGCTGAAGTGCAAGAGGTCGGACGGTTGTATGGATTAAGTGGGTTTGTGCGCGATTCATAACCTAAAATCTCCTAGAATGCATGTCAAAGAGGTCTCGGCATTTGAACAGGTAAGGTAGTGTCATTGTAAAGAGATAGGTTATGAGCGTCATTGAGTGCGCAGAAAGCTCTAGCATGAAACGCGTGGCGAGGTGTAAAGCATCCACGAGAACTTACTCTGTGTGGTCTACGCAGATTAGGATACGATGCTTAATGGCCGCGATGCTCGGAATGCTTCAAGCCAATGATCGACAATAACGAACTACCTGATATCTTATTTTTGCTTTATACTTCTGCCGGCCTCACATATACTATTCAGTGTCTTGGTAGCTTATTCATAGTTTTTATTAGACTGTTTGAAGCAGTGTCCAATCCTGCCTAAGACGTCTTATGCATGAGTGGATACTGCTTCAAACAGTCTAATGAAAACAGGGAATAAGCTACCGAGACATAGAACTGCAGAATGAACAAAAAGATTTTCCTTGCAATAAAACGCCAGAGTGCGCCGAGTAATGATGACAGTGATGTAATTCGGCATACGACGTGTTTTATTTGCTTTGCTGGTGAATATACATTAATAACGTTTGCCGTATATATTCATTTCTTTTGGGGAACAATAAAAAGTGTTTGCATATTTGCTTGGCAGACCGCTGCGCGCAGGCACTTGTGCTTTTACGAGTAAGGTCACCACGTGATGTAAACGGATGCGGTATAAAAATATTACTGCAGGTATAAAATTTAAAAGTAAATAAAGCGTGCAAATTGACATGAGCATGAACAACCACCACCCCACTTCACAAAACAACTAACACTAGTGCCTTGCAAGGTGCTCCGTTTTCGCTGTCGGTACTTTCAATACGGCCTCGTCCGTTAACTGAAACCGAAGGACTAATCCGCAATCTCTCGCCCTGCCCAACCCTGCAGTGCTAGAAAGGAGTCTGGAAGGCGCGAGTAGAAGTGAACGTGCCACGGAGGCGATTCTGCTCCATCGCGACCGAGCAGCCTGTGTTTGCCCGGGGACTGTGGCCCTGAGCCGATGACCGCGGCGACAGGGAGGCCGGATGTTTCGCCATCGCGGCGACGCTCACGCTCTCGGAGCAACACAATCGGTGCATGCGCGGCCCCGCCGCCCAAGGCAAAGGTTAGTGGCCAGCCAGCCGCGTCTCTGCAAACACGACGAAACGGCGAGCCCGGGGGTCGTAAGGAGGATTGTGCAGATAGAGAGGGAGAAAGGCGAGCAACGTCAGAGACGATGCTGAGGGGACGTTCCAGGGCCAACGCGCGATAACGGCGCCCGCTAGCCACGCGGTTTATCGCGCTTCGCCCACCGACTAGGGAAAAGACGAGACGCGTTGGACCATTATATAGGGCGGCAGTTGCGGCTAAAGCTACCGCCAATACAGCGACGCAGTTCGCCGCAATGCGCGCGCATCAAAGGAGCTTACCGTAATTGTGTTATATACCAGAGAAGAGGGAGGTGTGAAAAATTACTTATGATTTTATCATCAGCATCACCAGACGGACTAACTCCCTGCATGGAAAGGGCTCTCCCACATATCTTCAATTCAATCCTGTGCTAGCTGGATTCACTTGGCACCTACAAACGCCTCCACCTAATAAGCCCATCTAATTTTCGGCCTCCCCTGATTACGCTTTCCTTCCCTTGGTATTCGATTTGTCACCCCTAATGAACATTGGTTATTCCCTCTTCGCACGAAGAGTCTTACCCATGCACATGCTTTTCGATTTTCACTCGACTATCATTAACTCGAGTTATTTATCTGACCTACTCCGCACTGTGCACGATTTTGATTATGAAATGTAGAGGATACGCTAGAATGTCACGATATTTGATTGGCTTTCTGATCAGCGTATTGTTACGGATGACAAGGAAGAAGAAGCGGGCAGTGGCGCGGGCAGGAGCGCTCGCGCTAGGCCCGCGAACATTCATTAAACGTCATCTTCTATCGTCATCGGTCATGTTCTGTCTCCTGTCTTCATCGGCTTGCCGCTTCGTAACATTTGGTAGAGGTGCGGGGTACGGCATCCCCATCCTCGCCTTGGAGCATCGACGCCATCTTCAAGCCGGGACCATCACCGAGGGCCCAGGGACATCGCCGAGCAGCTTCGCCCCAGCCCTTCAAGCCCAGACCTGAACAACTACCACCGCCCAGCCCCAGCCCGGACCTGAAGACAAGGAGAACAGACATACCAATCAGAACCGAGACGAAGGACCCGAATGACCCGAAGGAACCGATGGACACGAACACGCAACCCCCCGCCCAAGCTGCCCGACGTGACCTCGAGCCATCGGTCCCATGGACTCTGGTGACGGAAGGTCGACAGCTCCAAGGGAGGCGGATCACCCACGCATCAGACATCGTACCGGCAAGCCGTTTTGTTCTTCCTTCCTCTTCTTCTTCAAACATCCAGACACGCCCATCATCATGCCATAAAATCATTAACATCGCTAAACTTCCTCGTCCACGATCGGGACGATCGCTCGGTGGCCCCGGGTCATGTTACGGACGACAAGGAAGAAGAAGCGGGCAGGAGCGCTCGCGCTAGGCCCGCGAACATTCATTAAACGTCATCTTCGATCGTCATCGGTCATGTTCTGTCTCCTGTCTTCATCGGCTTGCCGCTTCGTAACAATATGATCAAATGTACCGTGGTATCAAGTGATCAAAATACGTGATACCCTAAGAATGAGCTTCTTTTCAAGTATGGTTTGCGTACCGCCGACCCTCGCTAAAGGTGTGAGCTCAACTGTTCCCCCTGTGCTACTCGTAAGTGGCGACGGAACTAACGCACCGATAGTGTCCCAGGTTATCCGAATACACTGTAGTGCGTGCACTAGACCAAGCACCGCGTAATCATGCAGTCTTTAGACAAGAATTTTTGTTTTGATGCGATCGGGTTCTGGGGCAAGGCGAACATCGGACGGGGAGGAGCAGCATGGGGAAATTGGCAAAGGAAGATTTTTTTATGTACAACGTTTTACATGTCGAATCAGGAAGCGGAACTCGGACGAGAGAGGATACATTTCCACACTTCCCCAGTTCCCTAGCTGGGGAAATGTTAAGTTGGCATAGGCCAATCGTTAGGACACACGCGAATCTTCGAGGTGCCGCCCACTGCAGGAGGTGGTACTTGAGCTTCCTCGCATAGCTTAATGTGGCGAGGGTGAACCTTCCTTGGTGGCGCTGGTGATCTCGCGCTATCGCTGGAAATGCTACACCAAGTTTAGACAGTCAGGGATGTCCGAGATGTGCGAGATGTTCGCCATTGTCAAAGGTCACTTCCTCAGGGTACTTGAATCTCGGAATGTCGCGTGCACTTCGGTTTGGTGAAAAGCTACGTAGCTCTGCTTTCGTCAACGCAAAAGGACGTTTTCCTCGTGGCCACCTCGCCGCAGCACGTGGTGAGTAATTTCAGATGAATGGGTCGCTCCTCCCTTCGAACCCGGCGAGGTCACTGACCGCAGCAGCACGCAGGAATGGAACGCCCGTTGACGCCGTCGACTCGGCGCATTCGATGGCTGCCGCTCGCCAACACCAGTTTGTTTCTTGTCGTCAGCCACTGGAGGAGCCGCGTGAACCTCGGCTGGGGCCCCAAACACAACAGTATGCAAAATTTCCCGTAGCTTCGCAGATGTTATATGCTCCAAATAAAGGTAGATAGGTTTGCGAGTGCAGAACATAAATGCAATTTGACTATGGTCTGACATTCAAACTGAGCTGAGCGCATTTCACTGGAAGGAACTGTACTTGATTGGACTGGATTTAACTAGATTGGATTGGTTTGGATTGGATTAGATTAGACTGGACTGAATAGGATTACAATGGATTGGTTGAGATTAGCGCCAGGCACACATGATTTCGCTATGTATACCCTGGCCTAGCTGAGCTAAGCCAGCGTCAATTTTTTCCAACAACGTCAAAAAGCGTGGTCCAGGAAAGGATGTCAGGAGGAGGTTAACCGCGCCGCCCTGAATCAAAAACGGCAGAAGTGAAATAGGAATCTTTTCGTGGACCGCGTCGCAAACCTGTGGACGATGGTCTGGCAGCCAGTGTGCTGACTGCAGCAAGCGAAAAGTGCATTTTTCGTGCCGTACAGGTGCAGAGATTCTCAAACAGAATCGGCCCGCGATAAGCAACTAGATCAGGCCCCCGTGCCAACATGCCAACAGGGCGCTAGGGAAGATGGCGAGGCGACACGAGACAGCAGAGGGGGGCCTGTCACGCGCTCGGTAATCACCGGAGGTCATCACCGACACATGACAAAATGGGGGGGGGGGGGGGGGGGGGGGGGGGGGGGGGGGGTCGTTCGATGCCCGGCGTAGCCGGTAAGCAAACGTGGAGAATGAGACGAAGACACGTTGACTTGAAACAACAATAAGAAGACGCTTATAGGCTCAGAACGAGGAATACACAAAACATTCAGAGAGCAGCAATTACATTCTAAAAGGCAACGACATGAGTGAAGAAACAATCTAAATAAATACTTCGAATTACGTATACAGGGTCATGCTTTTCCGGGATGGAAGTAACAATTCAAGTAACAGTAAGGGAAAGAAAGTGCAGAGCAGTCTCGAACATACAATTGACCGGGGAGCGAGGCGGCAGTCCATCACTGAGACGACGCAGACGGGCGGCAATCGAAGGCGACGGTCCTTCCGGTGCAGCTTGCGGTCTGAGGATGCGGTGCCGGTGGTCGAGTACCCCCCCCCCCCCCCCCCACACACACACACAAAGTAGTTCACTCACAGAGGAAGGCGCGCGTAGACACACCACACTTCAGCACTGCATGGCCGCCATCTTAGGTTTGAAAAACATAACGCACAGCAAAAACAACACTCCCGTACGCCCCTAACTTCGGTTCTTCTGGGGGTCACATTGCCGGGGAAAAAGAATATACGGATATACAAAGGAAGCTCTATACTTTGGACGTAGTAGGGGTTACTTTGAGTGGGGAACGTGCGACACAGGCAGCACGTACTCTTGTGCTCGAGCATGGAGAGAGTTGTAGCTAACACAGGGAAAGCTATACTATTCCGAGGCAACGTGAACGTACGCGTTCTTGCGCGCCCGACCGATGGTCACATATACAGGTCACGTGAACATATGGGGTTTACAGAACAACAATTCCGCGTGTGTATACATAGCATTCATTGATTACGAAAAAGCATTTGACTCAGTTGAAACCTCGGCGGTGATGCAGGCATTGCGAAATCAGGGGGTAGACGAGCCGTACGTGAAAGTGCTGGAAGATATATATAGTGGCTGCACAACAACCATAGTTCTGCATAAAGAAAGTAACAAAATTCCCATAAAGAAAGGTGTTATTCAAGGAGACACAATCTCTCCAGTACTATTCACGGCTTGTTTAGAGGAAGTATTCAGAGACTTGGAATGGGAGCAGTTAGGGATAAGGGTAGATGGAGAATACCTCAGTAATCTGCGATTTGCTGATGACATTGCTTGCTAAGCAACTCGGGGGATGAACTGCAAATAATGATTGATGACCTAGACAGGAAAAGTAGAAAGGTAGGCTTGAAAATCAATATGCAGAAGACTAAGGTAATCATCAACAGCCTCGGGAAGGAACAGCAGTTTGCATTAGGTAGCGCCACGAGTACGGCTCGGCTCCTGCAGCTCGGCGTCCATAACACCTTAGAAGAAATAGCCGAGGCGCAGCTCACGGCGCAAATGGAGCGCCTCTCTACCACCAAGACAGGCCGCAGCATACTGACGTCCCTGGGTTACAATCCCCGAGCTCCCAGTCGGCAATCGTGCGATATCAGCGATGATGCAAACACGGGGGCCAGTTGGTTGATCATTCTGTGGAATACTGCGCTACTTGATATACAGAGACAAATGTCTCTGTATATCAAGTAGCGCAGTATTCCACAGAATCAGCGATGAGGCGTGGGCCCACATCCACGTGGACCCCATCCCGAAAAACATGCACCCCGAGTACAACCAAGAACGGCGGCAGGCGCGGGCCAAAGTCCTCGTCGAGCAACACGCCCAGGACCCGCACGCCCGGTTCGTGGACGCTGCGGAATACAAGCGAGAAGGATTCGTGGCAGTGGCCGTCGCGGCGGCTACCGGCATCAAAACAACGGCAGCGAGCGTGCGGTGCACGGACGCCACAGACGCCGAGGAGGTTGCCATCGCTCTGGCGATCTCGGAGGCCGAGTGTCGCACCGTGCTCAGCGACTCGAGGAACGCTGTGCGCAACTTTGCCAAGGGGCGAGTGTGCGCGCCGGCGGCCGCCATCATCAGTAAGCTCCAGCTTCAAGACCGCGGCAACACTATCCGCATCAAGTGGTTCCCGGCGCACGCGGGAGATTGTGCATCCTCACCGAATCACAACGAGACGGCCCATTCGGCGGCGCGAGCGCTTACCTTCCGCGCCCCCGAGAAGGACCGTTCCGAATGGTGGTTCGAAACAAAAGACAGAATGACCAGTTACGAGGAAGTGACAAAATTTTACCGCCTAGCTCGACGGACAATGCCGCCGCCTCACCCGGCACTTAGTCGGGAGGAGGCGGTCATCCTAAGGCAAATGCAAACCGGGTCACTCCTAGCCCCGGCAATGCTACACGTCCTCCACCCAGACATCTACACGAGTGATATGTGCAGTGTATGTCAAGTGGGTCCGGCGGACCAATGGCACATCATGTGGGACTGTGCCAGGTTCCCGACAGAAGCTGCATCCAGGACATACCCGCCGGAACTTCAAGATGCTGTGCAGAATACAGACAAGGACATGCAACTATGGGCCGTCCAGCAGGCCCGGGGTGCGCTCGAAAAGCACAAGCCTCACACTCACCACAAACGGGTCAAATGAGGTAGTGCAGAGTAGGGCTTAACCCCGGGTAGACGCTTGGCCAGCGTCACGACGCGTTAACCCGTCGTTTGCCGGCTCCCTAATAAAGTTATACATACATACATACTGGAAGTAGTGGATGAATATGTCTACTTAGGACAGGTAGTAACCGCAGATCCGGACCATGAAAAGGAAATAACAAGAAGAATAAGATTGGGATGGAGCGCATTTGGCAAGCACTCGCAGATTATGACTAGCAGCTTACCGGTATCGCTCAGGAGGAAAGTATACAACAGTTGCATCTTGCCTGTACTCACCTATGGGGCTGAAACGTGGAGGCTAACCAAGAGAGTTCTACTTAAGTTGAGAACAACCCAGAGGGCTATGGAACGAAAAATGGTAGGGGTAACATTAAGGGATAGAAAGCGTGCAGAGTGGGTCAGAGAAATAACTCAAGTTACCGACATTCTAGTAGAAATTAAGAAGAAGAAATGGACATGGGCAGGACATGTAGTGCGAAGAGAGGATAACCGATGGTCGCTGAGGGTAACAAACTGGATTCCAAGAGAAGGAAAGCGTAGCAGGGGGCGGCAGAAAGTTAGGTGGGCGGATGAGATTAAGAAGTTCGCAGGGGTCAAGTGGATGCAGCTTGCACAGAACCGGGTTAAGTGGAGAAATATGGGAGAGGCCTTCGCCCTGCAGTGGGTATAATCAGGCTGATGAAGATGATGATGATAAATCCAACATGGGCAAATTAATGGATGCCGCCAGGGCCAGATCACGCAACGTCTACGTTAGGCGGGCGAAAGCTTCAAACAGCAAGATTCGCACGTGTAGGCAAATGAGCCACAAACACAGAGGAAGAGGCGGCCTCCCCTGCTGAAGCTACTTTCTGCCAAACGAGCGAAACAACAGCGGGGCGTTCAGACTATAGTTTGAGACGGGAGCAAAGAGCAGCCTCTGCTACTCGTCACCACGTATTGCCCAGCTTCCCGTCACGATGGTATGTGCGTTGAAGTAGCAAGGAGACGGCACTACACTGTAGAAAAAATCGCACCCTTCTTGCGTCTATAACTCACACTTCTCAAAAAGGGTGCATTTTGGTACTGTTTACTCTTTTAATGGGTGCAGCAAGCCGCACAACACCCTTCAAAAGGGTACATCAGTACCTTAAAGAACCGTTTCTGGAGGGCGTGCGTTGTAGAAACGGAAATGCACCTTCAAGGGTGCGATTTTGTTTACTGAGTACGAGCCAATAAGGATACAGTTGCGCCCTTCCCTTTTGTGACGCCTCGGCAAAGGAACAATGAAGCAGGCGATGTCCCCGAAGGGTGCGCCAAAGGCCTATTCGTTTCAACACTTCTTACCCGTTCATAGCCATTCAGCCATTCGCCTGTTTTTGCTCGGTAGCAGTTCAGTTTTTCTTTCATCGATGGATGTGGGACGTCTCAAACGCGGTTGAGATATGTGTGGTTTGTAGCGCTGCGATAAGGCATAAGTGAGGCTTAGTGAAGCAAAAACAGAGTTTAACTTTCTGGATTTTTGTTTGTTGTGAAAGCCTGGTGTGTCTCGGGGTTGAGTCGGGGTGTTTGCGCGCCATGTGGTGTGGTGTTACTTTGGCCGACCATGCCGCTGTTAGCCATGATGAGATGCATGGGAGTCCTTTGTGCTCGCAGTGCTGTATGCTCATCCCACGAGCGAAGCGCATCTCGCAGCAGGAAGTTACTGGCTGGTCGAGATTTTCCCGAGTCTCAAGAACGCCTCCTCCTTCAGGCAGAATCTTACTGGAGGTTTGTCAACGGGCACGTGCGTGTGTGTAAGTGCGCGAGTGATGCGTTCAAGTTACTCCCCCCTCGACTGGCCCGTGTTCTTCTGGACAGAACCGGGGACCGGAGACTAGCCCAGCTGACACAGCCTCTTCAGAGGACACCGAGGAGGTGTGATACTTTTCGAGACCTCATCGGGCGGCGGACGAGCTGTTAGGATTATGCTCTTAGCTGCGGTTCGTGCGGCTCCTGCAGCGACGGACGACTGAAGACTAGCGCGTGCAGGTGAGAGACGGACGTCCCTTTAAAAGCCGCGGTGCTGCTCCGCATGGCACCAGCGCATTGAGGAGAAGCCACGGCACTGGGCATGCCCGGACACGCCAGCTGCACAGCCAGGCTTTTCAGCGACCGCCGGCGCCATGGAGAACACTATACCATGGAGGCGTGCCCTCCTCCCCCTTGCGCCGCGACAAATCCGCGACGCGATACAGGTCGCTTTCTTTTGGGTCTCTTGGCCTGCCGCCAACTACTACTTCCGGATTGCACATTTCGAATGCCAACGGCTTTCTTGCTCATAAAAGAAGGCGCTCGGCCGGTGGTCGAGACTCCGCCGCGAGCGTGCCCACCGTTGCGTTGTGCTCCTCGGCCTGAGTGGACGTGGCGGCTTCTCTCTGGCCGGCGCTGTGCGAATACAGTCGTGGTAACCAGTAGCTTTCGGCCCCCATGCCGATGTTGTTCTATCCTATGCGAATACAGTCGTGGTAACCAGTAGCTTTCGGCCCCCATGCCGATGTTGTTCTATCCTGTACCATGTCTGTAAAATAGTGTATAAAGTCGCATTTCGTTCAGATCGTCTCGTGGACTCGATGCCGTGAGATACACAGATTAGGATAGTGACAGTGGTGCTCTCACTCCGGTTTGGTCGACGTCGTCTTAGCAGATGATTGTCCAAGCGGTAGCGGTGGGATCATGACGTGGCACGACCCCCACTTCTGAACATTGCATGCAGGGACGGCCAGCGGTAGCGGCGAATCGGGTACCACCCGCTGCAGTGTTGATGGGCCGTTCAATTGATGGATCGCCCACGCGTCTCCAAGCGCAGTACAAAATACGCGGGCATGCATACGCACATGCGAGTTTGCGTCGCGGTAGGCGGCCGCCAGTTAGGCCCTCGTTATATTACGCTTCGACGCTGTGCAACGATAAGTCCAGTGTTCGGGTTTCGAAAGGCGGACGTCAATATAAGGGCCTTCGTTTTGCCTTCAGTGGCTTCATTGAATGCTACAGGTCGGATCGGTTCGCGATGGTCCTGGAGAAAGCTTCGAGATGGTCTTTCTTCTCGCGTCCCACGGGGTGAGCGGGCATGCTGAGGATTTATATGATAAACGTAGTGAGAACATTATTAAAGTTGTATTGTCTAAAATACATGAAAATACATAGGTTGTAATTCAATGAGGATGGGCTCACTCCCCCTCACGACCGGTGACACTCAGCTTCACTTACACTCAAATCCACTCAAGTTCTTGCCCGCCCACACTCACCTCCACTCATAATTGCACTCACTAAAGCTCACACTCATTCTCGTGCCTTCACATCCGCTAGCGCTTCAAAGAATCGGAAGGGCGAAGCACTTCGGATGATACACGAGGCTTTCCTAAACGTATAATTCCCTTTCTGTCAGCTCCTGATATTCACTGCACCAGGACTTCAGTACACCATTTCAAACTTTATCTCTGAGTGCGGCCTGATCAGCGGCGACCAGAATCTTGCACCAACCATCGGTAGCTACTAGCTAGTGCGCTGCAGCGCTATTCTGCCAGGCTGCTGCAGGCGCCGAATCAAATGAGGGGCAGCGTCGAAATATAAGCGAGAGAGATGGGAAGGCAATGCACGACCGCAGGGCTATCATCAGAGAACCCGAGATGCCGCGCAAAAAGAGCAAAAGCAGCAGAGGCGGCGCCGGTGGCCATCGGAAGCAGAGGGGGACCGCCTGCCAGTCGTCCAGACACGCGCCGCGGTGACGATCGGGTGTCGGCGTGCCCCGGTCGTTGGCTGCGTCTCCCACCCCGCGCTTCCTCCGCGGAGAGACGAGCAGCCGCTCTTTCGGCGCGTGGCAGCGCTGCCGCTCGCAAATCTCGCCGCCTGCGTTGGACAGCGGTCGCCCAGGGACCGCGCTGGCGTCGTCGTCTTCGTCCTGTTCTTCTTGCTGGGCGCATCGACCGTCGACAGCGCTGTCACCGAACGAAGGCGAAGGAAGACTTGTCACCGGAGGCAGATGGGATCCGCGCTCTAGAAAACAAACGCGGAGAGGACGCGAAATTGAGGGAGGAAGAAACCGTCCGTACCTCCCTCTTTTTGCTTATGCAACGAGCCGAACCAGCGCGTTACTGCACCGTGCCGGCCGTCATTGAGACTCGCCGGAATGGGGCTTTCGATGCGAGCGCTTTGATGTATGCAGTGAGCAATGCGACGAAAGGAGGCAGCCATTCGGGGTCGCTTGCGGAATAAGGATCAGTAATTGGGTCAGAGCTGAGATCAGACCGTTTACAATCAGTCGTTCAGTTGTGGTGAAAACATTGCGAGAGCACTGCAGAATCTGCACTGGTGAAAAGCGAAATCCTGAGCGTTGTTGCTGCACACGGTATATCGCGAATTCTTGTAGATCTTTTGCTAGCAGGGCGGGGCTACTGCCGCACAGCAGAAATTCCCTTTCTTTGGCTCGGGTTCGTTGGAGTGATAAATATTGACAGTGACTTAACTCAGCTATGCCAGGATACGTACCGACAGGTACGTTTTTCTGGCTGATCTTGTTGTGGTCATCTATGTTTACTAGAGTCAGATCCTCTTCTGTTGGTTCCCGTTGACTGAACTCATGCATAGGCCCCATAACTCAGCGGTTATGCTCCGTGTATTAATACGCTCGGTAGTCTGGCATCACTGTTTGGCAAGCCGTTTCTCTCTCTGAGTCGGAGTTTCGATCTTCTGTTTTCGCAATTCTGAGATCTTTCCGCAGCTACCTTCGAAGTTTTGTTGAAAAATAACGCCTAATTTGCGCGTTGCAGTGTTCCAAAGACGAGAATCTGCTTGTGTGGCCCTTTAAACTAAGGTCAAATCGCGCCGAATTTCGATCGCCCGTAGTTCGAGAAATACGCGATCCGTGGACATAATCTTGTGTTCGAAATATCGCGATTCTGCCCATTTCTATATTTCGGTTGGCCACCATGAGCGAGCCCACCGAAGCGGAAAACAAAGCAACAAAATCGTGCGAAACACACGATATTGGTCTCCTACCGCACGTGAGCAAAATGGCGAGCTTTGGTTGGTTGGCTGGCGGCGTCGACTGCTCGCAGTCCGGCGCCATTTTTAGGTCTCTCCGTTAGGCCTAGTCAGCCTATCGTCGTTCCCTCGTCGTGTACACAAGGTCAATGTACAACTGGTCGCGCAACTTGGAAGAAAACGCGTGCAGCTGCCTACTGCCAGCGGCATCAACTCGATGATGGTGGCTCCTGCGAACTGTGAGGCAAATTACTAGCACACAGAAAATAAGATCTGCCAGAATTCCAAAGAACTAGAAAGCAAACATAATATTCACGCTCAGGAATGAATGCAGTTTTTGTTTCTTGCGGAAGAAAAAACGTGTCACATTTTTAATAATATTTTAACTTGTTTCTAACGGCCTCTCTCGGCCACTTATCCGCTGCGTAGTTGCCCAAAGAAAGCTCAGAAATGGCTCAGACCAAAGCTTTTTTCATCCGCGGGTGGGTGCGTCATCGGCCCCGGTTCAACGTTCATCGTTGCTTGCTGCGTACAGAGTGGGTTATCTGTACCAAACAGTCAGTATTTCATTCTGCTGGTTGTGGTAGAGCTTTACAGCAAGGCGAAGATTGTCTGTGCTCGATGAGAAACTGATTGCTGCTGCATGTGCGCATTTCCGGACGATGGGACAATGCTGCGTCACAGCTCGGTTCGGCCTCCCAGGCACGTCGCAAAAGTGGTGGCTTGTTTTACGGATACACGCCTGCATGAGCGGCGTATCGCTGCATGTTTTAATTGAGCGGTTAAGGTGAGATTTTATTGCCCCCAAGACGCGTGTCGCATTGCTCAAAGAAGCCTTCCGTTCCGCTCCCTTTGCTGCGTGTTTTGCTTACTGCGTCGTATTACCGCACCAACGTTCGCTGAACGTGCTTTAGCTGTTATTACAGTGATGTTCCTATTGTCAATGGGATCTTTCTCATGAACATGTTAAATGCTTAAGTTGTAAATCTGTAACCTCACATTGACTCCTTTCAGTGGCAAATGAAGCGCGAGTAAAATATGGGAATCATGAACAGGGCGAGATTTATTGGAGCGAAGCTATATCGTAGATATTTTCACTTCTCAGACGCAATAACTTCTAAATACTAGCAATCCCAATTTAAATTGCTTACCTAAGCTCTTACAGGCTGGCGTAGCGCTAGCGTTAGTTATTCCGTTCGTTTGTTTTTGTTGTTCTTTGACGCTGATATGTACTTTGTTAGCAAGATCTTTTACCCTTTTATAATCTCACCGCGTCTCGTTTGAAGACCTACGCTCAGGTCATTTTGCTATCACGAGGATTTCATGAAGACCGTAACGAATGAGCGGTGGTCACTCTCCCACACTTATTTTTCATTGTCGTGAAGCGTCTATGTAAGTAATCGTGAATTAATAAAACCTGGCTTTCTATGCAGCACAGCTTCACTCATTTATGCCCTTAGTGAAATGCCTCAAGCCATGTGGTTCTATCCATGTGCTTGCCGAATTCACTTGAAGGCCCTTGTTCACAAACGTGCCCGAAGAAATGAGCCCCAGAATGCGTTTACATGACGCGCGACGAAAGACTAGGCTAACGACGACGGAGGCAGAACGATGCTATGATAAGGTGGTTAAAGATGCCGTAACATTTCAGTTAACGTAAAACGACAGTAGAAATCCATGTCAAGTAAAGTTGACTGAACAGTTACGGTGTCCATTTTTCTGCCTTATCCGAGCATCGTTCTTCCTCCGTCGTTGTTGGCCTTGTTTTTCGTTCATAGGTAAAAAGACAATCAAATTCCCCGCCAAAAGTACGTCACTGTGACGTCACAAGCAACGTCACGTGTTTGTTGTGCCTCACAGTTCGCAGGGGGCGCTGGGAAACTAAAGCCTCGCTCAGAGTCGACACGCAGGCTTCTATGGGAGTTACGCTACCATTTGTTCTTCTACCATGGTATACATGCACAACGCGAAATGCGCAATATTTAGATTCGCGCTCCTTTATTGGCCTAAAAAAAGTAGCGAGAGGAGATAAATAAAAGTAGGGAGAGGATAAATACGACAAAAGTAGCGAGAGGAGATAAATCAATGACGAAGCGCCGACGCCACCGACACTCCGCGTCGATTCTGCGATGGCCTGATAACGGCGTAGCATAGCCGGTCGTGCTCAGCGCGACAGCGAGGAGCGGCACGACCTGCGGCGTACTGAATTCGTGACGGTGCCGATGAGCTAGTGCAGCTTTAAACGCAAGGGTAGATCGCCCTGTGAGGCGGTGCCGCAGTCGCCAAGCAGCATCCTGCGACACGCGGAAAGAAAAAGATTGCGCGGAATCCCAAATCCTGTCAAAATAAACTTCTGAATGCTACGCGGTGCAGGACGAGCAGTTGTCGCTTATCGCTAGTTTCAGGCCGACTGCATTGTTCACAGCATGAACGTGAGAATGGCGATCGCGCGCCAGAACTTGGCACCAACTTTTACAGGGGCCGTATTACGCACCGCTCTCAAAATCGCTCTCAAGTTTGAGAGCGTGACGTCAAAATGACGAGGCTCAGACATGTGAAGTGTGACGACATCACGGCTTTAGCCAATTACAAGCAGGCTAGGGTGCTTAATAGCAAAGCCCCACCCCGGAAACTTTTATTTGCACGATAAAGGGGCCGTGTGCAAACATTTTTCGTGAAAACGCAGCGAATAAAAGTATAAATGCTCTATTTACCTAAGAAACATTGTTCGAAGCTATAATACGGCAACTAAAAATAGAAGCATTTTCAGTATTACAATTAAATGTGCGCCTAGGTATCGATTTTCGCCGCGAGGGTCAGCTGACGACAGCGAGGCGTGAACATGGTGGCCTGCAAAGAAACAGCTTTTCCCGTCTAGTTGCTGCTTTTTACGCGTAGTTTAAAATCGAGGTCCTCTGCGGATGTTCTTAGTTGCCGGAAAAATCTGACTGAAAGCAGTAAAGGCTACGAACCTGCAGTGAACAGCTTGGTGAAAGTGTTTGTCACGAAAATAGCTTGCTGAAGAGTGTTTTCCATCAGTGCTTACCAGCGATGACAAGAGCGACGAGCGGTAGCCATGTGATCTAGTGTTGTTTCTTTGGAAAATACAAGAGGAAAATGAAGGCTACGCTATTACTTCTGCCGATAGATGGAAGCTGACAGTATCAGTAAAGTAGGTGTCAGCCGCTATGCAAGAGCTCGCGACTGCAGTGCGGGAAACGAGATCCGACGCACGACCCTTCACCACTGACTTGTGCAAGCCACAGTGACTCGCTGCTGTGCTTCGCAACCAGTTGACTTCAGGCACATTGGGCTCGGTTCTTCATATTGCGATTGATGCTACTGCTGCTCCATTCCGTTCATGTTCAGTTGCTGATGTTCTGTGTGAGGTACAGAAACCGACGTTTACGCTCCGTTTTGGTTTGTGCAAGAGAAAGAAAGCACTCTTTTGTTTTTTGTTTTTATTGTCACCGAGGCGAGAACGAGTTTGTTCACCTCAGTTTAGAGGCGATAAAGGTAGGCCTGAGCAGGGATGTCTAGTATGTTGCATTTCGCGCAGCGGTAAGAGTGATGGTGTTGGTCGCACACTGTTGCAAGACCTCTCTGACGGTGTCATAGTTTCTGTTCGTGCTAGACGGTGTCCGCTCTGTCGGCAGGAAAAGCAAGCGTATCATGCATGTGATGCCGCGAGCGAGCTACTCGAAATCGGCACAGTTTCTGCGATCGCACTATGACAACTAGCTTTCAAGTGCCTTTATATCCATCAAAGAGTCTTTAGTGTTTCAAAATATGTTCATTTTACACACATTACGCATTCTCTTTCAATATTGTGTGAATTATGTACAAGCCTTTTCTATTAAAATATCAGTTTGAACAGAAGATTATTTTTTTTTTGGTTATTTGTTGAAATAACTTAGAAAATAAATGCCAATGACAAAAGTCGCTGTGCAAAATGTGTATATCACACATTTATGGCGTAGTCATTTATTGGATGCTTATAGTTTAGCTTCTTCTACTGTCTTCAAGCTGTTTAGCATTCTTCTTGACAGTGTTGCACGTTTTATTAGTGTAAAATAACCTTTATTCACACATAGCCCCAGCAATGCATTTGTTATGATTGCAGTTATTTTATTGTCACTAAGATTTTTGTCATTCAGCAGTCATTCTGGGCACTGAAGCCAAGTAAAATGCACTATTCTCCTAGCAGCTGCTACAGCAGAGAGCAAGACGTCTAATAGTCTACCATCCAGCTGGCTTTGTTATATCCGATATATAAGCATTTTGTATACTGCACCATGCATGCAGTACCTATTTGTATAGGTAGCTTCAATATGCAATGGAATGGCTTCTTAATTTATTCTCGAATGTACATGTCAATGTTGATGGTCAATATATATATCAAGGTACATGTGCTTCTCTATATGCTGCCTCTTTTGCAGTAAAAACACTCAAGTGAAATGCTGCTGCCAAGAAATAAGTGTTTCTACTGAATATAAGTGGCAGTAAAAAAAAAAAAAAAAAGATCTTTGTTGGTAGTATTTTCTGATTACAATCAGCATCATGAACATTTACTGCCTTGCTGTAATACTGTACTTTCCAGTTTAAGCATGTTTACACCACAGTGACCACAGCCAACTGTACCAGGCTGCAAGACGGTAGCAAAGAAGAGACAGCGAGCTGGGACTGGGATGGCTTGGCGCTGGTGTAATCAGCCATGACTTCAGTGGGTAGTTGCCGTCTCATGGGTAACCAAAATATGACATCCACTTAGGCCCATCTTTTGCTAATCTCAACAGCTTTTGAGCATGCTTTAACACTCAATTGAAGATCCATACTAAGTAGCCCACAGCCAGAATCGTAAACATTCGCAGGAATGCTTACGAAGTGTGCCAATGCTGTTTAGGCAAGCATCATTGTAAGGACAGCCTTGTAACTTGGTAGTGATGATTACCTGCATAACAGAAGCACCCCGATTTCTTAGGAAGCAAATAAATTTAAACACTATATAAACATTTGTCTCCTATTGCTTTTGCCATGAACAAAATTTCACTGTAACATGCATTCTTTGGCATATAGCCCGTCTCAGCATATTCAGGAAATGTATCTGTATTCTGTATCAGCATATTCAGGAAATGGCAGTAGGTGACTATGGCGTTGGTTCTAGGAATAGCAGGGGGGAGTTACTAGTTGAGTTTGCAGAGCGCAGTAACTTACGAATCATGAATACCTTCTTCAGCAAACGGAAGAACCGGAAATGGACATGGAAAAGTCCTAACGGAGAGACTAAAAATGAAATTGACTTCATAATGTGTTCAACCCCCGCCATTGTGCAGGACGTAGAGGTAATCGGGAAAGTGCGATGCAGTGACCACAGGATGGTGAGGTCCCGAATTAGCCTAAATCTGAAGAAGGAACGCAACAGATTAGTAAGAAAGAAACCCATCAACGAATTAGCGGTGAGGGGGAGGGCAGAAGAGTTCAGGATCTCGCTACAGAATAAGTATTCAGCTCTAACTGAGGATGGCGACATTACCCTAGAGGCAAGGAACAATAATTTCAGAGATATCATTACTAAGTGCGCGGTAGAAGTAGGCGGTAGCATAGTTAGAGAGGATACCGGTAAGCTGTCTAAGGAGACGAAAGATTTGATTAAGAAACGCCAGAGTATGAAAGCTTCCAATCCAACAGACCAGATCGAATTGGCCGAGATATCAAAGCTAATCAATAAGCGCAAGGTGGCCGATATAAGGAAGTATAACATGGAGAAAATTGAGCATGCTGTAAAGAACGGGGGAAGCCTTAAAGCGGTAAAGAAGAAATTGGGCATAGGCAAAAACCAGATGTATGCGATAAGGGACAAGGCGGGCAACGTCATCACTAATATGGACAAGATAGTCACAGTAGCCGAGGAATTCTATACAGATCTCTACAGCAGCCAAAGTAGTCAGGACCGTAATGAGTTTGGCGGTAGGGAAAAACAGTCAGACGTTCCACCAGTGACGAAAGACGAGGTCAAGAAAGCATTAGAAACTATGAAAAGGGGGAAATCAGCTGGAGAGGATCAGATAACTACAGATTTGCTGAAGGACGGGGGGGATATCGTGCTAGAAAAACTGGCCACCCTGTATACGCAGTGCCTGTTGTCATCGACGGTACCGGAACCATGGAAGAATGCAAACATTATCCTCATTCACAAGAAAGGGGACTCTAAGGACCTTAAAAATTACAGACCAATCAGCTTACTGTCTGTTACGTATAAGGTATTTACTAAGGTAATCGCTAATAGAATCAGGACAACCTTAGACTGCAATCAATCAAATGATCAAGCAGGGTTTCGGAAACGGTACTCTACTATCGATCATATCCATACCATCAACCAGGTGATAGAAAAATGCTCGGAGTATAACCAGCCCTTATACATAGCATTCATTGATTACGAAAAAGCATTTGACTCAGTTGAAACCTCGGCGGTGATGCAGGCATTGCGAAATCAGGGGGTAGACGAGCCGTACGTGAAAGTGCTGGAAGATATATATAGTGGCTGCACAGCAACCATAGTTCTGCATAAAGAAAGTAACAAAATTCCCATAAAGAAAGGTGTTAGGCAAGGAGACACAATCTCCCCAGTACTATTCACAGCTTGTTTAGAGGAAGTATTCAGAGACTTGGAATGGGAGCAGTTAGGGATAAGGGTAGATGGAGAATACCTCAGTAATCTACGATTTGCTGATGACATTGCCTTGCTAAGCAACTCCGGGGATGAACTGCAAATAATGATTGATGACCTAGACAGGGAAAGTAGAAAGTTAGGCTTAAAAATCAACATGCAGAAGACTATGGTAATGTCCAACAGCCTTGGGAAGGAACAGCACTTTACGTTAGGTAACGAAGCACTGGAAGTAGTAGGCGAATATGTCTACTTAGGACAGGTAGTAACCGCAGATCCGGACCATGAAAAGGAAATAACAAGAAGAATAAGATTGGGATGGTGCGCATTTGGCAAGCACTCGCAGATTATGACTAGCAGCTTACCGGTATCGCTCAAGAGGAAAGTATACAACAGTTGCATCTTGCCTGTACTCACCTATGGGGCTGAAACGTGGAGGCTAACCAAGAGAGTTCTACTTAAGTTGAGGACAACCCAGAGGGCTATGGAACGAAAAATGGTAGGGGTAACATTACGAGATAGAAAGCGTGCAGAGTGGGTCAGAGAAATAACTCAAGTTACCGACATTCTAGTGGAAATTAAGAAGAAGAAATGGACATGGGCAGGACACGTAGGGCGAAGAGAGGATAACCGATGGTCGCTGAGGGTAACAAACTGGATTCCAAGGGAAGGAAAGCGTAGCAGGGGGCGGCAGAAAGTTAGGTGGGCGGATGAGATTAAGAAGTTCGCAGGGGTCAAGTGGATGCAGCTAGCACAGAACCGGGTTAAGTGGAGAAATATGGGAGAGGCCTTCGCCCTGCAGTGGGTATAATCAGGCTGATGATGATGATGATGATGATCTCTTGCCGAAGCCGAAATCTAAGTCAGTCTCTCCCTGCAAGGCTTGTTTTCAAAAAAAAAAAAAAAAAAAAGTCTTGTACTCAGAAAAGACTCCCGGTCTTTGCAGAAATGAAAAGAAGCAGGCGTTTTTACGGCGCATTCACTTTCACGCCGCGAATGTGTAGCAGGCAGGGAGCGTGACAAATGGCCCGAAACCAGTCATCGAGGAGCAAGGCGCGCTGGACAATCAATAGTGCCTTTATTCTGTGCTTTAAATATAAAGGGCAGGTATACAGAACCCCTTCGACAGCTCTCACTAGGTAATTTTGAAGACAACTGTTAAAAAACGATGCACGAGTAGGAACGAGACCTTTTGGTTGGAAAAAAAAGCTTTGCAGAGAAGCCGACTTACAACAAGTGGTATAGCACACATCAATGCATATAATCAAGATCGTTCGATGACCAACGCGGGTTTTTAGAGCTTAATCAGGAAAAAGACGCAGGTGTTCAGCAGACCATCGATCACCTTCGGTGCACAGGAGTACCGCTATCAAACATTATGGTGTCACAGCGCTGGCAGACAAGGACAAGACTAGGGACACACACAACTGCACTGAACTTACAACTTTATTTTGGACGCTTTTGATCCGCGCATATATAATTGACAGAAGAATGAAATGAAAAGAAGCAGGCGTTTTTACGGCGCATTCACAAACGCTAGACGAACGCGCCGTGGAGGAGGCGTTGGTCCGGCGGGGCAGCCAGGGTCATGAAATGCGCGTGTTCGCTTCGCAGATCTGAGATAAAGCAGGCACAATACAAGTTTACTATGATCTTCAGAACTCTTCGGCAAACACACGCAGTCAATAACAAAATCTACTCACTATTGTGATGTTCACAACGTGCGTAGAACCCCTTGCCTAGCGACTTGTTTCCGTACCCTTGACGGCAATCATCGTTCCGCCCGATGGCTTCCGCTACCGACGCACTGCGTGATGCAAACGATCTTACATTCCCTACGTACGTTGGAAGCACGGTATAATCATAGAGAAAGAGATTGGTAAAGAGCGGACACTCCCATAGGGCCCAGCGGCCCATTTGACTGTAGTGCACCAAGCGGCCGGCGGCAACTACTTCCGGTCTTGCTGAAAGGCGCGCGATTTGAATGCTAGCCACGCGCTGCGCCCTTCCCTGCCCTTTTGGCGCATTATTTTGGTTTTAAATGGTCTGCTAGTGTTTCTATTTATATTCAGCATTCTTAACAGGAAAAATAGCTTCCCAGTTCTCTAAACTGGCCATCAACGCAGCTGCGCCACAGCCTTTGCAAAACAGTATTGCAGAAAAGACGCCAAGTGCTTTGTGAAATTAATTTATTTTGCTGCATATAAAACACAAGAGATGCAACAGATGGAGACGGATGCATTGACAATACTTGACACACATTAGGCGATGTGCACAATACAGAAAAATAAAAATACACACGGTGAGAAACAGCACTTAGGTAGAGACGAAAAATAGCATAACTGATTTCCGAATTATTGCAAATGATATGTAACAAAACAGGCAGTATACATTAACTACACAGCCCCAGTCGCGGCTACCTTAGCAAGGGTAACTTGTATTTTCCAGGACAGAGAGGAGTACCGACGCTTGAGGGAAGGCTACACCATTCACTCGTCACATCTGCCGTGCTTCGGCTGCAGTCCGTGGGTCCATGCAGTGCTGTTGGAAAAGGAATGAACATGATGCAGAAGGTTGCAATGAAATGTAAGGCCACTGCACCGCGCACACATCTGTGCATGTGGGTGGGTAATGGTCCAGAACAGAAAAGCTGTCATTCGTAAAATTGATACAAAAGCTACTCTTGCAAAGTAGAGGTCAGGAAATGCAGGCTAACCGAACCTATCTGAAAATGCATTTCTACAGAGCGTGAAATGACAGCCACTAAACTAACAATATTCCTCAAGAGCACTGAACAGCTGAAGCAATGAAGCTTGCCGCATAATAAAACATTTTTCACTTTAACTTTGTCCCGTTAAAAGTAACGCGACACCACGCAAAACTAGCCGTTCGCAAAACCGCGGCCTGGCCTCACCGCGGCCGGCGAGCACGCCATGTTGGCTTGCCTTGCATACGCGACTTTGTGAAGCGCAGACCACCGCGCTGAGCTAAACTGCCCGAAATGCCTCGCAGTTTTACAAGAATGAAACATTTGTCACCTTGCGGTTGCCCTGTAAAACGCGACAGCACGCAAAACTAGCCGTTCGCAAAACCTCACGCCATGTCACATGTCGTCGCGGCCGGCGAGCCATTTTGGCGAGCGCCTTGTCATGCCTGTTGGCTGCCCTTCACGTGCGACTTTGTGAAGCGCAGACCGCCGTACTGAGCTAAACTGCCTGAAATACTGCGTAGTTTGACAAGAAAGTCAAGAATGAAACATTTCTCACTTTACCGTTGCTCTGCTAAACGCGACACTTAGCAAAACTAGCCGTTCGGTAAACTGCGTCAGCATGGCCGCACCGGCCGGCGAACACGCCATTTTGTCAAGCGTGACGAGCTAAACTGTTCGAAATGACGCTGTTTCCCGGGAGCACAACATATTACACCTCGGCGTGGTTGGGAACCGCCAGTTACGGCGTAACGAACTGCGCCTGAACAGCCGGCGCGCCTGTTCACGAGCTGCGAAACTTATTGGCACCGGCCGGCATGGTCAGCGTAAACTTCTTGAAATGCAGCGTAGTTAAGCAAAAAACGTTGCTCACCTTGCCGTCGTTTCAAACCGCTGTCGTTCCGCGCAGCAGCCCACGAGAGGTCTGTGCCGTACAAGCGCGGCGATGCACAATCACCCAACCGCACCCTTCGACAACTTCTTGTCGTCTGCTGCGGCGGGCTACCGCTGCAGCGAGTGCCGTCGCGCGCGCGTCCGCGCATGCGCATGTTGGTGCCGCCATCCATCAATCGGCGGCAGCGCAAAAAGTCGCGCGTCATTTCCTGGGGCCAGTTTTTGCCGAGTGACCGCTCTTTACCAATCTCTTTCTCTATGGTATAATCGTGGTTGGAAGCCTCCGGTAGCAAAAAAATGCGGTGCGCTTGCCGCCGCGGTGACGACGCACTCGCCCACAAGCCGCCGTTCATCGATGTTCGTCAGCAATCGTCGCGCAGTCACTACACTTTCTGCTTGTTCCCGAGTTGAACAGAGCCGGAGCAACTTGTCCGGCAAGTCAAACGCGCCCTCGTGCTTCATTCTTCGCTGTGGATCGCCGATACAATGCCTCAAAGCGGCGCATCGCAATTTACGCGGCCGCCATTTTCACTCTCAAACGTTTGAGACTGCTTCTGTCGCTCTCAAAAAAAACGCTCTCAATTGGCGGCCATATTTAGGTGCTCAACGTCATCGTTTCTTTCGTGTTCATGACGTCTGATGACGTCCACCGGTGACGCAGAACTGACCGGTCCGAACTGGACAATAGGACATAGGCCTTTGAGAGCGATTTTGAGAGCGATCCGTTTGAGAGCGGTGCGTAATACGGCCCCAGAGGTCACGATGCAAACGCATTTGTCTTGGTGGCGGCATCTGGACCACGAGTTCCGTTCGCAGGAAATTTCTTTATTTTAGGGCAAATTACAGTAAAATACCACTTGAACGAACTTCATTTAGACGAAGTATCCAGTTGTAGGAACTTTTTTAATTTCCCCCACTGAAGCTCAATTGAACGCTAGACAAACGCCCTTCATTTTAACGAAAATCAATTGTTGCTCATTTCAGTCCTACGAACATTTTCTATACCGCTATCCTGTGTCTCCTACCTCATACAGAGCATTTCAACCAGAAAAACATGCACTTTTTGCTGACTATTTGGACGTTGAGAAACACATTACGCTTAACTCGCTGTATAAACAAGCTTGTAGCCAGTGGAATCGCTAGCTAGCTTTACATGCTCCACAGTCATAGTCACAGACATCCACAGTCATGGTCACCCATACTTCAGCCCTGCAAAGCCTCTTAGCTCCAAGAAAGGCGTACGTATGCATGCTGGTTAACCGTAGTCTGCTGAAGGAATGATCTGCTTGGAGGAAATGAATGCCTCTGCTGCCCAGCAGACCGCTGTGCCGGACGAGGTTTACGCGGGAGCTTGCACACAGTGACTGAGGTGAAGACAACTTCAGTCTTAAGTTCAAAAGTGCCGCAAAAGGTTACTGCATTACGAGTATAATATTAATTTCAAAACGGCAGGACGACAGAAATACAGGGCGAACACGAGCGCTGTTTGTCCTGTATTTCTCTCGTCCTGTAGTTTTACGCTAACTACTATACTCATGATGTCAGACTTGAACAAGTACAACATTTCACTCTTTTAAAGGTTACTGCATTCTTCGCTTGCAAATGAGTGTAGGGACAAATTGAAATTGGGTCGAGATATGATGCAAACACCGGATATTTCTTGGAGGTTGCGTACTCGTATGCAGGCAAAGAGGAAACCGGGAGCTGGACACTCCGTTCCAGCTCCATGACCTCTGGGCGGCCTTAAGCAAGATGAAATGCGGCACTGCACCCGGGCGCGACAAGGTTACGGTCAAGCTTTTGGCCAACCTGCCCGATGCAGCATATGTCATGCTTCTCAAATACGTCAATAGTATTTGGGACGGAGACACTCCTCTCCCTCTCGATTGGAAGTCTGCTCTCGTGACCTTTATCCCGAAAACCGGCAAACCTATTGATATGGAGAATCTTCGCCCCATCTTTCTCACGTCTTGTGTCGGCAAGCTGATGGAGACAATGGTGCGTGACAGACTCCGAATTTCTCGAAACACAGCACATTTGCGCGGACACCGTGTTCGGTGTTCGCCCTCAAAAAACAGCACAGGATATACTCCTTCAGCTCCACCACGAGATCTTAGATCCCGTCGAATGTCGCCATAACGACAAGGTGGTCCTGGCCTTGGACCTTAAAGGCGCATTCGACAGTGTGAAGCACGAAGTAATCCTCGATCACCTCAGTCACACCAACTGTGGTCACAAAACATTCAATTACATAAAACAGTTCCTTACAGACCACCAAGCCTACATACACATACAAGATGCGGAACACGAGCCATACACTATCTGCTCGAGGGGAACACTTCAAGGCGTTGTCTTGTCATCCCTCCTCTTCAATTTAGCCATGCTTCAACTTCCCTACAAATTGGCTTTTCTTCCCGGGATACATCACGCGCTTTATGCGGATGATATCACAATCTGGGCCACGCAAGGTAATCTGGACCAAATGGAGTCCTGCCTGCAGGCAGCGGTGACCGTAGTCGACGACTACGCGACCTACTGCGTACTCAGTGCACCCTACACTCTTAAAAAAAAGAGAGTCGAGTGTGGGGAGTCACAGCAATTTGACTCTTTTCTGCCACTTTGCGACTCTTTTCTGTACGAAAGGAGTCGCAAAAGGAATCAATTCTTGCAACCTTCTCCACTGCGGGCGTCTGACTCTCCGCGTGGCCTTAACGGAGTCACGGCCAAAGACGGCGGGTAGGGATTAAAACGGCTGCTGAAAAAAAAAAAGAAGTTGTGACAGCGCTTTATTTTACGGCCACTTGTTAGGCCATTGTTAGGTTTTGCTTACTTTTGGAACGCAGCTCCTATGCGCCCGTTCTTGGCTTGAGCTGCGTTGCCGTCGGCGTAACCGGTGGGTTTTCATTTAAAGTGCACGTAAAGGATCACATTTGGGGCCGTACTAAAAATGAAGGAGTGGAAGCAGCATACGCAACCACGCAAGACATACCAAAGCATCACGGTGCGGAAACATGAAAAGGCCATGGAGATACAATTTAGGCATTGATAGCTTTAAAACACGATTTAAACAAAAAGCTTCCCTCGACAGAGCAAAGAAAACGTCTATTCAAGAAAAGACAAGTAGATGAATGGCAATCGAGAAAAGAGCACAAACATTCTTCAATTTTGTTCTCTAGGTAAGAAGCGTTTCCACTGGAATTTCGTCAGCCAACACAATATCAACGATTCCTCTGAAGAGGAGGTAAATCTCCCAATCCTCGTTGCCTTCAGGAATGCTTGAGCCCAAAATCTGACCGAATGTCATTAAAGAGGTCACTAAATGAAGTGCAATCCAGTACTCCACTCATGCATTCTGGCACTGTAGAAAAACAGTTAACGAGTTCACCTTTTACAAGATTAGCAAATTGCTTCAAGGCCGACTGAATTATGATCTCGATTTTTTTAAACAAACTTTCACAGAGTGAGGGATTTTCCTACTTCCACCAATATCAAAGAAGAGTTTAGGAAGGTTTTCCTTCAAGAAGGTCGCAAAGCCATGGAAAGACAATGACTCCGGAACCTCCTTGCGTCCTTAACCTTGCGGCGAGGATGGCTCATTTTGCAGAGCTGATAAACTGGCAGAGCGTTC
Organism: Amblyomma maculatum; assembly: GCF_055883805.1. Classification (NCBI taxonomy): domain Eukaryota; kingdom Metazoa; phylum Arthropoda; class Arachnida; order Ixodida; family Ixodidae; genus Amblyomma; species Amblyomma maculatum. Next base: position 169,055,955 of record NC_139345.1, read on the forward strand.
ATCGCTGGCCACCACTGAGGTGTCCGAGCCAGCAGCATCAGCACTACAGCTCGATTCTCCGAGTTCAAGTTTCGCTGCAGTTTGGTGGTCACCGGACGAAATGGTTTGCGATAAAGGCTGCTTCGGAAGCTCGCCATAACTTTGTAGTGTTTTGACAACCATCGATGCCACACGCGATCATGAAACTTGGATCCGAAGAGTGGTCATGTTCCAGATGCCACACGACAGTTAAGAATTTACTGGCCGAAAACGGGCACACAGGGCATCGAAAACAGCAAGCGGAAGACATAGTCACTGAAAGTTATCAACGACACATCGGCGGCGAATGTGCAAGGCAGACAATTGCGAACTTCCAAGCAGCGAACGGGAAGGAACAACAACCACCGACAAACACCTGGGGAAAATCGAGCACCGCGCCGCTTAGCGCAATTTCGCGGATGACACTGGCGCCGACGAGAGTGCTGTTTTCTGCGCGTTTTTACGTTAGCATCTAAGCCAAACTGCAAAGTCTTAGGGCTCAAGGTCTGTGAACCGCGCGAACCGTGCGTCGACAGACCAACTCAATCTATTCGCGGCGCGGTGAAGATCAGCGCATCCTGTTCATGCGATATCCTCGCCCGCCAACCGTGCGGCGCGCTTCTATGGAAAGTCGAAACCATGCCAAGGCACTGATCGGGCTGAAAGTCCAACGCGGTGAAGAAGAGAGGGGGTGGAGGATGTGATCACGTTGAGGAGAGAAAGAGCACGCTTGAATCAAAGGAGGATGAATGCGCAGCAAACACCTCCTTGCCTAGCTGCCCCTTTCTCCCTAGCGAAAAGGCGCGAAAACATTGCGTCAGCCGTGGGTTGTTTGCACCGGTCGCCATTTTCGGCGGTGGCGTGGCGTGCGGTAGGTCTCGCTGTGGAAGTGCGGGCGCGTAGTAAGCTGGGAGAAGTGTCAGATTCGCTGAACTGCGAAGGGCGGCATGGTGCCGAGCAAATTTCCATGCAGGTAGTTTGTTTGGTGTCATTCGGGGAGTCGAGAAAAATGATCACATTATCAGGCACCCAGACGCTCGCTGACTTGGCGCAAGCCTTCTTGACAGCGAGTTCGCCTACTTGGTGGATGACCGCCTGCTGATTCAGGTGAGTGCTCGCTTTGCATGCTGTGCATGATGTGTGTTCCGGATGTTTGTCAAATCGTGAGCACGGGAGACACATAAAACCATGATACGTTTGACGAGAGAAAAAAAGAAAAAAAAATGAACTTGGTACCGTGTTTTGCATACCGATTACTGCTTGCGCATGAGCACCACGTACAGTCGTTAGTAATTAAAACTCGCTAATCGGCTGCGCGGCCATGCATATTCTTTTTATCATGCCCTTGAGCATTAATCATGTAAGCTTAATCGTCGAGGAGAGATGATTTGAGGCCAATCACTGGCATTATCGTATTGCAGTCGTTGACGGGTGTACGACTTGATGTGTACGTGCCTATAGCGCACGAAATTTTTTCCTGCACACGTGCACCTGGACGCGTGCGATGCATGTTTGCGATACCTTCTTTGTTCACTGCGGGATAGACTAATATAGACTAAAAATTAGTTTGTTAATTCCCCTTCCGTCTGTTAAGAAACGGATGATTTTTCGCCAGCGTACGTTCTTATAGCAAACACAGGAAGGCGTCGGGCGCTCGTTAATTCGGGTTCTGTTGGACTCGCATCGGTTAACCTGTACAGGTTTATAGGGGAGCACGTTCTCGATCGTCGAGGCGTCGCTCAGCGTTCTTTCTTCATGCTCCTGAAGCCAGAACTGCACTGCGCACTCACGCCTGCGAAACTCTGCGGAAAGCGTGAGGATGACAGGGGAACCGCCGCCTCTAGGCCTAAAACACTACAGCCGCATAGTTTCATTTTCGGAGCTTCGTTTGCATGCTCGTGGCTATGACCACCATCAGCCGTGTGTGAGCCAGCCGGTGAAGCCGAGCTACGCAAATTTTAAACGCTAATCTGAGCGTCATTTTTCTTTCCGGCTCGCCGTCCACCGAGGCGCTGTTTCCCTCGCGTCCGTACGTGTTGCTCTTCCACTGAGTGACAGCCGCACACTAATTGTTGTTTTCTATCCTTGCGATGGAATTGTAAAAATGCAACTGCAGATTGTATTTTCGAAATGCATGCATGCACTCAAAATTATGCACATAGTTCAATTTTATTGCACGTGCATACTGCGTGCTTTACAAGCCATTTGTTGAAAGCCAGTTTGCCACTTTCAGAACAATAATTGTAACACATGGCTAATGGCTGTTATCATAGCTTATCTTGTGCATCCTTTTTTCTTCTCTCCCTCTCTGTGTATGCGCGTGCGTGCATGTGTGTGTGTCCACTGTATGCTGATGCTCCTTTTTTGTTGTGGAATTGGTGTAGGTTGGAACTAAACTGGTAAAATTTTCAATTCAGTTGTCCTTAAAACACTTGCTTTTCTCTTGTGGCAGCAAGGAAGCAATGTCTAATCAAAAATTAGTGCGACCTAAAATATATACTATGAACTGCTGTTTCATGGTTGACATGATGGCCATATATTGCTTTAAGATCAACAGGAAAGGGCAACCCCCATCAGCATGACATCAGTATTTAGGTAATGCTTTTGGTGTCATCCTATGAGCTCGCTATAATCAGTGCTCATTTTCAGGTATACAACGACTAATTCAAGTGTTTTGTTGACCTTGACCCTGAGACAGTATTGGAGGACGGGGCATGGATTAACCGCCTTCTTGGTGAAGCTCCTCATGGCCCGCCTGTAGAAAGGTATAAATGCACTCCTTTTTGAAGGGAAGCTTTTGCGGGAGATATTGACATTTTTATCAAGTTATTCATCTATTTTGAGAGGAACTAAGATTTATGTACTGAATTAAGAAGGGAATGATTAGAGAAGTGCATACTTCACAATGTTGGGTAATCTGAAACAAATAATATGTCTTTCCCTTTTGGATAATGTTTCATGATCTGGTGTCATTGCTTGTCTGGTGACTTGCTTTCCAAATGAATTCCTAAGTTTTGAGGGAGCCTAGAAATGTGGAGCTGTTTGCTTGAGCCTTGTTTTTGACTTATCAGTTAGTGCAATGGCCGTATCTTTGCTATCACATTTCAGGCCTGTCACCAGAGTACTCCAAGTTCTGCCTCAGACAGAGAATCGGCAGGACGGTGCAAGAAGTGCAGACGAATACACCTTGGCACAAATGCCTTTACATATAGCTTCAGAAGTTCGAAGCGTAGAGCAGGGTGACGTGCCTGACAAACTCGGGAAGAAAATAGTTGACTGGATTGCCTTTGACATGTACACGCATCTAATGTAAGTGGTGGTGGCAGGCGGCTGTGTCAAGCACAGCCACCGGTGAGGATTGAGACCTAGGTTGCTCTCCCAGTAAAAAAAAAGTGGTGAATCTCTGCTGCCGTAGTTGTATTTACCTTCCCCTGTACTGGCTGCTGCCTCAGGTATATCTACCTTGGCCTAGAATCCACTCTGTTACCAAAACAGATGGCTGCGTTTCCCTGCATAACACATCTTCCTGAAGTTAATTTCCTCCTTTTCATGCACACGAGCTGAAAATATGCTTTTGAAGAGAAAGAACTGGGAAGAAATTATTTGACAGATCACTTAAAGAGGACCTGCTGCATTGGGAATGTAACATCCCAGAATCGAGCCTGTGATATGTTGCTCATGCCTGCTGTGCGCTTTGGCTTTCTTGTGATTCAGCGGATTTGGTTAGTTAAATGAAATATTGGAATTAGTGTCACTAGTGGAGAGCAAACAACCTAACCAGAGCTGAAAATCAAAACTCATTACCAGTCTGAAACAGTATGGCATGTAGCGAGGACTAATGACAGCCAAAACCAGGCCTCAGACGTGCACTTGTAAGCAGATGGTTAATTAAACATAGGCCACTTAAGGTATGCAACTCTCTGAAGTATTTAAAAAATACAGCCTAATTTAGTTGGTGCAATTCAAATACTTCAAACTACTAGACTGAATGTTTTTTGTGCATTGTAAAAATGATTCTAATAACAAATAGAGCAGGCAAATTCACCTACTTAGATTTATTGATGTCAACCGGTAAAATAATCTTTTGAAATATTGCATTGTAATTGTAATATGCAGCATTGGTAAGGTTATTTTTGCTGTTATTTACATGCTGTTTTAGCACATATGCAGTTTATGCATGGCACAGCAGTTTAGTTTTTTTATACGCAGTGCGTGCAAGAAAGGATTTGCTATTGTTTCCAAAATTTTTGATGGAAAAGTCTTACTTTTGTGTGCATAGTTTTACTCTAGAGCATTATTTCTTCAGATATGAGCAAGCATGCTATTACCCACCTCATTTAGGACACGTTCCTTCGGTATTTAAGTCCTAAAGTATAGTAAAGTGACTTTTCTTCTAATTTTGAGCTTCCTGATTTCTTCAGTTTTTGTTTACCTTGAAGTGGTTATGTTCTCTTTAAGTTCTACTTTATTCGCATGTTGTTACTCAGAATGGCGGCCTTCACTGTTCTGGTTCAAAGCAGAATCTGAACAGTCATTTCTGTTGTGTGGTGCACCTTTTTAGGTCTGTCACCTATTCTGTGATACGTGATGCGATAGTATTACATGGGTAATGTATATTTTAGCTTTACATAAGCTACAGCCAGTACTCTGTTGCTATCATTGTTAATTACCTTTTAATATATATCAGAATAAGATATCTTGCATTGAAAAACTGAGTTCTAGTCAGTTGGTCTTTATGCAGGCCTCCTGGTACTTGTCCCTGAGGAACAAATTCAAAAACATACGACAAAGAATGCAGCCTGGCTGTCCAGATGTGGACGCACAAAAGGAGGAAGTCAAATTGAGGAAGCTCGCTGAATACACTCAGTATGAGAACTCATTCCGCCGCGAGGTAATAAGTGCACAACAGCATGTTCATTAATGTATACTCAAAATTTTTCGTCTGGTTTTCAATCTGGCTTACACAGCTATGTATTCCAAGCATGATTTTTAGTGCATGAAGCATAGGCTTCCACACTCTGGCATCCTACAGCTCTTGTTGCACCATTGAAGACTTACTCCGAAATGCAAGAAAATTATTTGCATGCTGAAGAACTAGTGCTGGTCTCAGTATGCGCATTTTCACGGAGTACCTTTCTGCTTTTCGACAGAACACTAGGCAACGCGTTGCATCATGATGCTTTTAATTTCAGACTGTGGTGGAATCCACATTTGAAATCGATCCCATTTTTGTGAATGAAACCGTAAACTTCATGAAAAAAGAACTTCAGCAGAAAATGCCTACTATAGAATTGGTGAAGGACGCCATGGATAGGACTGCACCGGCAAGGCGCCGAGCTCTCGAAATTGAGAAGATGAACCTGAATGACTTCTTAGAAGTGTATCCAATGATGAAGGTTGACAAAGAACTGACGGTTCTAAACCAGCAGTGCACGAATATTTTGTTCAAGCAAAATGGGCAATTTTATGGCTCCTTTGTTCGTTTTATATTTTAGAGCACAGGCTTCTGTATATAGTGTGAGCACTGTGTGGCGCTTCATCTTCCACACTGCTGAACGTGCTGCTTCATCTTCATCCTGCTCCCTCTTGTAGATACCCATCGTCATCGCGGAGTGTGTTTGGCTGCAGTGTGCGACCAAGGCTTCAGGTCTGTAATAAAGCCTGATTCCCCAAGTCCGACCTTCGCGTTACCTTACACGTGGTGGAGGTGCGCCTTGATTTCCCCGCTGCTTCGTCACCTGCATCCACCTGGAGCTTCGTTCTGGCCGCCGTTTGACCCCGACCACCATCGTCATGACACAAGAAGGCCACTCCGCTATTCCGGCTGCTACCAACTCGACTCCAGCTCCCCTTGCCACTTGGACTGTCAGTAGCCGTCAGCGCGACCCGCAGATGTTCGCCGGTCTCCGCGGCGACGACGCTGATGACTGGCTCGACAGCTACGACCGGGTCAGTGCTTTCAACCGATGGGACGATTCTCTTAAATTAATTAATGTGTCCTTTTATTTGACGGATGTGGCCAAAACGTGGTTTCTAAATCATGAGTCGACGATTCCGGACTGGGCTACCTTTAAACAAAAGTTACGCCAGATTTTCTGCGCTCCTACTGTTCGCACGGAGTCCGCCAAGAAGAAGCTAGAAGCCCGACTTCAGCGGCCTAATGAGACCTACACCTCTTATATAGAAGATGTACTTTCACTTTGTCGGCGCATCAATGACACAATGCCAGAGGCCGAGCGGGTTCGGCACGTCCTTAAAGGTATTGGGCCACTCGCCTACAACGCCCTGGCCGTGCAGAACCCTACCACAATCGATGCCATCATATCCACTTGTCAACGCCTTGACGAACTACAGTCAATACGCCTGCAGCCTGATCCCACTTCATTTGGTTTCACTGCCGAAGCTGACCTCCGTGTGCTTATTCGCGAATTAATTCGTGAAGAGCTCTCGGCTCAAGGTAATTTGTGCCGCCCTGCATCTGAGCCACATAATTCAAGTGCCGGCCTGCGTAGCATTGTTAAAGAAGAGCTGGCCTCAATGACCTATTCCCCGCCAACATCGGTCGCTCCTACCATTTGTCAGGTGCCAACGTACGCCCAGATCACGTCCTTGCCGCCCGCAGTTGGAGCGCCTACGCCACCGGCGCCTACCACTGCTCATGTCGCTGCATTGGCACCACCTGCCGCAGCGCCGACATACTACCCCAACTGGCGCCCAGCCCGCCCTGTGTGTTATTACTGCGGGTACCGAGGCCATATTTCCCGCTTCTGTCGTCGCAGGCTCCAGAATGAATGCCGCGGCTACGAATCATTTGAAGCAGACTACCCTCCTCGCTTTTCCGGCTCTAACCACCGTTCATTCCCCGATTATCCCCGACGTTCATCACCCCCGCCAGAAAGCCCCGCTCCGCCTGCTGGTTACAGGCCTTCAAGACGCCGTTCTCTTTCGCCTTTTCGCCGCTCAGCCTTGCCTCTCCGTCAAGCTTCTCTGACGACCCCCCGCCTGTCGGAAAACTGACCACTGCAGTTTTAGGAGGGAAAACTGCACTCTTCGGCCATCCCAAAAATCCTCCGGAACGTCCCTGGAATATTATTTTAGTGCGGGTTGAAGGATTATCTGTTGAAGCTTTGGTTGACACGGGCGCCGCTGTTTCTGTGATACACACTGACTTGTGCTCCCGCTTGCGAAAAGTGAAAACACCTTATGATGGACCTGAACTCCGTGGAGCTAATGGTGCAATAATTCGGCCTTCTGCTAAGTGTACTGTGCGAGTTTTTGTTGACGGTGTCCGCCACCATGTACAATTTGCCGTGATGTCACCGTGCGCTCACCCAATTATTTTAGGCTGGGATTTTCTGTCTGCCGCATCAGCCAGCATTTCGTGTCGCGACAGGATCATTTACATGAACGAGAGCGATCCGTCTTCTGAACATTCCGAGCCCCGTTATCGCCTGCTTGCCGCTACTAACTCAGTGTTGCCCCCTGGATGCGAACAACTTGTCGCGCTTACTTCTGCTGACATTGATAACGGAGATGTGCTAATCGTGCCTTCTGATCGCCATCTGACCCGCGGAATCGCGCTACCACCAAGTCTTGTTCGGTTTGAGCATGGCACAGCGCTTGTCGCTGCTTCGAACACTTCCCCAGAGCCCATTGTGCTGACTAAAGGGACATGTTTTCCTTGTGTCCTGGACATTCACCCGGTGTCCCTCACAACCCTTACCGCCCCCTCTTCCTCGCCAGCAGCTTCTTCCGATGCTTCTCTCTGTGTTCTCTTTGGCACCATCAATCCTGACCTTCCTGCGACTCACCGCCAAGCTTTGCAGGAATTACTTCGAAAACACCAAGCCTCCTTTGATGTCACTTCTCCGACCTTGGGCCGAACGTCTTCTGCACAGCACCGCATTATTACAGAAGGTACTTCTATTGTTAGCCGCCGCCCTTACCGTGTTTCCTTATCAGAACGTAAAATCATAGAAGATAATGTGAATGATATGCTCCGGCGAGACATTATTCGGCCATCAGCTAGCCCCTGGTCATCTCCGGTCGTCTTGGTCAAAAAAAAGGATGGGTCCGTGCGTTTTTGCGTTGATTACCGCGCACTTAACAAAGTCACTCGAAAAGATGTTTACCCTATGCCACGAATTGACGACTCCCTCGACTGTCTTCAGGGCGCCGAATATTTCTCCACTTTGGATTTGCGTTCCGGTTACTGGCAGATACCGATGCACGAAGCCGACAAAGAAAAAACAGCATTCGCTACTCCCGATGGGCTTTACGAATTCAATGTCATGCCTTTTGGACTTTGTAATGCCCCCGCTACGTTTGAGCGCATGATTGACACTGTTCTTAGAGGACTTAAGTGGAAAACATGCTTGTGCTACCTGGACGATATAGTTATTTTCTCTGCGACTTTTTCTGATCATTTATGCCGCCTTGATCAAGTATTAACGTGCCTGGCATCCGCCGGTCTCCAGCTGAACACAAAAAAGTGTAATTTCGCCAAGAAAGAAATCAAGATCCTGGGCCACCTCGTCAGCCGCGATGGCATTCGACCCGACCCTGACAAGCTTGCTGCAGTTTTGAACTTTGCACGCCCTCAGCGGACTAAGGAACTACGCAGTTTCCTTGGCCTGTCTTCGTACATTCGCCGTTTCATTCGAAATTTCGCTACCATTGCTGCACCGCTGCACCGCCTCCTTACAGACCGTACTACTTTCAATTGGTCCGAAGAATGCGAAAAAGCTTTCCAAACCCTAAAGAATGCCCTCACTTCGGACCCTGTTCTCGCTCACTTCGACGACACTGCTGCCACCATTCTTCACACCGATGCCAGCAGCCTCGGTATCGGCGCCATACTTCTGCAACGTGATACCGCTTCTCGGAAAAAGGTAATTGCGTTTGCCAGTCGAACTCTAACACTAGCGGAACGCAACTACACCATCACTGAGCAAGAGTGCCTAGCCGTCGTTTGGGCAGTTCAGAAATTCCGCCCCTACCTCTACGGCCGCCATTTCACGATCGTTACCGATCACCACGCTCTGTGCTGGTTATCAACCCTCAAAAATTTGACTGGACGCCTGGGCCGTTGGATTCTGCGTTTGCAGGAGTACCACTTTGATGTCATATTCAAATCGGGACGCAAACATCGAGATGCCGATGCTCTTTCCCGCTGCCCGCTATCAGAATCGCCACCTAGTGCTTCCTCGAGCCTTCCTGCGTGCACCCTCGACGTCCCAATGTCGTCCAGAGCCCCAACCTTAACCTGTGCTACTCTTGCCGCTGCTCCAGATCGCTACGCCATTATTTCAAACCAGCGAGCAGATCCCTACTGTATTTCCCTAATCAACCTTCTCACCGGTGCTTCTCACCCTCCTACCGCTAGGATGCGCAGGCAACTCCAAAAGTTCAAACTTGACAACGGCGTGCTCTCCCGTTATATTTATTGCTCCGAAGGCACCCGTTGGGTCCCCGTTATTCCGAGAGCGCTTCGCACCCGTATCCTGGCGGCTTTCCACGATGATGCTACAGCCGGTCACTTAGGCTTTCATAAAACTTACCACCGCGTGAAAGCCCGTTTCTTCTGGCCAGGCCTCGCCTCAAGTGTGGCAAAATACGTCGCCTCTTGTCTGCCATGTCAGCGCCGCAAACGGCCCACTTCTCCTCCTGCTGGCCTACTACAGCCGCTACCTTGCCCTGCTACTCCTTTTGCCGTTGTTGGCATAGACTTATACGGGCCACTTCCATTGTCCGCACGAGGTAATCGCTGGATCGTCACCGCCGTCGACCACCTAACACGCTACGCTGAGACCGCTTCCCTGCCTAATGGCTCAGCACATGAGGTCGCGACCTTCTTTTTGGAATCGCTCGTACTGCGCCATGGGGCCCCTCAAGTGCTTCTCAGCGATCGTGGTCGGACATTTCTGTCGAAGATTGTAGCCGAAGTTATTGAAGCCTCAACCACACATCACAAATTGACCTCCAGCTATCACCCGCAGACCAATGGGTTGACTGAGCGGTTCCACCGCACGCTTTCTGACATGTTGTCTATGTATGTCGACCAGGACCACCGAAACTGGGACGTAATACTTCCTTTTGTTACGTTCGCCTACAATACGGCTGTACAGCGGACCACAGGTTACACCCCGTTTTTCCTCGTTTACGACCGTTCTCCCGCTACCTTTCTTGACGCCTCTTTTCTTTCTACACATGCCAGTTCCTCATCCTCTCTTCCTGACCAGTTCCTTTCCCGAGTGGCCAAATCACGCCGGCTTGCTCGCGTCAACACGGAAGCTAGCCAGGAAGACCGCAAGTACCGCTATGATGCAACCCATCGCCAAGTTTCGTTCCGTCCCGGCGACGAGGTGTTACTTTGGACCCCATTACGCACTCCTGGCCTTTGTGACAAGTTACAGCACCGTTACATTGGTCCTTACACAGTTCTTGCAAAAACCTCCCCGGTCAACTATCGCGTCTCCCCTGTTTACCCTCCTCCGGACTGTCGTTACCGTGGCACTGAAGTTGTCCACGTTTCACGTATGAAACCTTTTGTTCGGCGCATTCCTGCGGACTAATTGCGGCCAGGCTGGCCGCTTGAACTGCGCGGGCGAAATAGTGTGAGCACTGTGTGGCGCTTCATCTTCCACAGTGCTGAACGTGCTGCTTCATCTTCATCCTGCTCCCTCTTGTAGATACCCATCGTCATCGCGGAGTGTGTTTGGCTGCAGTGTGCGACCAAGGCTTCAGGTCTGTAATAAAGCCTGATTCCCCAAGTCCGACCTTCGCGTTACCTTACAATATTTGTGGTTGATAAATACTACCATCCTGTGCATATACCTCTCCTTTTAAGGACTTTGTGAGCATTGTTGAGAACACTGCGTAGGAGGAGGGGACATATATTATGGTGAGGCAGCCCAAAAGTAAATGAAAATAAAATGCCTCTGCTCGTACCAATGAGTAAAACTGGCTTAAGATGAGGGGACAGTGCAAAAAATTGCAATGTGTTAATGGCATCAATGTGAACTTGAATTGCCACGTTCTTATTGGAAACACAAAAAATGGAAGTCAGCTGTGCTGAGGTGTCTGTTGTTGTACAGTGCAATGTAGTCAGGCTGCACAGTGTTTTGGTTGGAAATAAATGTATGCCTGTTAATTTAGCTAATGAGGGGGCTGTGCTAAGGAAAATCTTGCAGATTCAAATTCTGAGTACAAGCTTTGCATCCTGATTTAGGTTTTCGGTCTGAATGTATTTTGCATTGTGGAGAAAATATATTGTTATAATTTACACCTGAATGTCATTCATCAAATACACTGGGCATGTATTTTTTGGATCTGTTGACAGAATGTCAATATGCAGCTGCTGAGCGTACGTTTAGGTCTAACAAGAAGCAGGATATGTACAATTGCATGAAATCACGATGCAAATTAAATTATGAATAATAAAGGTTAACAATTTTCATGTAACTAGTTTGGCCAGATCTTATTCAAGAGACTGTTTAGTATGGATAAACCCTTGTTGTGTGCCATAGATGTGAACAATATATATATTTTTTTGCATTTCTGCTAGATTGCAAAGAATTCTATCGACGCACGGGCATTTCTGTGGATGTGAAATTGCTGGAAGCACTGGGAGAAGACAGTGATGGCATTTTTCATGCGGCAAGATGCAAACAGTCAGCATTGTCTGGAGACTGCGACGTGATGTCTGAAATCAAAAACGCAGAGGTGATTGCCAAGGTGATTGCCAAGAACTGTAAGTAACAGCCTCATATTTGAATGAAAAATGTAAGCAATGTTTTGTCATCAAAGAAATTAAGTAGCCAGTGGTGTGTGCAAAAACCGGAATGTCTAGCTTACAAGTGTCTTTTATTGTATTTTGCATCAACATGAAATGACAAAGTGATACTAAGCAATATCCAGCTGTGAAGCAACTGCTGTTCTGCTCCAGAGGATGCTAACAGTTGCAAGGAGTGTAAATGCACTTCTTTACAACAGGGTTGCAATTTAGGGGAATGGTGGCTTCAGTGAGAGATCTGAACACTAGTTTGTTCATGATGTAGCTTTTATGTAAATCAGTAAACACTGCTAGTAAGTGTAGCATTCGGACAGAAAAGTTTGGCAGACAACTAACACTAGCTCAAAACTCTGAAATAATATTGTTAAAAAATTTAGCAAATGCCCTGGCTTTGTGATTCATGCATTGCTCCATTATCTTTTATGCTTTATACATTGCTTTAGGGAAGAAAATGCATAATTTAATTTGCACGGCACATAAAGTTCTAAATTTGATTCTTAACTGCTATGTACAGTCATGGACAAAACTGCAGGATGCGGATTCACAAAAAAGAAATTATTTCTGCATTGCCTCGCTAGTCAGTCTGCTGATATTTTTTATCTAACTGGAACAAGCGTGTCCTTTTATGATTCAGTTCATTTTACTGGCCTGCTTCACCTGACTGCACAGAAAAATAATTTTTTTATTGGAACATGCATTCTACAGAATTTTGTCAATGACTGTACATGTTTGCAAGAAGACTACAAAGCTCTTCTCTGCCATTTTGCATGTTTAAAAATTTTTTTACTAAGCGTTTTGTATCTTTCTTTTCTAGAGTAAAGAGTGTGCACTATGTACACTGGTAAGAGTGTACATAGTGCACTGTATTGGTTACCGGTAGACAACTTAGAAAGTCAGATAATGTTTTTACATAACTTCGTGCTGTGCATAGTGCTATAAGTTCACACAACCTCTGTAACTTCTTTGGGGGAATATTATTTGTAAGTACAATGTAAAAAAATCATAAAATTTATTTGTGTGTTACTTTTATGAAAAAAAAAATGTACCTATATTTGTCTTTACACTAATGCCACAATAGCCAAAAAGAAATAGGAAACTCTATTTGGTGAAATATTGTCTATGTATTTTGACAACTTCATTTTTTCTCATTTTCTTTCGTTTCTTCTTTTTCAGCGTGAATATTCTTACATAGTTGTACAGTAAATGCTCATGTTTGAGAAATATATCTAGCTGCCATAGGCACCATGGCCAAAATGTACCACAAATCATTTGCAGCTGTTTTGGAAACTAATGTGACAGAGTTTGGAAGCTTAAAATGTCAAGTTTATTTCCATGATGTGACCAACAGAAAAAGGTCACATTGTAGCTGCAGCAGAAAGTATAACATGAGCATGGTGACTACTGAAATTCATCTTCCACTGTCATTAAATGCTCCTGATTAGATTCTCATCTCTAGTGGAAATGTTGGCTAGCTTTTTCAACACTTGGTGAAGGCCTTTGCAGGCTGCTAACATCCAGAGCAGTTCTTATATTGTAGCAATTTTGGGTGTGTAACGAGCTTAATTGGTGTGCTTGTACTACATGTTCTGTTTATTCTTTTCACTTAATTTTTTTGCAAGAATGAATGGCTAAAAAGGCGCCAGCCTAACAGGTTGATGTCAATGTGCATGGAAAACAATGTTTAACCTTCTGACTTTACCTGACCCAAAGCAATTTATTTCACTGACAGTGTGATACATTTTCATTTCGCAGGTACCTGGCAAGCAGTGTCCATACCCAACAGGGTATACAATGGGAGTAGATCGCTTACACCAGAAGCAATGCACGTGGCATTTGAAGACATTTTGCATTAATGTCCTTGATCTGACAGAGGGATTTTGTGCGGTTTTCTGTATGTACTAGGCATATAGCATTGAGTACGCGCCAGCATTGAAGCACATGTTTTGTGTGATTGAGCACCTGCTTGGAATAAAAAAAAGCAAAGTTGGGTGCAAGAGCCCTTCACTGCTAACAAAACTTAGAGCCCAAGCTGGCAAAAAGCATAAGACTAATTTAGTGTTTTATAGCTTTAATTAAAGTGCCCTCATTAATGCAGTGCACATTTCCAGGGCCACTGGTTATTACACTCTCTAAGTGGCATGAAAAATCCCCCACCACTCCCCACCTTTGTGAAGGCATTATGCTTTCATGTGTGTGTATGTTTTTTTCGTCTTATATGCTGTGTGTTAGACACACTGAGTATGTATAATCATTTAATAAAGCTGTCAGTTTTTTACAGCCTCGTCTTTTGCAGAAATATGTTCACCTAAGCATGCACTGCATTATGCAGACACTCGCGGAACTGCCACACAGATAAATGGGTGATCCTAGTAGAGTGGATTTTAGAACCATTCTTTTAATGATCACCCAAACACTTTCTAGGGGTTTAGCAAAAGGCTCCGAATAAGGATTGCCTTTAGCAGTTTCACATGAGCTATCCGACGCTCAGTGAATGCAATGTGCCTCCATAATGTGAGTCTTCTCACTCTAACAATAAGCGTCACGCTGAACCTCTGGGAAGCAGCTAGTTGACCACCCTGAAGGAGGCAAAACAACAACTGTCAGAAGAGTCGACGATTGCAATGTGACTCTCTAGCGAGAGTCTTCTCACTCTAAAAATGAGCGTCCTGCTGATTCTCTGAGAAGCAGCCAGGTGACCACCCTGAAGGAGGCAAGACAAGAACTGTCAGAGGAGTCGACGATTGCAATCTGACTCTCTAGTGAGAGTCTTCTCACTCTAAAAATGAGCGTCCTGCTGATCCTCTGAGAAGCAGCCAGGTAATTACCCTGAAGGAGGCAATGCAGCCACTGTCAAAGGAGTCGACGAATGCAATGTGACTCCCTAGTGAGAGTCTTCTCACTTTAACAATGAGGGTCTTGCTGAATCCCTGAAAAGTGGCCTGGTGACCACCCTAAAGGAGGCAATGCGACAATTTTCTATGGAGTCGCACTTACGCTGTTTCGGCCAGTGGAGGGTCATTATGTTTTTTGCTCGAAGGGAGTCATCGGTAAACCCCAAAAAGGCATCACATATGTGGCAAATTTTGACTACCCAAAAAGGAGTCGATACGAACTCCTTTCTTTTTTAGAGTGTAGCTAAATCTGAATTTGTGCACGTACGTCCCTTCCCTCGAGACACAACTCAGCTTCGCATCAGTCTCGCCTCGGGACCGGTTCGGGAGGCCAGAGATCCACGTCCTTGGTCTCTTCATACGCCATCAATGCAGGGCTGACACCACTCTGGCCAAACTTCGCATGGTAGGAGACCAGGTAGGCCGTATGGTCCGCCGGGTCTCCAACAAGCGGGGCAAATTACAAAGCAAGGGTGCACTGCGGCTTGCCCATGCTTTTGTAACGAGCGGAATCCTCTACTCAATCCCCTATTTGTATCTGCGTAAATACAATGATGATCAATTGGAGGCCATCGACCTGATAGTCACCAAGCGGGCTCTCGACCTTCCGGTCAGCACGTTCGACCAGAGACTTCTGACTCTGGGCGTGGTAAACACCTTCCGGGAGCTACGAGAAGCCCACTTACTAAGCCAATACACGCGTCTTACACAGACCACTTCTGGTCGCCGCCTATTGGACCGTCTACACAGCAAACATGATTACCATATTGAGGAAAGGGTGAGAGTGCCAGGACTCTGGAGACGCGCCCTCCGGGCCCGATCCCTTCCCCGCAACATGTCCAAAGAAGACTATAACGGTCGTCGCCAGGCGCGCGCGGAAGCGTTGGAGCAATGCTATGGTCACCAGCAACACGTGTATTATGTGGATGTTGCCGGCCCACTGGGGGTTGGTATACGGCTGAAGTCTTACAGAACACAAACACGGTTTATGGGCTAACTTTCAAAGCCTACAGCACAACTCACGCGAAGGTGATTGCTATCGCTCTGGTTCAGTATTCCCAAGTCGAAACACATCATCACCGACTCGCGAGCGACCTGTCGGAACTATAGGCTGGGACGGGCTCCCCCGCTTGCCTGTCGTATACTGCAATCTAGCTGCCGATACATAGACCCAACTCCGCATAACCTCATTTGGGCACCCGATTACCCAAGGGAAATGAGCAGGCCAATCAGGCCGCCCGCGCACTCTCTCCCTGGGCTATCTCCCTGTCCTTGGAAGCCTACTCCCAATCAGACAATTTGGCCCTTACATTCAAAGACATCAACGATTACTACAAGGAGGAGCACATGCGCATCCCGGCCCCGTGTAAGGGACTGAATCGCGCTGGCGAGCGCCTCCTCATCAAAATATTTACCAATAGTGTACTGGGCTTGAAAGCAACCAGTCAAAAGACGAAGGATAAAGAGGAAAACGAGGCACAGACATCGACTGGGACATGAATGTCAGCACCATCCGCACCATCTGTACTGTGCCCGGCGTCCTTAAACACTTCAACCTTCAACAGTTCAAACACTTCAACGCACCATCAAAGGATGGTGCGTGCCAGTACTGTGGGAGGTGGCTGACACCTTCCACATGGTCTGGGCGGGCCAGTCAAAGACACCCATTCCCCCAACCTCAGTCCAACTAGAGAGGACTGGGAGGCGGCCCTGCTCGGCTGTCAAGACCATAAGGCTCGAAAGGCCTTGGTTCAATGGACGTGGGCGGCATCAATTGCTTGCCAATGGGGTCCCGGAATAGCGGCTCCATCTAGTATTGTGAGGAGAGGAGACCGATATGTCTCTAACCCAAACACCTCTCTGCAACCATTTAAGTGTTAATAAATGTTTTAACCACCACCAGCACGTGACGTCACATCCTATGTGACACAAAAGCGAGAGATGGGCTAGCAGGAGCTGCCAAATTGGGTCTCTCGTTTTACAAGAGACGGTTATGTCAGAATCGGCTTGCTAGGACCCTGACATTCACGTTACTCCTATAGGCCACTAAGGCACACGGCTTGGTTAAAGCGGGGATTTATATAAGGGCGGAGGAAGAAGAAAAAGAGAAGAACGCTCGGCCACCTGCAGCTAATGCTTTCGCTCAATATTTGGTTTAGCCGTGTTGAACCTTTGTAATTTTTTCTCTGTTGTAGGCGGTCATAGTACCCGCCACCTCTTCGGTGAAGGACGACGGCTTTTCTCTCCCTCTGCTTTGTATTTGTTCTCTATGTACCCTTCTGTCCGCACGATGCAGCGGAGGTGGCTCAGCTGCAGAGCCAGTAGCAGGCCCGTGCATTTTCGTTTCCTTCTTCCTACAGCCACAACAACAACAACCGCTGCTAGAGACTACAGAGAGACGTTGCAGAGACATCAGACACACGCTTTGTGAGCGTGTCAGTTATCTCTCCGGGTCTGCTTCTCTGCCCGTTCCTACGTGATGCTGTATTAAACGTTGTTGTGCTAGTCGACGCCTCGTCTTTGCCGGGACCGCTGAGACCTTCCGCAGAGCCACGGAGCCGCCAGGCCAACGCTACTGATGGGCCCGCAAACCAGACCCACGATGAGTTCAGTTCACGTCCGCTGTAGAAAGCTACACTTGCGAAGGCGGCAGCGAGCAACCAGAGCGGAGTCAGCATCGTTCGTGCCCTGACACCACGCCGGGTTGTCTCATCACTACCTGTTGTATTCGCGAAATCAACAACCCCAGTGCGAACGCGGACGTGGCACACATTGCCTTTACGCAATCCGAAGCGTTCCAGCTGGCTAAGGAGCTTGATCACCGACCGATGCGGCTCACCGGAGAGCAAGGATATAGTGTACTAAAGATTCTAGTACACTGTAGCAAGGGTAACGTAAGTGGCGAGCCGCCGGAGGAAATGCCTATAGCTTGGAGGCTGGCATGAGCGGTAGTTGTTCAGATTTGACTGAAAGTGACTCATGCGCTGCTGGCCGCGGTGCAGACGCGGCACCGCCCATTGACCACTCAGACGACGCAGGTGCCATGCTCGCGCCGGTTGCCACTAGCTTGCAGGAGCTGGCGCCGAAAGAAAACAGAAAGCTGACATGCAAGTCCTGTCGCCGGAAAAAGCGGAAAGGCAGGTGCGAGAAATAATGGAGGAAGTTGAAGCATCGCGAAAGAGAAAACGACTATCCAAACGGCAGAAACACGCCCGTGCTGAGAAAAAGCGCGACTGGTACGCAACCCGTACGGAGAGGGATAGGTCGTTCAGCGAAGCGAGTGACTCTAATGCGTTTCTTCGTACAGAAAAGGGAGGGTAAGCATGTACCGGGAAAAGGGCAGCCGGAGCTTCATTGAAAAGGAGAGTCTCAACAGTAACGCCGATGGCTTAAGTCAGAGCCCATAACGTGAGAATATACCAGCCTCAAAGTTTTCACTTGGTGGTGTCTTTCTTCTTGACATAGGATTTTCAACATATTGTATTGTATTATCTTTTTTGGATGCGATGTCCTTTTGAAGTGCAATTTTCGAATTTGTGGACGTGTTCCAAGTGCTTCTGAGCTACCCCTTAATGTAAATGGGTGTATAAGAGGGAAATAGTCTGGCATAGCTTAGTGAAGTTTGTGCACTGCTTACTGGCTGTCCGGTTGAGTTTTCAGTTTTCAGCGTAGCCGCCCAACGCTTCCTCCCGCAGGTGTGTTCCCGCACATTAGAATTTACACGTGCCGAATGTGTGTGCGCATATGTGTACATACGCTGTCAAGCCCGGCGTTCGAGGGAGAGAGCGTCGCCCTCGCCCGTCAACAGGAGGTGGAAGAGTTTTTGTCGCGACACCGAGACTGAGCCATTTGAGTTTGCTTGGACATGAATTTATTCCTTTCCTTCTGAACTGACGAGCGTACAAAAAGCAGCGGCTGATTCCGCTGCGAGACTACAGAGGGACGTCGCAGAGATGACGCCAGACACCAGCTTTGTGAGCGTGTCAGTTATCTCTCCGGGCCTGCCTCTCTGCCCGTTTCTACGTGATGCTGTATTAAACGTTGTTTTATTAGTCGACGCCTTGTCTTTGCCGGGCCCGTTGAGGTCTTCCGCCGAGCCACGGAGCCGCCAGGCCAGCGCTACCGATGGGCCCGCAAACCACGTCTAAAAGAGGAAAAGAAAATGCACGGGCCGGCTACTAGCTCTGTAGCTGAGCCACCTCCGCTGCCTCGTGCAGACAGAAGAGAAAATAGAGACGAAAGAAAAAGAAAAGGGGGAGAAAGATGCGCGTAGCAACAGCTCTTTCCCACCACCGAAACGGTAGCACGTGCAATGACGGCCTACAACATATAAAAATATGGTGACAGGCTAGCCCCCGCCGCAAGCGGCAGTGACCTACCAGTCCCAGCCCCGTAGGGCCAGGACCAAGCATGACCACCTCTTCTCTGCTTCAGAAGTACGGCACCAGCAAGCCTACCACAGGAAACACGAAGAGGTTAGTTATGTGATGGCTAACTGCCTGTACTGGAACTTGGGAGCCAGGTTACGCGGCGATTTGGGAGCCACCGACCTCTCCACAACTTTGCCTGCTCGTGTCGCCTTTTGTCCGAAAACCGGATGCGAAAAAGGGACACTGAATGACACACTGGAATGCGGGGACGACGTGGTAATGACGGCTACACGGACGTTATTGCGAGGATGACGAGGGTTCTGAGAAGGGGAAGAAAGGATCCGAGGTGACAAGGAAAGCCGCAGAGGGACGGCGGGGCAGAGAATAACGATAGACGCTCTAAAGGAGGTCAACCCAGCCTAGCCTCTCGAGGGACGAGTGACGGAAAATACGAAGATGGCTCCCTAATCCTGTATTTGAGCTCTCCATGTAAACCGTTATTATCAGCGCTGCCTGCGGATATTGTCATCATGCATCTCCCACCTGAAGTACTAGATCACCGCAGTGGCGTCCAGACGCAGCCTCAAGACCGTCGGGTGAGCGGGGGCATTCGGCTCTGATTAAATCTGTTACTAGCCTTATTTCGTGTGTGATTCCTGCTCTCCACCCCGAGAAAAGCCCTATAACCAGGACATCACAGTTACGCATGGTCTCTGGCTTTTACAGGGCAGCTGTTGCGGACTCCAGAGGTACTTAACAAAGCGTGTGATCACATGCAGAATACGTAAACTCGGACCGACCATGTGACTGCTTGAGTTATACTAATTGGTTCTCTGAATTAGCAATGTCATCAACAAGGACATAAAACAAGCCTTTGGCAGATCTTACTCCATGCTCGTTCGTGATTCGAACGCCGGTATCCAAGAGGGGAGAACTTGCTTTTGGTAATGACCTCGCCATGAACATTAAAACCTTAACAATGGTGATAGGAAACCACTACCACTACCTAGAGTAGTGATTCCGTTTCGCCTCCTCACTCCCCTCCCCCCCCCCCCAAAAAAAAAAAACAAGAAGAGAAAGAAACGCATTTGTGAGTACCGTAGTGGTAGTAAAAATATTTTAATGAAAATGTTTAGGAGGTTGTAGCGGCGATTGGAGTCTACGGTCCGGAACCCCATTGGCGTAGGCTGCTGTCCGCGCTCTTTCGATGAGTTTTTTTTTACCCCTTGTGTCCAGCTGGTCAGAGCTGTCTCCACCCCTCCTGCGTTGGCTGGTTATTAGTAGTGATAGTCTGATTTCGCTGGCATGCCCAAACCCAATGGTACAGGTCCGCCTTCTCCCCGCAGAACTTGCATTGTGAGTCAAATGACTCTGGATCTATTGCATGTAGTCTTCGTGGGCTGTTAAAAGTGTTGGTCTGTATCTTGCGGAGGCGTACCTCCTCCCCTTTGTCTAGTGTCTGCCGGTGGAATGTAGACCCGGCAAGATAATCTTATGTGTTGAAGTATTTCAGTGTAGGTTAGAAATGGGATAGGAGGTTCCACGAGATCCATATTGGGTGCCCGGGGGAGAAACGCTCGGGCTGAGGCCTGTTCGCTCTTGTTCCCTGGGATGCCCTGGTGACCTGGTACCCATACTAAGTGTTTATGCGTGGGTTGGTAGCCACGGGTGTAACTATCTTGCAGGATTTTAGCTGTTAGCGGTGCAATCCAGCCCTTGAGGTAATTGCGATATGCTGTCTGTGAATCTGTAAGAATGTATTCTGAGGTAGTGTGTGTTGCAGCTAGGGCAATCACCACTTCTTCCGCAGCCAGTGTGTCTTGGCTGGGCTATATTAGTCATCCACTGTTTGAGTTTGATGCACTACCGCAACGGCTGCCATTCCCCGTTCAGAACCCGCAGCATCGACATAGAACACGCCCTCACGCCCGTCATAGTGCCTTTTTATAGCTTCCGCTCGTGCTTGTCGTCTTGGCTGGTAAAATCGGGGTGCATATTCCTCGGCAATTGAGTTCCCTTGAATTTTCCTCTCCATAAGGCTGGGATGTCCCTTTTAGGGGCTAGCTGTCGGGGGCAATTAATGTTCAAGTCGTTCAAGACTTGTCGGCCAGTCAGAGTCGTGGAGAGTCGTACCACCTACGCCGTGAGGTGTGCCTCTATCAGCTTATCTACCGTGTTGTGGACGCCCATTTGTAAATAAAAGCCGGTCTGTCAATGTCGTAAGAAGGAGGCCTAGGGCCTTCTTGTAGGCTGTTCTGATTCTGACGTCGAGGTTCTTGATGTCAAACTTCCTGAGACGGAGGTAGGGTGCTGCACAGACGATGCGGCTCATGACGAACTGAGCCTGCACCAGTCGGAGAGTATCTTCTTCGCGCATCCCTGATATCCGCGTCGTTATTCTGGTGATCATCCTAGCGACTTGCTCGCTCACGAGGCGGAGTTTCTGGATGCCGAGGTGGTTGTTGCCCTTGTTATTGGTGTGCACACCCAGTATCTTGACGGTCTGAACTTCCTTGATGGGTGAGTAGTCAAGGTGCACGGATGTTGATCGTGGCCTGGTATTTGTGCTGGCGGAAGACTAGGAGTCACATTTTTCGGGAGAGCAGGATAGTCCACACGCTCGTGCATAATTCTGAACTATTGTTGCCTCTGTTTGTAGGTTTTCTTCAGTCATTCCCATACTACCTGCGGTTGTCCAGATGATTATATCGTCAACGTACAGGGCGTGTTGTATGCCCTGTATCTTATTTAGAAAAGGTGGAAGATGTCGGAGTGCAATATTGGACAGAAGTGGGAATAATACTGCCCCTTGCGGAGTGCTTCTCGTGCCCATCTTCACTTGCGTTGTTTGTTTTGTGCCGATGCTGATGTTGACCATTCTGTCTATTGTGGAGTGTTTGACATTATGAAACGTTCCTTTAATGTCGAGGAATAGAAGTGCTCGGTCACTTTTTCTGCGTGTTGGATCAATGACTTCACGTTTCAGTTGAAAAAGCACATAATGGGTGCACAGATGTGCTCTGAATCCAAACATCGTGTGCGGCAGTAGCTCGTTGTTCTCTAGATAGTTGAAGAGACGCTCGTGGACTGCCTTTTCCATGAGTTTGTCTGCGCACGACGTGAGGGATATGGGGCGTGGGTTTTCAATACTGATTTTCTTGCCGGGTTTGGGGATAAGGTGTACATTGGCTGTTTTCCATGCCGGTGGAATGGTGCCGACGCGCCAGCATTCGTTAATGTAGTCCGTGAGTTGCTGCGGTGCCTCCGTGCCGAGGTTGGTTAGAAGTCCGACCGTAATATTGTCTTGTCCCGGGGCTGTCCGGCGCATATCTGCTAGTGCTGCTATGATTTCTTCTAAAGTGAAGTCTATCTAGGTTTTCGTTCGGTTTCCTCCGGTATTCTGGATTTGAGGGTTCTGCGTCTCTCGAAGTACAGATATAGCGACGCGTGAGTTCATCCACGAGTTCGTCATCTGTGCCTTGAAGGTTGTGTAAGGCTCGATGCAAACTTCTACGTTGTTCACTCTTCGATTTCGGTGGATCAATTAGGCATCGGAGAAGGTTCCACGTAGTCTTGCTGTCTAGGCGACCTTTGAGGGATTCGCACCTGTTTAGCCAATTGATGCGAGCGAGGTACCATGCGTATTGGTCTGCTTGAATAGTTAGCTTCGCTACTCGAATTCTGAGTTTTCGATTGTGCTTTTGTTTCTTCCACCGTTTTATGAGACTACGTCTAGCTGCCCAAAGCTGTAGGAGATGGTTGTGAACAGCTGGATGGTCCTCCGTGGTGGCAACGGTTTTGCTGAGGCTTTCTTAAAGGTCGAGAATGGATGCCGCCCACTCTTCGTAACTAGTTATTAACGCGGTAGCGTTAAGGAGCTCGTGTCGCAGAAAAGCCGGTGTCGTCGGCGGCGTTGGCCGTGAGCGATAAATCCCGGCATGCACTTCATAAATAAAAAGCAACTTCCAAGATGGGCTAGGTGGGAATCGAACCATGGTCTCCGGAGTGTGAGACGGAGACGCTACCACTCAGCCACGAGTTCGATGCTTGAAAGCGATACAAAAGCGCTTCTAGTGAATGCGGTGTTGCCTTAGAAACGTGCCGTAGAACGTTATACTGCGGTGTATATCGGTAATTATGAGCATGTTAATTACAGAAGTCGCAGTTACACGAGTAGCGAAGTACGTTTCCGCTACATTTCTTCTGCGCTCTGCGCACATGCAGAGCCATCTTGCGGCAAACACAGAACCCCTCCTCGCAATGTGCGGCGCTGCCCGACACATGGCGCGCCACTCGCCCCTGACGTTTCGCCGTGCACCCTCACGGGTTGTAGAATCAAGCGTCTTTCCTTTCTTTAGATCACTATCTTCACTCACCCGCTTCTCCCATTTGGGCCCCGCGGGCACCGGTGCGAGGAGGCCCCACGAGGATGCCCCAATACCGGCCCTTGCGTTTAATAAATTTTCTCGCTCTCTCCCCTTCCAACATCCAGCGTGCGTCACTCGAACAGTGGTGTTTAGGCGACGCGGCTCCTCTTTCCGCTCACAGCGCGATTGCTAGGTGCAGCGTCTGATGCCGGACGCCTCTGACGTGATCGCTGCGCCGTAGCGCTTCTGCTGGGAAAGCGTCCCCTGCGATGTGTGACTGACCGACATACTCAGTGCGTGTGAACGCTAAAGGAACACGGGAGCAAGAAACGTTGTAGTGTGCACAACACAGTGCGATAATGTAGATTGTGAAAGCACTTGTTTGAACAAATATTGAGAAAAAAGTTGTACAGTGCACTTAGAAGTGTTGAGTATGAAAACTGTCTTTGTGTGACTCAAGAGCATACCGAGCGAATGAGTGGGCGGTGCGAACGAAGTGCAATAACGCTATCGCGTTCCACTCTTGAAGGCGAAGCTTAAGCGTCCTCCAAATTTTTTGTTCAGATGTAACTAGTTTAGTGTCCTTCCTGAATTTCTCCCAGTCTGTCACTCTGGCTTGTCCACGTGGCATGCTGTGCTTGTTGCTTTCGAAGATGGTCTACAGCACGTAATTATCGTTGCCTAAGGTCTCTCCCGTATTAAGCCAGACATAGTTGCGGGCGTTGCGGACGAGAGAGGTATCACGCGTTATGCTGGTACCGACTCGAGTCGGGTGCTGCGGGTCAGTATGATAAGTGCCATGTCAGCGATGGCGGAAGCTAGTTTCCTGCCTTTAGTGTCTTCCTTTGAATATCCCCATAATGGGCTAGAAGCGTTAAAGTCGCCGACTATAGCTAGGGGAGCAGTTTGAGCTTCTCTTAGCGCTTTGATAAAGATAGCGTAAAAGGCTACGCGGCGCTGTTTGGGGTGACTATATATATTGAGTATATAGGTGCCCTTGCTATTTCGCCCCGCCGGGGTGACGCAGTGGTTGTGCCCAAGGACGCGGGATCGAATCCCGGCCTCGGCGGCCGCCTTTCGATGACAGTGACAAGCTAGGCGCCCGTGTGCTGTGCGATATGTCAGTGCACGTTAAAGAACTCCAGGTGGTCGAAATTTCCGGAGTCCTCCACTACGGTGTCTCTCATAGCCTGCGTCGCTTTGGGACGTTAGACCCCAAAACCAAACCAAACCTTGCTATTTCGGTGTTGTGGTAGCAACTTTATGAAGGTATATTCAATGATGCTGTGTAGATGAGTACCGTAATCGCCTTGTGACTGTCTTGTGCCGATAGGACAGGCGATGGAGGCTTAACTGTGCTGTTTGGTTAGACGTTTAATATTAGAGCGAGCGTACACCGAATTTACTTTTTATAATGCACTTTTAGCAAAAAGAGCTATGAAGGGGGGAGGGGGGGGGGAGAGGGCACTTACCTTCAAGGATATGATGCGATAATGCATATAGGCAGCACTCGACATATAAAATCCGGTTAACAAAGTCGTATGAACGCGCTTGTGTGGCCTAGGGGTAACGTGACGAAAAGGTGAGGACAGGATGGGTGCTACCCGTCATGTCCTTACCTTCCTTACTTTGTCGCGTCTTTTAGGTTTATGTTTAGCATAATGGGTTGAGGCAGTCACAAAATTTACAATCGTTGCGTGGTTGATGATAGCAGATTTTTAAAGAAGAAATTTTAGAAAAGGCCGCGAACCGATGGGCAGATTCCATATATTCCGCATTATGGAGCCTGTTTTTAGAGCTCATTATCCCCTATGCAAGAGACCGAGGTGCCATAAGATGATGTGCACGATTGAGTATTGGTTCTTGTCACTACAGTATCCGGCACTCTCACGCGTGTCTTAATAATTCCGAACCTTGTACCAATTTAGAACACTGCCTTTTCTTCTACCCACATACAGTCCCACTAAAGTTTAAAAAAAATATTACAGGATTGCATTTAGCTTTGCGTAAGAGCTTAATGGCTGAGCCTTTCCTCCTCCTTCCTCTTCTGTCTACCTCTTCCATTCTTCCTCGAACTTGCGTGTTTGCATGTGAGGCTCGACAATTTCATTACGTTCTTTTATTTGGCTTCGTCGCCAGAACCTATTGCGACATCTCGCTGACATATTTCGCGGAATCTCACAGAATCTGACGCATCTCGCGGAATTTCATGGACATATCTCGCAGACGCGAGATATTCACTATGAACCTCGAGATGCTTTCGCCTTGAAAAAAAAAAAAAAAAAAATAGCTTTTTGCGGTGGTTGTAGAAGCAAACAAAATTTCGCGCCAATTAAGGCAAGTTTCGCAGGCAGAGCAGCATTCCTGACGAACACCACAAAACGCATGTCTGCTTAGCGCGAATCTTTGATGTGCTGCTCACTGTAAAGGCAGCAGCAACGCCGTGAATTATTGCTTCTCTGTGAGGGCAGCAAGCTCGAGAAGGAATAGACCGATCCCACTGACTGATCTGCGCATGCGTCAGTTTTCCGGAAGTTCTCTGCCGCCATGTTAGTTGTAGTCGGCTGGTCAGCGCGCGCACATGCCACTGCATTCCTGGAATCACCGCTCCACACAAACTCATCGCACATTTCTCAGACTTTGCTGCCGAGAAAAATTTGACAAGTCATTATTTCAGAAAATTGCGCTGACTGTTACATGCAAGGAAAACGTTCTAACCGTCCGTTTGTTCTTTTAAGCGATGGCATCCACTCTTGGTTTGTTCGAAACGCCGTCGGCACTGCACATTCGAACTCATCGGGGCCTTAGTGAAAAATATCATGTCAAGGCAATTTGTGGTTCCAGTGATTGATAACCTGTGTGATAGGCGATGACCCGTAAAGAAATAATTGTAATTAACAGATTAATTGACAAATTACGATTATGAGAAACGAACAAAGGAATTTCTGAAAAGGGGCCTTACAGGTGTCAAAATTATCAGAATGAAAAGCCAATGGTTTGTGAATCTCATTAGGAAAATTCAGAGTATGTAATAAATAAATTAGTTCAAGTAATTGAAAAATTAAAAATTGGAGAAAGGGGTTTCATAGGTGTGAAGCTGCTCCGAGTGGTGACTGGCTGACGGAAAAGCTTTATTGAGAGATAAGGGAGGGTGATGTCCTTAGAATGAAAAGGCAATGCTTGATTATTCTAATTAGGAAAATATAGAGCCGGCAATTGATCTATTATTACTTGAAAGAATTGATAAAAAAGAGAAATTGGATAAAGGGCTTCGAAGGCTTTAAAATGCTGGGAATGAAAAGCCAATACTTCATGATGCCATTAAAGGAAATATATAGTGCATAATTGATCAATTAACTGAAATAGTTGAAAAAAATGAAAAATTCCAAAAACGGGGCTTAAAGAGTTCAGATTGCTCGCAATGAAAAGTCAATGCTTGTTGATGCTAATTTAAAAAATTTAGAGCGTGTAATGAATGAATCAATTAATTGAAATAATCAAAATAATAAATATAGAAAAGAATTGCTGAAAGGTGTCACGAGGCTCAGAATCAAAAGCCAATGATTGATAATGCTAATTAAGGGAAGTCCCTACGTGTAATTGATCAATCAATGAATTAAACGAATTGAAGAAAGCGAAAAGCCGAATAAAAGGTCTCAAAGTGCTGCGAATGAAAAGTCAATGCGTCAAGAGGCTAGGGAAGAAAATTCAGTGTGTGTTATCAATTTATTGTTTCCAATAATTGAAAAAATTGAAAAATGCTTTTAAAATATCAAACCGCTCAGAATGGAAAACCAATGTTTTCAGATGCTGAGCATTATATATAAAAGGAAATAAAAGTACAAATAAAATAAAAGAATAGAAAGCGAGAAACAACCGTGGGGTGAAACGCGCGTTACGAGTCATAACCAGCGGCGAAGTGATCCCTTAATTTTGTTTCTGCTGTTACCGAGTGATTACGCGGTGATGTCCTATATTTGAGCCATGTATGAATACTTTGATGCAGAACGATTGTTTGGAGGTTTTATTTTAGCACGCGCCTGTTTTCAGTGCGTGTTATGTTATTTTAGCTTAATTCCGGACGCCGTAGGGATGCAATGGAGGGCGGAGAAAATTTTTAATTGTGGCATCACTCGTTCGTGTCTTAATAGACCCCTTTCATAAATGTTAAGTCAGCTTCTCCTCTATGCTGCATTCCCCTCTAATGGCGGAACAGCAATGTATTGAAACATGGCCATAATTCATATCATTTATGCATCAGAACATATTTGCATAATTGCTCTATTACCACTATATGCATCTGTGTAGAAGCAACATGCGATTTCAGGTCTATATCGCCATTTTTCTGGCGGCCAGTGACGCCATGTTTGGGGAAAGAAGCAGCGTGGGAAAGCCTACTTAACGATTTTTGCAAGGGGTCCATTGTCATCTGGATTTGGCATTAACAGACCTCGGCAACACTGATATCAACTGACTTCTAGTAGATTAGGTGATATGTTTTATTTGAGTTCGCCTGAAAACAGTGAGGTTTCAGAAATACCACTGCTCCTGAGGATTTGTGAGTTTATCTTATCTTAGACCAGAGAGTCCTGGGTAAATTGTTGCAAAGTGTGCCGTGGAGCACATTACGTCGATAAAAAAAATTAAGGTCTTGATGTACCATCACAATAATAAAGTTCATTAATTGATCAATTGTATGCTCCAAATTTTCGTAATTAGCGTCATCAAGCATTGGCTTTTTTGATTCCTAGCATTTTTACACCTACGAAGACCCTTTCCGTATTTTTAATTTTTTTTCTTTTATTTCAGTTAACTAATTGTCACAATAATAAATTTATTAATTGATCAATTACATGCTCCAAATTTTCTTAATTTTCGTCATTAAGGACTGGCTTTTTATTCCGGGCATTTTTGCACCTGCAAAGCATCTTTTCATATTTCTTTTATTTCAATTAGCTATTTGATCATTTATACTTTGTAAATATTTTAGATTGCATCAGCAAGCATTGGCTTTTCATCCTGAGCATGTTGACACCTTTGAACCCACCCCCTTTTTCCATTTTTTTCTATCCCCAATTAACCAAATAATTAAAATGATTTTTTTTAACTCGTCATCGACTATTACACACCAATCAATGATCAAACACTATAACGAAAAATCACCATGATTCAATTTTTGCGCAGCCCCCGAATATTTTCGACGCGCGCCGTCGACACACGAGCAGTGGGAGGCGGCCCTGACCAGCGACCAGCAAGCCTGGATTATCCAGCTAGTCCGCAAGTCAGCTGCTGCCAGCGGAGCCCTGGACTAGGGGCACCGACCACCCAGCTCCTGCGAATTTTTACTGATTATATGCTCATTAAAAGTTTTCTCTCTCGACTACTACTACTATTACGACGACGACGGCACCGAAAGCTTTTCGTCCGAACCAGCTGAATATGCTCGGCCGGTCTCGAGGGAGAGCGCGCGAGAGAAGAAAAGCGCTCTCTCCCTCGAGACCGGCCGTGGCTACACCTAAAACCGGAGTCGCTTTTCCGTTGGCTATTGTTATGGCATCGAGGAACATAACAAGTGAATTTTCCCAATACACTCGGGCATACACACGAGCTAAAAACCATTCGGAAACGCGGAGCGCGGGCACTCCAGGCTGGCGGAGCGGCCGAATGACTACATCTACCAGCATGCACCGCGGCAGCGGCGGTGTCGTGAAACTGGCCGGTGGGATCGGTCTATTGATAGCAATGCCTTTTCCGCCACCACTGTATCGTTCTTTATACTTTGGTCTTAAAGGTCATTATGTGTTAAAGAGGGTGCGAAAAAAGCAGATTTTTCCTTGCACGAAAACACTTTTATTTAAATTATACACCGAAGCTCTACCTGTTAACACATGGCTCCATAGGAAAAATATTTTTGTATCTTCTGTTAACTGCCGTTTGTGTGATGAGCCTGAAACAAATGAGCACTATTTCATTAATAGTAAAGACGCAATTCTCTTTTGGTATGTGTTGCAAAGAACAAAGACTTTGTTCTAAATTCGTACAGTTTGCGGTATCTTGCTGTTGCACAATCTGATTACGAACCATATGACATGTTTTTCCTTATTGGACTTCATAGCTTGTGGAAGACACGCTTGTTGGATCGCAAAGCTGAACCTGTTGTTCCACCTAGACTCCACTTTAGCAGAATGATGCTGCAACTGAAGGACATGTATGATGAAAATGACTTTAACCTGACTGGTTTCCGCTGGTGACACTGTGCTTATCTTTGCCTGCCTTTTAGTTGTGTTTTCGGTTGTGCAGCTCAGCAACGGTTGAGTGCTTTGTAAATAGCCTGTGTACATAACCCTTTCTGTACTTTTATAACCACGTATACTAAATACTAGGTCAGAAAAAGAAAAGCGGGACATGGCAATATGCGCCTCTCCCCGGCGCGAAAACCTAGGACGCTTTCATCTGACAAGAACAGTTTTTTTTTTTTTTTAATGTTCAGCGGACAATATGTACATACAAGAGCTGGAGCAAGCGCTCAGTACCAAGCTATATGTTGAGCTTTACCGCAATTTAATTTTTTTTATATATATTCTATATAGGGTTTTTGAGTTCTTTCCTGCCTGAATGGAGCCTGCTTACTCTCAGCTTGATATTTTGCGGCTTTCTTTTTTTTTTTTTTTTTTCAAATCGGACCCAAAATTTACATTTTTCTTTCGGTGCATGTCGCCATGAGGGTTTCTTCAGTGAATATAAGCCTTTTATTGGATTTGCTGTCCACAACTGCAAGGTAGTTTTCTTTTACTTCTTATTTCTTGTCTGCAAAAATATATATACAAATTGGCTGCCGTCTATCCTCATAGACGTTTTGTTCATGCAGGTTAAAATACTTGTATTTAATATATAACAACATAATACCAATCAACAATCACAATTATATCACCCCTCACAGTCTGCGCGCAAGCTCTCGTTTTGATAAGGGGAAAATGATTGAGGAATATACCCCCCGTAACAATACTTTCAAGTACTCAGTTTTTCCTAGAACCATACATGCTTGGAATAAATTACCTAGGAATATTGTGGACAGTCCCAGAGCCGAACAGGCCGTCGCAAATTTGAAAATGCTTGGCTGAAGTTGTACTTGTATTCCAGCTTTGTTCGCTTTCTGTTGTTGTTGTTATGTTTCATGCTTTGACTTTCTGTAATTGATTGTGATTGCCTTGGTTGATGCATTCTTGTAATGTAGTTTTTACTTATGTCCACCCCTGCTTGGAGTCAAGCGACTCTGCAGTATTCTTAAATAAATAAATAAATAAATAAATAAATAAATAAATAAATAAATAAATAAATAAATAAATAAATAAATAAATAAATAAATAAATAAATAAATAAATAAATAAATAAATAAATAAATAAATAAATAAATAAATCTATGGCTATAATGACCGATCCATCTTTCCTTCAGATGAGTTTTGAGGAGGGCGTTATCCCTTCCAATTTAATATGATACAGCGACCACGGAGCGAATGCCCCTTTAGCCAAGAGAGTACCTGGCGCAAAATGTAAGGAAAATGCTGGGAGAACATATACGGGGAAAGAATACATATAGAACGAGACGCTGCGCAGTTCCAGCCAGCGCGCATATCCATTGTATAGCTGTCTCTGACCTCGCTCTAGCAATTAGTGCAAAAACAAAACAAAACACCCGCCAACATTATTACGTAAGCGCACTATCCTTGACCGGTACGTTTGTACGACGACCGGACATTGTCAGCTCGTACCGAGCCATGTTCTTCAGCAACCTAGACATAGACCCGAAAGGTAAGCCCCCACTCGGTCCAAACAAGCGCCCTCGAACAAAAAAAAAAAAAAAGAAAAACTACCGACGATTACGTTACATTCTAATGTGAAATTTATGCGAAGCTCATCAGCTGTTTCAGCATTTCTATAGACTGAGGTATGCGTATCGGCTCGAGTGGTGTACATATCGAGGTCCGCTGGCACCGATCCGGCGCTCCGATTACCGCCGCACAGGGGTGGCATGAAGGAGGAGCGAAGATCGGCACGTCGCCAGAGGCAGCTCGTGGGCCCGTAGAAAATTTGCGCGGCGAGTAAGTGAAAAACGTTTATTTTATGATATGGCGATTACGTGATGAACGGGGAGTGGTACCCTCAGCCAGGCCCCAATAGCGTTCGCAGCTGCTTCAGCCAGGTGAACGAGCAGACGCTGGTCCTCCAGGTCGGGTGCGCGAAGGGCGTTCTCCCAGTCTGTCCCACTTGGAGTGAGTGTACGAGGGGCCGCTTGAATAGCTTTGCAGGCCCAGACAGTGTGGTAGAAGGTTGTTAGAGACCCACAGAGTGGGCACTCAGGACGATAGAGGGTTGGATGGGGACGAGTGAGGCAGCGGGAAGTCTGAGTTTGGAGCATTCGGAGAGAGACTACCCGGGCCCGCAAGAGGCGGCGGTGAGGTGGCGGGAAGGCGCAGCGTGTCGCGCGGTAATATTCAAGGATCTACCGGTACACAGGGAGTACAGGGTTAACGGCGAACTTGGCGGTGAATCAGCCCGGTATAGGCAAGAGCGTGAGTCCAGGCCTGTTGATTACTGTCGAGAACGTCGTATCCAGGGGTTCAGACTAGCGTAGTCGGTGGGGCGGGAGTCGGTACATGTCGGAGGACAAACGGTGGTGTGGTCTACGACTAGGCCGCAGTACCCACGACAGGCGGAGGCCGAGTCGGCAAAAACAAGCCGGGATGTGGATGGGACTGGGGTAGTGAGAGCCAGAGCGATGACCAACACTTCGTCCGACTGAACGCTGTTAGTACGTAGCGAGGCCGCAGTGAGGAGACGACCCGTTTGGTCCACCACGTCTGCTGTGAAGGCAGCCAGCGAGGCATGCATCCACGTAGAGGGCGGACTTACACGAGCCACAGCGGCTGTGGAGATAGTCTGCCCGAGTTGTCCGACGGGCAGTGTGGAGAGGGTTGCAATGGCGTGGAATACGGGCCACCTTACAGAAAGTATGAAGTGACCGAGAAAGCGATTTTGGTTGTCGGGAAAGAACGCCTGGTGGGCGAATGTCGAGGTGAGTCAGAAGGGGCGACCAGAGGGGGACAAGGTTAGGCGTTGTAGTTGTGCGAGGGTGTGGGCTTCAACCAACTCGCGCGAGATGTTATAAAGACCGAGTGCGAGAAGTGCCGATGTAGGCATGGATGGTGGGAGGCCTAAGGCAGTCTTGTTGATTCTGCGGATGAGGATATCGAGTCTGTCGTGGTCTGAAGTAGTAAGAACAAGGTAAGGAACAACATGTTGAAAGCGGCTCAAGAAGAGTGTTTGGACCAAGTGGAGAACGTCAGCTTCTGCGAGACCTGCTCGATGGTGTAAGATGCGGCGGCAAAGGCCGAGAAGCTGCGCGGTCGGTGTAGAGAGGCGGCTTATAGAGAGGAACCGGCACGCCCGTCGGCTTGGAGGTGGAGGCCTAAGACTCGTAGCGATGTGACCGTTGGGATTGTGCTGCCATAGACAAAACGAGCTATAAAGGTGGCAGGGTCGAGAGGAGTGCGAGACCTATCGCGCACGACGAGGAGCTCGCACTTGGAGGGAGAAAGGGTCACGCCGCAGGAGGTGACAGTATCAAGGCCGCCTTGTAGTGTAGACTGGATATGTCCCACCTGGCTGGCTTTTGACCAAAGGGTGATATGATCGGCGTAAATGGCATGATGAAAGTCAGGATGGCGGTGAGCAACATTGAACAAGAGCGGAGTACATGAATCCATCGAATGATACATGTACTCGTCAACCACTCCCTCATGTAATACCCCTTAAATGGGGCCTTTGAGGTATCAGTAAATAAATAAATAAGATAGAGCCCTGGGGGGTGCCACGGGCGGGTAGAGAAAAGGGCTGGGACTGAAGTTGCCCGATATGCCGACTGTAGCGGTGCGATGAGCGAGAAAAGCACTGACGTACGCGAAGGTGGTAGCAGCTAGACCGTCTAAGATGGCTGAGTGTGATACATTGTCAAAAGCGGCGTGCAGATCCAATGCCAGGATAGCCCTACTGGACGATGGAGTGAGGCCTTCGAGAATATCGTGAATTAAAAAGCCATATTGTACAAGGGGGAGGAAAGACCATGAGTAAAGGTATGGCTGGAGCCCTCTCACAATGGCCGTGTTCTAAAAGCTTACCAAAGCACGAGGTAAGGGAGATAGGGCGGAGGTTGGAAAGGTTGAGAGGTTTTCCGGGTTTTGGAATGAAACTAACGTCGGCATGGCGCCACTCGGAAGGCAAGGTGCCCACTGACCAAGATTGTCGTAAGGGCAGCGATGGAAGAGGTATCGAGCAGCGATGCCGCTAGCGAGTCAAGTCAACGGGGCTCTGTGTTTTGGCGTGGGATGCACGCACCGTGATCTGCTGATGCCGATCCGGCGCTTCGATAACCGGAGAATACTTGGTTCACAGCAAGGGAAAGGCGCAGTATCTGTCACACTTGTGCTCGTGGACACCTGAACCGCGCCATAAGGGAAGGGAGGAAGGTGGGAGTGAAAGCGAAGGGAAAGAGGTGAGTGAGTGAAAAACGTTTATTTCTGATATGGCGATTACATATTGAGGGACGAGGAGGAGCCGTGGTGGAAGGCTTCGGAGTAATTTCGACCACCTTTGGATCTTTAACGTGCGCTGGCATCGCACAGTACACGGACGCCTCTCCGTTTCGCCTCCATCAAAACGCAGCCGCCGCAGTCGGGCTCGAACCCGGGCACTCCGGACAGTAGTCGGGCGTCTTACCACTGCACCACCCCGGCTGGGCATGGTAATCGGAGAAAACGGATTTTTTAAGAACTGATTTATTTATAGGAAGGGAAAGGCGCGGTAACTGTCTCACTTGCTTTCTGTGGACACCGCAACCGCGCCATAAGGGAAGGGAGGAAGATGGGAGTGAAAGTGAAAAGAGAGAAAGAGGAGCCGTAGTGGAGGGCTACGGAATTTTGACCACCTGGAGATCTTTAGCGTGCGCTGACATCGCACAGCACACGGACGCCTCTTCGTTTCGCCTCCATCGAAACGCAGCCGTCGAGGTCGGGTTCGAACCCGGTTACTCCGGCACAGTAGTCGGGCGTCTCACCACTGCACCACCCCGGTGGGGCTGGTAACCGGAGAAAAACTGATTTATTTATAGGAAGGGAAAGGCGCGGTAACTGTCTCACTTGTTTTTCTGTGGACACCGCAACCGCGCCGTAAGGGAAGGGAGGAAGATGGGGAGTGAAAGTGGAAAGAGAGAAAGAGGAGCTGTAGTGGAGGGCTATGGAGTAATTTCGACCACCTGGGGATCTTTAACGTGCGCTGACATCGCACAGCACACGAAGCCTCTTCGTTTCGCCTCCACCGAAACGCTGCGGCCGAGGTCGGGTTCGAACCCGGGTACTCCGGCACAGTAGTCGGGCGTCTTACCACTGCACCACCCCGGCGGGGCAATAACCGGAGAACACCGTCGCATACCGTCGCCGCCACGCGGAGAGAGAGGGGGGTACACGCAGCGGCGAACGGTTGCGGCAGGAGAGCGCGCAGCAATCGGAGAACATACGAGGTCGCTGCCACGGAGGAAGAGAGAGAGAGTCCGGGTACACGCAGCGGCAAACGGTGGCAGCAGGAGCGCACGCTGCCCCGGCTGCGGAGTTAGTTACGAGGGACAATGGCGACGCCAGCGCGAAACGCAGGAACAGACGTCAAAGAGCTGCGCTCTAATAAATAAAGTGAGGACGAGTGGCAAGAAATGTTTTGCGCACTTCCCTTCGCTCACACGCGCACACAGACGCTCACAGTGTGCCGACGCGCAGAACCTGGAGAATGTGCTTCGCTTAGCGGAAAGCGGCGGCCCGGCCGTTTCGCGAAGGATGCGGCGCCGCGTGAGGGCCCGTAAAAGCGGTAAAAGCTCTGCCGAGAAATTGCTCCGGCTGAAAGCGGTCGCTAGCGCAAAAGGGAGCGGACGCATATGCGTCCAAGAGGGCGTAGAAGATGTGGCATCGAGATGGGAGGGAGTTTAGAAGGAAATGGCAGCGTGAGGGAGGCGGTGTCTGGGAAGCGGCTCCGTTAGCCTCGATATGTCCCTGCTGCCGCCGCAACCTGCTCCCAGTGCAGAGGACGGCGGCAGTTTGCCTTGTACGCGTGCTTTGTGACGAAAAGCTTGGCTTGAAAAGAACCTTTTGCCGCTGCTACTACGCCGC
This sequence comes from Amblyomma maculatum, assembly GCF_055883805.1. Classification (NCBI taxonomy): domain Eukaryota; kingdom Metazoa; phylum Arthropoda; class Arachnida; order Ixodida; family Ixodidae; genus Amblyomma; species Amblyomma maculatum. The sequence goes on from NC_139345.1 coordinate 169,091,604, forward strand.
CGCGCCTCAGTTGCCTGAGTGCGCGCTTTGCCTTTTCCCTCCCCTTCCCCCCTTCTTTTTTTCTCTCAAAGCGCTGCTGTCGGTCTCTCGAGCGCAGCGCAGGGAGCTGGAAGGAAGGAGGGTGGGCAGGGATGGGATTGAGAAATGGGATACTACCGCTACCGGCGGTACATCGCTCGTGCGTCGCCGTCTGAAGGCAGACTCGCGGCTCGGATTGCGGGGGCGGTGAGGCCCAAAGGGCGTAGCGAAACAAGGCGGCGCGCGCGTAACACGAAGCTGCTACTGCTATTGCTGCGTGGGCGCATCGATGGGGTGCGCAGGAATGCCTGTACGTAGCGGCGCGGCCCCCAATGTTTTGTGTTGACGACGTGAATTGCTGCTGAGATCAGTCGTTTTCTAAAGGCGGCTGTTTGCGTGCCTTGCAGGCTTGGGAGGCAACTGGACATTGAATGCATTTGTTAATTTCAAAGTTCGCGCAAGAGTGATTGATTGAATTAAAACTGATTGAATTATAGGAAGAGAATCGCGCAAGAGTGAAGAAAACGAACCACCAGTGGGTGGACTACAAATGTGGGTTTGCTATATTCGGTACGCACCTAGAACGATCGATATGATTGCTTGATAAACGCATTGAGCGATCGCTGACTTGCCCCGCCTCGGTGGTGCAGTGGCAAGGCTCCAGACTACTGTGCCAGAGTACCCGGGCTCGATCCCGACCGCGGCGGCTGCATTTCGATAGAGGCGAAATGAAGAGGCGTCCGTGTGCTGTGCGATTGATTGATTGAATGTCCTTTATTGAATGGGAAGGCTCATGGCCATGGATGGGGATAAAGGGGAGTAGACAAAATCTTCATTGTTTAGGTCGTCACTAAAATCACATTGCTCTAATCAGGCCACTAGGCGAGCCATACTTGGTAAATATCATCTGTGCGTTAGCGTCAGTTTCTAGAAGAGAACGGTAGTTCAGGCGGTAGGGTTTGATCTCGGAGCGTCCAGAGTAGATGAGATATGCCGCCGCTAGTTAGAGTCGTACAGTGGGGGCACCTAATCATTTTCTCTCTATACTGACGCCAGCGGGCCATAATACGTGGCGTGTAAGCTGCATGGGCAATGAGCTTCTTCAAAAAGACTTCTTGACTTCTGGTGAGGTGGGTTTTTCTCATAAAAGGTGGGTCTAGTGTGGCCACCTGCATGTGATGCTGACTGAGGCTACGAAGACTGGTTCGAGTATAGTGCATAAGGGCAAGAGAAAGGGTGAGTTGCCCGCCCAAGGTCGAGTAAGGATTAATCAAGGGGGGTGGGGAAGTAAATGTGGACATCCCACCTGCCGAGGCAGCCGCGGCGTGTGCCGCCGCATTGCCCCCTGATTCGTCCGAGTGACCTGGGGTCCAGTGAATAGCGACTCTTCTGGTCGCGAGTTGGTGGCGTTTAAGGAGGCGCTGTATGGCCGTAGCGGTTGCATCTTGTGAACCCGGAGTAGCGATTTCCTTGTGAGCTTCATAGGAATCAGTAAGAATACGTATTGAAGGAGTTCCGGTGCAAGGCACTCCTGACAAGGCTCCCCAAATCGTGAGGAGTTCATCATGAAGAGGGGTAACGTGAGGTAGGTGGCAGGAATAAGCGCTTGAAAGGGAAGGGTTGTCAACGCATACCCAGCCCATAGATGCAAATTCGCTTCTAATCGATGCGTCGGTGTATATGTCAGTCGTATCAGGGATTCGCTCTTGTCGGTGATGGGCAGCGAGGAGCTCTCGGGGAATGACAAAATCGCGGTTTATAGGTCGGCGATGGAGGCGTGTGACTACAGGCATCTCCCAAGGGGGAGGAGATGCATATAGGGCTGCTGTTTTGCCGTTACGTTGTTCATCCCAGGCCAGCAGGCGACGCCCATGGACAGTGTTCTCTAGATGTATTCGATGACGCGTCTGTGACTCGGTAACGATGGTAGTGAGCGGTGGAAGAGCGGCCAAAAGCTCAAGTTCGGCTATAGGAGTGTGCTTAGGTAATCCGGTAATAGTGCGCAGTGTTGCGCGATGAAGGCGTTCGACATTAGCGAAGTCAGTCTTCGACAGTTGAAGGACGAGTGTGCCATAGAGGATTTTTCCGACCGCCGCTGCTCGGGCCATCGCACGGCAGGCATGCTGCCGCGCACCGCCGTGCCGGTTGGACAGGCGACGAATAGTATGTAGCAGTGCTGGCCAAAGGCGTTGTAGCTGATGAACCCATTTCTGGGGACTGTTGCAGCTTTGAGATGGGCAGGCCAAGAATGCGGATTTGCCCATTTGAGGAGGTGATGGTGTTGCCTCCGATGTTAAGATGGATCTGCATACTGGGGTTGGTTTTATGTTTTCCGTCGATACTAATCAATTCTGTTTTATGTGGTGTGAGTTCGAGGCCAATTTTGGTTAGTGTATCTTCAAGACAAAGAAGGGCCACCTGAAGTTCAGTCTGCATAGAATATTTGTCTGCGTAATCCGCTGCCTCAGTCCAGACGGTAATATCACCGGCATATATAGCGAATCTTGCGCTTGTGCTGATTTCCAGATTCTTGGCGACGCGTGTCATGGCCAAGTTGAACAATATGGGTCCGAGAATAGAGCCCCGAGCTGTACACCCCTATCCAAGTAATAGGTTTTCGGCACCCATCCCGGTGCTTTGCCATGTAGCTGAATGGGTCTAGATGTCAAAAAATTGCGGATTCAGATTTGGGCACGAGTACTAGGAAAGCGTTTGGCGAGTTCCTCCAGGATAAACTCATGGCGAACATATTGTCAAAGGCTTTATATCGACAGCCAGGAGATAGTCAGGTAGCGCTTTACGATGAGCTCTATTCAGAACTCTTCGCAAAAGCCAAAGGCAGTCATGCGTTCCGAGGTTAGGGCGGAAGCCGGCTTGAGCTGGATGAAATCCGGGACTGACGTATTCAATGTAGTGATTAATTCGGGTATGCAGCAGGCGCTCGATAGTTTACAGATTCGAAGTCAGGGCGATTGGACGCAAATTACTAGGAAGTCGAGGGTTTTTGCCAGGTTTAGGGATAGGAAGAATAAGAGAAAGCTTGAGTTTATCCGGTACCGTTCCGGTCTCCCAGTAAAAATTGATGATGTCGAGAAGGGCATCCTGGGCTGCCGAGTCGAGATTGCGAAGCTCCTGCCAACTGACTCGGTCATGCCCGGGTGTGGCGCGAGCTCGGCCTCTTCCGAGGGCTGCTTGCAGTTCTTCCTTTGAGAATGGGCGATCCAGGTCTGGATCAGGGTTTCTAACTGGGAAAATGGAGAGTGCTGGTGGAGGCGTTAGGCTGGCGTGTGGGAAAAAGGTGCGTATAACTTCATCTTCAACATCAGCCGGGTTGCCATTGAGAAGGAGATCGGCGAGAGGTGGGGCTCCGCGTGCCTTGCCATTTAGGCCACGAAAGATGCGCCAGAGTTGTGACGTGCGATGTCAGCGCACGTTAAAGATCCCAATGTGGTCGAAACTACTCCGTAGGCCTCCACTACGGCTCCTATTTCTCTGTATCCACCTTCACTCCCACCTTCCTCCCTTCTCTTACGGCGCGGGTCAGGTGTCCACAGAAACAATTGTGACAGATACTGCGCCTTGCCCTTCCTGTGAACCAATTATTATCACTGACACAGCATTTGCCACTCTAACGCTTCTAATACCTTGTTAAGAACGCGCGTTTTGTCGAAGTCTGGTGAGCACTTGTGCGCCTTACAATGATTGGTTATGAGTGGCAAGAAAGCTCATTTTCAGTCTTGCATCTGTGCTTATACGATGTCTTTTAATCATCGGCCGGTGTGCCCTATGTATACTGAGCGCCACACAAGAGTGGAAGACAATAAGACAATTTCCTTTAAGCGCTCATACTCACGGTGACCGTCCATCCATTACATCCAATGTCTGGAAGAAGATTTAATCATCGGCTGGTTTGCCCTGTGTATACTGAGCGCCACACGAGAGAGCAGACGAATAAGGCACTTTTAACAAGTTTAGAGCCTTTAAGCGCTCATACGGTGACCGTCCGTCCAATAATCTAAAGGCTGGAAGAAGATGTAATCATCGGCCGGTTTGCCCTGTGCGAAAGCCTTTAAGCGCTCATGTTCACGGTGACCGTCTGTCGATTACATCCAAAGGCTGGAAGAAGGAATGATTTAATCATCGGCCGGTTTGCCCTGTGTTATACTGAGCGCCACACGAGAGAGGAAAAGAATAACACACTTTTGAGGCGAAAGCCTTTAAGCGCTCATACTCACGGTGACTGCCCGTCCATTACATTCAAAGGCTGGAAGAAGGAGATTTAATCATCGGCCAATTTGCCCTGCGTATCGAGCGCCACACGAGGGAGGAAAAGAATAAGGTACTTTTAAGGCGTCAGCCTCTAAGCGCTCATGCTCACGGTGACCGTCCGTCGATTAGCTGGAAGAAGGAGAAGATTTGATCATCGGCCGGTTTGCCCTGTGTTATACTAAGCGCCACGCGAGAGAGGAAAAGAATAACACACTTTTAAGGCAAAAGCCTTTAAGCGCTCATATTCACGGTGACTGCCCATCAAAGGCTGGAAGAAGATTTAATCATCGGCCGATTTGCCCTGCGTATCGAGCGCCACACGAGAGAGGAAAAGAATAAGACACTTATAAGGCGAAAGCCTTTAAGCAAAGGCTGGAAAAAGAAGAAGGTATGTTGGCTGGCAGCCTACGATAGCGCGTCATCGCGCAGGTGGGAGTGAAAACAGAGAGACAGGTGCAGTATAGTGGTTTACTCAGTTGACATGATTTGGGGCACGATTCTTTATATAACTGTGCTTATCATTTTGACGTCCTGCGTTTATCCTTCCAAACGTCATTCCAAGACAATTTGGGGCAGAAAACAAAACACGGACGCCTGCCCGTTGGCCCTCTTTTTTCAGACTATGCGATGTATGGCATAAATATATTGAATATATGGAATGACAGCGAGCTTTAAATTGCTGGGGAAGTGCTTGCATCACTTGTCAAAATTCTTTAGCCCTATGAGCATTTTTGAATAAGGAAATACATTACGCATTGACACCTACCCAGGCGCAGCCGTGCGGCTACGAAAGGATGCTATATACAATTTCAGCCGAAATTTACTAGTTAAAGAAAGGATCGCCCTGCCCCAGGGATCGAACCCGAGACCACCGCTTATCCGGGCAGTCGTTCTATATATACAGAGCTGACGGTCAGCAGGTAATATGGCAGGGCTAGAGTGGATTAGGCCACTAACTCCAAGTGCGAAAGGCTTATGTCGAATAATTAGGGGAATTGTTCAAGATGGAGGCGATTAGTGATAAGGGAGTAATTACGCCATCTAAGCGCAGCCATATGCGGCTTCGCTTGGATCGACAATTGTTGAACAATTGATGAGACTGAATTATTATATGCACGTTTGCTTGAAACATTGATAACTCCAGAGATCACGGGCAAGTATTTTTCTTTTGTCACAATCTAAAATCAATAAAAGATCAACAAATCAAAAATCCGCACTACATTTGTCGAACCAACTCGCCCGCAAGTACTTGCTTATATAAAGAATTCTGCTTTTGGAACGCCGTATTGAACATCTGTAACAGTCCGATAGCAAAATGGTATATGCTTAAGCGACTGCGCAATAGGGCTTCGCTGACTGGTTAAATCGAGTGACTAGTTCTTTTTACGTCCGTGTACGCACTACTTTCCTTATTCCGATCAGTAAAAATTTTGGAACTGTATAACTCAGAAAAACTATCCTGGAAAAAAAAAAAGCATACAGATGTAGCAACTGATAATTAGTCTATACCTGCTGCTTTCTACGAATAGCTTTTGTTTGTACGTTTCTATTGTAGCGATTAAGTCATTGCATATCACCAGAAGGCTCGGACTACGTTTCTCGCCATCAGCGACGGAGGCGTATTATTGAACCTATAATATACCCTGAGAAGCCTAGCGGCCCGATGTGCCTCATTGAATGTGTCCCTTCACATTTATCCATATTTGTGCGCGGAATGCATATTTGTGCAATATAATTAGCGACAATCTTCGAAAAGTAGTTACACCCGTACGGGTCTGAAGACAAGCACATATTCATAAAATCAACCATAAAACAGTATAACTTTTCTATCAGAGTTATAGAACAATATTTGGTTTTATGGTCTTAACATGGGTTTCTTCGCGTTTTTTTTTTTGCTTAGAATAATAATTAATAATAATTGCTTCAAACTTCACAGAAAGGGAAAGGCAAAGTATATGTCACACTTGCTCTGTGGACACCTGAACCGCGCCGTAAGCGAAGGGACGAAGGGGGAGAGAACATGTGGGCTCTTTTTAGATGCTGTCCTGAGATAGAACTGGCGTCCGTTGCTCAGCTGGATTCTGCGCCCTTTTTTGTTTTTTATTTCATGGCAGGTGTTTCTTTTATAACCTCTAAGCGGATCGCTTTGGAGTTCAGTTTATTGTATTAGTACATACTCTTTTTTTTTTGCCGCAAAATGGGCAGCGGCAGTAGTTTATAAATTAATAACTGCAGTGTACCACCTGTCGCTAAAGAGCTACCCAAACCAAGCGCTGCCACGTCACGATTTCACGCGCTCCTTCTGCAAGTCGTCCAGTCAGCACAGCAATCGGCCCGATTTTGGTGATATTGGCAATGCACTGGTCCTATGCACTGGCCGGGCAATACCACTTCATTTCCAATTATGGACTGCTGGCTTTTGCTGCCTGAGAGGTCTCATTTAGGACTTCCATCCCGAACAATACGCTATTTCCCGCACGTCGGCGATAGCACACACCGACAATCGGCACCTTTCGTATCATACAGGCGCCAACGTGACAATCGGCCAGCTGCGAGCCGCATGGACCGGGCAAAGACCGCCGCTCCGCGTGACGTCCGCCCATAGCCTCGAAAGGTTTCCCGAGAGAAAAGGAGAGAAGTACGAAGAAAAAAGAAAGGACACGCGACAGGCATCGACGAGAGCGAACGCACTCGCAGGACGGGTATGTATAGAAGTGCTTGCGAAACCGGCGCTGTGGTAGCGACGCTGCAGTGCAGGCGCGGTAGGGACTTTAGGCGCGGTCGTCGTACTGTCTCGATGCGCTCAGCACACGTGGTATCAGTTTCCGGCGGTGGCGGCGACGCATGCGACGCACCAACACATGGTGTTGCGCGTACGCGACGCTAAATAGCGCGGTCAGCTTCTTTTACGTCGGTTTCCATCTCGTCTCACTGTTTTTATTCTATTCCTCATATGCTTTCCTTTCTAAATGAAAATATATTTCCAGGGCATATGATGAGTACCTGTAAATTAGATGCCCTTTGAAATGCTGTGGCGTGAAGCGTCCCCTCATATGCCGCCCGAAATGTTTTAGTGTTTCAGATCCTTGGACTGGAACAACTAAACACAATGAGCTTTTCGATACATACGTTTTTCTTGTCACCACGACCTCTAACCATCACCTAACGCATGTTGCTTGATGCCCTATACATGTTCCATTTACGAATCTGGAACTATACGTTTTGGCGTGAATCCTCCCAGCTTCCACCTTTCACTGGCAGGCCTCCGGCTTCTTAACTGACTTCATGGCATAAAGTACCGCATGTAGTGTAACGGTCGCACTTTTTTTTTTTTTTTTTTTGAATTCTTAAAGGCGCCATGCCCTTCTATAAAAACAGTATTTTCCCGCTCTCTGCATCACCTCCGTGGGAGCTAGATTATGCGAACCCATCTGCTAGACAACCTTCATAACTGTGTGCTGAAAGTGGATGATAAGGCGACCATTGGGCAATTATTGCTAAACCTTCGCACGAGAACTGCCCTGCTGTTGTGTTCTGACACGCACTCCGCTGGAAACGCGTTAAAACTAAAACCAGTGCATTTCCCCCGAACCACGCGAAGCAAGCCAGGCGCGCAACAGCGCTTGCGTACCTGTCGCCAACGTCGCAGCTTGTCCTAGTGACTCACCGACACGAAAAACCGGCGCCTAATAACCTCAAGAAGAGTAAGGTGGCGGACTAGTAGGTACTGCATGGTGGAGGAACAGAGCACGGGACGCGACACAAAGCTCCTTGCTCAGCTCTTCCCAGTAGAGTGGCAGCAGACTGAGACGTCCGAGGCGTGATTGCACTACCGTGGGTGCAATGGTAGGAGTCTGAAAGCCCCTGCACGACACTGCGCGGAACCTCCTCAAACGGAAAATCAGGCTTCTGTGGAGCGCTTTTGCTTACTTGGTTTTTCCAAATTGTCACCTGCAAAAAAAAAAAAATAAATAAATAAATAAAATAATAAAATAAAAATACTATTCCCCTTTTCCGAATTTAATTTGCCTATTAAAATCGATAGAAAAAAAATGTTGAAGTCTCGTTTGTTTTGTCGTACATATATGAGCGAAACGACTTTCGTTCTCGGGTTAGGCCTCTAGGACCGCTCTAAGACCTAAAACCCCGCTATTCCGAAGGGATCGACTCGCCTAGGTCGGCAGGCAAGCTAAGTATAAGGTTCCTCTCGAGAAGGCTGTGTCTGAACGCTAGCTGGCACACATCCATAACGGGAGCCGACACGGGAGTACGGCAGCACTGGACGCATAAGTTACCGCTGCTCGCGCGCTCGCGTCATGGGCTGTGCAGTTAAGGGTGCAGTCACCCTGGACATTTGTAGCCTTGGCGTTCGAAGGAGAGCAGCCCATCCTGACGCGGCAGCTCCCGCGGGCTGCTGGAAATGCATTTTTTTTTTTTTTGCATTTTATTTCTGCGCTAACCATTACGCGGCTACCCGCAGGCACAGACCGCCGGCAACAACCCCCAACATCTGCACAACCCGCAGCGGCAACGATACGACGCAGCAGACGCGTGCGGGCGTCCGAACTGCGACACGGTCGCAAGAGCGCGCAGCCGCAGAGGAGAGGGGTCGTCGATGGGCGCCCGCGACAGCGCACGCACTGTGGCAGCGCGCGACCCGCCCTCCCGCACGCCGGCCTCGCCGTCACGCGATCCTGGCTTCGGCGGCGCACAACAGTCGAACGCGGACAACAGTCGTCCGTGCACGCGCGCGCCAGTGACGCTCGCAGCGTTGACGGGTCCAGCCGCGCGCGCGGAATTGCGAGCGCTAGATGGGAAGGCCGCTTCGAAAACAACAAACAGACAAAAACGCCGGGACTACGGTTGCCGCCGAGGCGCGGCACTAGCGATGGTGGCAGAAAAGAGGGGGGTGGTGAGGGGAAGGCAGGCCGCGGCGCAATCCCCACGGGTGGCCGCTCTTTGTGCGCCGGCGGCAGGAACGCTAGGGGCGCCGGAGCTAGCGAGAGGGGGGAGGAGGGGGGGTGCCATTGTCTCGCCCGCGCGCGGCTTCCGCAAATTGATAGCCTGCTGCTGCCGACCGGCTGCCGCTGCGGGAGCACGCCGGGCCGTTCTCGCCCTCTCCGCGCGCCCTATCTCTCCTCCTCGCCCCCACAGCGCTCGCGATGGATGGCTATGTCGAGTCCGCGCGGCTTTGTGCGCGCAGCGGTCCGCCGCCGCCGCTCGCTCGTTGGCGATTGCACGCGCTGTGCTTGGCTGAGCTGTCCGAGGCGGTGGCTCTCGGGGCTGCGGGTCGGTTGCCGCATGCGCTGCTCACGGCGCGCCGCCGACCCGTCCGTGACCGCGCACCAAAGCACCGCTGCTAGCGTGGCGAATGCTCTCCCGCCGTCCTCCTGTAGGAGGCTTTAATCCTACGCCGCCCAGCGAACCCGTGGCGTAATTTGTGCGCGGCGCCGTTCTCGCGTGGCAGCCTGTTTTACTGGCTATCGCGTATGGGACTCGGTACCGTATTTGCGACGGCGGGAAATGAAAGCGTGGATGTTTCGTTTTGCTCCGGCTGCTGGGAACATCTCGCAGAACTCAAAACGCTACGTTCCGAGACTGGCGAGCGTTTGCCATAAAGAAAAATTCAATAATGAAGCTTTTTCTAAAAGAGCTAAGAGATAATGTAATTACAGTGATGTTCTCTATTGCACTAAGTTACCAGAAGTTTGCGGAAAAAGGTTTTCTGGGTTAAATTGCGTAGTCGCGATTTGTTGCACAGTTTGAACAAACATATTTGCAGCTGATACTGGTGATCGAACTTCTCGTGCTCAGATTAGCGAATTAAGGCTCCAACCAGGAGACATGCATTTAATTTATACATAAAGATACTACTGGGTGTTTCTACTTAAGATCAAACAAAGAATGGTTGGTCGTCCTTTTATATTTCCTTCAAACGTTTATTATTGTTGTCTGATGTCTGGAACGAAGAGATCTCCAATTGGTTTTGCTGTCAAAATGTTTTCCGAGGCACAGGGAATTAATAGTTACGAAGAAGTGAGGTGCTGCGCTTATCTTCTTTGATGTTTTGGCCAACTTTTCTTATGCATTACACAAAATATCTTAATGTTAGGTAGCTAAAAATTGTCTGACTAAATATATGCATGTTTCTATTTGTATTCAGTTAATTCCCGCTTTTCTGCGTAGTGTGGATGCTTTTATAAAATTTCTCAAAGTCAGCCCGGGAAACAAAATTTTGCCTAATTTGCAGGCCTTTATTTAAAAAAAAAAAAAGCTTATGAAGTGCAACAATAATTAGACGCTATGTTCTCAGCATAGTTGTCTATCAATCAACAAAGTGCTATATTATATGACCTTTCAATGGAGAGATACGATAACGCGAATTTCAAGAAAACTGCGAACAATGAAAAATTTTGACTACAATTAAAAACCCCATTTTTTATATTTTTTAAACTTCGTCCATCTGTTCTCCTCTACATCAGCTTTCAAAATAATTAAAAACATATGTTGCAAAATTTTTTGCACTAGTAATTACGGCCACCTTAATAAGGCTCTTCTGCAAGGCATAGGCACCACGCAGATCTGAAGATTCTGCGTCATTTGTGAATCGCCCATCGAAATCGAATGAATCGATTGCGAAAAACGTCTGTGTGTTGCCCGATGCTACAGCGCATCAGGAACTCTACGCGTACAAAACTGATTCCGAATAATTCACTGCTGTGTCTGTCACAGCTAACTTGCAACGTCGAGACAAAAAATGAGTAGATGCAGTATTGTTACGGGTGGAGAACGATGAGATCGAAGTGGCGCGCTCGTTTGTGGAAGCAGAAGAGAAGTGCGTGGGTTGAACGCTAAGCCCTCATTGCCTGGCTCCTTGGCTGTCTCTCAATGTGTATATCCTTAATCCTGTTTTGCAAATACGTTTTTTTTTTTGTTACAACATTATGGCAAAATTTTAAAATTTGAGCGATTCACAAGTGCTGTAAAATCTTCAGATCTGCGTGGTGCCAATGTCTCGCATTGAAGTGGCCGTACTTACTAGCGCAACAAAATTATGCAAGATGTTTTTAATGATTTTGAAAGCTGATGTAGAGGAGAATAGATGGACAAAGTTTAAAAGTATAAAAAATGTTTTTTTCTTCAATTGTCCTCAGAAGTTTTTCGCTGTTTTCTTGAAATTAGCGCGATCGTATCTTTCTATTGAAACGTTATATAAATATAAGCTTTTGCTGTTCGATAGATATAACTATGCTGAGAACATAGTGTGGAATTATTGTTGCTTCGCCTCAAGATTGTTTTTGTTTTTTAAATAAAGACCTGCAAAGTAGGTGAAATTTTGATTCCTGGGCCGATTTTGAGAAAGTTTATAAAGACATCTGCACTACACAGGGAAGCGAAAACTAAGTGAGTACAAATAAAAACATGCATATATTTAGTCAAATAATTTTCAGCTGCCTACCATTAACACGTTTTGTGTAAGTCATAACCAAAGTTGGCCAGGCCACCAAAGAAGATAAGCGCAGCACTCCACCTCTCCGTCCTTATGAATTCCCTGTGGCTCGAAACAATTTTTGACAGCAAAACCAATATGAGATCTCTTCTTTCCAGTCATCAAACAACAATAATAAAATTTTGAAATGAATACAAAATGTCGATCGACCATCATTTGTTCGATCTAACGTGGAAACACCTTACTCGGAAGGAAACCCGAGCTGCCGCGTACTCCCGGGGGGGTTCCCGAACCGCCGCCGCCGGCCTCTAATCGGAGGACCACAAGCTGCCCCGTAAGGATCATCACCTTCGAGGGCCGCCCGCCTGCGTCGTCCCAGCGATGGACTGTCGCCGCGTTCCCCGGTCAACTGTGTGTTCTACCCTGCTTGCTTTCTTTCTTTTGCTGTTACTTGGACTGTTACTTTCATTCCGAAAAAGCATATTTAACTCTGTGTATACGTAATTCGTATTGTTTAATTCGATTGTTTTCTTCACTCGGGTCGTTGTCCTTCAGAATGTTATTTGCCATGTACTAAATGTTTTGTGTATTCCTCATTCTGAGCCTATAAACGTCGACTTGTCGTCTTATTAGAGAGTTTTAGAATAGTCTCGTGACCAAGGTTGCGTGTTGTAGGCCCGGTTGATTTGTCGGGGCAGGAACGAGGATGAGGCGGCTGGAAACGGACCTGAAGTGAGATGGAAAACTCTATATACAGTAATTGCATGGTAGCGTTTCGTTAGTCGGAGCACAGCCGCTCGATGGAAGCGCACTAGGTGAGCTTCCATCGAGCGGCCATGGTCGGAGACTGACTAAGGAACAGTCTCCTTTTTACTACTTCCGAAACACACTTGTCGCAAGTTTTTATAGGGTTGATTCCCTATGTTCCCTAGATAAAAGGTAGGCCAGATGATGAGAGAGTGTCTCCGTCACCTCAAACTCCCGCACTCTCATACACTCGCACCAACACTGCTCGCACTCGTTGACACGCCCCTCCGACTGGTCCTGGCTTGAGGGTGATGAGGTGGTCGTCTAGACAGCGTAGATGGCGTCAGCCGGTTGTCGCTGTGCGTGTTTGCACCTGGGCTGGCTAATCGGTACCGATGTCGCCGGGCGGCACTCAATGAGGCAACTCTGCCGAAAGCTGTCCCCTTGGCCCACCACGGGAAGAAAGGGAAGAATGTATACTGCTCTTCCTAGTGGTGCTCGACACTTGAAGGGACTGGAAATCGGTCGTTTCCTTTCCTTTGTCCGGTCGTCGACTTGTTGGCGGGACCCCACACGGTAATTGCCGCCGGGTGACAACTATACTTCCTTCAGCCGACCGGTGTCAGGTGCAAGGGCGTCTCACTGTCGCCGATGTTGGGCGCTCACAGCCGGGCGATCTCTGGCTTGGGGGAGGTCCGAGGCACCTGCTTCCAGTCTCGATCGTTGTCGTCGTTCTCAAGATCCGACGCAGCGGTCTCCGCAGCTTGTCCGATCACAATAATACGGGGCCCCAAGGAGATTGGGGCATCGAAATGCGCATGCGCAGAACGTAAACCATGCTTGGGGTCTTGGGTTAACGCTTGGGGCGGCTCCTATTTTTCGAAAATAGCGTTCGCCTCAAGCCGACGTTGGGTCGCTTGGGTTAGGACATCATGGTGGCCTCCGGCCAAGCGGCGGCCGCTCGCCCGGCACCCATTCGTCTTCACCGCTCCATGGTGTCACCCGTTCACGGCAATTTGAATCGAAGGGCCAACGAAGCTTGTGCTAAGTCTCATGATGCCCGCACCACCAAATTTTAGCGATAAAACGCACCATATTTTCTGATTGCTTCCAGATTTACCGAGCTGCTAGGCTTAGCGAGTTCGCCTCGTTGGGTTCCCATGGGCCAAAGACGTCGGAAATTGCGGAAGGTTGAAATGAGGTTTCCCGGCTCAGCTTGGATTGGCTAAGGTTGACCGATTTCGTTCTGTCTAAAAAAAAAAAAAAACATTTATATCACTGATACTTTTAAATTGGCTTCGTATAATAACAACACTATTTGGTGAATAAAAGAGCGTACGATAGCTTTTATATATTTAAAGACATCTTCACCGTTTACCATAGGGGCGCTGCCATCAATGAACGCAAGCCCGGCTGCGCTGCGTCGAGGAAACCCCAATTCTAAAACTCGCCCGTCGACTCGACTCTGTGTTGCGCCGAGGCGTGCTATTTTCTTGGATCTCCCAAGCCTTGGGTTTCCAATCGAACGACCACCCCCATTTTTGTCATATGTCCCGGTGATGACCTTACCGAACGCGTGACAAGGAGTATTGATGAAAACTACAGCTAACCACTTTGTTGGTATTTTACCTTCTTTCAAGTCCTTCTAACTTAATCTTTCGAAGCATTTTTCATCTTTCACTGTCCCTCAAAGATGTTTAGCTATCCTCTAGCCTGCCTCATAGGCGCACGAATGAGTAAACACATAATGGCTTTGGCTTCAGAGTTAAAACTACTTTTTTGTTGCTACAATCAAAGTGCACGCTCAAGCAAGAAGATACATCACCGACAATGAGCTCTGGAGATCATCGCGTGAGAGAAAAGAAAGCGATAAAAGAGGAAAGTGAGGAAATTATTCGACTCAGAATACGCATCCAAAAAGGGAAGTCACTAAAGCCGCGTTCAGACTACGTGCGCAACGCACATATCGTTCGTAAGGATCGTAAGCGAAGAAACGCAATGTGTCTGTTCAGACTGCTGTCGCATTGAGCGTAAGATGCGTAACATCCGCAGCCGGCGTGGGCGTAAATGTCGGAGGACCCGCGACTTTTACGACTAGCAAAGAAACCTCTGTTACGTGCGACCAATGCGCACAGCCGTTTCTGTTCTCCCTTTCCGGTCCTCCCAGATTTTGCGCGCAAACGAGCTAGTAGGCGACATCATCCAACGCTCCCTCTGCTACAGTGCCTCGGCTTGCCGGTGTTTTTTGTGTTGTGTTGTTGATCATGGGCAGTGCGGAATCTTCGTCACTGTGGAATTATCTGCCTCTCATAAAAAAAGTTCGACAGAGGCCGGCTCTCTACTATCAGTAGCTGAAATCGCACAGAGAGAAGGGCAAAACGGTGCCTGGCTGCAAATTGCCAGTGCGCTGACTCAAAGCAGTAAGTGGTTTTTCAATCCCTTTTTTCATGTGCGAACAAGCTCTCAACAAGCAAATGCTTCCTAACTTAGAAAAGTGAGGTTATGGAGGCCGGGGATGTCCGCTTCATCCCAGTGCATTCTCGTAGCCCATCGGCTCCGTTGACAAGTGAGGGAATAGTTGGCCCGCAGCGAAATGCCGATGCGGGGCGACGTTGCGGTCGGGCCTCAGGACGGAGCTAGCGGGGACTCATCGAAGTTTGAAAGAAGCTCGCCGTAAAAGAGAAACAGAAAACAGCGTCTTCTTAGGCCTCATTCTCACAGCCGGTTTTTCTCTCCTCCGTCGCCTCCGTCGCGCCGGCGCTCGCCCGAGAAGAGGAGTGAATGGTGCCAGTACTCCCCGAAATCGGGTGGCCGGCGCCGTGGGGTTTCGCTCCAAGGCGCCGCCGGTCCGGCGAGCGGCGGACTCCGCCCCACGAAAGACAGACCAGTGAGCGCGCTCGCTTTTTTCACGTGACTCAACGTCATGGCTTGCGTGTCGCGACCGAGCGAGCGCTGGCGGAGCGGCCGCGCGGCCATCGCGGGCTCGCATGCAGACGGCGGTGCGCGAGCGCAGAGAAAAAAAAAAAGCGGGGGTTGCCCTCCTGTTTGGCGCCCCGCGAAGCGCGCGCTGACAAGAAGACAACAGCTGCCGTTTCTTTTTTCTTTTTTTTTAATGCACCGGGTGTCGCAGCTAAACATGACCTCCTGCCAAACTTAACGATATTTCAGTTGTATGTTTGAATGGGTGTATCAAAAGAAATTTTGCAAGTTCTGGCGACTCATTCCTTTATTGATGACAGAGTTATTATATATGTTCCTATAGATTTCTTCGATTTCGCTGACAGCCATGAATAATAATATAGATGTGCGCATTTATGCTGAGCTTGGATACTGGCTTGATATATATCGGTACCTATTTGTTGTTCCGTAGTACGTGCGGTGTTTGTACTGAGGCTGACATAAGAAGGCGTTCCAACTCTGAACTGCTGCGAGAAGTCGCGACACTAAAAGCGGAATATAAGAGACGGGTAATTTTTTTTTTTTCTGAGATGCTGAGGTAACACTATTTTCTAGTAGCATAATTGGAATTTCACTCCCTTTCATTTTGGAGCTACGCAAACGGTACCTCGTTGCAAATAGTTAATCTGGTAGTTTTTCTCACCAACCTAAGTCAATCCAAACGCAGAACAGGTTCTTGACAAATTGAAATCATGTAAAGCATGCGGCTCACAAGTTAAGCTAAGAGCCATTATATAGACACAGCCAGAACCAAAAACAAGTACGGAGTGGCAAACAATGTTCGAGGCAGTAAAGAAGAAGTCAAAACGACTGCCACACAGGTGAAGAAGGGAAAGGAAGAGGTAATGGGCGAGGTGAGGAAAGGAGCAGAGGACAAAACTGAACAAAGAAAAGAGAGAGAGATAAAAAAATGCAAACAGCGGGTAAATGGCGCGGCAAGAAAACTTCGTCAAGGGGAGGAGGTCTAAGAAAGCAAGTAAAGAAAAAGCATATCAATGGGGAAAAGAAATGCAAGAAAAGGTCGCAATCTCCCCGCAAAACAGAGAACCCTTAAAAAAAAAAAAAAAAAAAAAGAGCTGTGACGAAACTGCGTTTCAAGAGGAAACCACCGCTTTGAAGCCGCGCATTGCTTGCACTTGCAGGTGATAGCGAAATATTAAGCGCTACCTTAATATCACGAATGGTGGTATCGACAGGAACGTTTCATTGCTGGTGAACAATGCTTATATTGATAGCATTCTTGAGTTGCGTGGAGTTTCGTACAGCTACTGAAGCACCAAAACACAAGAGGCTAACAAAAAATGCCGATTTTATTTAATTTTGCAATATGCAGGACGTCATAGCTAACCTCGACTTCCGACAGATTTACGTGAAATATTTCAGTCGGCGCCATTCTAACTTGATTTTTTAATACTTGTATCAAAACCATCTTGCCACGTTGTCGCGAACAATTCTTTTATTGATAGAATAGTTCATTACGTTTTCTGTGATTGTGCTGATTGCGAAGAATAATTTTATTGGAGTGAGCATAACGTTTTGCGGTTTAATACATGCTTGCTATAATTATACTCATTTGTTTTGACGCAGTACGCGTGGTGTTTGCACCGTTACCAAAGCTGAGATGAAAACGCTTTCTAGCTCCAAACTGCTGCTAGAGCACGTGAGACAGCACGCTTCTTTTTTTTTTTTTTTTCCCCGTACAGACGCGAGTACACGACTTCCACAGCTGCAGAGAGGGCAGCCGCCCTCCGTATTTTTTTTTTTTTTTTTGCAGGAGCAAAAAAAAAAGCGCTCTGACGTAGACTCGCGTGGGAGCGGCGAAGCCCCGCCCGAACAGGTTTGACGGCGTCCGGCGGCCCTTTATGTTTGAACATCGCGCCGTTCCATCCGTCGTGCGGTGTCCCCCGCCGGTGCCGCCGCGACGGAGAGGAGCACCGGCTGTGAGAATGAGGCCTTAGGCGGTCGAGGTTCCGCGGACGTTTCGATGTCGATCTGCCGCGCTCCCCGGCTCATTGTTTGGAGTCAGTAGTACGACCTTTGAGTCACCCCAAGATCGCTCCGAGGCGCTGGTAAAATCGCAAGAAGGGATGCAGGCGGCTGCACGCCGGAACTACGTGTGAGTGGGGGTTGTTGAAAAAAAAAAAAAGAGAGATGCTGCTTTGCTTCTTTGACCGAGTGTTGCGGGTTGGCGGCGTCAGACGTTTGCAAAAAGAGTATTGGGGAAGCGCGAGGACGGAAGCTGGTGTACAAGACCACTGTCGGACCATGCGGACAGGCATGTGCTATCGAAGATTTGACAAAACCATATTTTTCTGTTATTCGTCATCTACGTAGGTTGAGCGCCGTCTGACTTATTGCGCCGGGAATTCCCGCCTGGGCGGCGGCTGTGTGAACCTTGAACCACACGTGAGCGTCCCGTGAGTGCACCTTTGCTACCCCGAAATTATTTTGACGTTGGAAGGGAGAAGCGGCAGCACGAGTGCTTGGATAAGAGGGTTGTTGGAAGAATAACCCGGTTCGCTAACTTTGGTATATCTTTGCTCGAGATTCCTCTTATTGGTGATGCTGAAGTTAGTCCTTGTGAAGTGAGAGGAATCAATTGGATTAGTTGAGCTTGGAGACAACATAACTTTCCCCGGCATTGTTTCTCGTCTCCATCAGATCAAAGCCTAGAGGCAGTGGCAGCAATCGATCGCGCGCAATTCACGCTGTTTACATAAGCGACCCCTTGCACGCTGCCATCCACAGCTCGCCAGTAGATTCGCCAGGATGTGAGGTCCGAGGAGGAATACTACCGCAGCAGGGGTCAGGCGTGCATGCGGCAACGTATTCGGGAGGGGCGGAAGGTAATTTTTTTGCCGTGAGCAATGTGAGGGGGTAGGGGTGAGGATGGAGGCCACCGTGCGCCTAACAAAGCAGCGAAATTGGAAGAGAACGGAGAGAGAAGGAGGTTGCATTTTTTTCTTATGATTTCGTCTTTTTATGCGAAAGTGCGAAAAAAGCATGGAAGAATAACGTTGATTGTGAAGGGACACAACAAAGCATGATTGGGGTTTGAGGGGGAATCTCGATCGAGACCTAGTTCACGTTTCTACAAGGATTGCGAAATGGAAATTTTCGAGCTGACATGCTTTGAATATTTGTAGTTCTTATTTTTCTTTTTAATGTAGCTCTATTATCTTACAGTTCTGAACTTTTTCCAGCCCACTCTGCTTTTATTTTTCCAGTATAGCCAGGGCCGACGGCTGACACTTTGCTTTCCTGTATGACCGTGCTTTCGGGTTTCATGCAGGTCCGTTCTGTACAGCAAGCTTGTATGCCGAATCCTGTGTGACATTCACAGCCAGTTTTACAGTATGGCGCAACACGTACTCGCATTTGAATGGGGGCGAGACACGAAAACGTCACTCTAGAGTTCATATATCAGTGGACGTATAGGGATGAGAGGGCAAAAGGTGTTGGTCTATGTAGATACGGCATCACCTCGTAATCACAAAAATACCACTCGATTGGAACCGGATACTATAGATACTAAGTAGTAAAGAATGAAAATCCAGGAGCAGAGGTCGTCATCAGTGTTTGATTTCAGAAGTAAAACAGCAGCTTTTATGCTCGGGTTCTAGAATTAAGCTACGCTGCAGAGTCACTTCAAGGCATTGAAAACTAGTCGTTTTCACTAAGGATGTCGCCACATCATGAAGACGGCGGTGCGGAAAGTCGACGTGTGGGAATATTTTCCAATCCAAACTTATTGATAAAGACGTATTTTCGTACCTTACAATAACTCTTTAACGTAGCCAGATTTAACGAGCCATAAAATCAAATTTTGCTTGAAACAACAAACGAATTATGTTGTGCACGGTGTTACCTATAATGATCCCGAGTAGTTCATATTACCCGTAGCCGTGCAGCACTGATACGCCTCTGATACTACGCGAGCACCGCAAGTTCCATCAGCTATTCTGTGCACTGGCCGTTCAACATTGCCATGATACCTATATATCCCATACACCGACAAATGGCTCTTCATCGCAGAGATTTCTCCACGACCGGCTACCGTGATTTAGGTACCCCCTAGGCGCTCATCCGGAGAGTTTTATTGCGATAGAAATACTGCGCCAGCTTTTGAGTCATCGCGTAGCTCACGGCCGGAGGAGGAGGAGGTGGAGGAGTAGATGAAGAAGAAGAAGAACGCTCGGTCACCGGCAGCTAATGTTTTCACCCTACATTCGGTTCAGAAGCATTGAACGCTTCTCATTTATATGTGGGCTGGTAGCTTACGCTCTCGCGTCATACTCTTAAAGGATGAGCTTAAGTGCCCCCATTAATGTGGCACCTTACACTGATAGGGCGTGATAGGGGAATAATGTAGCAGGCAAACGAAGCTTCAGCCGTCGCTATCGCAATTCAACTAGAGTTAACCAGAGTTAAACCACGACAATTTTTTTTTTTCATAACACAACGCATTACAAACAGGCCTCAACGCCTTTTGCATATCTCACTTGCGCAAAACTTTTCAGCCTAGTCTTATTCTGATCTTCACGCTCATTCCAATCTCACTGGAGTCGAAACCTTCGCTTGGCTATAAGTCGCTTGCATGAAGCCATACTCACTTTCGCTGAACCACCCTGTGTATAGCTTTTTTAACGCGATAGCATTTAAAGGCCCCCTTCAAGAGAAAATCCGTCGTCAGCGTTGCCGACGTTGTGAGCGAAGAATCACGAGCCAGGTGAGCTGGCAGGTGATAGCTGGCCGCTGCCGTGAAACGCGCACTGGTTGCACGTAGGATTGCCTGACGATAGTTGTGGCCGCGAGTGTACAAGAAAACGGAGAGAGCTCGAGAGGCCAGGCGCGGGCGGCCCCGATGAGCACATCTGTTGCGGCGGAGACAGCGCGTGCTCGTGCTTCCCGCGCGCCCTCTTCGGATCGGACCACGCGCGCAGACAGGCGGAAGGAGTAGCCGACGCGCGAGACCTCGAAATAGACGCGCGGCGGCCTGTTTCCCCCGAAGGCTCCCGCGAAGCCGCGAACAGAAGGGGCGCGGCTCGCATGACGGAGACCCGCAGAGCGCTCTCGACGACGTCGCACCACCCAGCACAGTGGCACAGTGGTTAACCAGAGCTAAACCACAGCTAAATTTTATTCTATTTATTTATAGTTATTTTTGGCGACGACTGCAAACTGCTGAGGGTACAGCCACGAGAACCCTTACCAGCAGTGAGTGAGTGAAAAACGTTTATTTTCTGATATGGTGATTACATATTGAGGGACGAGGAGTGGTACCCTCAGTCCAGGGCCCCAACAGGGTTACCTATACCGTACTCCGCAACCTCGATACCTCTTCCATCGCTGGCCTTACGACATTCTATAATACACACTGGTCAGCGGGAAAACTTACCTGCCAAAATGAGTGACGAGGGTCCGATGATTTGAGACATCGCACTCGTATCACGAGTTTCGAATGATTTCTCAGTTGAAACTTTTATTGTTTCTTTAATTTCTTCTCATTTTCGCGTTACAACCACAACGCCGACACCGGCTTTTTTGCGACGCGGGATTCTTAACGCTATCGCTTTAAAATAGCTGTGCTTACGTCGCCTTTTCATCAGATGACGTTGCAACGATAGCGCATTTGAAGGCATATTTGTGGAAATAAATTAGTAGAAACCAAACACAACAACAGTTTTATCTATAGCAGACAGCGCTCCGGGACGAATCATGGGAATGGTATGCAACGAAGCGTCGCAAGGATACGTCCTCCGGTTAGCGTACCCTGTCCCGCATTCTCGAACAATTCGTGTTGCATCTTTTCGATTTTTTTTCCTCTTTTGCCTGAAATTTATTGGAAGATAGCTAAGATGGACACGCTTCACTAATATAGGCTTCTAGCATAGCGGAGACATAAGCACTAGTGTGGCGCGGCAGCTTCTCTTGGGCAGCCGGCGCCCGGCCAACCGGTATGCGTCTATGGGTGTGGTCAAAATATTACGGGGCAGTCTGTTTTTTAAAATTTATTTATTTAAAGCATCTCACGGAAATATAAAGCAACGTTTTGGACCCATAGCCAATGGCTAGTAGTGGGTCCAAATGAAAAGTGTCTCAATTTTAAGCAGTAGCGAACAGCACAACAGAAATTATACACAAGAAATATCCCAATTCATTTGAAGCATTTGAAATTTTGTCACGCGTTCCGTAGAGAAGAAATGGTAGTTGCCAGGGTCAGATCTGCTAACGTACAAGTTCCTTTATTCACTACGTATAACAAGCAATGAAAGTTTTTATCTTCGAGGTTTGCTCCCTGTTATGGTCCGGACTCCGGACCGGCGCATCTGAGGCCCGCTGCGCATGCTCGCGCAGTGGCCACAACTATACTAGTGTCCTTGCCCAGGAGGCGTCTGTTAATTAAGCCTGTATATATCTGTGCTATGCTCAAAGTATCAGCGCTAGAGGGCAAAAAATGGGTGAGTTGGTTTGGATACAAATGAGACATGCATGGTTCAACAGCGCGAATAACACCAACAAAAGGGAGGAGTGAGACAACACGGCGCTTACTGGCAACCGAATTTTTATTCAGGAACGACTGCTTTATGATAGCAAAAAAACGTAATAATCATGGAAGAGAAAGAATAAACACATAGGATTTATGATTATCAAAGGTTTCCTTAGGCGCAACAATCTACAGCACGCTAGCAAAACAAAACTATTTCACCGAGTTAACACTGATTGCAGCCACGATATCGCATTCTTGAGAAGACCAATCGAAGGCTTAGCCACACATGCCTCCGCGTCTTGCCAGATAAAAAAAGTGGTTCAGCCACATCAGCCAAGTGCGGAAGCTGCGCGTGCGTGCGAGGGGTCTGGTAAACCAATATACGTTTATACGTATATGTAGTACGTCTCCGGTATGCTAAATATATTAGCTCTAGGTGGCTGGTAAGGACTGTCACTAATGAATGGTAACTGTTGTGTCCTTGAACCAAGTGACGCGCAGTAGAAAATATAGCCTCGTATTGAGGCTCCCCAGCTTCGAAACAAGTGGCGCCACCTCACGCGTGGGGAACGCGTGAACCTGTTGCTTGCATTGCTTCAATTGCCAAGCAGCGGAAGTGTTTTTTGAGTTGTCTGTTTTCCGATAGAGTAGCGCGTTTTAACGGCGCTTCTTCCGGCCGCTTTTGTGCCTCATATATACATACACACACCATGTATGTGTTGCGAAATAATCTTAAAAGAAAGCCACTACTGTTTCTTGGCTGGTAGAGCTTTTTCTCCACCCGGGTGCGCCTCAGGCGGACACATGCGAGCGCTTCGCGTGGTGGCAGTTAGTTTCTATGTTTTACACGGTACACAAACTATGTGTCAGTTTAAACGGAATGCAATAAATAAAAGAAAAACCAATGGGGAAAGCGTTCGCTGGGCTTTGTTCTCAGTGGTAGTGCTCTGACGACAGGCGAGACTCCCCCAAATAGTAAGCGTCGCAAAGGCAGCTGCCATAACGAGGGGTCGGGCTTCAACTCGGCCTCCGAAAAAAGCAGAAATGCAGACATGGTTGGACAGACTCTTGGTCGAGTACTACTGTGTAACTTTCGGACCAGTAAATGTTACGCGTGTTAGGGGCAACTAATTAAACTGAGTTTATTACACTTATAAGTAATAAGTATACTTATTACGAAACAATATGTTAGTATAACAACAGCGACCTTGCCTCGACCGTATCCGACACCTCGTCTTCTTCTTAAGTCCTGTGGGGTATTCTTGGGGAGGGGATACCGGATGTAGGTTATGCCGGCCTATGTCGTTTGGTACTTTTGGCGTCCGGGGGATGGGGAGATGATATGTGGGGAGGGTTGGGGGGGGGGGGGGAGGTTTTTCTTTTTTCTGATGCCGCGCGCGCGCGCACGTCCTCCTCTCTCTCTATCTCTCTCTCTCTTCATCACTCTCTGCTCTTGCAGACTGCTCGAGTTGCAGACCCTGCCTCGCTTGCAGCTTTTCTTTTGCCTGGCTCGCAGGCCAGCCGTTCGGAACCGCGCTTTCGTTTGTCGAGAACTGCACTCTAAAAAAAAAAGGTGTGATCTTAGTCTTTTTGGGAGGTAAACTGCTTGTCGCTGAGCTAACACCTTTATGGGGTAAGGTTACGCTGTGTCTTGGAAGACTAAGTATTTATACCATTGCATGTAGTGTAACATTACGCTTCTGGTAGCATAAACTTGCACCTTCACAAGCAGTGTAACTGTATTCTACCTAGGCATAACGTTGCACCTTTCATAAAGGCCTATGTTTTAGTCTGTCGATGGCATAAGCATACCCTTGCATCAAAGGTGCAAGTTTGCACCTTGGCAACGTAAACTTATCCTGTATGTACAGGTGCAAAGTTACCATTTTAGAGTATAATATTTATATTACGACAAAGAGCGCAAAGTTTTGCACCTTTATGGTGCAAGCTTATACCACCAGGAGAAGGATAATGTTGCCCTCCAAGCAGTTTAAAGTAATGCCATATTACATAGGGTATCTAAGCATCATCTTGTGGTATATATGTGCTATCCACACAAGAGTACTATTACCAATCTGCATCGTAAACTTGGTCACTGGAAGCAGGAATAAAGCTAACCAATACATGTCAAGATTTTCTGGAAGGAAATATTATGTTGAAACATTGCAATATCTTTGTGTCGTCTGGAGTGTGACAGTGAGCAATGTTTCAGGTGAGGTAGGCTGTGTCATGTTGTGTTCAAGCCGTAAGTTATGCTGCAGAGTGAACAAAAAGAATTTACAGAACAATCGGTTAAGATAACATACCATGGTGTTTATTTCACCTCATTATACACCGAAGTTGCCGCAAGGGACTGGATAATCTTCCCCGCACAGTCAGGGCAGGGATGTACCACGTATTTGACCTGCATAGAAAAGAGAACTTGTAATTGGTTACTCACGAAAAAAGTCTCACAAAACATGCTTATGGAGTAATTAATTCACATATAAAAATAACACTGCACAAAGGGCAAGTAAAAAGGAAGACAGATGGAAATAGTGCACCAGTACAGACCTCCAAGTGTTTATATAATGAGAATTGTGAACTCACACAATATATAGATCAATGAAAATTCTCCAAATCTGAGCTTCACCTGTGCCACTAACACACACATAGACAACTAGCACATTCCAATCTCAGAAAAAATTGACAATATGCTCAATAAGACACAATGTACAATGAGACATATTCTTGTTAGGAGCAGGGTAAAGCCATAGGCATCACTGATGTTGGACTACCCAGAGGGTCATTCAAAGAAATATGAATGAAAACATATTGATAAAATAGAAGCTAGCCTAATAAAGGCAAAAGATGTGATTTAAAAAACCCCTCCCTGTACTCTTTCATATGTGCAGTTCTCCTCTTTTTGATCATTAGCTTTTTATGTTAAACTTTGTTTTATCACCTTCACTTTCACCTTTGTTGTTTGCTGGTTTCCACTCCAACACCCAAACATTATAGTTTGCTTTCACACCTGACCATACCAGTGGTCTTGTTTCTAGTCACTATGGTCTCACCCTCCTAGAAAACACTGTCTCTGGTCCTTCATGACATTATCTTATGTTGCCTATAGTGTTAATGTTTTCCTGAGACTACACTGTCGTTAGTCATCTGATCATCCATCACAAGTGACAACTGCAAATCTCCTCTTCTTTTTTTTTTTTTGGGGGGGGGAGGGATGGGGGAGGTTCTTTTGTTCTTGCATTCGTTGTCATTTCTGGGGGGGGGGGGGGGAGGGATGGGGGAGGTTCTTTTGTTCTTGCATTCGTTGTCATTTCTCATGAATATAACGAATGAAGCTTGTTCCTGCAGAGCTTGCTCCTGCAGGGGTATGTCTAAGGCCATTCTATTGTTTCTGCCTTTAGTGCAGTTTACATTCCTGGAAAAAGGCATGAATATACCACAGAGGCTATGCCTTATAAAATGCGGGATACCACTTCTGAAAGATGGAACATTTCATGCTAAAAGAGCAATGATAGCAAGGCACATCCAAAGCACCTTCTGCACATGTGCATTGCTGCAGTGATGTCACAGATGCAGAATTATGTAAAGCATGGCAATAAAATGCAACTTTCACATAAGTTCATTGCTAGTTTCACACAACACATCAGCTTATGCCGATGCCAAAAACTTCTCGAGACTGCCGTTTCACTTCAAAACTACATTATCTTGCTCAGGAGGCAAAAAACAATACACTTCAATACCCCTATAATTCCTTGAACAAACCACAAAGCTTGATATTTTATGTATTGCTGCTTCATGTAATGCTCGCAGCACATGCAGCAGGAATAAAACTTCTCATAAACTGCTATTTTCCAGAACTGTCAACTGCTCATCTCTTTAGATGCCTAACTAATGAAATTGTAAATGCTGACCAATATTATACAAGAATGATTATTAAAAAGTGTTTACAACAAATTTCTCGAAGATTATGTTCTTTACCTTTACAGATTGCAAATCATAAACTATGAAGAGACACCTGTGCAGTCTTTGCCGGTGGGTTGTGCAGCAATGTGGACTTTGGGTACCTGGTACAGCTTCAGGATTAAACTTAATTATCTATTCTTTTTGTTTATAAGAGGCAATATGAAAACTGCAAAATTGAAGGCTATTAATGAGTGAGCCTAGGCCTAAAACCCTCCTAATCATCTATGTGGTCTAACATAATGAGCATCAAAAATATTCCTTTAAAAGCTTTGTAAGTTGGTTTTTCCACATTAAATAACTAAAAAAGGGTGTTGCTGACATTTCTTATTCAGGTAATATAGACATATTTTGTGTTTTTGATGATGCAGAAGAAGCTAACATGATTCTGGCAACAATACCAAGTGCAGCAACATTTTTTACATGCAATGTGGGAAAGCAAGACAATAGTTTTCAAATATGCCTTTCCTTGTTCAATATTCTGAACTACATTGCTCTTTCAGAAAATTTAAGAAGTGGGCTCACCTATAATATTGGGGACCCTCATTTCTGGTATATAATACTGTCCCCTAAAATTAAAATGCAAAATTTAAGTCAATTTTGGTTGATTAGCCATTCAACCATTATCCTCTACCACAGACATGTCCACTGTGGTGCACAATCCAGTTCTAATTGTACTGCAAATTTCATTTCATTCATTCCCCCTTTATAGGCCCATAGACATGACATAAGGGGTGGGGGCATATATATATATATATATATATATATATATATATATATATATATATATATATATGAAGGAAAGAAGCCAACAGTCGGCGAGGCCAAGGAAAGCGTTGGGGATGGTATGTTTATGTC
This sequence comes from Amblyomma maculatum, assembly GCF_055883805.1. Classification (NCBI taxonomy): domain Eukaryota; kingdom Metazoa; phylum Arthropoda; class Arachnida; order Ixodida; family Ixodidae; genus Amblyomma; species Amblyomma maculatum. The sequence goes on from NC_139345.1 coordinate 169,118,357, forward strand.
TTTTTTTTTTTTTTTTAATGTTTACTTCGATAACCACAGAAATTAGTAATGTAATCTGTTTAGGGGAAAGATAATAAAACACAAAGTAGAAGAAAAAACAACGTGCCGATGGTGGGATCCGAACCCACGACCTCCGAATAACGCGTCCGGTGCTCTACCAACTGAGCTACATCGGCCGCTGTCCCCCCTGCTACTTTCTTGGGTATTTATGTTGTCTGTATACGAACCTTGAGAGTGTTCACCAGCGCCACCCTCAGCCATAGCGGCGGACGTGGGACGTCCTTTGTTACCGCCAGCGTCACGTAGAACGTGATCAAGAGCGCTGGCGGTAACAAAGGACGTCCCACGTCCGCCGCTATGGCTGAGGGTGGCGCTGGTGAACACTCTCAAGGTTCGTATACAGACAACATAAATACCCAAGAAAGTAGCAGAGGGGACAGCGGCCGATGTAGCTCAGTTGGTAGAGCACCGGACGCGTTATTCGGAGGTCGTGGGTTCGGATCCCACCATCGGCACGTTGTTTTTTCTTCTACTTTGTGTCTAATTATCTTTCCCCTAAACAGATTACATTACTAATTTCTGTGGTTATCGAAGTAAACATTAAAAAAAAAAAAAAAAGACATAAACATACCATCCCCAACGCTTTCCTTGGCCTCGCCGACTGTTGGCTTCTTTCCTTCATGTGTTATAACGAGCACCCTCATTTCCCCTTGATTGATCTGCTTGTAGCTTACGGGGGTCTCGGTTCTGGCAGTCTTGAAGCCATAGGTAGCGTAAGAGGGTTCTAGCACAGCTTTCGCCCTCGCTCTTGATCACGTTCTACGTGACGCTGGCGGTAACAAAGGACGTCCCACGTCCGCCGCTATGGCTGAGGGTGGCGCTGGTGAACACTCTCAAGGTTCGTATACAGACAACATAAATACCCAAGAAAGTAGCAGGGGGGACAGCGGCCGATGTAGCTCAGTTGGTAGAGCACCGGACGCGTTATTCGGAGGTCGTGGGTTCGGATCCCACCATCGGCACGTTGTTTTTTCTTCTACTTTGTGTCTAATTATCTTTCCCCTAAACAGATTACATTACTAATTTCTGTGGTTATCGAAGTAAACATTTAAAAAAAAAAAAAGACATAAACATACCATCCCCAACGCTTTCCTTGGCCTCGCCGACTGTTGGCTTCTTTCCTTCATGTATTATAACGAGCACCCTCATTTCCCCTATATATATATATATGTTAAATGCTAGTGGTGGAACACAAGGAAAATACGCTGAGTACAAATGGCACAAAACAATATAAAGAACACAAAAGAAACAATAAAGCTGAAAGTGCTAAAATACCGTCCATTACATATCACCTGCAGTACTTCATTTTTAGTTTCATTCTATTGTGGACATACCTAGCAACATAAGAGCATGTGAGTTGTTGAAAATTACACCCATCAGAGAACATAACCTTACTGCTGAGAACCAAGTGCAAACAATTTAAATATTAGGTTTTGAAGAAAAAAAGAAAAGAGGCATACATTAACAGCTCACTCAATAAAGAGAAGTCAGCATATTCAGATCGGTTACATACTGAAAAAATTCCTCCCTTGCTAACTTGCTCAATAGCACTGAATGGTTCCAAAATCAATGTAATGCCAGGGCTATTGCTCCTCAGCATAGAAAAGTATGCTCTTTGATAGACATAAAGCAACAATGAACAGACCACAATGCCGCAGCTATGTCGAAAAATACATACCACACAAATCTTGCCGTAAGTAGTCGTCCAGCGCTGAAGAAAGCAGGTTGATCTTTAGAAGCAGGAGTAACAGCACTTCTATACCGTATTCCTCCTACTGGCAGGCACGCTGCAGCAAAGGTATCATTCATAACATTAGCATGATACTCGTAACTAGTACATACATAACTATAGTACAAAAAATAATGGCACCACACATGCCAAAACAATGACTCAAATATTTTGACAATGAGCTTAAAAGCTACAACTCCTGTTCCTAGATATATCTGTAACAATATCTGCCACCTCTTTACAGTCGAAATAACTGCTTAAATAAACTAGAATAGCAGATTTATGACAAACTGCTAGCACAATGACAATACACATTAACTTCAATGAGGGAATGTCTCAGTACCAGTGAATTGTAGTAATGAGTATAACACAATGTCTGACAACAGAAACTACAGAAGGAAAAGAATGTGTTGTTATTGGTCAGGCATAGCCTCCTTTCTATGGGTCAGGAGGCTGAAAAGTTCAGAATGGAAATAGCTGAGTAGAAACTATAGCAAATCCCCAAATGAAAAATATTAGTGATATAAAAATTTTCCTTAGCTCGCTAACGAAAATTAGCACATTTAATCAAATTAGCTGTTTGGGCCAGTTGGTTCATACTTACACCCTAAAAGACCAGCGAAAAAAAAGAAAAAAAGAAAACAGGTACAAAGGAACACAAAACGTATTTCAGTGCCCGTCCTGTAATTTTTTGTTCCTTTGTCCCCGTAATTATTTTTTTTGCGCTGGTCTTTTTATACACCGATTACAAAAAGAAAGTCAGTCTTAAAGCAGAGAAGGGGTGACACATGGTTTGCTTCAATGCTGAAGACATCTTATCACCAGCTAACCCAGATTTTTCACTTGTTAAGTGATTTGATCGAGTCCAATATTTATTATCAGTTCTTAACATAAGTGATCAGCAAGTTAAATAACACTATTTACTCGCACGCGCCCTCAAACACAATGAAACTCAATTGATAAGTCACTGTCTGGGCGTGCACCATATTGCACGGCATGAGCGAAAATGGCAACACGCAAGGAGACACACACATGGCACGCGACATAAATATTCTCCGACGAGAATCCCAAGCAGTATACATTGAGGCAGATGTCAGTGATCAGCAATATGTGCCACAAAAGTGCGCGTGTCAATTTAAGCGCTCCTTTCTGGACGGAAACAATGCTTTGGACTTACCAGCACGGATAGCAGAGACCAGTTTCAAATTCTTTGAAGAAACGACAGTCTACGTTCGTGCGCAGACAAGACGAAGGACTTGAGCCTGCAGCGAAAAAAAAAAAAAAAAAGCCTGAGAACTGTCTTTCCTGCACATTGCGTCACTGCGACAGTATACATGTACACGAATCGGCTCGGTCCCACCTCTGGTCTCGACGCCATCAGCTCAAAACTGCGGGGTTAAATCGGCGTTCTGAAAGCGTGACTTTAGGATATCAAGCGCGCTGCCTTCGAACGTACAGGTTGCTGGCAAAAGAACCGTAAACTTAACCCATCACCTTGCATGCTCTCCCGCATTTATGGCAACGTTCCCGTAAAGCAGCAACAACAGACGATCAAAATCGATTGTAGGCAGCGAGCAAAAATAATGCGGCATGCAAACACGTCAATGCGTATCACCGGGACTGCATTAGCGCTCGTCGACGCATACTTTCGACTGCGGGATATGCTTGTGAGCGTCGTAGACGACTAAAAATGCACCATTAACAACCCGCAAAAAGGTCGTGACCATCTAAAAATTTTGGGATGCGCCGCTCCTCCAGTCTGAACTGAGGGAGTGGTATGCTCAGGTTGGGATCCAAGACGTCGTGCTCAGAGGCCGTTTCACAGACAACAAGCAGCGTCGCGGACGTAAGCAATAACAAAACATGTTCAGGCCAAGTTAAATAGCAGAGAAAAACACGTAAAACGAAATGTAAAACGTCACTTACATGCGCGGCTGAAATTTGGCGCCAAGGATCTGTTGGAACACCACCACCGCGACGACCAGCCATCCGCCGTTTCATTCCGAAGTTCACACTTTCACGAAGTCGTTTCATAGTGAGGCATCGATGAGCGCACTCGATGAAATAATCGCTGAGAGCAACCGAACTTTTCTAAAAACACGGATGAGTACCAACGACAAAGAGCACGAACGCTGACTCGTGCGGCAATCGCCGTCGTCGTCTTCTCGGACTCGCAGAGTCGCAGGGAACGCAGGCAGGCTCAAGCAACTACGAACACGTGACGCTGCGTTGCGAATAAAAGCAACAAAACTAAAAAGCAACTGCTTCGCTTCTCGCCTCACCACCACTCCCCCCTCACCTCCCCTTTCTCCCTGTTTTGCAGCGTACACACTTGTCTGTCCGCCCTTGTTCTGAGTTCGGCCTTGCTCCCTCCACGGTCAAGCTCGCGTAGGAGTCAAAAGACGGGACTACCAAGGGGTGTCGGGGAGGGGGGGGAGGTGAAGGGGGGAGGCACCGCTTTTTGTAAGAAGATAAGATGCTCCCAACTTTCGACGATTCCCCACCTGCTCCGGGGAAAAACGGGGGGTCCTTTTGTGGTAGCTCTTGAAGGGACATCGGACGGGAAGTAGAAACACAGCCGCACCCAGCTTGAAACCGGTTACCATCATAGAAAAAAAAAGAAGAAACAAGCGGCAAACTTTTTTTTTGCTTGAGCTGCAGGGACGAAATGGTGTAAAGTCATGCGAGAGAGACTATACGTCTTCCGTGCGGGTGATTGCGCAGGGTAAATTTAAGCTATGCGGTTTCAGATAGCATAAATCCCGAAGTTACCCTCCTTTTACACTCTTTTTTTTTAGAGTGTGGCGTTCACACGCGCATATTCAAACCACAAATAACAAATTTGCATGGTCGAAAATTGTACAAGCTTGTCACAAACCCCAAAGTTGATCTAGTGTCCCTTGGTTGAGCATCCGAGCCATCACGCCAGGGCAATATTGAATATTGCCCCGCAGCCTGTTGCGACAACCATAAGCGCATCAGCAAATTTAGTAAAGTGTTTTGTTACGCGTTTCCTTTTTATTCCTGCGGAAATTCATGATGTAATTGTAACAGGCGATAGCAGCGGCGCCTGATCCATGGACCTTTTTTTTTTTGCGCGGTGGCTCCCAGATAGCGCAACATGTACTGTAGTGCTGAAATGCTGAAACTGCAGAGCACGGAGCTCTAGTTTGCTTGAAACCAGCAGATACCCAAAGCTGTGTACTACTGAGAAGTGTTTTCTTCGGTACCCTTTCGCAAGTCGTCAGAGAGAGTCGCCGCTTACTACCAAACCAGCCACTCTGATCTCGAAAAGCGGAATGTACTTTGACAGCAAATAATAATTCGATTAACTGAAAACAATAACTCTAAGCAACTGGCAACCAACGGCCCTAATCTCTACGATCCTCGCTTCGTCTTCTGACATGCTGTATGGCTGGCCACAGACTCTACCCCTGCTGGGCTTTGCGAAGAACCGCCAGCGCTCCAGGTATGCTTGGCGCTTGGTTGTAAGTTATAAGGATACCTGTCTTTAATTGGTCTGTTCTTATGCCCCGAGTCCCCTCGCAAAACGTGTCCGCTGACCACCCTTAAAACGACCGCCTAAAATCGGACGAAGTGTGAGTTCAGTCGAGTGACGCTCTTGATGCGGGCGGGATATATGCGCGCATTGTGCACTCCCCACCTGCATGTCGAGGGAAAGGTTGTTGCCCCCGGTCAACTCACCAGACGGCTTTGGCCCGTATACCTGCCCCCGATGCTTTGGTCCGAGCCCGAAGTCCGAGCTGACGTGCAAGATGCGCCGGTGAGCATAGAAGGGTATATCAATCATGTGGCAGGGTGCTTCAGTGCACGATAGAAAAAGGAGGAATGGCCAGAGTGACATTCACTTATCGCTAACTCAGAAAGAACAAAATTTTATGACCCAAGTTACACACACACACACAGCTGCGGCCCTATGTGTGGAAATTATCTCGTGTCGGCATCCTCTTTCAATGGGTAGCTATCCTGTCCACATTGGCACCTGCCGAGGTCCGTTAGGCGACGTTAGATGCTTCTATATAGGAAATTCCTTCCATATAGGTTGGCGCCTGTACGGTTAACAGTGTCCGTCTTAGAAATTTAATCGTATGCATGAGGCAGCTTTGTTTATTCTCTTCTTAATAGTTTGAGCATAGCGATGGCGTAAAAAAAATACGATTTTACTCGCTGTTTGGGGCAGTACTAGCGCACAGTGGCAGGAGCACTTGCGCAGCCAGTATTAAAATAAACCAGAAAGGATGAAAATACTTTTTGACACGTGCGGTGCTGCAGGGCCTCAGAATTTCAGGTTCGGAACGTTTTTCGCTACACTGATATATATAGCCCCGGCACCGCAAGGAAAATGCGGGAAAAAGATCCAGGACAAAGGGTTATATTAATAATTGCACAGCTTGGAATGAAGGCGTATACGTACATGCTTTCGTGTGTATTGTGCCAACGTATGGGACCGGCTAAAAATGTGGGTCAAGACGAAAGAGTTAAGTCGGAATTATTTCTCAGATTAACGTGAGTTAAAGTTGCATCCTATATTTAATAATACATATTTGAGTGTAATTTTACCAGTTTGATATTCCGTCCGTTGTTGTCTAATTCCGATTTCGTCGTTTGCAAGCATTATGGAAAAGAAAAGTGAGCTTAAACACAAGGCTAAAAGTTTCACTTTGCTAATGACCTGCAATTAAACAAAATTGACTGAGTAACTTTCATCCTTTCGCGAGAATTTGTTCCGAACAAAGGAAGAAGTTTGGTTCTTCACTGGGAGCATGTACTTACTAGTTGAACGTGCCATGAAAAATATATTTCCAGAATAATAAGAGTACTATATAACTTCGGAAAGGCAGCCAATGTTGTGAGCGATCATGCAGTAAGATAATGACGCTCAGGCGTTTATATGGCATTGATCCTGTATATAGAACTCTACGATTGAAGTCAACATAACTGCGATTAGAAGAGGTGGTGCTATGTTCACAATTCTCTGACATGCTCTTATTGGCTTTAAATACAAGAGGTGTACGCGGGAACAGGTTGTCTTGTTTGGTATTCGACGCTTCCAGTCAAAACTTGTTATTACACGGCTGCTCGAGTCACCGCTTTTCTCAAGTTCCCAACGCCCTCAAAAAGCATAACGGAATTATGAGCTTAAGTCTTCAGTCATCAGGCATCGGAAATGGATAAATAACAAGAAAATTTTGCTTAACGTAAGGTGTTGTAGCATACTTATAGCTTTGTCATTTTATTTAAGGGATAGAGACGCCAACACACTCTATATTTTTGCTTTGGGTTCTGCTTGTGAAGCGTAAGATATTAGTAAACATGGATCGCAGCGTGAAGTTCCCATATACAGTGTAAATAATTTATAATTGATTTTATTTTCCCACACACTTTAAGACTCGGTTCAGGTTACCGAACGATGGTTCCGACTTCAGAAGTGAGTTGCAGTTCGCTTGAGACCCACATAAACTGCAATATTTACGTATACAGCCATTTGTGCAGTCTGTCATGCTGGCTTTTGGAGCAGTTTAGTGCAAGAGTTCAGGTGAAACACGACTACTAAACAGCTAGCATACTTTAGCTTTGGTACACGTCCCGTGATCTGATACTCATTTCTAACGTAAAAACCTTCATTCAGCGGCATGGAATCGAAACTGAAGAAATAATAAAATTCAGTCTCAAATTATTTATTGGACACTGACAGATTTCATGCGGCGATCGATGTTTGGTATTGTTACACGCAAGCTCCAAAGCAAAATCACACTAGGAAAAAATGTTTTTGTGTCACAACTTCTTTAGCGCCTCCAACTCAAAGCCTCGAGATGGTTCACCTACGGAAGAAAAGACACCATAGTTCCTATTATTTTCGCGTCGCCGGAATGAACACCATTTTTTTTCGTGACGTTCGTCTTTCAGCAGGGTTGAGAAGAGTCAGGTGCGCCGAACCTAATATTGCCGCTCTTTTTCCAGAAAACACAGGGCATCGAACGGGACCTGAACTAGGAAGTCAATATATGTAGGAATGTCACCTTTTCTATATTACGCCTCCATGAGCGCATCAGTTCACTCTCCGCGTTGCGCTGTCGTCGCGGGTTTCTTCATCGAATATGTGAGCGCGCAGCGCTTCTGCGGCGAGTGTGTAAACACAGAAAAAGGCACATTTCCCCAAAGATTCGCGTTCCGTTGCGCAACCAACATGGAGCAGCGACGCGAAGAGCGAGCGCCCGACAGCCGCCTAGCTTCTCGCGCGTCAAATTTCGTGCTTGCTCTCCGATGGAGTAGGGGCAGTAAGGTTCGCGGGAAGAGGCGGGACGTAGAAGGGAGAAGCGAGCGACAGCCAAGCCGCTGAGCCGAGCAGTGTGCTCGATCCAACACTCCCCTCATTCCTCTCCACGCGCTGACGCGGCGGCGGTCCGCGGCCCCGCGAGACGGGCGTGGGCTGCTTCTCACGTACATCGATCGGCCGCGGCAGCGTGCGTGCGCGCGGAGCGCACGCTATCCTACCTCCGGCGGCTCGACCGAGGCAGGAAGCGGGGCGAAAGGGCCCGCGGGGTGGCGGGTGGCCGGCGCAACGTGCGCTGGCTGTGCGCAGCCTTCCGCCGGCTCGCTCTTCGCCGGAACGTGCGCCGCTCGCGGTTCGCCGACCCGGAAAGCGATCGGATCCCCGTCCGGGCGCCGGACGCACGTAGTGCGCGCGCGCCGCCGCCACTGGTGCGGGGGCGGCGGACGGGTGCCTAGAGGCGTGAGAGCTGGGTTCGCTGGCGGAGGACGCGGCGAGCGCGGCAGGCGTATTGATTGTCCGCGCGTTCATCTGACTACAGCTGTGCTGTTTCGCCTAGGAAGGCAGCAGCACCAGCGTGGTAATTACTGGAGAAAGACAAAACAAGTTAGCATTTTACAAGACAGGCTATCACTAGCGATGGAAAAGTCTATAAGGCACAAGCACACATGAAACGCAGGATGACACCTTTTTATTAGCACGCTGCGACTGCTGCAAGTGGAGAACTTTAAAACTAGGATAAGGAGGGACAGGTACGGGAAAAGAATATCCTGTAAGTGTCGGTGTAGACACGCAGCAACGTGAGAACACTGTGAAGAGCGTCCGGTAGCAGTGGCTCGATCGATCCTTGTGTGTACATATTACAAAGGGGCTTGCTAATGCCAAGGTATTCGCGCGGCGCTAGGTGAACAGCACCTACGGAGGCCGTTGGAATGGCAGGCGTAACAGTGTCTAACTGGCGAGTCGAGTTTGCAACGACGAAGCCTGTGTATGACGAAAAGGAGAGGCACCTGCTTGACAGGGGCCCGTGGCCTAGCGTTTTGGTAGAAAAAAAAGAGAAAAAGGAAAAGAACGCGCTCGTTAGGGCGCAAGTCACTGACGGTCATTGGGCGCCAAGAAGTACGGGAAGGATGCGATAACTGACAACGCCAAATTACCATTGTCAATCGTGGCGTTGAAGTGACCAGGCGCGCGGTGTGAATGCATAGGCGACACAGGGTTGCGAAAGGAAACATTGAAAGGATCTGGTGTTTGGTTGTTTGTTGTTCCCCCTCCCTGTAAGAGAGGGGCCCATGTACAGGGGTGTTGCTGGGCAGAGACCGGGATTTGGCAGGCCAATATGGTCGCTCAGGTCACTGCCATTCGTATGTTTTGACTGATATGTTGTTCTTTTTGCTCGAATATGCGGCTCGAGGGAGATTTTTTAGTTTTAGTAAAATCGGAAGGGGTGTGGTAAGCAGCAAGTAACCAGAAATGGTGATGCTTGATGCAATTGGCTACGATTCAGTGTAGGCGGGGCGCCGAGGCATCAATACTTAGCTCGAGAGCCCAGTCGAGCTAGCCAGATTCACATGTTACCCAACATTGCTGTATATATGTAGTTTTTTTTTTTTGTATAAACTTCATAAACTCTTCGTTTATCTTATCATGTGGCGTCGCTTTCCATTATCATCGTCTTTCGCATCACCGTCTTGGACAAGACGTGAAATTTGCTTGTCTGATGTAAGGAGTAACAATAGGCAACGATCGATCCCAACATAAAGAAAGAGCTTGACTTGGACGGGGCGAGAGCACAGAAGGTGACATCAGTTTTGGTCGCTAACGCCCCCGGAGGGTAATCCCTCCAGGCAAGGGCGTTGACCCTTGCGCTGGCGCTAAGTAGGCCACGTTGTGGTAATCGTTTTTGGGGGTTGGTGTGCTGCCGGTTCGCAGTCGAACACTTGATGGCTTGAGCTTGGCGGTTCGCGGTAAGGTAAGAAAAGGACTTCACTGAAAAACGATCAGATTAAGCATGATACGTATCGAGCAAAGCATCATTTTTATCATGATATGACAAAGTATTCGGTAGAAACTTCGGTAGAATAAGAGGGCGAGCTTGGTGTTCCACTTCACTCAATAAACGTCAGTTGGAAGTTCAGCACTTGTGCGTCCTCGTGATGCGCTGGTATTAATATACAATGATACAAACCTGCGTTCCCAATCACTTCCCTCTAAAAGAGATCGCCACGTTGAGGTAAATTTTGCATGCATTGAAAAACCGGAGGCCGGCAATGAAAATCAAACCCTGTCTTCCGGAATGCATGGCGGATGCTCGATCTACCACAGGACCACTAGTGTGTAACCTTGATTATTGACATCCGTAATAACAGCGCAATTCACCGCATAAACAAGTGGAGGAGATGTGTTGTCAAGTGCGCTGTTGTTAAGGATGTCCGAAACCAACCCGCCCAATATATTGTTTTGTGGAGCATGATATTGAATATACCATGATATGCCATATACGTAAAGCGATATGACGTGCGTCTCCTTATAGGCTACCTCTTACATGATCTTACACAGCTGAATGGTGCGCCACTTATCTGGTTTCCCCCCGCCTCAGAAATTAGACCTCAAACATCTTGAGTTTGCCTAGAACTTAAGTTACCTACACGGCAACAAAAAGGGCAGCGGGAGACGTTCGCCTAACTTAGCGTTGCTGTAGATTGACAAGAGCGAGGGAGCGGTGCTGAAAACACATGCGCGGAAAAGTTAGTCGAGTTACAGAGCTAATTCCTTTGACGACTTCCTCGACCATTAGAAGCAAAAGGCCCTGTTGCCTGCTACGCGGCTTGCATTCGGCTTCAGTGGGAAACTTCGCTGCGGCGACGAGTAGATACCTAAACTGTTAAATAAATTTAACGGCGCAAAAACCAGAGAAACACTTAGAGAGACAACGGGACGAAGCGCCAACTTCCAATTCGGAAGCTGGTCCTGTTGTCTGTCTACGTCACGGTGTGCTTTTTTTTTTTTGTGCCGTTAAATTTATTTAACAAAGAACCAGAACCAACTAGCCCAACAGCAAGTACTTAGATACCTACACGTACACTTCCGTTTCCCTTTCCACCATGATTTTTTTTTTTTTTTCACTGTTTGTCATTCAGTGTGGGATTTCCATCCAGTGGATTTCATGCCCGCACAGAGGAGGGAAGATGACGACAAGCGACTTCGGGAAAACAAGAACCGGGGAGATGCGACTCGGGTGCCGAGCCCAGTGATCAGAGAGGCCGCACCCTGAAGACAGTCAGTCTAAAGCTTGTACATACTGTAAAATAAATGTTTCTTACATAACTAATTGTCGTACGTGGTCCGGTGGAATCGGGAGGATAAGGAGAGAACAAAAAGAATCTTTTCTCTGTTTGGTAAATTACAGCTGCAGACATTTTCATTGCTAGATCTTGCCGGACCTCCTTTTAAATACTTTAAAAAATCACACAATAATTACAGCGCTGCTGCCATCGGCAGCATTGTACAAACAAAAATGGTTGTTTGTGACAACCACTTGTGACAATATCACCAGTATCATTAAGTTTATTTTAATTTATTGAAAACTACCTAGTTCGCTTCATTATAGTTTTAATCTGTGCAACTTGGTTAATTGTTTAATTTCATGCTAAGTAATGCCGCTGCAGGCGACCTGGCACGCTTGTGCCAGTTAATGCGACTAGGCAGTCGTGTTTTCCTTATAGTGTTGCATACGATACAGTTACAGCACCATGCTATACAACAGCTTTGTCTTGTCCTCGTCCCACCTTTATTGCGCTGTTCCCCGGTAAGCATACATAAGAGGTCCGTTCGTTTCACCTGCACTACGTGAACCGGTCCACGTGGTGCTGCAGTTCGCCATTCGTTTTAGCAATTCAGCATGGCGCGCTCTGCACCAGGGCGTTCGTTTCAAAAAGTGCAGACATCGTGCAGGTGGAGTTCACGAAAAGTTCAGCAAAACAGTAGACCTCCTCAGGGGTCAGTGCCAAAATGGTGCAGCTGCAGCCGCCGCTTGAAAGCAGACGACAGCTTGCGCGACAATGGCTTACGTGTTGTGATAAACAGGGAAGCGTCCCTAGGTATTGCACTCGTCAGCGAGAACGGTGCCCGTGTTCACCAAAGGAACGACGACGCGTACTTCAAACCAACGTTCCTATACTCCGTTTCATACATCAGGTGCAACGCAGCGAAAGCTACGCAAGTAGTCCGCAAGAAAAAAACAGGAGGCGTATCACTACGCGCTCGTTCTGTAGGCGAGTGGTTCCTGCCGAAACGGGCTCTATTCCGAGCAAACACGTTTGCAATAACATGCTTCGCATGCTTAGACATCTTCACAGAACGGATCTTATAGAAAAAATGCGCACCAAAGAACCATTTTCTCAAAAAGAGATGCGCAGCGCGGAGGGCACAGCCAGTGCCATATGGTGGCACAGCTGGCAGGGCTGCGGGGCAGCAAAACGCGGCACGAACAAAAACGACATAAAAAAAGCATACAAATTAGCCGAATCCGACCTTTTCTTCCTAAAAAAGGTGCTTTTTTATGAAGTTGATGGCAAATGTAAAATGTATTAAGTTTGCAGACAAAGCAAGTATTATTTTCTCTCGTCAAGAGCAGGCACTATTTTTTATCGCGGATGCGGAGAGCGCAAACAAGAGCTGTAGCTTTGGTAGTGTTGCACTTGATGTATGAAACGGAGTATAGACCATGTCTAACAATTATAGCACGTGCATGCGCGTCATGGATATGCTGACTTCGATCGTGATCGAAGTTGTTAGCGCTTCGTGCCAGCTGCCGCATATGGTGCACCTACATTGAGGCTGGTTCATGCCAACACTTCATTCAGGTGTGCTATTTGAAAATTGATCTTATTCGGCATGTTGGCGCCGGTTGATGTGAGTGGCAATATATTCACTGCTATCTCCGACCACGTGAATGCGGTCGGCTTTTCATATATGCATCGCATATTCATGAATCCTATCGCCTGCGTATATGCTGCTCAGATCAGCGGCGCTAATCATCCCAAACATGAAGATTTTCAAATACCACATTGCTTAAGTACGTGTTTTGCAAAGGCTTATATGTGCACCTTTTGCGGCAGCCGGCGATCGAAGCGCACATGGTCATGAGTATATAATCAGCATACATCACACCGCTTACGTATGTATACTTCTTGTGAGTACGCGTAGCCGTTACATTAGCGAACTCGATCGTGTTCTCGTTTACGAGTGCCGTTTATTACAACGCACAGGCCAAAAGCACCGCAACTGGATAATGGCAGAGCTTCGTTGTCATGTGCTATTTGAAAATTCATCAAGTTAACCGGGACGTTGGCGTCGGATGACGCGAGTTGCACGCAGCCGACCGCAGCTTGTTGGCAACGCCAATGCTAGCAGACGGCCCAACCCGCACTCTACCATTCGTTTGGAAGCAGCTGGTGCCGATGCTGCACCTGAACTGCTGGAACTGGTGCTTCACGCTTGCGGCACCGCCGCGAAACTTTACGGAACTGTTGCAAAGAGTGCAGCTGAATCGAACGGACCTAACAACTCGCTGCCTCGTGCACTGCAGCTTTCAGTGAGCGCTACAAGATAGTTGTGCCACCTGGTAAGCGCGCCGGAACTTTCTCGTCGTATCGAAGCGGCCCGCGTTGCGCTCATCCCGTTAGTCGGCATGGTGTCTCTCTTGGGTAGCTCTGAATCGCGGTCGAAGAATGGTGGTACAGTTTTTGTTGCGTGTACGGTTTACATAATAGCTGCACAAGCATTGCTGGGAAAATGAAGGGGATGTTTGCTTGTCAGAGAGAGCCAGGGGTTAGAAAGTGAAATGCGCCCTTAGTCTCAACAGCAAACGCGTTAGATTGAACTTTGTTTTCAACGCCGTCGTTCTTGCTTCGTATGCGCACATGACAGACACCTGCACCACGTATGTGCTGAAAACTAAACCAAAATCAAAACGAGGATAGCCGCTACCTTCTCTTACCGTCTGCTAGAATGCACATTCTTCGGCCGTTGGCGCTCGTTCTATTCTCTGAACTGCTGGCGCTGCATATTTGATCACATGCACAAAAAAGAACACAGAAAAAAGGACATGCACATCTTGAAGCGCACCATCAGTTCAGAAGATCGTGCCACTGACTAGCCCACTTGGAAGTTTTACTCATTCTATTCATATCATAATTATATTCGTGATCACTTCGTTGATTCATCCTTGCCAATTCTTTCTCAGTCTGACCTCTCCTTCCTGTGCCACTAGCATAGAGGGGACTTCCCTTTCTCGCCAGACAATTTTAGCGGTTGGAACGCGGGGAGAGTGAGATCCACAGGGCGCCACCTGCTACCTACTACGGTTGGTAGCTGGAGACTTCACACAGACGAGTTGTCACTTTCATAGATTAGTGCTATCGCGTTAGCTACTCGCGCATAACTTTTTCTTTTGCCTGAAACCACTGAACATTAGTTAAAAGTATTAAACACATTCTGCGATGTGTCCAGAAAAGCAAAACGTGGCACAATGATTGCGACAGCGGAGGACGGCAGGAAAAAGCCCTTCGCGGTGCGCACCCTAATTACGAGGAAGAACCCGCTGACAGCGCCTGGTCACCGCGCCACGCTTGAGTCGCGACAGCGCACACGAAGCCGGCGGCGTCCAGATTACCGTGGTGATCAGCTGCGTGCGGGCAGAGGACATGGCGTGGCTGCCCGCGCGCACCGCCGCCGCGGCCTCATCTGTCCGCGATGATGATGACGCGGCTTGCCCAAGCAGCCAGACGGCGCCTCGGCGACCGGGAAAAAGCAAGAGGGGCTGAGCGCCGAAAGTACAAGCGCAAAGAGAGGAGATCGGGCCAGAAATAAGGAAAATAAAAGCGCGCGGGCGGACTCCGGCAAACATCATCCCAGCCGCGCGAGAAACGCAGAGGGGGCGGACCGTTGCCGCCGTCGGGAGCGGGGACATCAAAGGCGCGAACCCCGTGCTAGTGGCAGTGGCGGCTGAGAGCGGAAAGAAGGCACAGGGAGAGGATCTGGAGAGGCCGCGTCGAGGCGAGCGCTCTGGAAGGCGCTCAGCGCGAAAACATCGCCTGGTGATCGCGAGCGCTCGCGCCTCGAGAGCGCTGGCGGGCTTTTTGGGAGAGCGCCTGGCGGTAAGAGGGATGGTGGGGGGGAGTACATGGTCGGGCGACATTCGTAGGCGCCGCGCCCTGCGGCACCTACCATCCGCGCGCCCCGACCCGCGCATCCCCACCGCGCGTGCACTAATGGACGTCAAGTGGAGGACGGGGAAGGCACCGGGTGGAGAGAACCCGAATGGAGAGGGTGGTTATGGAGCGACGGAGGAGGCTGTCGGCGGGGCTGGCCCGGCGGCGATCGCGGGAGCCAGCCGGGGCCATTCGCGCCGGCAACGGAGCCGGGTTGGGGGAGGAGAGGCAGGACGCTGGATATTTACTGGGAATGCTGCTTGCGCACGGAGTCGAGCGCGCAGGGAGGGCGAGAGGTGCCGGGTCATTTGCGGATCTGGCCTTGATTGGGAAGCGGCCGCTGGTGCCGGTGAGGCTCTGCGGGAGACTAAATATAGCTTGGCTGCTGCGGCCGAACCTAACACGAGTGCCGTGCTGCGCTGCAACTAGGAGCGCTCACGTGAGGAGCAAGCACGAGGACCCCACCGGCCAGCCAAGCTGGATTTATCGGTGTCGTAGCCCTGAGCAGAGCTAGATCGTCTATGATAAAAGAAAGAAATGCCATGAAAGTGTTTTAAACACTAAAACTCTTGCCTAGAAGTGTAGAACGGCAACTACTGAGGTCTGGTTTATTCCAGTGTGGTGACTGGGACCGTAGAAGCTTTTCGAAGCGTTGGAAGCAAGCCGTATTTTACACGAATCAGCATGCAAGCAGTGGCATTTCGAACGGATAGTGTACTGTCGGCATTCACTTTGTACATCTGATTCCTGTGTACTACTGAACTTGCTTGGAACGAGGGCAAGACGATAAACACCAGCAATATTACAGATCTAGTGAACCCTTTAAATGTTTAATAAACAGGTTGATATCAATTCAATATTCAGCCTTATTTTGTGAGATGGCTGGTGGATTGACCTGATATTTTTTTATATGGTAATATTGCCTTACGGCCAGAAAGAACGGATCACCATTTATTCTGTCAAGGGAAAATATTTCAAAGCACGTGAAAATTATCGATAGCAAAGAGGTGAACCTCAGCGCTTAGTGTTCAGTTTGTGATGAATTTGGTTGCAAATGTAATTGGGAGTGCATTGCGAGGAGCTGTTCAAGATTTTGAGAAGAAAATCAAATAATGCTCTCAAATGGGCATTATGACACCATTACGCGGGACGGCCGCTGTCCGTGGTACTTTATAGGCCCTTGCGCGCACATCACGCGGCGCCCTGCATTCGGGCGTCCAAGTTTACATCCGAGCGTGGCCGGATATGGGCATGCTGCAGGTCATGCAGAATACTCCGCAACTTTCGAACAAGGGAGATAGAGAGACGAGAGGAGGCGTCTCGTCTTTCCTCTCATCCTTGTCCGAAAATATCACTGTGTCCTCCACTTCAGTTACTTCAATGAAGATGAGAAGATCGCGTGATCAAACAGAAGGAACGCATTAACAAGATATGCGCCCTAAACAATACCGTTGCAGGATTCGAGATACGCCATTTAAAGAGGGATGTTGAACGCGGCTCATGGAGAGGAACGAGACGCGCGAATGACGTGTCGCGACGCCGGACGCACAGGACCGGAGCCGAGGGTAGCGTTGACCGGCGAGGCGTCGAGGACCCGCGGAGACGTGGAGCTTTCATAAGAGCTAAGTACAAGTAGTTTATTTACATGTGTACACTTTGGAGATTTCAGAAGGAAGCCCTCTTCAGATATCGGACCCCAGGTTTTCTTCTCTTGGGTCTCCCTAGGTCCCTAGGCAGGGAATTAGTTCATGTTCGGCACGAGCCAATCGCAAATCACGAGGTGTCAGTTTGCGCACTGTATCACTGGGCCCCGCACCGCACATTCTTGCACGTGTGCCACTACACTTCAACAAACACTTCGCCAGTTCACAAGCGACCTCCCATCGTTCTATTCTCACGGCTTGCCTCTGTTTTTGTCCGTTCGGTCCGGCGCTCCCCGGCGGTCCCCCTCAGCAGCAAACACCTCAGCCAGCAGGCCAGACCTCGCGCGAAGCCGATGATGGCTTCTTCCTCCGCTTTTGTCCGACGTCGAGTACCGTAACCCGACACCGCGCGGCTCTGACGATGGTCGCTTGCTCCGCCGCCGCCCCTCTGTAGGTCATTAACAGGCTAGGCTCTTCTTGGGAAGTCAGGCCATTTCTTCACAAAGGGACCGAAATGGCCATGGGTGAGGACAGCGGCTGTTGAGGCGTGCGTGCAGACCGGGTGGACATCTGCAGACGAAGCTCGCTGAGATACTCGTGGAGCGAACGCAGACACACCGACGCCTTCTGAGCAATAAATTAGCTCGGACACAACAGACGTAAGGAAAAATAACATTGGTTTAGCCAAAAGCTAAACGCGCGAGTGTCATAGAGATAGAAGTGCTTTCGTGTTGAATAAACTTAGTTAATTAGCCCTTTATGTTTTGCTAAACATGCTCAAGCACTGCTGGGCTTAGGAAAGTGTAATTACGGCCAACGTATCTTAATACTGCAGCACAGTATTGAATGTATAGCCTCATAGACCTTCAGACTTATCTAGCTGTATTAGGCTTACCCAAGCCTAACACGCCATTTAGGCTTAGGAAAGCGGATTATGATATTTATGTTCAGACATGTTCGGACTTCTTTTCTAATCTCTGCTTAAACAGATTCAATTATTGTTATTTAGGCATAATTACTTTTCACCTTGATCGGCGTCATGGAACTCAGCATTCATGGTCATTTATAACTATAGTATAAAACTTTGTAGTGAAACTAGGCTTGGTTAATGCCTGTGCAACACTCGATTAAGCGGACAGAAGCAGATGGTGATTAAGAACCGAATCTGGAAAGTAGCGAAATCCGCGTGCTAACCTAGAAATTCCGTCGCACTAAAAATCCTGCTCTGCAGATCTCCGTACAATCGCAGGCTCAATAAACCAAGATTTTAACTGCGTTTCCAAGTCTCTTGCTGTCACTGCCGTGCACGGCGCGTGGTTATCCGAAACAGACAGTCACCTGTAAAGGTGTCAGTTAAGAGCTGAGTCTAAGGCTTTCTCCTGCTGAGAGCACCACCCCGTGCAGAGGTGCCATCCGAGCTGGCTGCGGTCCGCGCCTGGCCGGGAGCGTTAGCGCATGCTTTGCCATGACCGCCAGCTTCCAGAACTAGTTGGGAGTCGTTTTGCCTATGCGAGGTAATTTAGTAAAACAACGAAAAACCAGGGGCGATCAAGAGCCTGGCCAGGAGGATTATGGTCGGAAGACGCAACATAGACACAGGAGAGCTGACTTGGGGGCTGAGGTGACATGCCGCAAACTGACCGAGAAGCTTGTCGCAATTGTGTAGATAGATGTAAATACGTTCTTTGCTCTGTAATTAATGTGGCTTGGCTTAATGGGGAAAGGAGAGATTTGAACAGACAATAAAAGAACCTGCTTTTCAGCTCGATTTACAGGAAGCCCTCGACGAAGTCGAGAGACGCATTCGCAGCGGAGCCAGTTCATGCAGATCACCCGCCTCACCTCGGTAGTTGCGGGCAAAGCGGCGACTGTGTTCTCCCGTACTGCGCAACTCATTTCGTCTCTGTTACCCTATGTCACAATGTATGCACAAAGGGGGACGCCTCTGACGCCATCGGAAAACCATATTCCGCGGTGTGATTGCCTCAAAGAGGGGTCAGTGTACTGTTATAGGCCGCGCTGGTTGATGGCGCAGGTCATCGCTCTATGGCCGTTGCGTATGTAAATTCTCGGCTCCGATGTCTCCATTCCTGGTGGCCTGCTCTGCAAACGACTCTGGTGAACATAAGAAGGCGCCGAGGGTGAACCGTTTCGCAGTTTCCTTCACAGCAGCTGGACTATACCTAACGCACTAAATGCGATTCCGGGAGCAACGGATTCGGTGGGGTGCACAGCCAGTGGCTCTCAGCGTAAAATGTAAGATAAAAATAAAATAAAAGTACATTTTAGCATCTGTTTTCTCGCTCAGAAACACGAAAATTAGACCTGAGATCCCAATTACGAAGGACGCGATTTCAAACCACATCGTTGGTGCTTTTTGACATTAGTGGCGAATGCAGCCTTGGGTAAAGCCCGTTTTCGGGTTACGTAAGTTTTGTGTTAGAATCCCCTCGTTCCCACCATTCTTTTGGAGAGATCTGCTTGATAGCGGCCAGTACAATTCAGATGTCAGAAAATTCCAAGTCTATGGTGGACTTGAGCAATTCATCTCCTCACAAAGCCACTCGTGATGGCAATGCTCGGGACGTCGAATCGCGTGCTAGATCGACAGATGGCATCTTGCATCGGTTCTCGCTGTACTCGCGGCCTTGACGTCTGCCAAGATCTGAGGGTAATACTCGCCGCCGCACATGTAATATCCATATCAGAAAATAAACGTTTGTTTACTCACACAGCCAAGATAAATGCTGTAGCACAGGTGGTTTTCAGACGTCCCTCCGATGCAGCCACTGTTGTGCTGGCGCACGTAGGCCATTTTAGTGCACAATTGAGCGATGAAGCGGTCAAGGCGACAATGGGACATTTGTGTAAAATATACGCAAGGGCTTTTACAAAAGTTGGTTTGGGGGCTGAGACATTAACGGGCTCGCAACAAGACGTGGCAGTGGTCCAGGAGGACGTATCCCTCAGTCCGCTGTTCCAATGTAGCTGCGTCTATGGGCGCGGCTCGGTTTTTATAACGCTGGAGTCCATTGCAGCAGGAAGCAGTTCGAATCATCCAACTAGGAAGCACTGCTGGCGGCTGGTCGCCATTTGAATTCGAAGAATGGACGCGAGGTTCAACTGTCCGAGGCACTCGACCGGTGAGGGCTGCAACAGGATGCTTCTCGCACTGCTGACACAGGGGACTTGTTTTGACGTGGGGCCAGTGGAACACAGTGCCAGCGGATGTGTACGCCCTGTTGTGCCAGCCCTGCTTCGAGCGGTTCGGATGAATGGTACTGGTACTGAGGTGGTGCCAGTGAAGCACGGTACCCGTGGGCGTATACTGTTGTGCCCTTGCGATCCATCCGGATTTCAGCCGAGCAGAGGGTGAGGCTACTCGGCTAACACCCTCTTTGCAAGTCTCGGTGGTGCGCCGCACAATAGCGATGCACGTGAAAAGCATCGGCGAACTTCCTGTTGAGACATGTCCACGAAATGCTAGACAGCCTGGTGCTGGTCCCTACGGAGAAGGCCCTCGCGCCATGGCAGATTTGAAGTGGGCAAACAGGTTCTAGCTCACTGCACCACTTAGATCGCCGTCAAGTGATGCCTCCGAATTGCATAATTTGCGTGGCAATGGTTTCTCGAATTATATAAGCGGGGGCGCTGCCGCTCGCAGACAGAGTCCGTCGAGTGCAGTGCAGTTCGCAAGGAGGGGACGCAACGTAATATCTTCTTCCGTGCTGTGCGAGAACAATCGCGTATGGCTGGTAACCTTCGGCCTCGTACCGAACTTGTACTGTAAATACTACCCTGTAAATAGTGCATTGTTATGATCGGGCTTCTAGCCGCGGTTCCTGCAGCGGCGAACGACTGGAGTCGAGGGAGTGTGGGCGAGCGCCTGACGCCCCTTTAAAAGCTCTGGTGCTGCTCCGCATGGCACCAGCCCGCTGAGGAGACGTTCTCGGCGTGGGGCTTGTCTGGACTTGTGAGCAGATGCAGACATCCTGGCTTCTAACAACTACCGGCGCCATGGAGGTGCGCTCTCCTTTCCTGCCCCCTCGCACGGCAGCGGAACCCCAGCGCGCTCTTTAATGGGGCTCTTAGCCCGCGGTTAACTACTGCGTCCGGATTGGACAATTCGAATATCAACTGCTTTCTGGTCCATAAAAGACGGCGTTCGGCCGGTGATCGGATAGACCGTCGAGACTGTCGTGAGCGTCGTCGCGTACAGTGCTGCCCGCCTGGAGCGGACGTGGCGGAGTCTCCCTGACAGTCACGGTCAGCGAAAGGAGGCTTGACATCTCGGACCGAGGCGTGACAGCTTAAAGACGTTTTGTTAATTCCATCGATATTGACTCCGATTAATCGCTACCTCCAAAACAGCAGACAGTTCTCGATCACGAAACGGGCTTGGGCCTAACTCCTTGGTACAACAATACAACCTGGTGGGACAGCCCTCCGCGCAGTTCGGATGCATGGTGGTGGTTTCGATATGGTGCCGGTGGAACGCGGTGTCATTTGGACGCACTGCTGTGCCAGCCATGTTAGAGCTGCTCGGATGAATGGTAAGTGCTGGTTTCGATGTGGTGCCAGCACGCGTATATGCCCTGTTGTGCTAGCCCTGCTTCGCGCAGTACGCATGCATGGTGCTGGTTTCGGCATCGTGCCAGTGCTCAGATGTACCGCTGTGCCAGCCCTGCATCTTGCGGCTCCTTTTAATGATACATACTGGCTTAGACGTGGTGCCAGCGAAATACGGTGCGCTACGCATGCATCGTGCTGGTTTCGACGTGGTACCAGCGGACTAATGTGTCAGCTCTGCTGCGGGCGGCTCAGATGAAATGTGCTGGTTTCAACAAAGTGGCAACGAAACACTTTGCCAGCAGACATATACATCCTGTTGTGCAGCCCTGGTGCATGCGGTTCAGATACATGGTGCTCTCGTAGTTCCAGCGGATGGACACACTCTTGTGCCAGACTAGCGTCGCGCGGTTAGGAACTTCGGATGCATGGTGCTGGTTTCGACGTGGTCCAGCAGGACATGATGGCAGCGGCGCGACACACTCTTTGTGCCAATCCTGCATCACGCGGTTCGGAAGGTGCATGCATGGTGCTTGTCTAGACTTGGTCTCAGCAGGACGTGCTGGCAGCAGTACGACGCACTCGTGCCAGCTAGCCCTGATTGGCGCGGTTCTGACCTTCGGATGCATGGTGCTGGTTTAGACATTGTCCCAGAGGACATGGTGGCAGGCAGCGGCGCAATACACTTTTTCACCAGTCCTGCATCGCGCGGTTCGGAAGTTTGCATGCATAGTGCTGGTTTAGATGTGGTTGCAGCTGGACGTGGTGGTAGCGGCGCAACAGGCTTTTGCGCCAGTCCTGCATCGCGCGGACCGGAAGTTTGCATGGATAGTGCTGTTTAGATATGGTCCCAGCAGGACGTGGGGGACGCGGTACGATGCAATCATGCCAGTCCTGCTTCGCGCGGTTCTGAACTTCGGATGCAGGGTGCTGGTTTAGACATGGTCCCAGCAGGACGTGGTGGTCGTGGTGCAACACACTCTTGTGCCAGTCCTGCATCACGCGGTTCGGAACTCCGAATGCATGGTGCTGGTTTAGACATGGTCCCAGCAGGACGTGGTGGTCGCGGTAAAACACACCCTTGTGCCAGTACTGCATCACGCGGTTCGGAACTCCGAATCCATGGTGCTGGTTTAGACATGGTTCCAGATGAACGCAGTGGCAGCGGCGCGACCCACTCTTGTGCCAGTTCTGCTGCGCACGATTCGTAACTTCGGAAGCAAGGTGCTGGTTTAGACATGGTGCCAGCTGGATGTGGTGGCAGCGGCGCGACGCACTTTTGTGCAAGCCCTGCTTCATGCGGTTTGGAACTTCGGATACAGGGTGCTAGTTTAGACATGGTCCCAGCAGGGTGTGGCGGCAGCGGTATGACGCACTTGTACTGCTTGGCGAGGTTCGGAACTTCGTATGAATGATACTTGGTTTAGGTGCGGTCCCAGCAGGACGTGGTGGTAGCGGCGCAACGCACTCTTGTGCCAGTCATGCTTCACGAGAGTGAAAAACAAACACCCTCCACCTCGACTGAGGCTTAGTCGGTGGAAGGACTCCCCTGTGTACGACAGGAGGGCTTTGTGGAAGACTCTGAGGAACTTACTTTGCGACTGATATTTGCAGGACAGAGTGCATGTCGTCGATCGATGAGTAACTTCGTGCACTGCTTTTTGCAATGTCGCAATGGGTTGCATTAAATCAAAAGCATCAGACCTAGATACTTTACACTAGCTTCAGATTGCCTAGTGCCGAGCCTTAATTTCTATCGGCCTACGCCATAAACTGCCGCCCTACTTCTCTGCCGCCTTACTCTTCTCTAATCCATGGCTCTGGGCCACCAGTCACACACGACTGGCCTGCACGGCTGCCGTCCATCAAAAGCCCCACACCGACTCGCGCACACTGATCTCGAGCAATTTCCGCCAAAACTTACTTTTCAGCCAATGATGGCACCCTAGAGATACCTCAATATTGGACAAATAATTTTCCCCGCCCCTTTGTCCAGAATTAAGCTAATAATACCGAAAATAAAAACAGAACACAATATCACACACCAACGAAGCTTCTCGCCACTCTGGCTAGATAGCCTAAAAATGCACGGCGCCGGATGCTTGGACCTTTCTGTCACCGCGTCGTGCGCGGAGCAACTACGAAAGAGCAAGACACTGCTCGGCAGCTTCGGCCGTTTCAGCCGAGAAATCCGAAAGCCTCGGCACCCCTGGAGGGCCGAGGCTTTCCGGGAAGCGACGCCGTTTCGTGGGTCAATTAAGCCCCTTTCTCCTTGCGTTCCTGCAGGACTGTTTCGTGGGTTCGGTTAGCTCTGCCTTTCCGTCCCCCATTAGGTTCTCTCCAGGCAGTCTGGCTGCGTCGTAACGACGAGGTTCGGAGCTTCGGATGCATGGTGCTGGTTTAGATGTTATGCCAGCGGTACATGGTGCCACTTGGACTCTTGTGCCAGCCGTGCTTCTCGCGGTTGGGATACATGGTGGTGGTTTTGGCGTAGGGTCAGCGGTGCATGCTGTGAGCGGTATGACGCATTGTTGTTTCCGGGCTGGCAAAACTGTGCGTCTGTCATTTGTCATTGCCCTGAACCTGTTACTGCAGTAATTATTCGCTCACAAAATAGCATCTTCTGCAGAGGTAGCGCCTATGGCGACAGCATAACGAAAGTGGTGCATGAAGATACATCCGTACTGCTTGTAATTCAATTGTCTCTACGTGACGGATGAAGACTTTAGGCTGCTGAATTCTGACGGCCGCTCTCTGTACGTTGCAGAATCTATGGTTGGCAGCAAAACACAATAGTGATTCTATCATGTCATACAGTCGATACTCGTAACCACAACCACGACACCGTGCATATATTCTCTTGGACGTTTCCTGTGCAAACCATCGCCTTCGGTGCCTTCAGCAGGCCTCTGCGAACGAGAAGTGGTGTGCGCAAAGATGTTTAACACTTGCTACCGTTAGAATTTTGATATATAAAAACACCTTGCCGGCTGCTTTAGGGCACCGCAGTACGGCTCTCTCTGTCTGGTCGCTAGACCCATAAACAAAAACGCCCTCCTATTTACCTTTGCTTGTTTTCCATTTAACCTTTTTGGTTCACTAGCACTGGAGCTCGCGCTCAGCCGTTTAGCTGTTTGTGATGTTTGAAGCCTCAATGACGGTGCAACAGCGATGCTCGTGCGACACGCTTCTATCTTGGCCAGCGACTTGTATGACGTCAAGAGACAGCACGTGATGGCCGAATTGGCTGGAGCTGCTGATGTGTGTCGGGTTCAGGGGCGAGCTTCACCGCAGCGGGCTCAGGGGGCGACAATGCATCGAGGCGGAAGACAACCAGGGAGGAGAGGCAAAAAGTAAAGTTTATATACACTTTCTACATACTGAAGAGGGTACAAGTTATGAGAGGAAAACGGAGGTATCTGTACAAACAAAATCCGTCAGTTAAATATGGTTTGGTATCCCCAGTTCCCTAGCTGGGGAAACAAAGTTCGTCGATGCTATCCAATCAGTGGGGACCAGGGATCACTCGAGGTGCCGCCCACTGCCGAGGGTGAACCTCCTTGCACATCTTCCGGTGGCGAGGGTAAATCTTCTGATGTCGATGCCGATTTTGTGCGGGCGATGGAGTTTCGGTACCACGGCAAATTGGTCCGAGAAGTCGCCTATTGACGGTGGTCATTCACCCCGCGAAATTCCAAGGGGGCCACCTGCTTGCCTCGAGAATTCGGCGAGCGGGGTCAATGCTGCTCGGCGACGCATCTCGTGCCCATTAAGCACAAGAATAGGTGCCCTGTTGCGCTGTCGCTTTGCTGCTTTTGTTCGCGGTCGCTCGCCGGCGTCCGCTAAGTACGCCTCCATTGAGATCTGCTGAAGCCTGGCCACAACTCCGGCTACAACAGCCTCCATTGTCAGCTACTGAAGTCTGGCCGGCACTCTGGTCACAACACTGCTGCATGGGTAGCCCTTTTGAGGTACGCCATGCAGGTACTTTCGTATGGCATCGTTAAAGGGCTTTAGGGTAGGGGTCTTTACTTTTACGTGGGCTTAAGTGGGCTGTTCTTTCACGCAATGTGCAATCACTACCGTATGCTGGTGCATTTCCGTGTATGATGGTGTGGATTGTCACCGCGCGGATCCGGGCGCATAACTAAGTGTGGCCGCGTGCGGGGCGAGGTGCACGAGAAATGTAAAAGGAAGAAAGAGATGATAATAATAATAATAATAATAATAATAATAATAATAATAATAATAATAATAATAATAATAATAATTATTATTATTATAAGAAAGAGATGAATATCCGTACTCATACAGTGTAGTTGGTTTGTGCAAGGTGGTCTCACCTTAAGTCCCCCTAATTTGTTTGGTTAAATCCTTGAATGGGCCACTAAATGTGCGAATGTCTGAAACTGTTCCGGATCGGTCAATCGCATCATGTGTGAATATAACCGTCGATGATATATATCCACGTAATGCCAAATTAATGCACTTCCCTTTGATAAACAAAGATACTACAAGTCTACTTGATGACAGTTTCCTCACATGCTATAATTGCAGCTGTGTGACTCGGTGTATGAAGAAAACGCAGGTGTGGGTATTTTCTCTCAGCCCATTAACTTGTCTTTTTCTCTCCGTCTTCCAGATTCCAGCCTTATTTTTGGCTGAGTTTCTTGCGGTGATTCTTGCTCTGAACAAGCTTGCTTCCCAGAACTTTTTCAACGGCTTTAATAATAACGTTCATTATCTTTGTGTACCTCCCTACCCGCATGTAATGAGTCGCAGTTCGCACATTAAATTTTCTCATCCCTCGTCATGTCCAATCAGTTAGGATTGTTTGGGTTCCTGGACGCATGGGTTGAATCTGCTGATGAATCAATCAACGAATCTGCTGATGCTTGAACGAAAGTAACCCTGAGTGGACCGATATTTGACCTCCTTCAAACCTGTGCATTCGTCACGCCAGCACGGCTCCGTACTTTAATGTGAGAATTTATACACCTCAGCACTTAGTTCTCTGGATGATATCCATCACCTCTATTCCATTTGAGGAATAAATCAAATCAAATCAAATTTCACCAGGTGCTTGCTGGTTGGAGCACCTGGGCTAAAAGCTGCTCGAGGCAGCTTGACGAGGCCCAGGTGACCATTACAGAAAAAAAATCAAGGTAGGGCGTGGTGAGCATGAAAAGAGTTCTTTAAAACTGTTGTGGTCCAATTGTGATGTAACAGTGGCGACGAGCCCGATACGAACCCACGACGAGAACCAACTTTAAACAACGGCCAAGACTGAGACGCTAGATGCAACCAGTTCAACCATGGCACATCACCAGCTTCCCGAGTATGACGACCGCGGTGACAACTGGAGGGCATATCTGACGAAGGTTGAAGCCTACTTCGAAGCAAGTGGAATCGAAGATCCAATGAAGAAAAGGGCGTTGCTCATCACTGCGCTATGCACACGCACAGTCCAAGTGCTTTCAGGAAACTTTGCACCGAAGAAGCCAAATGCGATGAAGTACGAGGAAGTAATAGAAGTCCTAAGTTCGTACTTTGACCCAAAACGCCATGAAATAACGGAGAGTTTCCGCTTTTTTCAGCAGGCGCCAGCTGGAAGGTGAGTCTATTCCTTCATTGTCGAAATTCGCCAAATAGCGGATTGCTGCAACTTCGGGAGCATGCTCGATTTCGTGACAAGATAGTATGTGGCGTCCGGTCAAGTGCCCTTAAAAAGCAGCTTTTGGCAAAAACAGACCTCACCCTGCAGGGAGCGGGAGCGATAGCATTCAGCTCTGAGGCAGCAGAACAGGGTGCCAATGCGATTTCTTTGGACTTGACAGCTGTAATGAAGATAAGCGCGCGTCGTCCAAGCTTCGATGAGCCGGTATTAGAGTGTGGACAGTGCGAAAGCACTAAACACAACAAAAACGCGTGTGGCTGGACGAATGCTCGATGCTACCGCTGCAGCAGGTGCGGGCACCTTGCAAAAAAAAATGTCTTAGCGACGTCAGCAAGGAACGCCGGAAAAACTATGCTCGCAGCAGGTCAAATCAAGCTTTAAATGTAACAGAGGAGAGTTTGGATGACGCGGCCGACAGCATGCACATCTGGACTTTAGTTGCGTCTCGGAAAGCTAAATTGGAACCTCCGATTGGCCGAACGTTCACGTGGTGTGACAGCGATATACAGATGATCGTCGATACTGGTTCGGCTGTGTGTGTTGTGTCTAGGCAAGTTTTTGAGCAGCACAAGAAACAGTGGCCGCCATTGTCGCCGTGCCACATCAAGCTTTCCTGTTACCTAGGAACCTTACCAGTGCTGGGGCAGTTGGATATGCTTGTTTTGTACAACGGGACCAGCATCGAGGGCTCATTAACTGTTGTTGACTGCTCAGGACCAAGTCTCTGCGGACGCGACTTGATATCAAAGTTCAGCAATGCAGGGTCGTCAGTCCTCAACGTCGGGGCGAAGCTGGCGGACAGCTTAGGGAAGAACTGCACATCAACGGTGAACCACGTGCTCTCGGACTTCCAAGATGTTTTCAGCACAGAATTGGGCCTGATAGACGGACCAACAGTGCATCTGCAACTGAAAGAGTTTCTGTAAGGCCCGTTCTCTTCCATTTGCATGGCGCGACAAGGTATCCAAAGCTTGAAACTATCGGGGTATTGTCCCCAGTTACGCACGCAGAGGGGGCTACACCGATTGGGCCGGTACTCAAAAAGGATGGCAGTGTTCGAATCTGTGCAGATTTCAAAGTAACTCTACCCTGCATGCGAGCTGGAACAGTACTCGCTACCTGTTATTGATGACATTTTTGCATCTTTGAATGGTGGCGAACAATTCAGCACTCTTGACCTTCGTGACGACTGTTAAGTGCGCGTTTGAAGCGTCCTGGTCGCGGGCAGAGATAACTCTTGAAAAGACTGCCATATGTGTGTGTATTGTCGCTGGCGTTTGTGTGTGTTTGTAGGCCAACGGAGAGGCCGTGGCAGACGCCTCCTCCCTCTGTACTGTCCCAACTTGTGAGGCGGCCTGCGAGCTGGCGCCGCACGGACGTCCAGCAGAAGAAGAGCGCGGCTGCTGAAGACATCCCATCTGCCTGCAACCATCCCCGCCGAGCCAGCGAGTCGGCTTCTGAGAATTCGACGGGCGCTGGCGGTCAACATTTGTAACGGGGGTGGAAGGCGTCGTCACCAGCCACAGCCGCGGCGAAACGACGGGGGAAGTGAGGATTCCACAGGAGCCTGGCGAGGAGAAATTCGATGGAGAGAACGACTTTGAAGCGTCCGAGCGACGCGGCAAAACGGGAGAGACTCGTTTCGGGTGCCGTGCACCGAGCGGCCGCACCCTGAATGAAGTGAAGTTGTGCTGCAATGTGTATATAGTGTAAATAAATTATGTATTCTGCAATTAGAGTGAATTACGGTCCAGGTTAATCGGGAGAGGATTGAAAGTAGAAGAAAAGAAGAAGAAAAGAACCTGATATTTAACTACGACTATAACCAGATCCCTCTCGATAACGAGTCCAAGGAACTGTGCGTTATCAATACGCACTGTGGTTTGTTCTGCTACAACCGTTTGCCTTTCTGTATATCTTCCGCGCCTGCCTTTTTCCAACGGAAAATCGACACAATATTGCAGGGCATACCAGGTGTTCAGGCATACCTCGACGATATTCTGGTATCGGAAAAACACGGCGAGACTGATACATTAGGACTTGTGCTCCAGCGTTTCCAAGAGCACGGGGTCAAACTCAGATGGGACAAATGTAAATTTCGCCAGGCATCGGTTTCCTACTTAGGTCACCGAATTGACCGTGCGGGCTTACATCCGACAGAACAGCATATTGAAGCAATCATGCAAGTTCCTAGTCCGCAAAATGTGCAGGAGCTGCACGCATTTTTGGGCATGATCACATTTTACGCCACGTTTATGCCAAATTTATCATCTGTCCTTGCACCGTTGTACAAGCTGCTAGAAAAGGACGCACGATGGGTGTGG
Organism: Amblyomma maculatum; assembly: GCF_055883805.1. Lineage (NCBI taxonomy): Eukaryota > Metazoa > Arthropoda > Arachnida > Ixodida > Ixodidae > Amblyomma > Amblyomma maculatum. The sequence continues at coordinate 169,147,865 of NC_139345.1, forward strand.
GAACCTGAACAGGAGGCGGCATTTATGCAAGCTAAACAAAGCCTTCGTCGGGCACTGGGTGCTTGCCCATTTCAATCTGGCTGCAGCCCTCAAGTTAGAGGGTGACGCCTCGGGATTGGAGCCGCGCTGTTCCACACGTATAGCAAGGTGAACAAGCCCATAGGCTTCCGTTTCGCGAACCTTAACAAAGGCTGAACGAAATTACTCGCAACTCGAACGCGAAGCCCTTGCCCTTGTATTTGGCGTAACGAAGTTCCGGGATTTTCTCGTAGGTCGAGAGGTCACACTTGTCACTGATCACTAGCCTCTCCTGGAATTGCTGAAGGCTGATCGACCGACCCCATTGCTGGCAGCCGCGCGCATACACGTTGGTCTCTGTTCCTGGGTGGTTTTCGTTACAAGCTCCAGTACTCGCCGGGTAAGCAACTTCTGCATGCCGACGCTCTGAGTCGACTGCCACAACGTACGACAGAGTTGCAATCAGAAGATCCCCCTGATTACATTCTTACTCTAGCAGGACTCGATGACGGTACGGTGTCCCTTGAGGAACTGAAGCTATTAACTGCGAATGACCCGCAACTAAAAAGGGTTGCGCAGTTGACAAAGGATGGCTGGCCGTCGACGGCAAGATGTACAGCTGGTGAGAGCGTTATCCCATTTTTTGACAAACGACAAGGGCTGTCTTTGGCCCACGGGCTGGTGTAATGGGGGCACCGTGTAATAGTGCCAAAGGAAGCGCGATATCGTATTCTACACCTGCTGCACGAAACACATCAGGGGTCTACAGCGGTTCTCGCCGCAGCAGTGTTTGATTTCTGCCGCACAGCGACAGAAGGGCACGCCGCTCCCGTCGCAGCGATCGTTGCGAACGAGACGGCCGCCAGCCTATGGAATTCAGCCTGATGTGACTGTTGTACGTAGTTGCGTACAAAACAAAAAAGTTAAAAATGTCTATTTTGCATAAAGTGTTTTATATTTTGATAAAAAACATAAATTAAATATTACATTTCATTTTACACGTGTTCTACTTTTATTGTTGTTAAAATATGATGGTGCTGCCGCTCGCGCCGCACCGACAGAAATCGCTTGTGCCGCAAGCATGTGAAAGGGCTGTTGCGATTTGCGCCGCAACGACACTAGTTGCGACTGGACCGAAATTTTTCGTGCGCGTCGCGTCATGTGAAACAGCCTATAGAACGACTATCAGCAACATGTCAAAACTGTGTCCAAAACTTGCCCATGTCAGCCGCAGCACCACCGAACATCACGCCATACAGAATGCTTTCCACCCTTTCCCTCGTTCCTTCTTTCCCCCTTCCCCCTCTCCCGGTCAGGCAATATAAGCCGGTTGTTCGGCCTGAATAAACGCTTTTCCACTTCGAGCGTTCGTCTGTGGTTCATGTAAGCACGGAACGCGTAATGCGCGTACTTGTGATGTAACAAACACACAACCGGAACAACGAAAACCGACGTGTTCACACGTGCGATGCCCAGGCATTCAAACAACCAAGATATATACAGTATATAAAACCGATTATAAATAAACAATTCCAGATACATAATCGCTGATACTACATGAAATGTCAAACACTCGTCAGTTATAGAGTATTTAAAACTCTATAGCACATATGCAAGTTAAGGAAAAACCATCAAGGTATAAGATACAAGAGCAAAATAGAAGAGAAATAGAGATGCAACAAATCTGTTCCATCAGATGGACGCAGAGTACATTCTGATGTGATTTTTATTCTACATGTTAATAAATCGGTCCCTCAACTGGTTTAGCGTATAGCCTTTGTATCATAGATGTACCTCTGTAGTAGTGTTGGGACTCGGGAGGTTATGTTTTAGTGACTGGTTTTTATAATTAGTGCGGAAACGCGGGATGAAAAAAATTTCAGAGTTTCTTTTGAAATGATACTTTCGTGAGGTTTTAATAACGCGGTGGCAATCAAAAAGTCGTGGAAGGAGCCTCGTAAAAGATGATATGAGCGTAATATACGAAATTCGTACAACCACGACACAGGGATGATATTATAGGTCGCGAATAAGGGATTGGAGTGAGAAAGGTGTTCATGGTTTGCAATGCGCACCGGATGATTTTTTTCTGTAGGATAGATATTTTCTGCATGTTAGTATTTGTTGTGGTTCTGTGATCTAAAGAGTCAAAAGCTTTCGCGAAATCTACGAAAAGGCCAAGAGTAAAAAAGATTTTATCAAAATTATCCAACACAGTTTCTTTAAGAGATATGAGCGCTGTTTCGGTTGATTTACCAGGTCTAAAACCATGCAAATCATCGCTAAAGACATTGTTTAGCACAAAATATTTCATGAGACGTGCGAACATAAGCTTTTCCAGGCATTTCGAAAAAACGGGAATAATGCTTATTGGCCTGTAATTAGTCGCGATGTTCTTGTCACCGTCTTTGAAAATGACCGAAACTCTTGAACGTTTCATATCTGCAGGAAAGACGCCAGATTCAAAAATTAAGTTAAATATATTGTCACGAACACACGTAGCAAGTAACACAACAACCGAGCGGGCCCTTTTTAATCAAGCGAAACTCGAGAAAGACGAGGATGACGCTTGGCCACGTGCCAAGACATTCGGCCACTTGGTGGCGCCAGAAGATGGTCAGCGGTGTGGCATTGCCCCCCTTCTAATGAGCATCGACCCGATGCCGCAAGCGTAGGGGAATGGTAGAAAAGCGGGGCAATTTATACGGGAAAGTCTCTGGCTCTGGTTTGGACCCTGAATTGGTTTAACGATTGTAATATGGCTTCATTCTGGCAACGTGAACTATTTCAAATTTCGGCTGCCGAGAGGAGCGTACAGTGCCTTGTGGTAGCACCTCGTAGTTCACCACGCTGAGGCGGCGGAGCATCTCGTAAGGTCCAAAGTATCGCCGCAGAAGCTTTTCAGAGCGCCCTCGCAACCGTATTGGGCTCCATACCCAGACTTGGTCGCCGGGCGTGTAAGTCACCTCTCGGTGTCGCAGGTTGTAGCGCTGGGCGTCGTGTACTTGTTGGTGCCGAATTCGCTGTCGGGCAAGCTGGCGTGCAGCTTCTGCGTCACGAATAAATTGGTCAGCCCCCACGACAGTGGAGGGAGCAGAATCTGGAAGAAGCATAGCATCCAGCATAGTCAAGGGTTCGCGTCCATGAACCAAATGAAATGGAGTGAAGCATGTTGTTTCCTGGAGTGCAGTGTTGTATGCGAACGTGATGTACGGCAGAATTCGGTCCCAGTTCCCATGATCGTCGTCTACATACATAGAAATCATATCGGCAATTGTCTTGTTAAGCCGCTCAGTCAGTCCATTAGTTTGAGGATGATAGGCTGTTGTCTTGCGGTGGGTGGTGCCACTGAGTCGAAGTACCTCACTCCTGAGTGCCGACGTAAACGAGGTTCCTCTGTCAGTTAAGACGACTGTTGGCGCACCATGACGGAGTACAATGTTGTGAATGAAGAAATGCGCAACTTCATCTGCGGTACCACGGGGAAGGGCCTTGGTCTCAGAGTAGCGGCTGAGGTAGTCAGTGGCAACCGCTATATACCTGTTACCCATGGAGGACTTCGGAAATAGGCCCAGTAAGTCCATGCCGACCTGTTGAAATGGGAATTTCGGGAGATTAACAGGCTGTAAGAGCCCAGCTGGTTTAATGGGTGGTGTTTTCCGCCGCTGGCACTCACGGCAGGTACGGACGTAGCGGTGCACAACGGCAGCTAGCCTGGGACAGTAGTACTTTCGGCGTATCCGTGCCAATGTGCGAGAAAACCCGAGATGGCCGGAAGAAAGGTCATCGTGGCACGCACGAAGAACTTCGTCATGTAGCGTTGTGGGTACTACAAACAGATAAGCAGTTTCTGTTGGACCGTAGTTATTCTTGTAGAGCACACCATCGCGCAGGCAAAATGACGACAGTCCGCGCCTGAAGAGCTGAGGAGGAGATAACGAGGTTCCTTCGAGGTATTCAATGAGGGGCAAAAGTTCAGATTCTGCCCGCTTCTTTCGGGAAAAGGTGGACGTCGCGATAACACCGAGGAAAGCGGAATCGTCGTCGGAACTGTCCGCGTGGCAGGGAGTAGGGACGCGGGACAGACAGTCAGCATCACCGTGGTTCTTCCAACCGTGTTTCTTCCAAATTCTTCCAACCGAAGGCTCCATCGAGCAAGCCGACCTGATGGATCTTTCAGGTTTTCCAGCCAACACAGAAAGTGATGGTCGCTCACGACACGGAACGGATGACCGTACAAGTACGGACGAAATTTCATGACTGCCCACACAACAGCGAGGCACTCCTTTTCGGTAGTTGAATAATTAACTTCGGAACGGGACAAAGTGCGACTGGCGTAAGCAATGACACGTTCTGCACCGTCCTGCCACTGAACAAGGACCGCACCGAGGCCAACGTTACTGGCATCCGTGTGCAGTTCCGTGTCGGCCTCTTCGTCGAAGTGGCCAAGTATTGGCGTACATTGGAGACGGGACTTGAGTTCCGTGAAAGCGTTTTCCTGGTCGGGGCCCCAAAAGAACGGCTCGGCGTCTTTTGTCAGGCGGGTCAGAGGCTCAGCGATCTTGGAGAAATTGTTAACAAAGCGACGATAGTACGCGCAGAGGCCGAGAAATCGACGCAAGCTTCGTTTATCCGCTGGTTTGGGGAATTAAGAGACAGCGGCCGTCTTCTCTGGGTCTGGGCTAACACCTCGAGCGCTGACAATGTGGCCGAGAAATTTCAGCTCGTTAAAAGCAAAGTGGCATATTTAGGGTTTTAGAGAGAGACCGGCAGATCGGATGGCCTCGAAGACAGTGCGCAAACGTTTCAGGTGCTCGTCTAACGTGTCCGAGAAAATCACAACGTCGTCGAGATATACGAGGCATGACTGCCACTTCAGACCATAGAGTACAGTGTCCATCATTCGCTGAAATGTGGCAGGGGCCGAACACAGGCCAAACGGGAGCACTTTAAATTCGTACAAACCGTCCGGCGTAATAAAAGCGGTCTTCTCACGGTCTCGCTCGTCAACCTCTATTTGCCAATATCCACTGCGGAGGTCAAGAGACGAAAAGTAAGTGGAATGGCGAAGGCGATGGAGGAAATCGTCTATGCGTGGCAGGGGGTACACATTCTTTTTCGTGACGTTGTTGAGGCATCTGTAATCCACGCAGAACCTCAAGGTTCCATCCTTCTTCGCGACGAGGACAACAGGCGAAGACCAGGGGCTGGTCGACGGTTGTATAACGTCGTCCTAGAGCATTTCTGTTACTTGGCGGCGGATGGCATCACATTCTTTTGAAGACACCCGGTAAGGACGCTGACATAGTGGACGTTGGTCATCGGCAACTATAATTCGGTGCTTTGTTAGTGGAGCCTGTCGGACCTTGGAGGTTGATGCAAAACGATCGCGGAACGAATTAACAAGATTCTCTATGCAGCGTTTCTCACTGGGAAAAAGGTGCGGGTTTACATCAGTCTGAATGGCTGTAGGCGTCGCATTGTCGAGGTCTGACGTGTTGGATAAAGCGTACTGGCCTGTACGTTCTCCAAGTTCTTCAAAATACGGGCCCGTCGTGTTCGCCGTCAAATGTTGGGGTTCACATGTGAAGTTTGGGACTAGCCCTTTGGCTTGGCCACGGACAAGTTCGACAAGGCCCCGAGCTACACAAACTTGTCGAGTTAGAAGCAGTGACATGTTAGCTTCAGCAATGCCACGCGTGCCGGTGCTGTGATCACATTCGACTGTGACGAACTTGCTCGCACGCGGAGGGATCGTTATGTGGTCGTCACAGACGCGCAACATCATTTTCCAGAAGTCCATGTTGCTATATCAACGGCTCGCTTGGTTGAAAACGATACCATGAGCTGCTCCCGAAGGTCTATAACAGCACCATACTTTTGAAGAAAATCCATGCCGAGAATCAGATCTTTGCAGCACTCTTGTAATACGGCAAATGTGCCAGTGAAAGTAAAACCGCAGATCTCTATGCGGCAAGTGCACACGCCAATCGGCGTCATTACATGACCACCGGCGGTACGCATCATTGGCCCAGACCAAGGCGTCAGAACCTTACGGAGTGCCGTGGCTAGCTGACTGCTCATGACGAAGAAATCGGCGCCGGTATCCACAAGTGCGGTCACGTCACAACTGTCGGCGGTTACAAAAATTTCCCCGGAAACAATGCGTTCGCAGCACGTCGGTAAGTTCATCGGATCGGGTCGTCGCCGCTCGGGCCGTCGCGTCAAATCGTCAGGTGGAGGCTGTTTAATCTGGGACGCAGCGGCGGCCCCACCCCCGGAGGTCGCCGTGTTTAGTTTTCCCGGTGAGGGGACGTGCCTCTGAATTGCCCAGAGGAGGAGTACCGACTGGGCGAAGCAAAACGCCTCGGAGATGTCGATCGCGACCGCCGTTGTGGTGACGTTGGCTGCATCCCGTTAGCAGCCAGGTACTCCTCAATCTCCTGTGGTCTTTCGCCAAAGTGGTTCGAGGCGCGTTTGGTGGAAATCCTCTCAAGCCTATTCTCCAGTATGGGCAATTGCGAAGAATGTGACCAGGTTCGCCGCAGTGATAACAGAGCGGCCGTATGTTGGGCGTGCGCCACAAGTGCGTTTTGCTGATAGCGGGACGCTGGTATTGCTGCGGCTCGACGGGGCGCAGATCTTGTTGCTGCTCGACGGGGCGCATGTAGCGAGGCGGTGGTCCTACAACGGGGCGGAATGGATCTGGCTCGGGGGCAGGTAGACGTTGTGGGATTCGGGCTTGCTACGGCTGCCCTTTGCGCGGCCGCCGCCCGCTTCCCAGTTGTTCTCCTCGTTCCCTTTCTCCCGCCTGAGGCGGCGGAGAGAGGCTCGGACGACTTGTCACTGTCGTTCGGGCCACAGCTCCGCCCTGGCGTCCCAGTGGCTGTTCCCATTGGCGCCTTTTGGCGGCAACACGGCACCGCTTCGACGGACGCGCTCGCGCGACTGTCCGAGCGGAGATCAGGGAGAGACCCCTCCGAGACATCGTAAGGTGCGTACGCTGCTGTTCTTGTCTGCCGGCTTTTGTCCGCGCAGACCAGTGTGTACTCGAGTTCGTCTGCTCCGGGTCGTACCTGAGAGCGCAACTCGAGCCTGTCGATCGTGATCCAACGATCCGAGACAGGCGTACCTTGCGGTAGTTTCCCACTCTCTCTCAAAGGAACCTTCCGGTCACTGCGAGAGAGAGATCACAGCACGCCCTTGCGTGCTTGCAGCGCGCACTCCGTGTCACTTGTGCGTTTTGTATATTTTGTATGTGTGTGCGTGTGTGTGTGTGTGTGTGTGCCGCTGGAGGATGGCGTTTCAATAAATGTCTATTTCGTGAACTTGGAGGTTTGTGTCCTTGCAGCGAAGTGCTCTCCTCCCGGTGGAGGTTGAGTGCGCGCTGCGGTGTTTCAGTGTGCGCGTGGTGACGGCTGATCGGGGCTTCGGCTCGCGCGACGCTCGAACCCGCGGTGGTTGGTGGTCTATGACCACGTAGAAACCACAACTGGCGCCCAACGTGAATTGCCCTGGCTCTTTGAGTTGGACTGCACATTGGCCGAGCCGGTGGCCTTGACGATCAAGCTCTTGCACCATGTCTGCCGCCCCCTGCGGGGCCCACGGCAGCGAATCTGAAACGCGATATATGTCGGCTCCTTGCGCAGTCGTAGCGTTTTTTGATCCGTTGGATGCTGTTCCTCTGAACAGCCAAACACAGTGGCTGGCCGCCGGCCCCATTGGGCTATATGGCAATGCCGCGAGTAACGTTGATCACTCGGCTCCCATTGGAGCTTTCTCCGGACCACCCTGTTGTGGGACCGCTACACAGATACCTCCACGTATCACTTTTCCGCCCATGGCGGAAGCAGTTCGCGCGATGCCGTCGCTACCGGCAGCTACGCGCAACAGCAGCCGTGCCCCGCTAGCAGTCAGTTTTGCTCGGTGAACGGTGAGGCGTCGGCCGGACTCCCTGCGGAGACCGCGCCGCTCATCGAACTGGAGGACCGTTTGCCTTCTTTGTTCATGCAACCCGCCCAAACCTCCTCTGAGGGAAGGACGCAGGCGCTGCTCACAAGCGCTGCCCAGATGATTCAGTCGCTAACAGGGGCGGTTGAGGCGCTTTCGGCCGCGCCGAAGCTGTCTCACCCCGCGGTCATGTTGCCCCTGCCGACGTACCGCGGCTATAATGATCCTCTCAGTGCCCGGGATTTCATTGATACCCTCGCCCATTACCAGAGAGCTATGGGTTTCCCTGATGAGGTTGTGCTTGCACGCATCATCCCGGCAGCGCTGACTGACATGGCAGCTAGGTGGTACCGGCTTTCCGGCCACCGAGCAGCGACTGTCGAGGAGTTCCGTGCAGTATTCATGCGCGAATTCCTGCCCGCTGACTATGAGCGTAGGATATGGCGAGAGCTGGAGCTTCGCACACAGGCTCCGGACGAGTCGCTCCAGGAGTTTGTGCGGGCGATGGAAGACCTTTTCTCAATCGCTGAGCCAACAGCCTCAAACGAAGAACGCGTCGAAAGAGTGATCAGGCAGGCACATCCGACTTTTTCGGCATACCTGCGCGGCGGCCGATTCCGAGATCTAGAGGAGCTGGCCGCCGAGGCAAAGCGCATTCAAGGCGACATCCTCGCCGCGCGTGCCTATCGCCCGCCACCGCCGGCAAGCGAGGCCCTTGAGCCACGCTGCGCATGGAGAGGGGCCATGACCCTTCCCCACCGGCGTGAACCCGCACAAACTGCCTTTGCAGCCGTTGGCGGGCGAAATGATGCTTGGGAGCTGAGCGAAAGAGCTCTAGATCCTTACTCGTACGGAAGACGAGCAGCCTGCGCTGCACAGTTTTCTTACCCGCGTGCCGAAGGACGCCAAGCGATCCAAAGCACAGTAGAAGGAGAAGCCCGCACAACCAGGCCCTTGTTCGGTGGTATAGCGAGCGGACTTAGGCAGGGAAACGCGCCTTTGTCACGCGGCCAAGCTCGCGGGGGTGTGCGTTGTTTCCGTTGCCAAGAGAGGGGACACTTAGCAAGAGAATGCCCCGTAGCCAGACGTCCTGCGAGGCAGGAAAACGGCGACGGGGGTCGGTTGTAAAGAGACAGCCGGCCCAAGCTTTGCTAATTCCCTCTGCGTACAGGGTAAGCTTCCTCGGTGGTGCGCCCGCGCCGTTTATTTCGGTCACCCTTGCTGGCCGCGAATTTCCGGCGTTACTGGATACAGGAGCCAGCGCCTCCTTTTTCAGTGAACAGGTGTTGCCCCACTTGCAAAAGCACTCGGTGCGCTTGAGGGATTGCCGTTCGACATTTAACCTTACGAAAGGCGTGGCCCATTCGGCTGGCGCCGCGAGGCTGACTGTCAGATGGGGAGAGCGAGGGAGACGCACGCGTTTCATTCACCTCCCTGGGCTCAGTGTGCCCATGATTCTCGGAAGGGACTTTCTCCTGAAAACCGGGATCGTGGTGGACATTACAAACGGCGGCTATCGCGAAGGACCGTTTTCCCAGCTGAAGCCGTTCATTAGCCTCCCGGCGTCGGTATCTGCCTGTGCAGTCGAGACGTTAGGGAGTGCCACGCTCAGCGATCGGGGCCCTGCCCTTGTGTCGAGCGTTATGACGTTCACACCCCCCTGTGGGAGCGAGCGGCGCGGTACGACGACGCCCCCCATCCACTGGCCGCCTCTGCGGTAGCTTTGGATCAGATACAGAAGGCTCGGTTGACAGCACTTTTGCGTCAGTACGAGGAGCTCTTTACCGATCAACCTGGCTGTACTACTTTAGTGAGCCACGCGATCGACACCGGAGAAGCGCTTCCATTGAAGTGCAATCCCAGACCCGTCAGCCTTGCAAAGAGGCAGGTGAATGATGGGTTGTTGGATGAGATGCTATCGTCGGACATTATCCGTCGCTCGTCCAGCGCCTGGGCATCTCCGGTGGTGTTGGTGCCCAAAAAGGATGGCAGCCATCGCTTGTGTGTGGATTATCGCCGTCTGAATGCGCTAACTCGCAAGGATGCCTATCCGCTCCCAACGATCAGCTCAATTGTAGGAAGCCTAGGCAGTGCGCGGTATTTTACCACGCTAGATGCCTCCAAAGGTTACCTACAGGTCCAGATGGATGACATTGACCGGCCTAAGACCGCGTTCACGTGCCACAGAGGGCTGTTTGAGTTCACTCGCATGCCCTTTGGCCTCTGCAATGGTCCTGCGACTTTTCACAGGCTGATGGACCGCGTCCTAGGCGAAGCGAAATGGTCCCATGCCATGTGCTACCTGGACGACATCGTGATGTATTCACGAACCTTTGATGAGCACTTAAGCCACATTGCCGACGTGCTCGAGAGGGTACGGGCTGCCAGGATGACTTTGAATCCTGCAAAAGCCCAAATAGCGCGAACCCGAGTTCAGTTGCTTGGGTTTACGCTGGGCGAAGGCTCCATTGAGCCGGATCAGGAAAAACTTCGAGCCATACTCGAGTTTTCTGTGCCCAAGGACGTACGTGGCCTGCGCCGTTTTCTGGGAATGGCAAATTTTTATAGGTCATTTATCCCGTCCTGTGCCCGCGTGCAGGCGCCCTTGACCAAGCTCTTGGGAAAGACTGCTGCGTGGCGATGGGAGCCTGAGCAAGAGCAGTCCTTTCGCTGCCTGTCTAGTGCCATCGCAGAGACAGCGCAGCTCAGGCTACCATACCTGACCAGACAGTTCGTAGTCCAGACTGAAGCGAGCGATATGGGATTACGAGCCGTTCTCCTACAGGAATTTGATGGCGTGCTGCAACCTCTTGCCTTTGCAAGTCGTTCTTTGCCTCCCGCGGAGAGGAATTACACCGTTACTGAGAAGGAATGCCTCGCCATCGTGTTTGCACAGCGCAAGTTTGACGTCTACCTTGATGGAACGCATTTCGTGGTGCAGACAGACCACAGCGCGCTCAGCTGGCTGATGCGGCTCCGGGAGCCTGCGGGACGGCTGGCGCGCTGGGCTCTCCTGATACAGCATTACGACTTTTCGGTACAGTATCGGAAGGGGAGCACGAACGTGGTGCCCCACGTTGGGCGCCAGTTGTGGTTTCTACGTGGTCATAGGCCACCAACCACCGCGGGTTCGAGCGTCGCGCGAGCCGAAGCCCCGATCAGCCGTCACCACGCGCACACTGAAACACCGCAGCGCGCACTCAACCTCCACCGGGAGGAGAGCACTTCGCTGCAAGGACACAAGCCTCCAAGTTCACAAAGGGGACGTTTATTGAAACGCCATCCTCCAGCGGCACACACACACACACACACGCACACACATACAAAATATACAAAACGCACAAGTGACACGGAGTGCGCGCCGCAAGCACGCAAGGGCGTGCTGTGATCTCTCTCTCGCAGTGACCAGAAGGTTCCTTTGAAAGAGAGTGGGCAACCACCGCAAGGTACGCCTGTCTCGGATCGTTGGATCACGATCGACAGGCTCGAGGTGCGCTCTCAGGTACGACCCGGAGCAGACGAACTCGAGTACACACTGGTCTGCGCGGACAAAGGCCGGCAGACAAGAACAGTAGCGTACGCACCTTACGATGTCTCGGAGGGGTCTCTCCCTGAGCTCCGCTCGGACAGTCGCGCGAGCGCGGCCGTCGAAGCGGTGCCGTGTTCCCGCCAAAAGGCGCCAATGGGAACAGCCACTGGGACGCCAGGGCGGAGAAGTCGTCCGTGTCTCTCTCCGCCGCCTCAGGCGGGAGAAAGGGAACGAGGAGAACAACTGGGAAGCGGGCGGCGGCCGCGCAAAGGGCAGCCGCAGCAAGCCCGAATCCCACAATGTAAGACATCACTAAAGTCATGACGTATGGCTCCGGTTGTGATGCTAGTGGTGGTGGTGGCTGCACCGCTCGCCGAATTTCATCACGGATGACGTCCACGGTAGAATAATTCTTTGCAGAGGGAGCATTCAGGTGGAGGTTTTGCAGCTCTTTGCGGATAATGTTCCTCACAAGCTCCCGCAATGCCTCGTCCCTGGCTGCTGGCACGGACGCGCAGCAGGTTGTGGCCGCTACGCTTGCCTGGTGGCCGTATTGGGTACTCCGTTCCTGCTGGGAACGTTCCATGCTGGTAGCTTCTCTCGCGAAATCTGCGACAGCTCTTGGGGGGTCCCGAATGAGGCCAGCGAACAACTGCTTCTTCACCCCGCGCATGAGGTGCTGTACCTTCGTTGCCTCAGGCATGGTAGGGTCGGCCAGATTGAAAAGCCGCGTCATGTCCTCGACAAACATGGCCACGCTCTCATTTGACTGTCGAGACCTTGAACGAATTGCAATCTCTGCGTTTTCTTTGCGCACACTCGAGCTGAACGTTGCAAGCAACTCACGGCGAAAGGCTGCCCAGTTTGCAAAGGACGCCTCGTGGTTCTCAAACCACGTCTTGGCCGAGTCTTGCAGCACGAAGTACACATTCATTTGCTTCCGCTCGTCGTCCCATTGGTTAAATGCATGCACACGGTCAAAACTGGCCAACCGGTCTTCCACATCCTCTAACCGGTCACCATGAAATGATGGCGGTGATCGCGGTGCGAGAAGGACGAACGGTGGGGCGTTGCTGGAAGGCTGACTTGTCTGGCTGCTCGACGTGGATGTCATGGTTCGTAGCGGGGTGGACAGCGGTTCAAACTTGTGGGCGATTCCTCTGCCCGAGGATGCGCACGACAAACACACAGTGGGCCGTATGATAAACATCTTTAACCTCACAAGGATCGTCGGTGATAGGTCGTCGTCCGGGTGGCTGCGGGTCGTTTCCTTGGAGAGCGCCAGGAGCGAAGCAGGAACGAGGAGGCAGGGACCAAGAAGGGCGAGACGGCGGCGCGTGCCTTCTTTTATAGCCCCCTTGCGCGGGACCGATTATCCCCGAGCGAGCGGGGAGAGGGAAACGGGCACCGCGCAGGGAGCATTGGGAAGTGGCGCGGCCTTCGAATGCGCGGCGCGCCACGAGCCCTACATCTTCCCTCCCCTCAGCGTCCGACCCGGGCTCCGCCAACAGCCGGTCCATGTCCATGTTCGAGCCCGGGTCGGCGTAAAATATGAAGGCTTGTCGCCTGGCTCTGGCGGGATGCCATCTCAGCTGGTCCGTGGAGCGGGAGAAGCAGCAGGCATGGCGGGACTGTTCCGGCTGGTCCCTCTCTGGCAGCGGCCACATCCACGGGGTCACGGCGCAGCTGGGCTCGGCCACGGATACGACTGGCAGCGGCCCTGAGCTGCTGCTCTACATCGTTGACCCCTTTCCACGTGGCGCCGTGCTGGATGCACATTGCAGCAGGCGTTTCCGCCACGGGCACACCTGGCTTCCTGAGGCCCGTACTCCAGGCCTGGGCAGCGGGCTCCAATCCGACTCGTTGAAGACGGCCAGCATGGCCGCGCTGGTCACAATGATGGGCCACAAACCACTACAAACTATGGGGGTACCCCCTGTTTATGTGGCCTCTCCTGGAACCATGCGCTGGGTGAGGTTTCCCGCCCCAGCGACGGTGGTTCATCTGGCTGCTGCAAAATCTTATCAGAATGCATTCTGAAAGAAGCAAAGACGTTCGACAAAGTAGTGCAGTACCTTGGCCTTAGGTTATAGCATCGGTTGCGAACCGGGTTGCTACTGTTACGACCAAGCATCCGCATTTGCGCGCTCTATTGTTCGCCTGTGGGCATGGAAAAGTTTTGTGAATATGTGGTGATGGTCCATTGGCTCTAAGTGAGCCTGTTTCCAGGAATCCTGTTTTGTAAGCATGTTTTGCTTTGTGGACAACCTGCAAATGCCAAATTGGCCCTGTCAAGAGAACGTCTGGAAAAACACAAAGAAACGTCCCCCTGCGGGAAATAGCAGGAAGTGCTTTCTTTTGTTCACCCTTCCAGTCGAGAAGTGCTATCCTCCAGTGATGAATGCCTCCTATCCAAAGGAGACGACAGAGTGACATGTCCGCTGACGTGCAGGACAAGAGAAGAGCATGACTCATACGGCCATTAAGTGATTTCCCGGGAATGCAGGAAAGATTTGCAATTGTCGAAAAGGGACCATGTTGGGAGCCCTATGCGGCGCCACGTGCACTCGGGTTTCTGAGAAGTAAAACCCCCAGAACCAGCCTGTGGTTTCTTTGCTGAAGAATAGAAATGTACCTCCTCTCCTCGCCGTTCCCAAGCTTTTCCCGCCAACAAGTGATCACGCCCAACGAATGAATGCCGGACCAGTCAGTGCTTCAGACCATCAGTGCAGTGATGTGTTCGATTGGATGCCGATACCTGAGGGGCGTGCCCTGGATTTGGTTGGTCAGCATCTTCAGAGAGGGGCTGGACATAGGGGGTTTTTAAGGACGCTGCAGAGCACGAAATGTCGCTCTGGGCCCTGGGTAAACGGCTCATCCAGTCGCTTCTCGCTATGAACTCTTAACGCTTGTCATTTTGCTGATGTACCCTTCTTCTTCATGTAAATATTCTTGTAAATACGTTTTCTCAAAGTGCCAGTAAACCTGCTTGTACATATTTTACCAACTTCGAAGATTCAGTCCTTCTTCAACCCGGAGTCTCTGCACGCTACCAAGTGAAGGCCGGGTCGCCATAGCCCCAGCGTCACGACAACTGGTGGCAGCGGTGGGATAAAGCCGCGACAACTGGTGGCAGCGGTGGGATCTGAATCTACAAGCACAACGACTGGTGACCAGCGGTGGGATCTGAATCTACAAGCCACAACATCTGGTGATTGGAGGTGGATCTGAAGCTACAAGCCACAACACCTTGTGATCGGAGGTGGCATCTCAAGCAACAAGCAGGAGCAACAATCGGCCAACAAGAGGGCAGCTCGGAACATCGATCGCATGTGTGGGTGAGTGCTTGGCTTTTCTTCTGATGTGGACCAGGTTCTAGAACAGGGTTAGATTTTAGAACTGGTAAAGAGAGTGTGGAAACGCCTTTAGGTTTGGTAGTTTGCACTGTTGTTTTGGAAGTAGCCGACACTCGGAGCGATCATGGACCTACAAAAGCTGCAGAAACCGGAACTGTTGCAATTGTGTGAGGAATTGGGAATTGATACAAGTGGTTTGGCACGAAAACCTTTGATTATAAAGGCAATCACAGATTTGGGAGCCGATGATGAGGAGCTCAGTGAAGCATGGAACCTCATCGGTCAAAAAAAGGAACAGCTCAGACAGCAGAAGGAGCGGGAAAAAGAGCAGAAAGAGCGGGAAAAAGAGGAAAAGAGGCGTGAGCGTGAACTTGAGAGGGAAAAAGAGGAAAGGGAGCGCGAACGTGAGTGGGAAAAAGAGGAAAAGAAGCGTGAAAGAGAAGCAAAAAAGCTGGACCAAGAAATTGAGCTCCGGAAATTAGAACTAGAGTTGAGCAAGAGGTCGGGCAATTGTCCCCAGCTAGCGGTACCTCTTCTCAACAAGGAGGCAGATTTCAAGATGTCAAAGTACATGCAGCCATATGTGATATCAGGGGATATCGGTCTGTATCTGGCTAACTTTGAGCGAACCTGCGAAAAACTGTCCTTCCAGCGAGACACTTGGTCTCAGAGATTATTGACGGTTCTGCCCTGCGAGGCAGCGGAGGTTGTCGCGCGGCTAAGCAAGGAGGACGCGGACAACTACGAGAAGGTCAAAGCTTGCCTTCTGAGAAAGTATAGGCTTAGCGCCGAGGCGTTCAGACAACGTTTTCGGAAAGCTACTAAGTCCAGGGACGAGAGTTACCCTGAATTCCTGTACAATTTAAGAGTTAATTTGGGCGAGTGGCTAAAGAGCACAGATTCCTACAGTGATAGGGACGCTGTAGTCGAGCGAATTCTTTTGGAGCAGTTTTATAGCTGCCTCCCAGAAAAAGAAAGAAATTGGTTACAGGACCGAGGCGACATTAAGTCGGCAACTGAAGCTGCCGAAGTCATTGAGGAGTACGCTTCGCGCCGACAATTCAGCAACCCAGCAGTAGATAGGCTCCGCAATCCCACGTTCAGTGTAAATAACCGTCAGAAAAGGCACTTTGCTAGATTTGCAAACGAAGAAAGGAAGGCTTCTTCAGGCAAACGCCCTAGAAAGGACGGCAGTGAGAAAAGTGGGGAAGTGACCAACGCGCAGAACACAAAGAAAAAGCTTGAGGCTAGGAAGCCGCTCACATGCTTTAGGTGTAATGAGCAGGGTCACATTGCCGTCAACTGCCGGAAAGAAAAGATTGCTTTCTCGTACGTCAGTGACTGCGATGAAAATATGCACCTTTTGGAACCTTACATGCATGACCTAGTAGTCAACGGGAAGCCTTGCAAGGTACTGCGCGATTCGGCCGCAACGATGGATGTTGTCCATCCGGCGTATGTATCGCCTTCCGACTATACAGGACAGTGTGCATGGATCCGACAGGTAGTTGAGGAACAGAGTGTGTGCTTGCCGATCGCGAACGTGGTCATCGAGGGCCCTTTCGGCGAATTAACAACCGAGGCTGCCGTTTCAGGAAAGCTTCCTAAGTGCTATCCGTATTTGTTCTCCAACAAATCGGACATGCTGCTGCGAAAGAGGGGCATCCTTTTGCAAGCCTTAACACGTTCAAAGGCGCGAGAACTAGCTACACTGCTCATTCCAGAAAAATCCACAGCGGAGGAAACGGCAGTTAAAACAATGGTAAATGCGGAAGATAGCAGGTCAGAAAACTTTGAGAGCGAGGCATCTCAGATAAGTCAACTTGAAAGTGAGCTTGATGAGACGCGGAATGAGGACGTTCTTGAGAGTAACCTCTTGCCGCCAGTGTCTAGTAATCTCACGAGACTTTTAAGTGGAACCCGAGAGGACTTAGCTATAGAGCAAGCCAATGATCCCAATATACAGGAGATAAGGGAGCGCCACCGCGCCACTAAGACAGCAAACAATATTTCTTTCGAGATGAGAAAGGGAGTGCTGTATCGCTTATTCAAGGATAAGCGCGGAGTAGAGCGGGACCAATTAGTCGTTCCCCAAAAGTACCGCGGAGACTTACTGCGACTTTCCCATGGCAGCTCGTGGTCATGTCACCTTGGAATAAAGAAAACAAAGCAGAGGCTGTTGCAAGAATACTATTGGCCTGGATGTTTTAAGGACACGGAAAATTTTGTACGGTCATGCGACACGTGCCAGCGGGTTGGAAAGGCGCAAGATAAGTGGAAAGCTCCGATGGTGTTAGTACCAATCATTACCGAGCCGTTTCACCGGTTAGTAATAGATATAGTTGGGCCACTTCCTGTGACCGAGTCAGGGTACCGTTATATCCTCACTATGTTATGCCCAGCCACAAAGTTTCCAGAGGCTGTTCCGCTGCGCGAGGTGACGTCCGAGAGTGTAGTGGATTCGCTGCTGTCAGTGTTTGCACGAGTTGGATTCCCTTCCGAGGTACAAAGTGATCAGGGTAGCGTTTTCACGAGTGTCCTCACCACCTCATTTCTCGAGCGATGCGGCATTAAGGTAGTGCATAGCTCGATCCATCATCCGCAGAGCAACAGCGTAGAAAGATGGCACTCTGTTCTCAAACGAGTCCTGAGGGGACTGTGCTATGAAAACAAGCGCGAATGGGATACCTGCCTGCCTGCAGCGCTTTTCGCTTTGCGGTCAGTGCCGCACGAATCCACTGGATTTAGCCCAGCCGAGTTGGTGTACGGAAGGTCACTGCGCTCACCTTTGCGAATGGTGCGCGAAGCCTGGGAGGGGCGCGGAGAAGACCCAACAGTAGTAGAATTCATTCTGAACCTCTTGAATCGCTTACATAACACTAAGGAACTCGTTGAGGCCAGCATGAAGTCAGCCCAGGCTCGTTCCAAGGTGTACTATGATAAGTCAGCCCGTCAAAGGACGTTTTGTATCGGGGACCAGGTGATGTTGCTGAGAAGTTCAAGGCAGAATAAGCTCGAAGTACAGTGGGAAGGACCGGCTGAAGTCGTTGCAAAGCTTTCTAACACTAACTACGCAGTGAAAATTCCCGGTAGGCGTAAAGAAGTGCGCATTTATCATTGCAATCTTATGAAGCCTTATGTGCAGAGGGAAGCCGTGGTAAATCTAACGTTAAACCTTCCCGAGGAGATGGGGGACAACTTGATTTGCCTCAGCGGAAAAGGAAGCAACGCTCAGGAGCTTCTCAAAAAGACGGAGCAGAGAGGAGAACTAAAGAAATCCCAGCTGTCCGATCTGGGCGAGATAATAACAGAGTTTGAGGCCTGCTTCGTGGACAGGCCAGGCAGAACTGATTTGACTGAGCACGATATTGAGCTGACTTCAGACGTGCCAGTGCGATCAAGGTGCTACCGATTTTCTCCAAGGCAAAGAGAAATTCTGGATAGGGAAGTAACTCGCATGCTGGAATTGGGAGTAATAAAACCCTCGGAAAGCGATTATGCTTCGCCTATGATCTTAGTAGAAGCTCCAGGTAAAGACCCTAGGCCTGTGGTAGACTACCGAAAGCTAAATTCTCTCACCAGGGATCAAGTGTATCCTATTCCGAATATTGAGGAGAGAGTAGAACAGGTCAGTAGAGCGGCATATGTGACTACGCTGGACCTTACTCGAGGATACTGGCAAGTACCGCTCACTGAACGCGCCAGCAGATACGCGGCTTTCGTCACTCCGACGGGCAGCTACCAGCCAACAATGATGAGTTTCGGGCTCAAAAATGCTCCATTTTGTTTTTCCCGACTCATGGATAGGGTTTTAAAGGGGTGTGAAACATTCGCGGTGCCTTATTTAGACGACATTGCGGTTTTTTCCGACTCATGGGCGGACCATATGGTACATCTAAGAGCTGTACTGAGCCTTTTGCGTCAAGCTGGACTAACCGTAAAGGCCGAGAAATGTTGCCTGGCAAGGGCGACCGTGGACTACTTGGGTCACAATGTAGGTCAAGGTTTCAGGAAACCCAGCGATATTAAGATTTCTGCGGTAGCAGACTACCCGCGGCCGAGCACGAAGACGGAAATTCGAGCATTCCTGGGTCTGACTGGGTACTACAATCACTACATCCCTAACTATTCAGCTTTGGCTAGCCCTCTGACCGACGCTCTCCGCAAGACAGAACCGACAAATGTAGTCTGGGACGAACAAAAGGAAGCCTCCTTCGTAAACCTGAAGGCTGTGCTGATTAGCCGTCCGGTATTGCGAGCTCCAGACTATGGCCGAGAATTCACGGTCCAGTGTGATGCCAGTGATCGAGGGTTAGGTGCTGTTCTCTGCCAGAGAGATGACGACGGTAATGAGCACCCCGTGCTCTACTTGAGCAGAAAACTGAGTTCTAGAGAGAGGGCTTATTGCGCGTCAGAGAAGGAATGCGCTTGCATTGTATGGGCCATTCAAAAATTGCAGTGCTATCTTGGAGGGGCCAAATTCACCGTAGAGACGGACCATTGTCCCCTGGCTTGGCTGCAAACTGCGACATCGAAGAACAGTCGCCTTCTTAGGTGGAGCTTGATTTTACAGCAGTACAATTTTGAAATAAGATACAAAAAGGGGAAGTTAAATGGGAATGCGGACGCGCTTAGCCGCTCTTTCTAAGCGGTCCGAGATGTTCCTCACCATGTATCCAAATTGATAATCAGGTTTTTTTTTTTTTTCGTGCGCTTGAATATAGATGACTATGTAAAGCAGCACGTTTGGTTTTCGAGGCATACGTGGGTCCTGAACGTCTTGAGAGTGGGCTTTTCTCGAACAACAATGGCAGTTTTCTTTTGACCTGGTCTCTTCAGACGGGAGCCGAGTGCTTGCTTCGACATGTGGTTGAGTTTCAGATAGCTCAAGCAATTTGGCCTACAACAATCAAGACAACGCGACAAGCAACAGCGAGCTTCAAGCGTTCACGTGCAGGCCATTAAGTCGTCTCTTCATGCAGCAGCTGCGGCTGCTGCCCTCCGAGTCTCTTCTGGCGGGGGAGGAGGCTGTTACGACCAAGCATCCGCATTTGCGCGCTCTATTGTTCGCCTGTGGGCATGGAAAAGTTTTGTGAATATGTGGTGATGGTCCATTGGCTCTAAGTGAGCCTGTTTCCAGGAATCCTGTTTTGTAAGCATGTTTTGCTTTGTGGACAACCTGCAAATGCCAAATTGGCCCTGTCAAGAGAACGTCTGGAAAAACACAAAGAAACGTCCCCCTGCGGGAAATAGCAGGAAGTGCTTTCTTTTGTTCACCCTTCCAGTCGAGAAGTGCTATCCTCCAGTGATGAATGCCTCCTATCCAAAGGAGACGACAGAGTGACATGTCCGCTGACGTGCAGGACAAGAGAAGAGCATGACTCATACGGCCATTAAGTGATTTCCCGGGAATGCAGGAAAGATTTGCAATTGTCGAAAAGGGACCATGTTGGGAGCCCTATGCGGCGCCACGTGCACTCGGGTTTCTGAGAAGTAAAACCCCCAGAACCAGCCTGTGGTTTCTTTGCTGAAGAATAGAAATGTACCTCCTCTCCTCGCCGTTCCCAAGCTTTTCCCGCCAACAAGTGATCACGCCCAACGAATGAATGCCGGACCAGTCAGTGCTTCAGACCATCAGTGCAGTGATGTGTTCGATTGGATGCCGATACCTGAGGGGCGTGCCCTGGATTTGGTTGGTCAGCATCTTCAGAGAGGGGCTGGACATAGGGGGTTTTTAAGGACGCTGCAGAGCACGAAATGTCGCTCTGGGCCCTGGGTAAACGGCTCATCCAGTCGCTTCTCGCTATGAACTCTTAACGCTTGTCATTTTGCTGATGTACCCTTCTTCTTCATGTAAATATTCTTGTAAATACGTTTTCTCAAAGTGCCAGTAAACCTGCTTGTACATATTTTACCAACTTCGAAGATTCAGTCCTTCTTCAACCCGGAGTCTCTGCACGCTACCAAGTGAAGGCCGGGTCGCCATAGCCCCAGCGTCACGACACTACCTGTACGCCTTACTTTGGGGGAGATCGCTTTGAGCTTCCCCCGCTTCGCAGTTATCGTCCTTGCGAAGGTGGTAAGCTTTCAAGTCTGCGATGTGCACTGGACCAGCGGTTTCACCGCTCGCCAACAACCGCAGCTGGTAGGTGAGTGGCGTAGTCCGTGCCGTAACTTCGACCGGTCCAACCCACTTGTGCGCTAGCGACGCGGCGAAACCACGCGCTGCGTTACTAAGCGGGTGCGTTGTTTTCAGTACCAAGTCGCCCGTGTTGAAAACGACGTGACGACGACCTTTGTTGTACTGATCCGCTTGCTCCATGCGCACGACATCGAGGTTTTCACGAGCCGCGCGCTGCGCTGCCTCAAGGCGCTCGCGGAGGTTTGCCGCGTACTGTGTAAGCGGAGGGGGCGCGGGCCCCGCCGCGTCAAGTAGGGCGTTCTCTAGCGGAAAAGCGATCTCTTTCCCAAAATTCAAGTAAGCAGGTGTCATACCCACCGACCTGTTCACGGTTGTTCTAGTGGCGAAAGCCAGTTCGGACAGCCGTGCGTCCCAATCTCTGTGCTGCTCGATCGTCGTGACCAGCATACTCTTAATATTCCGATTCACTCTATCGGTTATGTTGCTCTGAGCGTGGTAGGGACTCGTTTTCCTGTGGCGGATTTGAAGCGCCCGACAGGAATCAACAAAGACTGCTTGTGAAATACAAGGCATTGTCTGTAATCAGGTCTGAAGGGAAACCGAAACGAGTGAATGTCTCCAACAGTTTCTCCCAAATCCGTTCTGACACAAGCTTCCTAAGGGGGAAAACCTCAACCCACTTGGAATAGTGGTCCGTTATTACCAGGATATATTGGTGTCCGCGCGCGGAGCGAGGGAGGGGTCCCATGATATCGCACGCGACCACTTGCCACGGATAGTTGCTAACTACCGGCTTCATCATGCCAGCGGGTTTCCCCGCCCGAGGCTTGGCTACCTGGCAAACAGGACATGTACGGGCGTAACCCAGCACATCCTTTCTCATACCTGGCCAGGTCGCGACACGGCATAACTTGTCGTAAGTCTTACTGCCGCTGCCATGGCCTGCCAGCGCTGAGTCATGGAAGTACTGGAGGAATCGTTTCTACAACTTCCTCGGGACCAGGACTCGGAAGGGGATGCAATCGCCTCTTCCTCATCAAGTTGGGGGATGAGCGGAGCAGTAAGCCGTCATCGCCCAGCAGATACGCGTCGTACTTGCCCTCAGCGTTCCCGGTGCAAGCTGCACTACTCGCAAGCTCTGTCAGCACCCGCTGGCATAGACCGTCTGCTTTCTGGACCTCAATTAGCTCTTCCCTACTGACCGCTACTCCCCATGACAGATTTCTCTCTGCCTCGCTTCTTGGTAGGCGAGTAGTCGCCGCCACCAGCTGCTGCGCCTTCTCTCTCTCGCAGCACCGCGCGGCAACTCTGTCCGCCTCCTTTCTCTCTTTAACTACGCAGGGTGCGACACTCGCGTCCGCCCTCTCCTCCTCTCCACTAGCGGTGACGCCGCTTTCAGCAATGCTGGTCTGCGCCTCTTCTGCGCTTCTGCCAGCCTCCAATGGTGCGCGCGATAAAGCATCGGCCACCTTATTCATGCTGCCCCGGCGGTACTCAAGGGCGTACGCGTAACGTTGCAACGTCAGCGCCCATCTCGCGAGTCTGCCTGCGGGGTTTTGAGCCTCTTTAACCACAAAAGTGCCTGGTGATCTGTCTGCACGGTGAAAACCGCTCCGTCTAGATGCATGTCGAACTTTGACAATGCGAACATTATCGCCAGACATTCCTTTTCGGTCACGGAGTAATTGCGCTCTGCCGATGTGAGAGTGCGGCTAGCGAATGCGACAGGGCGCAGCTTGCCCTCGTGTTCCTGCAACAAAACAGCTCCTACACCGGCATCACTAGCATCTGTCTGCAAGACAAACGGCTTGTTCAGGTCGGGGAGGCGCAAACTAGCGGTGTTCGCTATCGCGCGAGCCAAGGCAACAAAAGCGTCGTTCTGTTCCTTGCTCCAGACCAACTTCGAGCCTTTCCGCAACAGCTGGTTCAACGGCCTAGCGAGCTCTGAACAACTAGGGATGAATTGTCTGTAGAAGGCAACCATTCCCAAAAACCTCTGCAAGCTTTTCACGTCCGTCGGGCAGGGGTAGTTCAGAATTGCCTGCAGTTTGTCATCGTTCGGCCTCAAAGTGCCATCATCAACCACAAATCCCAAGAGGTTTACTCTCTTCGATGCCAACTGCACTTTCTTTGGGTTGATCGTTATATCCGCACGTCTCATTCTTTCAAGAACGGAATTCAGGTGAATGAGATGCTCTTCGAACGACTGTGAGAATATCACGACGTCGTCGAGGTACGCCATCGCGTAGTTGAACCTTGCATCGCCCAGCACGATGACCATCAATCGCATGAACGTGCTCGGTGGATTAGGCAAACCAAACGGGAGTCGAGTAAATTCGAAGAGCCCGCGGTGACAGGTGAATGCGGTTTTCTGAATGTCACCTTCCGCCACCTCAATCTGCAGGTACCCTCTGCTTGCATCCAGGACTGTGAAGAACCTTGCGTTCCCTAACGCGTACATCACAGCCTCGATCGACTGGAAAGGGTACACAACCGTAGGCGTCAGTGAGTTGAGCTTTCGATAATCAACACACAGCCTGACGTAACCATCTTTCTTTGGCGCTAGAACCACTGGGGACGCCCAGGGACTTTGTGAGGGTCTCACCGCGCCGGTATCAATCATCTCGTCAAGGGCGCTGTCGAGAAGCTGTCTCTTATGTGCGCTTAACTCGACGCCGCTGCTCGAACGCGTACGGGTCAAGAGCGCGAGGAATCGCGGAGCCTTCCGCTGGCCTTTCCTGCCCTACCGTCATTACGTCTGCGCCTCTGGCGCGCGGCACGGAGTCTTGGCCTCTGGCCCAGGCGCATCGCGGCTCTAGCGATTCGGCTGGCCTCGGGGGTGGCTGGTAGCGCAATTCAGCGAGTAAATCCGCCTGTACTACCTTTGCTTCCTGTGCTAGGGCCTCGAGGTTTGCAAAACGACGTCCCCGCAAATACGGCTTGAAGCGTGGATGGCATTGCCTCATCACGCGCGTGACCTGTTCTAGATCGGTTGCCGTGGGATCTGCCCTCTTGTAGAGCTCCTGCATTGTGCGTACATACTCGAGGAGGCTCTCCTCTGGGTGCTGTGCGCGCAACGCTAGCTCCTCAAGCATCCGGCGTTCGTAATCGGGCGGAAAGAACTCGGCGCGGAAGCGATCTGTGAAGTCTGCCATCGACTGGAAGGCCGGCTGGCAGCGTCTCCACCGCGCCGCGCTCTCAACAAGTGCCACGGGGATTATCTGCGCTAGCACCACGTCGTCTGGGGAACCCAGTGCCGTCTGATAATCCTCGAGTTCTTGCAAGAACTCGTGGACTGACTTCACGTCCGTGCAGCCGGAAAAGGAGGGAACCTCTACATTTATCCGCGGACGCGAGACTGTCGCCGCAGCTGTGGCTTGGTTGGCGCTAGCCACCGAACCGAGCTGACGGGTGAACACCGGCAACACTTCGTTCATCTGCCTCATCAGGGCGGCCGCATCGGTAACCTGCGCAGACTCTACCGCATCCCTCACCTCATTTCCGGACGCACTGGCGTCCGAAGCGGCGACCCTATCTGGCACGTCTTTTCTCGGAGGCATTGCACTCAACAACTACGGCCGGCCGGGTGCCGCAGAACTGCTGCACGACCACCTAGCCCGCGTCAGGAGGCTAGTCACAAAGGCTAAACACTTCATAAAACTAACATATGCACAAAACAAATAAAACACAAACCGCCCGACACTAAAAAACACACACATAACCCAAAACAAAATTAAAACACGGTACAAACACGACTATACTACACTCCGCGTCATCTGCACACACGATAGCCCTAAACTCAAAATGGCGTCGCGCCTAACATACAAAGGACCGGCCCGTCGTGTTGCCGTGCGCTGCCAGGTTGGCAGAGAAATCGTCCACATGGGTGCTAATTCAGCCCCAGTTGGGTGCCAGTTGTGGGCGATTCCTCTGCCCGAGGGATGCGCACGACAAACACACAGTGGGCCGTATGATAAACATCTTTAATCTCACAGGGATCGTCGAAGTCGGTGCTAGGTCGTCGTTTGGGTGGCTGCGGGTCGTTTCCGTAGAGAGCGCCAGGAGCGAAGCAGGAACGAGGAGGCAGGGACCAAGAAGGGCGAGACGGCGGCGCGTGCCTTCTTTTATAGCCCCCTTGCGCGGGACCGGTTATCCCAGAACGAGCGGGGAGAGGGAAACGGGCACCGCGCAGGGAGCATTGGGAAGTGGCGCGGCCTTCGAATGCGCGGCGCGCCACGAGCCCTACAAACTCAGGTTGTAGGCCTCGGAGGCGACGGCTGGCTTTATGCAGGAGTCGCGTCCACGCGTTGATGAGCAGCGTCACTGACGTCTTCGGGGGCAATGTACATGGGATCCTACCACGCACCTCCATCAAATGTCACCAACACACGTAGCAAGCAGCACAACAACCGAGCGGGCCCTTTTTAATCAAGCGAAACTCGAGAGAGACGAGGATGACGCTTAGCCACGTGCCAAGACATTCGACCACTTGGTGGCGCCAGAAGATGGTCAGCGGTGTGGCAATATGCACCAGCACTGTATATTATCGCAATATAAGGCAGCACTGTTACTTAAACTCATATATGTTCTGGACACTTCTGTTTCATCAGTGGGTTCCATAAAAAAACTGCTTACCGGGCTGCAAACTGTATTTTCATCCCGTGTCCCAGGCTGTGCTGTTTCGCCTATGCTTACGAAATGATTATTGAAGTAATCTGCAAGCGACTTGCTGGCGAGTTCTTTATCGTCAACGATGATCTTATCTGGGGCTGAGTTGAAGTTGCTGCGGCCAAATACTTTGTTCACTACTTTCCAAGCTAAATACCTGCAAAGAGGTGATGATAATACGTGTGCTTTGCACGTCTAATCTCGGCATTGAGTTTATTTCGTGTCGCTTAGAATTCTTTCAAAGCCTCTGGCGAACGCGTGCTGAGGAATGAATGGTACAAGCGGTTTTTACTCCTTATCGTTATCATGTACATCGCGTGATCCAGGGCTTTTTTTTATTTTCTTAGAGCGTGCGCCTCTCTTGAAAGGGAATTGTTGTTCATATAAGCGCACAAATCTTTTAATAAAAGTGGAATATGCATCGACTGCGCATTTTTGTTTAAAATAAAAGACCAGTCATGCGCACTTATTTAGTTTGAAATGGCTCCATTGCATCATCTGTGATGCACTGAAATAGGAAAGAATCGCGCACTGTCATACTCTCGTTTGTTGTCTTGGAATAAAACGCAAACACGTGGCAGTGGTCGCTTACATCACATGCAATTGTACCGGCACGGTGGATAGTTGTTTCAATGTTAGTGATAGTAAGATGTAGTGCATATGTACTTGACAACGTGACGTGAGTGGCTGTACAGATTATGTTGGTAAACCAGTTGAGGATAGTGTAGTAGTGAAATCGAAAGCTGCGTTACTGTTTTATAAAATATCAATGATAAAATCCCCAGAACATGGTAATTTCATTTTCGTTTCAGACACTGTCACGCGCTCGGTAATCACCGAAGGTCGTCAACGAGACATGACAAAAGAGGGGGGTGGTCGTTCGATGCCCGGCGTAGCCGGTAAGCAAACGTGGAGAATGAGACGAAGACGCGTTGACTTGAAACAACAATAAGAAGAGGTTTATAGGCTCAGAACGAGGAATACACAAACATTTAGAGAGCAGCAATTAACATTCTAAAAGGCAACGACATGAGTGAAGAAACAATCTAATTAAATACGTCGAATTACGTATACAGGGTCATGCTTTTCCGGGATGGAAGTAACAGTAAGGGAAAGAAAGTTCAGAGCAGAGTCGAACATACAATTGACCGGGAAGCGCGGCGGCAGTCCATCAGTGAGACGACGCAGACGGGCGGCACTCGAAGGCGACGGTCCTTCCGTTGCAGCTTGCGGTCTGAGGATGCGGTGCCGACGGCGGCGCTCGGGTTACCCCCGGGAGCACGCGGCAGCGCGGATTTCCTTCTTCGAGAGCAAACTGGGCGGATTGACTTTGGGGCCTCGGCGGCGCCTTTTTAAACCCTTGTCGACGATGCTTTGTGCGCAGGGTCGGGGTCCGAAACAAAACACACAGATAGAGCGCACAAAGTAGTTCACTCACTGAGGAAGGCGCACGTAGACACACCACACTTCAGCACTGCATGGCCGCCATCTTAGGTTTGAAAAACATAACGCACAACAAAAACAACAGTCACGTACGCCCCTAACTTCGGTTCTTCTGGGGGTCACATTGCCAGGGAAAAAAGAATATACGGACATACAAAGGAAACTGTATATTTTGGACGTAGTAGGGGTGACTTTGAGTGGGGAACGTACGACACAGGCAGCACGTACTCTTCTGCTCGAGCATGGAGAGAGTTGTAGCTAACACAGGCAAAGCTATACTGTTCCGAGGCAACGTGCACGTACGCGTTCTTGCGCGCCCGACCGATGGTCACATATACAGGTACCGTGAACATATGGGGTTTACAGAACAATTCCGCGTGTGTGTAAATGCAACATGTGCAAATTAATGGATGCCGCCTATTCTGTGACACACACATATGCCAAAAATTCTTCGAAAAACTCAAGAAAGCACGACACGTTGCCAATGGGAGGGCGGTAAACAAAAGAGAACATTTCAACCTTGCTTCGTACCACCAACATTTCAGTCTGCAGTCACTTTGCTATATTCAGGTAAAATGTCATAATTCTTAGACACAGATGTATAGATTGCAGTACCGCCGCCTCTTCGATCTGTACGGTTAAGAAAAAAACCTGTACCCATGCATGTTAAGGGTATTCAGCCCTCGTAGTACCATGTTTCAGTCGACATAATTGTATTAAATTTAAAACTAAATTGGTTTAAAAAGCTACTGATGGCGTCATCTTTGCTTATTGCCGAGCGAGTGTTCATATGTAGGACAGATGTACTCTGCAAAGAGGGCCGGAAAAAGGATTCAGGTAGTGCAAATGCTTGATAGTCTATGGCTAATGTTTTTTTTTCGCAAGTCAGTTTATCTTAGAAAGCTCGTGTTCTCCGGCAATCTGTATTATCTTTGAGGTCTCTGTCTGCTTTGCGAATATTTTTCCTTTAAACGACCATACTGATTTCCATTTATGCTCTGTTTTCCTCTTGCTGGCCAATCCGAGCAGCCGTTTAAGTGCAGGACAAAGATGCTCGTTTACATATATAAGTGCTGAGCCATTGTCAGAGTCATTGAAACCTATATCTGCGTTCGTGAGCCTCGCTTTTTTGCGTTCCTAAGTGCCTCATCGCGCTTTGAGGGTGATTTAAACTGCACTATTATGTTTGACTTGTCTGGGTTGCGAGTTGGCACTCGGTGGCAAACTTCAATATTGCGGTCTTGAAAACTTGAGATTTCTTTCCCTTGACTTCGTTGCCCTGTTCCGCAGCTAAATTGTTACCTCTATAGGCCTTCTCTTTCTGCCGATTGTGCTTAGCCAGAAACAAATGAACCTTTTTGCTTTTATGTCGCCGATATGCCCGATAAGCATCGCTCAGGAGGCGGTTGTTTTAAATGCCATTATACAAAAACTAAGTTAACGGTTGCCTTCAGCGGTTATTTTGTCTCTTGGCGCTTCTGCTTTTTCGGCGGTACAAAATTTCTTCTAGAATCAAAACGTTTTTCATTATAACCGGTTGTAATAATTCTTCGTCCATTATTTTTGATATTCTGTTTTAGTTATTCCGTGTTCTTTTTTTGCTCTTTAATCTTGGGGAAAACCAGCTTCCTTTCACTTCATCGCGGCCGATATCACCTCCACCCAAGCCAGCGTCGTGGCAGCGCCGGCTAGGAGAGGAGGTAACTACGTTCTCTTGGGGGAGGGAGAACCAACGATGGGTGCGCCACCAGGCCGTCTACACTTATTCCCGCTCGAAGACGACAGGGGGCTCCTGGATCCAGCCGGCAGCGCGAGTGGTCGTCTCTCGCAGCAAATGCCGGGGGATAGTGGACACAGAGTATGCGCCACACACAGGAGGACCCGTCGTGCACCACCGCCCGTTTTCCGATTCCCAACAGCGAAGCGGCCGGTAAATACTGCATGCTTTCGCTGTCTCCCAAGGCAGACGCCGTGGTATGGCGTTGTCTGAAGAATGTGGCGCGCAAATGTTTCCCGTCAAAGTCCCCCATTCCCCAGCCGCGAGCACACTGCACCCGCGGGATGGCGGCAGGGCGGAAGCCTGCTTCCCTCATACCACACAATGGCAGCCCAACGTCTGGCAAACCATTGGCACAAATGACGATAGTCACTTCATGGCGTGAAGTGCCTGTCCAGGCTTGAACAGGTCTGACCCGAAAACGGAGTACTAGCAAGGCTAATGGAGTAGCAGTGAGAGCAAATGGTCGTACAAGCATTTTTTGTGGAGCATTTTTCTTTTTTTTTTCTTCTGCCGAGCCCTTTGAAAGGTGCAGCCATGAACTCCGGCTCCGACACCGCTGGACATGGTGGGCACCGTTCGCTAAGAAGTTGCTTTTTGATGGCAGCGAGCGAGCTAGAGCCACCCTGGGTTCCTTGGCAAAGATGCACGCCCTCTCAGTATCCTGTTCTGGACACTGTCCTGAGTCCTGAAGCGACTAGGTTTAAGGCTCGTTTTGGGAGCTGCCTATCGCACGTTGGAGGGCAGTCTAACCGTGGCATACAGCATGAGCAAATGGGTTTTGCTGTTTTTATATTGACCTCGCTGTACCCGAGAAATCTCGCTTAACTATAGAAAGCTAAAGTCAGGTTTACAGGCCGTTGGGCTGGGTGGGCCATGTACGCATGCACACCCGAAAGTGTTTAGGTCGACGTCTTCAGATTTTTTTCTCTAAACGTTTGCAGACCATCGGGCTGGGTGGGCCAGGTACATATGCACACCAGGAGGGTGTTTTGGTCGGTGTCTTCAAATCTTGTTTTTTTAACGGCTCCTCGAGTCGCCCCCACATCAATTGTTCGGCCGTCTCAAAACTTTGGGGCAAATGCTGCGTGCAGAAGGCCGCCAGACACGGAAGTAAAACCAAGCCGACAGGAAAGACCTTGGAAGGAGGCGAGCGCGGCGACTTGGTCTGCGTGTCGCATTCCCCGTGCATTGTCCGCACGCTGCGGTTTTGGTCCTTCTGGAGAAGCCGCCTGGGATGGTCGGAGAGTGCAGCATGGGCAATGTTACGGGCCTAAAGGCGTAGCAGTCGGCGCGCCTAAAGGGGACGCCTAATTGCTCCTTCCCTTTTTTTTCTTCAGTCGCCTTCCGCCAATGGCTCTTACAGCTTTTAGTGAGCACCGCTGCTGCGTTTGAGCGTGTTTGTTTGTATATTTTCTTTTTTTTTGCTGTTGGGAGAGTGAAATGCATGCTGTGCTCGTGAGTGGTGTGGCAGCGTGCCATTGACCATTTTGAACTTGAAATAACCCATTGATTGGCCCCTGTAAAACGCACTGCCTATTGGGCACTGAAATGTGCGAGTTGATTTAAGGATGTGTTTTTGGCGCCAAGGGAGGGACGAGACTTGGAACTTAGACTTAGAGCAGAGACTTTGGACTGGGGCTCTCGGTGGAGAGCAGGAACGAGAGTTGCGGACCTGGTTATGCCATGCGCTGACCGTGCTCCGAGGAACCGCTACTTGTAGCGCGATGCAAGTTAAAGGGGTCGTGAAACGAAAATGTAGCAGCCCAGTTGCAATTTTCCTTGCTTCAGTAAACATTAGGTATGCCTATTCCAAAATATCTCGTCGAAATATTGCTTCTGCATTTAATAATACCATTCTGAAATCAAAGCATTTTTGCGTTCCTGAAGCGACCATGCGACCCTGTAGGCCGGAATTAGAAGTACTCGCCTACGTCATGTTTAGCCTTTTGGAAACGCAGATATAATCATTATTTCCCATACAATAGTAGGTTGCTGTTAAAGTTAGCAAATAAAAATACATTATATCAATTATTCGCTCACGCAAACGCATTTCTTCAACAATACTGTCACGTGACGCGCGGTCGGCGGCGGCGGCGGAGCAGGACGGGTGGTAAAGCTCACTTTACGGGTGGTGTCTGCTTCTCGCTGCGCTCTGGAACAGAGCGAGAGGTGACGCTCAAGTTCAGATTTTCGGTAACGACGGCTATACCTCGCTCCGCCGGGTACTCCAAATGACAATGGTTCCAATCTAATTTGTTGTTGTTATTTTCTTTTTCTTTTTGTGAACTATCGTGATGGAGCACAACGTCTTGAGCAGTCTCATACCACCGGTACAACTTGGTTGTGCGGCCGCTGCTGTAATTTTTTTAATTATTATTATTCTCGGCGTCATTAAAGATACGATCTAAATACGGTTCCAGGTCAAAGAAATCGACAAGTGTGTTCAATCCGAGTGGTGGGTGGAGTGTTTCAGGAGCGGGCGCCGCGGCGCGTACTCGTATATTAGTTGCTCGCCTCCGTGCTGCATCACTGAGAATAGCGCGTCGAGCTTCGCTTCCTTTATTTCGGCCGGATGACCTGAACTATGGCACTACACGGAAAGCCGGAAACCGAAAAAAAAAAAAAAAGGTTGCTACAATGTACTTGGGTGGCCCTTTCACCCTACGCGTTGTCGCAGCTTTGCTCCCCCACCTTCCCGACGCCTCTCTCGTAACCTTTCTCAAAAAAAAAAAAAAAGAGGAAGCATACTTCCTACAACGTCTACAGTGCTCAGACTTCGCCTATTTTTCCTGTCACCGTTAGGTTCTGGGTTTAGGCGTGTTGTGCGTGTTTGAGTGCTCGCTATGCCAACCGTGTACGTCGCGATCGATTGCAGCACGGCTTCTCCGAGTGGAAGTAACGTTCGCTTTCACAAGTTTTGGCACACCGATTGGGTTCATGTGTTCGTACTACTTTCTACTGGAAGTCCTAAATGAACCTCGGCGTCATTTGAAGCCTCGGCATGGACCGGAAACGAAGAAAGCTCACCTCAAACGATGCGTCGTACCGACGCAAAACCGCTGGCCCAGTGCATTGGCAAAAAAAAAGTGTAGGTCGCGTGATAAAGGCAGTAAACGTAGTTGCGATTTGTAGCCTTACAGATATGCTTATTTGAGAACTACTCGACTCGCAGAAGCCACCAGTTCTATTTGATTGTTTCCTGCCAGATTGCCCTCATAGCAGTAATATGCGCATTTTGGATCTTTTTTTTATTTTGAGCGATACCGTGAGGCCAGCACAACAGGTGCCCCTACCAGCATATCGTACCACCCAGAACAGGCCCCTTGGTTCCACTTCGATCACGTTCTTTCCACAGCACTCATCTAGTCCCATAGAACCTGATGAAGACTCCAAAGAGGAGGATCATGTTGAGCAGAGCTCAGAATCCTTCACATCATTTAAAAGACATTTCTAGGGTAAAAATTGTTCACCTCAAAAGCTCATACGCCCCATGTCCTTGCATTACGATGGTGTGATTACCAGATCAACCATCCAGGAGAAATGCATTCACGCAAGTGTTATTGATTGGAAAGGCGGATAGATTGGCTTAAAAGTTTAATATCTGACCTGCTACAGAAAGAGAAGAACAAAGAGGGTCGTGACTTGATTAAAATATATACAGAATCCTTCACATCATTTAAAAGACATTTCTAGGGTAAAAATTGTTCACCTCAAAAGCTCATACGCCCCATGTCCTTGCATTACGATGGTGTGATTACCAGATCAACCATCTGCCAAAGCACTTCTTAGTTTTGCCTCTGGACATTCAAAAATTATTAAGAATGGTATCGCGACGTCCTGTCTCAAAGCAGCAATCACAAAATCCTGTATTCATTCCTTACAAAAGAGCGTCTTTGCACAGGTCAACAGGTTGAAGGAATCTGGCTATCCCATGCATGTTATTAAGATGACTTGTGGAAAACTGGTGCATTGGATTAAGGCAGGCCATAAGTCAAAACTTGTTACACGGGAGCGTCAAAAGGTTGGCGTCGTGCCGTATGTCCATAGGATGGCACACGGACTTAAGAAGGTGGGAAGCCGCTATGGTGTTTCCGTGGTTTTTTCTGGACCGACAAAATTGAACAGTTTGTGCTCTCATATTCGAAATCGGCAGGAAACTGGCGGCGACAAGAAAAAGAGGCGTGGGTGCTCCGTTAAACACCACTCGCCGTTTGTACCCTGTGGGATCGGCGTGGTGTATAAGCTGCCTTTGTCATGCGGAGGCGTTTACATAGGACAAACGGGGCGGTGTCTCAACGTTAGGCTTGGGGAACACCACAACTCCTTAAAAGAACAGTCTGGTAATCTTCCGGAGCATTGCCGCGCTTGTAGCACTAAAGAGAACCATAAGGGGAATCAAAAGTGCACACCGCTTTTTTCTATGGCCACCGTTCTTTTTAGACATCGTGACAAGCTGGTTCGTGAAATTATGGAGGCTTACTATATTAAAAAATGGCAAAATTTGTGTGTCAGCGAACCGTCGGTTAACTTGGTAGATTGCGAATTTGATTTCTTAGACTCTACTTTACATTAACTTTACTTATCTATACTTAGCTGTATCTTCCCCCCCCCCCCCCCCCCCAGCAATGAGTGGCACGTGTTACTGTGTTTCACTGTCTATGTTATGACCTAGCTTCCCATTTAGGAGGCTGCTTCTCTCTCTCTTCGCTTGCCGTTTGTTTTTTCTGTTATTTTTTTCATGTGACCTGTATTTATTGCGTGCTTCAGCAATAAACCCTGCAGTTGCGAGTTAGCCCTTGTCCGTGTCTTTCTTCCTTCCGTCCTTCGTGTACTTTCGCGCTATTTTCCATCATGAATGTCAACCAACTCGCCCAACTTTCGGCATTACCAGATCAACCATCCAGGAGAAATGCATTCACGCAAGTGTTATTGATTGGAAAGGCGGATAGATTGGCTTAAAAGTTTAATATCTGACCTGCTACAGAAAGAGAAGAACAAAGAGGGTCATGACTTGATTAAAATATATACAGGAATAGTAACTTGCACCACAGTCACGAGTCAAGTCCTGTGTCATGCAAGAAGCAGCAGAAAGCCTGCACTGCCTGTAGAGCTTTCCGTTTCTGGCCAACCGGCCAATAAGTCCTCTGAGAGAGGCCTGTTGTCAAAACACTTCAAAGAAGTAACTCGAGCTATTGTTTTGCACGCATATACTGGGACACACCACTAGTACACGCTCCAGAGTCTCCGTAATGTCACATGTGGAACATTCTGGGCAGTCCGCCTGTCCAATTAAGTATAAATATTTGTGTGTGAAACCACATTTAGATGGTCTATGGAGAAAGCATGCATAATGGCATATAATTGGCAAGTGGGTATGGATCCACTAAAGCACTACCTTGTGGCCTTGAGGACAAGTAGATATAAGGAACTCAGTGATGTGTAGTGCCAAAGGCTGGTAAGGGTGCGGTGTTGAAAACTTCCAAAAATTTGTAATGCAGGCTTTGAAACTGTGAATTCACACCACTTCTAAAGTGGTTTCCCACAGATGTGGAAAGCCTCTTACCAAGGGGCCACAAGCTCAGCAGCGGTTTGTGGAGAATTATGCCCTTAAAAAAAAGATGAGTCATGTTCTGAGCGGCATCACCACAATTGTAGGCGACGCTTGCGGTGATACAGATCTGTGTATACATGGATAGAGTTGTAATATTCTCACCAGATGTATGTCAGATTAAGTTGCTTGAATCTACTAATTGATATCTTGGATTTCTCCAGTATCCCGAGAACATGCAAACGCACCAAAGGTTGAGTCATTACACACAGAGGTTGGGTGGGGTGGTATGGGAAGTCGTAGCGTGATAGCATTTGTAATTAATGGCAGCGGAGTGTACGTGAAAAACTGCTGTTCAGCTGCTGTTCAGTGGTTCGTGTGACAATTATGTAGATATTGGGCAGGCACGTGACATTCTGAAGTAACAGCACAAAACGTGGATTGGAGCACAAGACGAGAAGACGACACAATGTCTCATCGTCTTCTCGTCTTGTGCTCCCGTCCACATTTTGCGCTGTTACCTCAGGATGGAAAACCAACAAGCCCAACCTGCTATTCTGGCTAACATGCCATTGTTTGAGGTGCATTGCGGCAGCCAAGGTTTATCCCAAGCACCTGCACTTCTATGTACATGTTAAAGAGTACTGGGAGTGGTGCTCATATGGGTGTGTACCATTTTCTTGGCTCGGGCAATCAGATTGCAGGCGGGCTAGCACACACAGCCCAAAGCACATGTAGTAGAAGTTTGGACTGTCGAACCGCGAAGTCTTCAGTTCAATTCCTTCCCAATTTGTATGAGTATCATACAGTCTGTGCTTGTATGGTTAAATTGCGAGGGTGTACATATCACCTGTGCTCCTGACCAACCTCACTCTGCATAAGTATACACCAAGCAGTTTTCGTTCCATCAAAAGGCTTTCACAATATTCAGCGACACAAGCAGCTACTCAGACAGCATCAGTGTAGCATTCTTGGAGCTTCGCAAATCTGTGGATACATTGTTTACTAGCAAAACATGCACGGTATGCAGATATGTGTACTAGGACGCATAAGATGCCATGACAATGTGGACTGCCCTTACGTCTACAGCTGCCCTTTAATCCTGTTACATTCTAGCCTGCAGTGAATTCAGCAGCAAGGTTTCACAATTAAATCATCCCAACTTTATATTTCTAGACTTGACCCCAGCACCGACAAAGTTCATTGTATTACCAGCATTTTGGTGGCATATTCAACCAGCAGGCCAATTAACTCAACGTCATGCAGGTTCTAGTGCAGATGTTTTCATGCAAACTACTGGTATCATCAACGAAGGAGGCTTTACTATACATACCTTTTCAGCACGCTGTTTTATGACTGGTTAAAGTCTGGTACATTTCAAAGTATAAGGCACATATTATTGTATGCATGTCTACAGATTGCAGATTATGCTGGCTTGCTTCTGAATGAGACTGCAAAATGCTGAAAATAGTGGCCACCTTTCAAAGCAGCTTTTGCAGAAAACGGTTTGATTTTTCTATTCCCCATGAGCCACTATTTTTCGAGGCCGTGTAAAGGTGAACGCGGCAACTAGAAAATCTAGGTTTGTCAGTGCCACAAGGACCACCACTTTGTAGTACATTTGGGCATTATCTAATGTTACCAAATGAGTGTTAGAGACATGTTGCTTTCAAAATAATTTATTGGTTAGCCGCAGGTTCATCAGGGCATACAAAATTTTTAGGCTAGAAGGAAGGTGACCTAGAGCAAGACATCTTTTATTCACGCTTCTTTGCTGTCTTCCTCTCTCCTAAATATACAAATGTGTATATACAGCTTCACAATCATGATGTGTTGAGGTCAGTGCTAAATAAAAAAAAATGCATCCGACAAAGGTATAGTTAGAGATTGAGTACACAAAATTCATTCTAAGTGAGCCTATATATGTCTTGTAGATTCCAAGGGAAGGCAAGTATAGCAGGGGGCAGCAGAAACTCAGGCAGGCAGATAAAAAGTTTGCGGGGATCAGATGGATGCAGCTGACAGAGGATCGGGTTATTTGGATAGATATGGGAGAGACATCAGCAGGTAGTATATACACAACTGCACAATTATGATGCATTTGCGGTCAGTGCTAAAAAAAATTCCACCCATCAAAGGTATAGGTGGGGAGTGAGCACACAAAATTCATTCTAAGTGAGCCTATATATGTCTTTTAGATTCCAAGGGAAGGCAAGTTTAGCAGGGGGCGGAAGAAACTCGGGCAAGCAGATGAATTTAGGAAGTTAGCGAGAATCATGCACCTGGCACAGGATCGGGTTATTCGGATGGATATGGGAGAAGCATTTGCCCAGCAGTGGGTGCAGTCAGGCTAGTGATATCAACAAGACTAACAACTGGATGAGTTGGTACTGATTCATCTTAAAACCAGCCAGAAGACGAAACACGTGAGAGGAGCACAAGACAAAGTTTGACTAACAACTGAAATGTTACTGAAGGAAAGAGGCAAAAGAAGATTCGCACAGAAATGCACGTGCACGAAAAACCCCCAAAGCAGTGAAAGCGTGGAAAGCAGAAAGGGTCTAAAAAATCAAAATCTAAAAAAAAGCAAATTCCTTATGGTCAAGAACCACTCGTTACAAAAGGGAAGTCACAGATCCAAGTCCAAAGGCACACTATACTGCAAAGGCTAAGGACGTGTGTGTGGCTAAGAAATCGGTCAACAGTCTTTTGGGGCCTTTTTTACATGTGCATCTCTGTTCAAGTCTTCTTTTGCCTCTATCCTTTAGTAAAATTCCAGTTATTAGTCCAGCTGTCCTGCAATTCTCTCTTCTCATATTTTCCGGCTTGTTTCAGAATGAATAAGGTGATGACACTACAAACCTTGCACAAACTGGAAACCAGTGTAACTGTCAGATGGAAACCTTTCCCTTATTTGGCTTGCATTACAAATAGGGAGGACTTTACTGTGATGTCTGCCGAGGCATCCCCAAAGCCAGTGCGCAAGCTGGCTGTAGCAGATGTAGTGGTGCCTCCTGTTGACAAGAGAAAAAGCAATATTCACTTTTCAGCATAGCAAAATGAAAATATGATTTAGGTCTTTTACAAATTTGAAAGTTATTCATGCATCTGTACAATTAATTCCCATCTAACAGAAGCTGTACAGTGTAACTTTCACTGTCAATTTATTCTCTCTGGAAGTGTGGCAAACTTTGAATTCTGCTGCAGGTGATTGAGAGAGAATGAGACCCACCCAATATTAGAACTCCAGTGCAATCACAATTTGCTACTACAGCAAAATAATGCCTGAAGGCAATGCAGCTTTTGACTGAAAAAACCTGGTAGTCGTCTTACACCCTCTATACTAGTGTTGTGGCCGATGTCAATGTCCACGCTGATATCATCCGCATAGCACGAAGATGTTAAGTATGCGACTTATGCATTAAGCAGCTCTGTGCATGGAGTCATTCTATTCGAAGGAGCCATAAACTACAAGTGCACTTCTGTCAACAGCTCTCCGTTGTTTTCCCACAACACGGCACGTGCCAAACTTTCTGCAAGTGCCGCAAAACTACTCTATAACTTCATTTGCTAACTGTAAAATTTCCAACACTTACTCAAACTGTGGAAGTTTCGGTGTACTGGCCTTTGAGAGAACGTCTTTCTTTTTTTTTTTTTTTTTTGGTTGTTACATTTCAGCACATGTAAAATGTCAGTGTCAAAGCATTTTGGAGAGGTTTACTGTGTGCAGGTGTTGATGATGGTATCAGTGAAGTCAATTTTTTTAATTATATTTGCACACTATGCAACACTCACCTAATGCAAGTGGGTAAAAAAAAAACTAGCAAATAAAACTTTGAGTGCTGGTATGGTGATTGTTCTGGCAGCAAGTGGGGACAGGCTATAACAAGAGTTGTCGGGCTAGTTAGTGATCGTCTGCAGAAGCCAGTCCTGCTCTGTGTGTTTTTCTTTTCTGTGTCGTTTTTTAGTGCATTTTCCCACGGCTTCCGCAGGAGACAGGCTACTTCACTGCATGCAATTTCACTTAGCACAGAGTCCTCCGAAATGAGATTGCTTTTGTACTTATTTACTGCATTTCTTGTGGCATTCCTTATGTATTTATGTTTTGAAGTGCTGCACTTGCTGAAGGTCATAACTGGCTAATAAAACAAGCAAATTTGTCCGGACAGCGTCCCCCCTCGTTACTTCACATCAATGTGCATGCCCTTTCCATTTAGCAAGTTCACACTATCAGATGATGCGTGTTTTCTCATTTACTCGTGCATGGAATTAAGCAAACCAGTAATTTGCATGGTGAAACGTCATGCTCATGCGCTTCTACGAAAACAAGAAAAATATGAAAACCAGCGATGTGTTCGCGCTAACGTGGCGCAATATCAACACTGTAGACAGTGTAGATGATCGCAGGTAAGTAACGTTAAAGGGGAAGCTTTATTTTATTAACACTGCCTTCCGCAATAGATTTCATTACAGCATTTCTTGCTCGAGAAAATGAAAAACAGGTGCCGCTTGTTCAAGTTATGTCGCCTTTCGCTCAAGGTTCTTACCTTGTGTTCTCGACTAGCAGTCCATGATCAAGAAGCATTTGGAGTAAATGCGGATGATCTGTAACACCCAGACGGCTGCTTCAACTACGTAGTCGCCGCCGCGATCTCGCCAGATGCTCTCAAGAGCAGTCGGCATCGGCACGCATCGCCCGCAGCTGCACCTGTTCGAAAGCTTCGGTTAGCGATTGCGCACTCTCGCAACGGTCAAACGTAGGCTAGGCTGCAAGACTCGGACATACATACCAATGCGTAGTTCTGAAACGGCTGGGATCGGGAGGCTGACGGTCGGGGCTTCTGCAAGCCGGAGTTGTGCCGCGGTTACCGCGGCCTCTCGACACAAGTGTTACTGTACCGGTCGCTCGCAGGGTCCATCTTCGCCGACCTGGCACCCGAAAAGTTGCGTCGGCGTAAGGCTCAAAGCCCACGATGTAACCATGTTTTAACAGTAGCGACTATATTCTAGTTCACTATAGCAGCACAGCGACGCTGGAACCCAGGAAGGAACCTAGGCGTCGGCAACCCTGTGTGAGCGTAGAGTAGGGCACAATAAGAACCTCTAAAATACACCGAGCTTGGTCAACTTTGGCTCAGCAGGCTCCGGCAACGGGAGCTTCTCATTGGCTTAGCGCTATGACGTACTCTGTTGAGTTGAGGAGGACGCGCGCTAGGAAACCGAAATTCTGTTTTTGTCGCTATTAAATCAACGCGGGCAATGAAACGAATCGAGGTATATTATATGATGCAGGACAAGGATTCCATTTAACTAAGCCGTGCAAAATTTCCGGAAAACGTTTCACGACCCCTTTAAGTCGTCGGCCAGGCAGGACAGGGTGTTGCGGGCGCACCGTGGCCTGGCGTTCTAGTGTGCCTCTGATGATAGCGACCACACCGGTTGGAGTGTAAATAATGTAAATAGTGTAAATAAATTCTTAAGTACTCATTCATGCCAAGAAGTCTGCCCATCTGTCTCATCTCCTTTGCAACATGTCGCACGCCAAACGGACCGCTCCTTCACCCCGAGGACCTGACGTTGCAAAAGGGCAACAAAGAAGAAGAAGACCAACGAATATTAACTGCTAAGTTCATTCGAATCTACTTAGTATTTTTGGGCTGTGAAGGCGAATCGTAAATTTCGCGGAACCATGCAGATTAATATGCTGGCAAACGAACTGCGGATGCGCGTTCGACACAAGCAATTAGCTAGCAGTTCAAGTTCGGGCAGGCACTACACGCCGCGAAGTGACTATCGTCCTTTGTCCCAAGGGTTGGCCTCACGTCGAGCCTCCTCTGAGATCCAGGCCGCAAACTGCGAGATCCCGCGATCGCACACGGCGGATAGCCGCTCTCACGGATATAAAGCGGTCATGCGAAATACGACACAACGCAGAACAGGACTTTTGCTGGAGACCAGATTGTTATTAGAGAGTTTTAGCTTACCGTGATCCGCGATCCGCTACCGTGAACCGCCACCGCGCGTTCCACTGCGCATGCCCAAACCCCCTCGACGCGGATAGATGGCGCCACATACTGGATGTCCGCACATGGACCTGCCGCGTCGGTACCAATGAGCTTGTTCGCCCCGCCCACGCACGGTAGAGGGTCACCGTGGCGGATCG
Organism: Amblyomma maculatum; assembly: GCF_055883805.1. NCBI lineage: Eukaryota > Metazoa > Arthropoda > Arachnida > Ixodida > Ixodidae > Amblyomma > Amblyomma maculatum. The sequence continues at coordinate 169,188,462 of NC_139345.1, forward strand.
CGGATCACTGTAAGCTAAATCTCTCTATTGGTTCTTCCCAAAAACCGCTAACGATGCTCCCGATGAAGACCCTACCAGTTTGGATGGCGTCTGAAAGTTGAGGGAGCAAGATGGCGACAACAAAGAGTCCAGCGGAAGGCATCAATAGTCTCTCCAAGTGACGAGGCGTCGACTAACAAAAACAACGTTTAATATAAAATACAGCATCACGTAGGACCGGCAAGAGATGCAGAGAAAACTGACACACTCAGAAAGCTTGTCTTGGCGTCGCCTTTCGTCGTCTCTTGCAGCGGAAGCAGCTGCAGCTTTTTATACACTCGGCAGTTCAGAGGGCAAGCTTTGCTGACTCAGTCACGGCGACGGGGAGAAACCTCCTGTTGACGGGTGAGGGCGAAGCTGTCTCCCTCGATCGCTGGGTTGGCCAGCGTTTGCATACACACGCACGCACGCACATGACACGTGTAGCTCGGACACGTCAGTACACACCGGCGAAAAGAAGCGTTGAAATGGCCGAAATGCCTGTGCATTGAGTCCTTGACTGATGCCTTTGTGCTCGCTGCATTTCGCTGCGGCCACGTCAGCGATCACAAATGACGGTGGCGAATCGTATATCGTGATAACGGCTGTCCGTGGTGTGCGATCGCCGAAGTTTGGAGTGCACAGCCGAGACGTCAGGGGAGTCTCGACGGCCTAGTAAGAACCCCCGGAAACTCTATCCAATGGAACAGTGACCCTCTCTCACTTACGTCGTCTAGAAAATTTCTATCGCGTGCCTGTAGTCTCGATATAAACATGCATTCACTGGAACTTGAAGACTGTAATTTGGCGTCTACTTAGGTAGAATTCGCATCAGATGTGACCGACCAGAAAATATTTTTTCGCTTGTACAAAGTCTATTCGGCTGGTCACCTGTAACAGAACCTACTGTGTGGTGCGGGACAAGCGTGTCTTTTAAGGTAGGTCTAGGATCTAGTATTTCGTGGATACTGCGACAGCTTATAGACGCAAGCACTGTTGTTACATACGGGCATCAAACCGACCGTCGTTTGATATTAAAAGTAATCTTTATGTAGTGAAAGGGCGTGGTTACTCGATCTCCAAGGAGCGTAAAAAACTCCGCTCCATCTTGCCGTGCCCTATGGCGGTGGGATGAAGCCAAGGCTGTGCGCGTTTTACGGAAGCTGTGAGCGCAGCGAATGAAGCGGGTGTTAGCTCTCGCGTGTCCTCCATGCCAGGAGCTCCCCGGACATCGCGAAAACCCGCAGCGTCAGATGCGTAGTGTGCGGACTTTGGAGAGCGGATGCGGAGGGAAAACCGAGAGCAGCGGAGCAGATGGAGAGAGGGCGGCCGATGGAGAGGGGCTGGGGGACTGATTGGCCGTCACGAAACCCGATCCGCGCGGCTGCCTCGCGACCCGACGCCGCGCGCTGTCGCCCAGCGCGCCCGGAGACGGCGAACGAAGGATCGGTGTGTTGTTCGTCCGCACCCCCTCCCCTCCGCTGCCCCATAGAAATGGTGGGATAGAGAGCCGGCGACAGCGGCGGCTAGCGGTTCGCAGTTACCATAGCAACGAGCTCACGAGGCTCGAGTTCGGCCCGCCCGTGGTATTAAAACACGTGGGCGCGGGAAGATAGCTTCCTGTTCGGGATGCGCCTGCACGCGCGCTGCTATGCGCTTCCTGTACCCGCATCGGCCGGTGTGCGTGCTTACCTGCCCCTTGCTCGCCGTCTCATCTCCCACGCGCCTCTTTCCTTTCCTTCCTTATTTTATCCATCTTTCTTTCACTTGATATTTGGGCGCGTGCTTTCCTTTATGCTTGCTTTGGTTGTTTAGGGCATAACGCCGCAAAGCGACCCAGGCTCTGAGGGAGGTGCTCGGGAAATTCCACCACCAAGCGCTTTTTAACGTGCACTGATGTCGCCGATTACACGAGTGCCCTACTTTTCAACTTCTAAAAGCGGCCGCCCGCGGCCGGGATCATATCCGCGTCCTTTGATTCAGCAGTCGAACGTCCCAACCATTGAGTCATCTTCCAAATGGAAAGCTAGATTTTTCATGGTTGACTTGATTGTACGCAGGTATGAGACCATTTATTTACCCATCCTTACACTTTTACTGTATTTTCGGCTCTCATGTGTCTCTTCCAGCCAGTGAAAAAATACGGCGCCAGGTTTCGTGCCGTCGCGTATCCCCGGCGGACGCCATTTCGCACTCCTGGCATTCCCGGATCGCACTCTCTCACCGCATGCGATGCGAGCAAGGTCCGATGTTGCATGCGCGCGTCGAAATCCAGGCACGTGCGCCAAAGCGGTGGTCGGGACGCACCACTCAGGGTCCAAGGGGCGGACGGCCACCGCCCAGGGTAAGCAATTCCGCATTAATAAAAAGGCTATCGCTAACAGGCGTGAAAGTGGAAACAGAGAAATAAGAGTTCGCGTCGGGGTAAAGGAGTTGCTATGCAGTCTTACAAGGAGAAACATCGGGGATGCGCCGAAGCCAAAAAAACGGCAACGGGCCCAAGACACTGCTGAAGAACGTGAACAACGGCTAGCAAAACAGCGAGCGCAAGCCGCTGCTAGACTAACGCGTCGCTAGGCGGTTGGAGCAGAATCGTAATGCCGGCATTGCTGTGTGTGTTAAACAGGGTGTTCGCCAGTGCCTTACTATACCGCCTTTGCCGAGTGAACAGGGAGAGGCAGTACGTGTGAAGCTGTGTGAAACGGGATGGTAACTAACGGGGGCATGCATTTCCCTCAGACAAGTATAGAAACTGCTCTGGGCGTTGTGACCAGCGGTATGCCCAACCGGGCATTAAAGGGGTTGGTTTTGTGCATCGGCAACTACAATGAAGACCCGACGAGAGACAGCACTTTCATCCAGGCTGTAAACACAAACTGTCTCCTACAGTTGAACCATTTACAACCTAGGAATACAACGCAGTGGGGAAGCAGTTTGGACCTTGTGATGTACAGGATTGCAGCCTAAGATGGATACTTGGTCAATCGAGTCGAGACGAAGTCTCACTACTTTACTGACTACCGACGTGTTTTCATCCGTGTTAATAAAGCCAAAAAAGAACACTAGTAATTAATTGTGTATCATGTCTTTATTCGTGGCTAAACACGTCAAGCTACACCCGCAGCTACATGCGAACCTTAAGCGCAACCATTGCAGTACTGCTTCGGCAACTTACCAGGTTTAACCAGATATAAACTACTGCCATTTTTTTTTTGTACTTCACTGTTTCATACCTGTATGGCTTCCAAACCACACACACACACACACACACACACAGAGAGAGAGAGAGAGAGAGAGAGAGAGAGAAGGCGAAACGATTCATTGCCTTGCGGAGGCTTAAAATTCAATACGACGAGCTGACGACTCCTCGATTCTTGAGAGATCTCACAGCAAGGCCGATTACAAATGAATCCCCCTTATCACAACATTCTGTTCAAATTTCTTGCGGTCATTTCCCCAATGTGGATACTCGCGGGCACTCTTGGATGCTTTCTTCTCAAAGTAATAAATGATTGCGCCAACTTTCGGTCACGTTACACTGATAAGGCTGTTAATCTTGGCAGGAAAGACTTAAAGACGCCGACGAAAACAACCTCCGGGTATGTCGATACATGACCCACAGCCCGACTGCCCACAAACCTAACTAAGGAGGCGCCGTGTTATCCCTTTGAGAACTCAATTGCTGCTCTCCTCCGCGGCAGAAGGGAGGCCAAAAATTCTTAGTGTTTCAATATTTGGGTGACTATCCGGATTCGTACGTCATGATGTCACTACGGCCTCACTCATCTGTGCATTTGTCATTAATTTCAGTCCTTATATGATGCTGATCGTACGCTGCTGGCTGCTATTGCAGCCTGCAGCTGATGCATACACTGTATAAAATAAATGAACGTTTCTCTACTTGCCCACTTATTTTAATAATAATGCGCTTATTCTTTTTCAGGCGCGAACGCTTGACACTATACCTTAGGTATTCGTCGAAATTCCCTGTAGTGTTCGCCTTTCTTTTGAACTGGCTCATGGATTTGCCCATAGATGGAAGAAAAAATGCAGAGGGTCTCCTTGCAAAACGCCTGACAGCACATTTAAAGCGTTCGCTTATGTAAAAATCGATAGTGAGGATGTGCGTAAGGTTTACCTTCATTTTACCCTGCGAAGCCGCATATCAACATACCGCATTTTCGCGATTGTAGCCCCCTCTCACCGACCTTCGCAGAATTTTCGAAAAAATGTTTCCTTGCGAGTCAAAGCCCTCCCTTTTTTGTGAAGAATAGAGTGTAGACAAGGCTTCCAGCGCACTTGCTCTCTCGTTCGAGCCGATGCCATGGATAACCCGAGGTGGTGCGTTGTCCGCGGCGCGATCTCCACTTTTTGTGTTGCTGCTTTGCGACGCGACACACAAGACAGCTGGCGGCGAAGGATGACAAAAGGCGGCCGACAGTCGCCCCGATTACTCCATCAGCGTGTTGTATGTGAGCCTGGAATCGGCAGCTATTCGGCAGATCTTGGCGGGTTTCCCTGAAATCGCGGGCCCTGGTTGCTTTGCTCGGTACCAACAGGGGAGGGGGTATTCGTACAGCGTAAGTCGGAATGAGCTTGAAGAAGGCTGTCACAATTTGAGCTTCAAGCGCATTGCAATCGTGTTTGAGGAACGTGTTTCGGAAGTTTGACTGTGAAATAAATTGCTATTTCTCGTTCCCGTCTCATAGGATATCGATGCAAAAAAAAAAAAAAAATCAAATTTAAGCAACCTCTTCCCATCCTCTTCACTTTGGGCGCCGCGATCGTGGGAAAAAAAAGAGATGCTTCAAATCGAGCAAATGCGCGACCGAATACAATTTGAGTACAGGCATTCGTACTTTCTGCTCTAGCCGAACCAAGCTCCGGACGAGGAAAGGGAGAGCTGATTGCATGCCGAACCCGGCGGTGTTGATGGAACTCCCTATTGCCCAATCGCGTTGCTCTTAAACGGGTCATAACGCCGTCGCTACGGATGACGCTGGACGTCAAGCGAACTATGCTGCGCGGCTGACTTAGGCCTCTGCGGCGACCTCAAACAGAGCTTGTAACGCTCGAGAAACAGGTTCAGTCATCTCGTGCGGCAGTCGGAGCGCGGACGAGACGAATTAAGCGCAGACGCGAACGAGGGTAGCCGACGCGCCTGGGCCGCTACATCCACTCATACGACTGTGCAGATCCTTCGTAACCTTTCTGAAGAGTTCAAAAACCGTTTGATTTAATTTGTTGATCCCGTATATGTGCTACATTTATCGTCATCAAACACGACAAGCATCGTGAGATATGGAACGGAGTCCCTTAAAGTTTCTCCAAAGCTGTCCTGTACTTAATGTTAACATTCTGCTAACAAAGCTAACTCCGGCTGGACGAAGAAAGAAAGTGCACTACGAGAGCTCCGTTAAATCGACACGAAGCCGCTCCTTTCTCGCTGCGGCCGAAGACAGTCACCGATATCAAAATGCAGCAGCAACGGAAACACCCAGCACAACAGCGATAGGTTCCTTGCATTCACTGCAAGAAATGCTTGTTCCTTAGCTTTCCTCAACACGACTGTCGTCGAAATAAAAATACTTCAGGAGCCAACGACCACAAGAATAAGATGGAAATGAGAGAGGGAGACGTAAAGGTGAGGAGAGGGCAGGGCGATTTTCAAAGATTTCGCGCAGTCTCAGGCACGGTGAACGATTTCTGTAAGTCCCACAGCGCGTTTGCGAAATTGGAACGCTTTTCGGCGCACTCCTCTTACCTCCTCCTTTTCGGCCGCCTCCCTGTGTTTCCTCCTGACACCCTCGGTTTCTCAGGTCGTAAAGGCCAGCCACGCCCTTTCCTGTCTCGGCACGTCCTCTCTCCCTCAGGCCCATTCTTCTTCCTCTTTCGCCTCTGCACTCCTCCTTGCCCTCCTTTCGCTCGTCTCATTTCGCCCCCGCGTTCTTTACGACGACTACGACTCTGCTGACGAGGGCGGCGTGTAGCAGCGAGCCGTATCGCGCGCGCTCCGGTTCTCCCTCCCTTCACGGTTGCGGGTCGCACCGCAGCACTCGCGTTTATTGCGCTTCCTTTCCGTGCGCGATCCGTTCATCCGCTTCAGCCGCCGCGTTTCTCCGCTTTTTGTTTTCTTCTCCCTCTCCTTCCCACGGCGCCGGCGCAAGTGCTGTCGCCGCCGTTCAATCCTCCTCCTCCTCCTCCTCCTGTCGCCGCCGTCGTTTGTCGAAATCCTCGTCAAACAGAGCGTTCTCGGCTAGCGTCGAGTTGAGGGCTGGCCCGAGAAACACCCATTTTTTTTTCTTTGGTTCGGGCGTTACGCAGTGCACCTCCGCGCCGCGCCAGACTAGCGGTGTTTTCCTTCGGGGCCGATTGTGCGGGAAAGCAGTTAGAATGGAACGACCTGGAAGTGCGCAATGATTCTCTGAGAACTATGTCGCTTGCAACGAAGCCCTCTGAAAAAATCGGTCTCGCTTTAGAAGGGAAGCCAGGCCTCAATGTGGGCGACAAAATAAAAAGACGGCCCGTTGTGCGCACCGTACGGCAAAGCAAGGAAGCCGATTCAAATGATGCACTCTAGCTTGTATCCTCTGAAGAAAATAAATAAAGTGAATACTCCAACTTTACTTCGCATCACTTCTATAATAGGTTGGCCTCAAAGAAGGTCAGCGTCATAATTCTGCTAATACTTTTCGCAGCCCAAACGTCATCAGTGAAAGTGGAAATAGCCGGAACTGCGGTTTCCATAGAATCAGACAAATGTGACCATGCCGAGGTTAAAAACCAATTAATAGATGAATTTTGATCCAATATATTGCCAGCAGTGCCATTATTGTTTCTCGCGATCAAAAACTAGACACGTCTCTCCCGCACTTTTGTGTCAGTGGTACTTGAAACCAGGAGATCCGAATGCGAACGCCTGAGTACAAAGATAACGCTAAATTAAACAGGTGCGTCACCAGGATGGAGCAGCAGCAGCACGGAAAAAAAGAGAATAAACGGATATTCGGAAGTCCGGCGAGAGTAGCGCTGACATACTTGGCTAGCAATGACCGGAGTGATGGTCTGCCTTCCGACTCGTGACTCATGCTCTCGACAGACACAGCTAGGCCAAGGGTCTATCCTGCATTAACGAAGGACACGAGCACTCGTAAGCCTGTCGTGTTGCATTGCGCCTAACGGCGCACTGAAAGGCGGGTAGAAGTTCTTGCTTCCGCCGTGCGTGAGCGACCGGCGCACGTGGGGGCCGTATCTCCGAGATATGCATGCACCTGCCTCGCCTTGAGCATTACGGGGAAGCAGGCCAGCCGAGGGAGCCGTGTTCGCGACTCCTTCCAAAACCATTTATCTTCCGTCTTTCTCCTTCGTACCCGGCTCGATATTTTCTCGGCTTTATATTTTTCTGCTTCACGCGCGCTGCGTGGCGCTCCCGCCATGAAGGTCCGCCGGGTAGCATACTGAGAAGCTGCAGCGGCGACGCGGGCGGACGCTCCCGGTAGCAGATAGCAGAGGCAGCCAACGTTGCCGCCGCTACCGACGCTTCAGCTGCAGCGCTAATGCGCGAACGCTTCTGGCTTTCACATTGGGCTACTCTATGTTTCAATAGTTGAGTGCAGCGGAAAACCTTCAAGCTGCACTGTCACCCAACAGAGTGGGACAGCCGAGTTTGATCCAACTGCTGCAGCTCATGAACTTTAAGTGGCGCACCTGGCTTCGATGGGCGAAGCGCCTGCTGGCCGCAGAAGTCTCCTCATTTGTGCGTATGAACTAATTAAGTTTCGATGCGCCTGACGCAGTAACATCTTGTACAAGCGCCTGGTGGGGAAACAGTAATAAGAAGCTACTCCCTCGGAGTGTTGTCAGCGCTTGTATAGTAGCGCAGGCTATTGGACCAGTTGGTGAAATACTGCAAATAAATTTATAGGCGAGACAGACGGGACTTAGTGAACAAGCTCAGAGGAGCGCAAGTACATGTGCATTTGCCGGTGTTCTGGGAGAAGCCGCATTTACGTGCACCAGCCGTTTGCTCCGTGTTACGCGGCTTTGTTGCATGGCTATAGTTGAGAGCTGTGTGATGCCAGCCAGCCCTTTCTGAAATCTTGTTTCACGTGCACCCAGACACGATCAGCGCATTGCTTCATGTCTCTCCGACCTGTCACACCTGGGCCACCTTGACAGCTCCTAGGAACGGCAGCGTGGATGACCATTATTGTTACGGCTCATCCCGTCTGCTAGTAAGAAAGCTATATGGGCGGCGTATGCAACAGCTGAGGACTACTTTCGTAACAACGCACTTGTCGAACCACTTCACGCGTCTGAGAGGACTTCGGACCGGAGACCAGACGGCGACCGGCAATAACTACGCGCGCACTTCGGTTCCTTCAGCACAAATCGGGAGCTGCAGCCGGTGCACGGAACTGCTGTCGCTTCGGCGCGCGTGAAGGCGGCAGCGGTCAACGTGACAAGCCTGTAGATGACGTAGCTTAGCGTCCCCTTTGAACAATGGCTGGCTGCGGCGAGGGGGTCGTCTAGTGCCTCACCGCCGGTTGGCCTCGCCGGTTCGGGCGGAGGAGGTCGCGCCGACGCCGCCGCCAGTGCTCGCCGCATCTTGCTGCTTCAGGCGTCCGCGCGCGGCCGTCCGCTGCACCACCGCGGAAACGAAATGGGCGGGCAGAAAGGGGGGTAGTCTGCAGCCTTGGGCGGGAAGGGGAAAAGACGAAGGGCGGCTTCGCCGCCACGGTCGCGCGCAACTTCCTCCACGATGATAGATGCCGTGCGGCGCGTCTTCTCGCACGCATACTCGACCCTCCAAGTTGAGCTGTTGCCGACTGCGCCGCTGGGCGCTGCCCGATCGCTGCCAGTTTTCACGTGCGGATAGACGCGGGCATGCAGCTCGGAGAGGAAAGACCGATATTGTTGAGAATGGCGGCAATCGTTTTTCTCGGCACTCCCGTTTAATTTCTTTCCCCGGGCTTCCAAAATAATTAGTGAGTGCTGCATGCGGATTGGCTAGGATGACAATGCGGAGCAGATAGTAACCACGAATATAAATGTCCTGTAATGCATCTGAGATAAACCACAATATTATTTAAGGCCTTGAACGTTCCAAAATAAGAAAGGAGAGCGGTCTCTCCACAATGGGCATTCTCGTACAACACGCATATACCTCAGCCATCTATGTGCAGATGAATTGTGTTTCTTGATAGAATGTGAAAAGGCATCTTTTCATTTTCGTGCTTTGCTAGCAAAACTCCAGGCTCATCCTTCGCGCGTCGGACATTTAGCGCATCAGCTTTCTTAAGGGTATCATGAAAAAAATGGAGGTAATAATGCAGAAGAATGTACTGTGTCAAGGCTACGATGCCTCTGCGGCTGCCTAATCGGCGTACATCAACGCACTAAGCCGTTGCACACATAATCGTCCGTAAAGAGAGTTTTTGAAGAGTAATTTTTGAAATAATAAAAAGAAAAATAGGTGAACCTAAACTTGTTGCAAATTTACTAGTATATTCTATTCGACCCTTTCCACCTTCCCATGAATTTATTAATTAATGAGTTGGTTGAATAACCGCTTACACTGGTATTTACATCGCCTCAGAGTGTCTATAAATACCTAGGACTTTGAGAGAGGTGTCTACACGCCAGTTGACATGTAGATGAACCGGCAGGCTTTCAGAACGACGGAACGCCTTAGTGGCTTTGTTTTGATTCGGTTGGCTCGGGGGCTTTAGCTACGTGATGCTTCACGGTCTGATCGAGGGCCCGTTGTCTTAAATGTTAGCCTCAAACGTTCGTAATGCGTAAGTGCTTTTGTGCATTTCGCTTTTGCTGCACGGGGCCGCATATGTGGGAAACACGGCCATAAAAAGTGCTTGAAACTTGAGCAGGTGACGCAGCTCTCGCTGTCGCTCCAGTTCGCGAAACTTTTATAATTCCTTACGGTGACCCATCTCAACTGCCCAACGGAGCCTCGAGCAGGTAACGTAAAAAAAAGAACACTCTTCTGCTCCGCCCTTAGACACTTACGAGGCTGCGTAAAACTAGCCGGAATAAAGAAACAGAACTAGCATTGCGATAACGCTCGACGCGGTGAGTCGCCAACAGCTAGACACTAACCACCGCATGCCGCTCTCATTTCTCAAACGCGGCTTGCTTGCGCAGCAAGAACACGTCGGAAGCTTACACATGGGGGTGGAAAGGAGACTAAATGCGACACGTTGCAGGGCACCTCGAACAAGCGGAAGGCATGAAGGAAGGGCGAAAAGAGAAAGAAAGCGAGGGAGTGGAGAGTTGCGGTAAAGAAGAAAAGGCGGCCAAGGTTTCTACCATCCGCCACCACCGCCGCCACCATCTTTTCCGGCTCGTGATTGCTCTGTTTTGCTTTTATAGCAGTCTGCTTTTTCCCGCTATGCGGTTTCCCGACTCCTGTTTGCGCGCCGCCAGAGAGCTAGCGCGCACTACCCAAGTTGCGCCAGCAGCCGCTACGCCTTTCTCCTCCTCTACCCTTCCTCCTACTCACAGCCTGCGCTTGCCACACAGCCTCTCCATCATCCTCTCTTCTAGCTGCAGCCTTCTCTTCTCAAGGCTGTCCCACTTTTATCTTTCGCGGGCGTATCCCTAGCTCACGTCCTAGCCTTTTCCCCAGACCGCTCCCCCTTACTTCCCTTCTTCCCACTCCTGCCAACGAACCGGGCGCTCTCCCCATTTTCTCGCTACGCCGCCGCCTGCCGAGGCCGCTGTCGTCTTCGCGAGCGCGCCGCGCTTAGGGACAAACAAGAAGAAATGACCACGGTGCGAGCTCCGGCGCTCGTAGCTGCCTCGCGACGTCTCGGGCGACGCAATCGACCAGCCGCCAACGCCGTTTGGCAGCGCTCGAAGGAGCGGCCAAGGGAAGGAGGACATACGAGCAGAGCTGGAGTAAAGGAGAAAGAAACATAAAAGGGAAGCGCTCTGAGGAAAGAGCCCCCGCGGTGACAAGATGCGGGACAGGCGCAGCGGAGCGGATAAAAGAAAGAAGCCGTACGAAGAGGACGACAAACGAACGCCGGGGCCGCCGCTGAGTGAACGAAGGAACACAAGAACGCTCGTTCGAAGGCCGAGGAGAAAGACAAGGGCCAGAAAGAAAAGAAAAAGGCGAATGGGGCAAGAAAAAGAGTAGGCGAAAGAAAAAAAAAAAGAAAAAGGGAGAAAGGAAATGAGCGAGGAACAGGAGTGCACCGGGGCGGCTCCCCGAAGACAAGAGCGCGAGGCTCGGCTGGTTTATAACGCGGAGCGGCAGCGCGTCGTGCGTGGGAGCGGGCCCCTTCTTTCTATGTCTGTTTCTCCGGCTTTGTCCCGCCTCTTTCTTCTTTGTTAATTTGCGCGCGGCTCGAGTTTGCCTTCAGCTCTGCGCGCAAGTTCTCATTTTCCACACCGCTTGGAAGGTGTATGCGTGCGCTCAGTTTTCCCTGAACGTTTTGTTAGGTTTTTATTTTAACCTTTCTTTAGCTCCGGAAGCCTTTTCGTTGTTTTTGTCTACTTCCTTTCCGAAAGGTTAAAAAGGAAGCGGCTGTGCACCCTAGCATACGGAAACGAGCGGCATCGATTGCGGGGATGGCCTGCAGGCGCGTATACGTTGGCAGCAGACAAGAAAAAAAGAAGAAGAAAGGAATCGGGTGGGGGGCAGGGGGAGGGCGTATGATGTTAATCAGTATTGCTAAAAAGAAATTTTTACTGAGGTGGCGCAGCAGCCAACATCTACGCTCAGCTATACGAAGCAGATAGGAATAGGATTGCAATGCGCAGCACTGGGCACTTACGGAAGAAAAAAGAAAATTAGCGAGTTGAAGGGTGTATAATTTCCGGCTTCCAACCCTCTTGAAAATTAGCTAAATGCTCTAAGTTTTTGACACGCTCTCCTTCAAGCAGCAGTGCACCATGAAGAAGGAGGGAGGCAGGGCACCACTTGCGTGACAAAACCACTAGGATGGTGAGTCCGCGTAAACAAAAAAAAAAGGCTTCAGTTCATTTAGTTGGAGGACTAATTACAGATATTGGAGAGCAAGCATTCGCATTTCAATAATACCTCCAAGTGCATCATTTATAGTTCGAAGCAGAGGGACACGACGTAGCGATTTTGATCAGAGTTGCGACGCCGTCCGAAAGTGAAAGTGAGCAACGCTTGAAATCGCTTCATCAGATGGCTCCTTTTAAGACGCCGTTATGCATTATTTGGATGGAGTATAAGCTGTAAGATTAGGTTTGGGGAGCCAGGGGAGCAGTCCTGTTGCTGGCAGGTGGTGGTGCCCTTTATAATTAGGGTAACTGCAGTTCCCTTCGGCCCCAAGAGGTAAAATGTAGCCCTTATTGTGTTTGTTATATCAACCCTCACAATACTGTGTGTGTTTTTATGAAGACGCGGACAGTAACTTCCGTTCAAAAAACTGAGATGTTAGAACTGCTTGCAAATTTTTTAAAAATACCTCAAACATTCAGTTAATGGTCTCTGATTACTGTCTGTTCTCTTTTTTCCTTTTCCTTCTCAAAGCACGCACTTTTTTTGTTGTTTCCAACCCCTTTTCAGTTTTTCTTCGTAGGCGAAGAAGACTCGAGTAAGCAATGACTGCGTCAGTATACGTCTACAGCGCTCCCCTGAGTAAGGTACTTTCTCGCTAGACGAGTGCATATGCGGAAAAGCATGCTTTACGGTAGTTAGTACGACTGCATGGAAGACCCGTGGGCTCCGTTGATGCTGCGTTGAGATGCCTTCTATTTTTAAAGGCGAAAGCCGTTATTGCCTCATCGTTGTCGTCAGCAAAAGGGTCGCGCTTTTGCGGCGGCTCTGATTGGTCGAGACGGGATGACGTTATGGAGGTTTCGACCAATAACAGAGCACCACCACAGTATACGCGTGAATGCGTGCCTTATAAAGCCATATGCCAATGATTAATTACTAATGAATGACTGATTAATGAATTATTGTCTGATAATACTAATAATTGATAATTAATATAAACAATTTTGACTAATTAGTGACAGTTACGTAAATAATTACTTACTAATCAATGCCGCGCACTCTGTAAAATCAATCGCACAACAGTAAACGTAGCCAATCAATGACTAATTATAAATTAATTGATTGATTATGGACGAACTATACAATATTACTTATATACAAATTAATTATTAGTTGCTAATTAGTAATTAGTGACATTTGAGTAATAATTAAATACTTACTAATTAATGCCGCGCACCTGGTAAAATCAACCACACAACAGTAAGCGTAGAACAACTGCGAAGATACAAGGAGCGCGGTCTCGTTGCTAATGAGCTGATGTCATCTCCCAGAAATGCTTGCACCTGAGGACAGGCGCAAATTTGGCGCAGCACTCAGGCTTTCGCCTTTTATCACTTTAGTCGCCAAAGTGTCCTCGAATTTTTTAAAGAATATAAGAAACACTCGACTGAATTGAAAATTTTAGGAAGCTTTAAGGAATTCTGAGAACCTACATTGTGTCAGTTTTTCTTTAAATTATGATACACTTAAGCTGCTCTTGAGATGAAGGGCTTGAAATATCTGCGCTTGGCACAAAGCCAAGACCCAGCCAGATCTGCAAACTTTTGCATTGGCTTCCCCATTATTTTAGAAAGAAGTAGATCCCAATCGCAATTAGAAAATCGGTTGCCGCATGGAACGGACATCATAGGAGTGCAGACCCACTCAATTAGTGTGAGATTAGGGTTGACAGCTCGTATCTGTGGAACATGAAAGAGAAACTTTCAGCAGGTATATTCCCTTTACTATTTATTAACTGCCGCTCACATCAAAGTATTCATTAGCAAGCTGCCCATTTGCCTTTGCAGAGACGGCACTGTGTTCGTGCCCCGACTGAATAGGTCGCGGCGTCGTTGGGGGGCCGCCAAGACAGAGGTGTAAGGCCAGAGGTGGGGGAGGAAATGTGTGGAGATACGAAGGAGAGCAAGCTGCGCTGGTAGGGAGGAAATCTGGAGCGAGTGTGAAATGATAAGCGTATTTCTTCGCATTTGGGAGATAGCGTTGTTCATAGTCTAATCCCCATATTCTTGGGCCCGACCTGGCTTTTGCCGCTGTGAAAGCATTCGCTCCATGAAATGTGATTGAAAAGCAGGCGACAACGCAGCGTGCCACTGAACAACTTGCTTGAGACTAGAAAAAAAAAAAAAAAATGTAGCATGAACTTAAAGGTTTCACTCCGAGACAGTAGAACGCGAGTTTTGTGGGGACCAGTGCCAGGCCCTGCTACGCGTGGCACCGTAGGCGACAGCGATATAAGAGCGCAAAATGTGCGTAAGGGCTTTATTCACCTATATTCAGTATAAGATGCATCGGAGGCAAGCTGGAGACGAAAGGACTACGAATGCGTTTCATGAGCGAGTTCAGGGACAGTCCTTTTGACTACCATTGCTCTTTATGACAGGTTCCGGTGTTACGCAACGAACTCGCAGTATCAGCATCGATTTATTAGAGTACAATGCAAGAGGCCTAGCTGTTTCTCGCCGCCAACCTTAATCACTCCGTGTGTCCACTCGCTCTGGGTCGCATTGCCGTAACCATGAAGTTTAACGCCACAGCTTAGTACCCCGTTCTGCAGAAATTCAGGTGTCGGCGTCGGGAATAAAATGTTACGAACATGTCGCCGAGAGACGGTATACTTGGTAATTGGCACACCGGGAATGATTGGTTGTCGATTAGTGTGCCGTCACAAAACAGCATGGCAGACACCAAATGGTCGAGCAGGGTAGAGGTGTCAACTCGCTCAGTAAGTTCCTTCGTGGTGGGGTGGTGAGATGAGTATCGAAATCGGGACCCTTCTATCCAGAGTGAGATACGTTGACTTCAGGTCGCGTAGTGAGGTTCGTACAGTTTGTTTTCGTGTGGCCTTTCACATGGTGTGGCAGCTCACTCGACTCTATGCTAATATATACGTGTGAGATATATTATACTATTAGATACGTGTGAGATATTAATATATACGTGTGAGATATTTATATTAGAATATTAGATTTCGGGCTGCAGGACACAACACCTATTTCTTTTGTGGGTTGAGACACCCCCACGATTGAAGACGATCGCGTCTCTCCGTGGACATTCTTCGCGGCTTCACTGCGCTAGAGACGGGGCTATTTTCTTTTGCAGTGGCGAGAATCTGCAGCCTCAATTCAGGCGGCCACTCTCTTGCCGGCTGCGGAACGCTGTACCTGTTGCTTCTGAACCGTGTTTTAGGAAGTGACCGTGTCCCTTCGCGGACATTTTTCAGATATCCACTGCGTGGGAGGTTGTGCTGAACGTTTTCTTTTTTTCCGCAGTGGCAACAACAATTTAGACGTGGTTATAAGCTGCCGCTCAGTTCTAACTGAAGAACTGTGACGCCCGCCTGAGCCGTTTGAGACAGACAAGAGCTAAGACGAAGCTTAGAAGGGCCCCTGATTTTTTTTTTTTTACAGTATTTACACGATCTAGGGTTTGTGCGGTGGTCTGCGCATTCACCTTCCAGTGGTGCTTTTAAGATTTTTAAACACACTGGGCATATTTCATCTTTATTCTAGAACATATTTTTTTTTTTCATCGTCGGATACCATGGGCCGACAAAGAACATTTATTTTCGCCAAATTTCAGGTTATTTCATACAGGATTCTTTCCAAGAAGAATCAAATAACGATTGCCTAACGTGTACAAGGAAAAAGAAAAGGAAATAACGTTTATTTGCATGTATCAGATCATCAGCACATACGACGCGTTTTCATCTGCTTTAGTTTTTATCTCTGCGATAGGGCTGTTACAGCACTCAGCCTGTTAAGCATTCCTTTGAATGTAACGTCGTCTAGGCAAATGGCCCAAGCACGACATGTTTCGAAACCAATATAGCGAATAAAAAATGCTTGAACTCGGTAAGTGGCCAGTTAGCTTAAACAATCGCGTATTGCCTTTCCGAAGGCTTAAAATTTATTAATCGTATACCACTCTTTTATAGCTTCTTTGTCATCTGACAATGATTTCGAAAAAAAGATTACGGCACTGCGCTTAAGTCTGTTTATAAGAGCGGAAATGACGAAAACCACCCTACAGGGTTGTTTTCACTAACTGCATCGTCAATTTCATCTATACTATCATCATCATCATCATCATCCCAATCGATCCTATCATGATTATCTACTAAATGCGTCATCACTGCCATCGCTACTGTCATCATCATCATTATTACTAACTGCAGCGTCATTATCATCACTACTACTATCATCAATAAAAGTATTACTAAGGGGATCGCATTGTCAGTGCTACTTCATCCTCCCACTAGGCATGGGGAATTACGATCGGTTGCGCACGATCCCCGAGTAGTGTTGGTATCCTTAATTGGACTACACAGCCTGTGGAAAACGCACACGTTGGACCGGAATACTGAGCCTCTTGCTTCCCACAGTATACTCATTCCGGCCAGATGAAGCACCATCTGAGAGACGCTTACGAAGATAGTGACTATCCACAGGACTGGCTCCAATTATTAACGTGTTGTCTTTCCTTGCCACCGTTTTAATGAAGTTGCGTTAAGGCATGTTTTGTGGTGTTGTATATTTAAATTGGAGTTGTTCGGCTACAGGTTGATTACTTTGTAATTAATGGATATAGCTCGATCTCCTTACAATCTTTACAATCTCGCAGGAAAATCAATCGCTTAACTGTATTCCGTAAGATATATTATCACGACACACTACACGACGACTTCATCTCACCGCCAGAATACATTTCCCGTCGCATCGATCATCGTCACAAGGTCGGAACCACTGAATGCTGTACCAAATTGCTTTTTTTTCAGTCATACCTTCCCCGGACATCCATCGAGTGGAACCGCTTTCCCTCCGACATTGAAACCATTGAAGATAACAAAAGTTTCACGATGCACTAGTTAATTTTGTTATTCTGAGGGAACTGACTTGCATTCTTATAACATTCACTGTATTGTATTTGCCTTGTATTCTATGTAACCACTCCCCTTTGTAAGGGTTTTGGCTCTGAGGGCAATAATAAATAAATAAATAAATACCACGGTAAATAAATAAAAAAAAAACGCGCGGCGTAGTAGTTGCGCGCTCGCCTGGGGATCGGAGGAATAGCGGCTCGATTACCTGCGGAGACAGATTCTTTTTCTCTCACTTTGTGCGGAAATTTCCTGGGGACATTTCCCCAGCTTATGAGCCAAGAAAGGCTTTCAAATTAAAAAAAAAAAATTAGAGGGTCTCTTAGATATATGTCTCATCGTTTGCCTCTTATAGGCGTTCGTTGGACGTATAATTGTAATTGGTTTACAGTGTGGGATTCGGGCTTGCTGCGGCTGCCCTTTGCGCGACCGCCGCCCGCTTCCCAGTTGTTCTCCCCGTTCCCTTTCTCCCGCCTGAGGCGGCGGAGAGAGGCTCGGACGACTTGTCACTGTCGTTCAGGCCACAGCTCCGCCCTGTCGTCCCAGTGGCTGTTCTCATTGGCGCCTTTTGGCGGGAACACGGCACCGTTTCGACGGCCGCGCTTGCGCGACCGTCCGAGCGGAGCTCAGAGAGAGACCCCTCCGAGACATTGCAAGGTGCGTACGCAACTGTTCTTGTCTGCCGGCCTTTGTCCGCGCAGACCAGTGTGCACTCGAGTTCGTCTGCTCCGGGTCGTACCTGAGAGCGCAACTCGAGCCTGTCGATCGTGATCCAACGATCCGCGACAGGCGTACCTTGCGGTGGTTGCCCACTCTCTCTCAAAGGAACCCTTTGGTCACTGCGAGAGAGAGAGATCACAGCACGCCCTTGCGTGCTTGCGGCGCGCACTCCGTGTCACTTCGTGCGCGCAGGGGAGCCTTGCTCCTCGCGCGCTCCCTTGACACGTTGACTGAGTATGTGCGTTTGTATATAGGTGTATGTGCGTTTGTATATATGTGTATGTGTGTGCGTGCGTGTGTGTGTGTGTGTGTGTGTGCCGCTGGAGAATGGCGTTGCAATAAACGTCTCCTTTGTGAACTTGGAGGTTTGTGTCCTTGCAGCGCAGTGCTCTCCTCCCGGTGGAGAATGAGTGCGCGCTGCAGTGTTTCAGAGCGCGCGCGGTGACGGCTGATCGGGGCTTCGGCTCACGCGACGCTCGAACCCGCGGTGGTTAGTGGCCTATGTCCACGTAGAAACCACAACTGGCGCCCACCGTGAATTGTCCCTGGCTCCATGAGTCGTTGGACAGCACATCGGCCGAGCCGGTCGCCTTGACGATCAAGCTCATGCGCCATGCCTGCCGCCCCCTGCGCGGCACTCGGCAAAGGCACTGTAACACGAACATGGTTCTTCGGACCACCCTGCGGTGTGACCGTTGACCATATGCCTCCGCTGTTTCAGCTTTACGCCATTGCGGAAGCAATGTGCGCGACGCCGCCACTGCCGGCATCTCCGCACAACAGCACCCGTACCCCGCTTGCAGTCATTTCTGTTCGGGGAAGGGCGAGGCGTCGGCCGGGCTCCCTCTGGAAACCGCACCGAGAGCGCGCTCAGTTGGCTGATGCGGCTCCGTGAGCTTGCGAGCCGGCTGGCGCGCCATTCTATCTTGGTACAGCATTTCGACTTTTGGTGCAGTTTCTACAGGGGAGAACGAACGTGGTAGCTGACGCGCTATCCCGTGCCCCACTCGCCCGCGGCGGCGTCTTTACACCGGCTGGCGAAGGGGGCGAAACAGCGGACGAGCCGCAGATCGGCACGGAGGGGACGCCCGCAGACGGGTTCCCCATTCCGCTATCCGGGTAAGCAGCGCTTCGCAAAGCAGGCGAGGGTGAAAGCTCTTTGTGAGCACATCTGAAACGCCGATGTCAGCGGAAGTTTTGCTGCGAACCTGCGGGGGGACGAAACCAGGCTCTCCTTTGGGATGTCTGGGATCGTTTTCAGCCACGAAGAGCTACGACGGTCCAGCAAAATGACCCGTTTTGTCGCGATGTAAGCGACGGTCTCTGGGAGACGGAGCACCGTTACGCTGCTTGTATTGCAGCGGGCGCAGCGCCGTTGCGCTACTTGTATTGAGCGGGCGCAGGGTGGCACGAGCCAGCGTGTGTCGCGGCTTGCCCCGGGGATTCATATTTGCTGGGCCATGACGGGCACGCGCTGAAATACATAGCCACGGATGATGAGTCCATGAACCATTTGAAGTGGCTATTCCCCAATGTCTGAGCGGCGCTCTGTTGCGTTTCTCTCACGACAAACCATTGGCTGGTCATCTGAGTGGCTCCAGGGTTTCAAGAAACTGAGTCAATCGGTGACTGCAGGCCGGCATGAAGCGCGACATTTTCCGCTGTTGCCGTTCCTGCCATGTCTGTCAAATGGAGAAGTCGAGGGGTGGCAAGCCACCGGGCATGACGAAGCCAACTGACAGTGTGCGTCCGTGGCAGATGGCCACCTGCGATTTCATGGGGCATTTCCCCAGTAACAAGCAGGGGCTCATTGCTGGAGAATCCCCCTATGGGGAAAGCCAGCCGTGCCTACATCGCAGACCTGAAGGCCCATGCGTAACGGTCTGACGAGCTTGCGCTGGTGCCCATTGTCACCACAGGCAAGTGCCAAGGCACAACCGATGCGGTGGAACGCAGCCGTGCCCCGCACGGGTACAAGGTGAGGCGACGTTCACCTGTGTGATTGATGCCGGACGACGGGCTTTTTCCGCAACCGAAGGCATACCGCCTCACCGAGCGAGCTTGCTCGTTCAACCCTACCCGGAAGCAAGGTTTGTCTCCCCCTTTTCTGGCTCGCTCAGTTCCAGCCTGTGTGCTTTATTATTATTTTTGTGTGTGTGTGTGCCTCTGTTCCCATTTTTTCGCTCTCTTCTGTTTCCATTCTTGCTTCTTATCTTGTAAATATTGTACAGTGAGTGCCTTCTTTTGTACAGCGTGTCATCTCTCCTCTTTCTTCTTGAAACTGCAAGGGTTGCTCATTAGGCAGCCCCGACGCGCGGCTTTTTCGGTGTGTGTGGAAATGAAGTTGGGGCTGTTTGGGGACGGGGAGCATGGACGATGCCCCTTTCACCCAAGGCCGCCCTGGTTGCGAAGGTGCTCGGGACAGTTTCGCCGCGGAAGGTCGGCATCACCCTTTGGTGTGTGAGTGGCTGAGCGTGTGCGTGCCTGGGCGTGGAGGCGACGACGTCGCGCCATGTGTGTTTGCCGGCGTGTGCGGAGCGCGGTGGAAAGGAAGCCCCACGTGGTCTTCCCGTGTGCGCCTTGGATCGCCACGGAGTCACGGACTTTCCACGCCTGGGGCCCCTCCGGCGTGTTCGCTGTCCCTGCACCTAACCTGTACCACCACCGACCGAGATCGTTCGCAGCCAAGGGTGAACGTTGGCCACCCAGAAGTCAACGAGCGGTGAGTCACCGCAGGCTCCCTGAGCTGCACCGACGATCTTTGGGACTTCTGTACATAGTTGTGTTTGTACATAGTTGTTCTGTACATAGTTGTGTTCTGTACATAGTCGTTGTTACTTAGCCTCTGGAACTTTGTACATTATTTTCATGTCATCTTGATCATTTTTTTTTTGCGCGCCTTGCTAATGTTTGTCTTTCTTGAGTGTGTCTTTTCGAGATCTTTCTTGCTGGAACTGAAGTGTAGTTGACTTGTTGCGTGAGGATAGCATTCTTTTCTTCATGCTGGGGACCTGCCGCGTCCTTTCACTGATGGGTAGGAGGGCAATTAAGGAGAGGAGGATGTGGGATTCGGGCTTGCTGCAGCTGCCCTTTGCGCGGCCGCCGCCCGCTTCCCAGTTGTTCTCCTCGTTCCCTTTCTCCCACCTGAGGCGGCGGAGAGGGGCTCGGACGACTTGTCAATGTCGTTCGGGCCACAGCTCCGCCCTGGCGTCCCAGTGGCTGTTCTCATTGGCGCCTTTTGGCGGGAACACAGCACCGCTTCGACAGCCGCGCTCGCGCGACCGTCCGAGCGGAGCTCAGAGAGAGACCCCTCCGAGACATCGCAAGGTGCGTACGCAACTGTTCTTGTCTGTCGGCCTTTGTCCGCGCAGACCAGTGTGTACTCGAGTTCGTCTGCTCCGGGTCGTACCTGAGAGCGCAACTCGAGCCTGTCGATCGTGATCCAACGATCCGCGACAGGCGTACCTTGCGGTGGTTGCCCACTCTCTCCCAAAGGAACCCTTTGGTCACTGCGAGAGAGAGATCACAGCACGCCCTTGCGTGCTTGCGGCGCGCACTCCGTGTCACTTCGTGCGCGCAGGGGAGCCTTGCTCCTCGCGCGCTCCCTTGACACGTTGACTGAGTATGTGCGTTTGTATATAGGTGTATGTGCGTTTGTATATATGTGTATGTGTGTGCGTGCGTGTGTGTGTGTGTGTGCCGCTGGAGGATGGCGTTGCAATAAACGTCTCCTTTGTGAACTTGGAGGTTTGTGTCCTTGCAGCGCAGTGCTCTCCTCCCGGTGGAGAATGAGTGCGTGCTGCAGTGTTTCAGTGCGCGCGCGGTGACGGCTGATCGGGGCTTCGGCTCGCGCGACGCTCGAACCCGCGGTGGATGGTGGCCTATGTCCACGTAGAAACCACAATACTTAGCCGTTTTATTGCAGTAGTACCTACTATTTCTAGTTGAGGCAAAATTGAGTAAACCTGTGTTTTAATAGCTCAGTGACAAACATAGTTTCATAATATAGCTGACTGCACTGTGCATATGTGTGCATGTTCATGCTGACATTCAGTTACTGTTTATTTAGACTGACTCAGCATATGTACACATACAGTGATGCTTCACTTGAACAAAGTTCAAGGGACCTTAGGAAAAAGTTTGTTGAAATGAAAGTTTATTGGACTGAAATAAATGCGTGAAGATTGTTTCCATTAGCTTCAAGAAATATTCAATTCAGTCGTTCAGTCGTGTCCGACTCTTCATGACCCTATGGATAATGTCACGCCACGCTTTCCGGTCTCTCACTATCTTCCTAACATCACATAACTTCATCTGCAGTGCCTCGAGGATGCCATCGCTGCCTACCCCTTCTCCGGCGACCCTCAACCTTTCCCAACATCAGATCTTTCTCCAGCGACTCCTCTCTTCTCATCAGATGACCAAAGTAGCTGAGCTTTAACTTTAGAATTTGACCCTCCAATGAGCAGTCAGGGTTTATGGTCGATAATATCGACTGATCTGATCTTCTGGCAGTCCAAGGAACTCTCAAGAGTCTTCGCCAGCACCACAATTCAAACGCGTCAATTCTTCGGCGGTCAGCCTTTTTCACAGTCCAACTCTCGCATCCATACATCTCAACTGGAAAGACCATAGCATGAGTTATACGGATCTTGGTTGGCAGACTAATGTCTCTGCTCTTTACTAGGCGGTCAAGGCTAACCATTGCTCTCTTTCCCAGAAGCAGGCGTCTCCTAATTTCATGGCTGCAGTCTCCTTCCGAGGTAATCTTGGAGCCCAAGAAGAGAAAATCTGTCACAGATTTTTAGGTTGTTCAAATCTTATCTGGGCCCATTTATTTGTCATTGCGCTGATTTGCAAGTGAAGAATGCGCAACCTTTTGCAGCACTTTTGAAAGGACTACAGTGGTTTTGAACTCGATTACTGTGCAAGCTCCTGAGAATCTTGCCTATCACAACGGCTTGCTGAGAAGAAAAGGCTGTCATTTTCTCCAAGCAGATCATGGTTAACCAAAATGCACACATTCGCAATTCTTGGAGCTAAAGGGCCTAGTAGGGCTGAAGATCTGGCTTTGACTGGCTATGACTGTACAGCTAATTAAGCGTGCAAAGACAGCTATGGATTCATCTGGTCACAAGCTAGTTTAGACAGCCAATTCACTTTAAAGCTAAATAACGGCCACTTTTCTTCACGCGATAATGAAGAGTGGTTCTTAACATAAAAATATGCTACAAAGAGTGCGGACTGTGCTTTTTTAGGCGCTCAGTATGACTTTGAAGACACAGGATAGCACCGCGGAAAATGTTCGTTGAACTGAGATGAGCAATAACTGAAGTTTGTTAAAATGAAGTGTGTTTGCATAGTGTTCAATAGAGCTTCATTGGGGGGATTTAATAAAGTTCGTACAACTGAATACATCGTCAAAGTGACGTTCGTTCAAGTGGTATTCTGTTTTTCTGTGACTAAATGAGAACATTTACTTGGCTCAAAGCAACATATACACAAATATTTACTTTCTTGCTAGTCACCAAGATTTGCAATTAACTTTCGAACTCATTTTATTCACAACCTAAATAAATGCATCGTTAACCCTAGAGCCAAATAGTTACTAGCCATAACAAAAGTAATATGTTGATATTTATCTGTTGGAGAACATTTTTTGTTTAATTGTTTTGTGTGTTTTTGAGTTCTGCAAACATGAGGGGGCTTGTTACAGAAGGGGTGGGCTGCAAGACGAAGGGAAGTATCAGTGAGGCGGCCCTTTTGTGTTTATCAAATAATAATGCATCCTAACATGTAAAACGAATGCCTTTACAGCCTGCTAAAAATCTTCTTTTTTAAATTACATGTTTGGGTTCTGCCTGGATAAACATAGATGGCAGAGAGAGATCTTTCTGCCATGGGGTGTGAACTGTATTTTGTGCAGAAAGCCAGAGGCTGTCGAACATGTGTTCATAGATCGTTGTGATTGGGTTTTTGGGGTCAATATCCTACAGTGAACTTTGCTCAAAGATGTCCTTTTAAACTCCCATGGAATTTGGTTCTCAGGTGTTGAAAATTACAACAGTGTTCTGTAAGATATGATAAGGCTATTAAGCTTGCATAGCGCATGGAAGCGCCGAATGGCTGTTCGCCATGCTGATCTTTATTTTCAGACCTATCCAAGAGTATAATGAGGGTTTTGTCCAACAGATGATGTTTTGAAAGCTCAGCCATGTGTACCTGTGTTTATCAATGTATTTGAAAAAGTGATCAGTGTGAATGCGATAATTAGAGGTATTGTATCAAAACTAGCTCTCGGCCAGCCTGTAGTGTTTGTGAAAAGGCAACAGTGACAAGAAGGGTGTTTTGCTAGAGCTTTTAAGGCTCTTAAATCTGTGCAGCTCTGCTTTAGTACATGCATTGTCTCCTGTACATGGCTAGTTAAAGGAGTTCTGTTCATTTTATTACAAAAAGTCATTCTAAATCTTTAGATAAGCTTGCTCACCTCTATTGTTTGTTTGCATTGTGTTCACGCATGCAATAGCTGGAAATGATGCAGTATTAGTTACAAGTAAATAAATAAAAGGAGCAGCAACTACATTTCCTTCGTCCGCACATTTTTAAGAGGAACATACATGGGCTCATTAGATTTTAGTGTTGTTTGCAACTGTGTTTGATAGTGAAAGATCTTCCTGTTATTGCATAGAAATCTTTCAGAAACTCCTGAAATAGTTTGATACCTGGTGGTGTGGAGGTTGACTTCCCAGACAGTAATGTATTCCTATAGCACCGTATGCATGCACAATAGATACACGTAACCCCTTGCATATATCACTGAATCTTCCACTCTAGAAGAGAATTTTGTGCACAAGCATTTTACTGTAGTTTGCCTCTGTGGAGCATTGTATTTCTAATTCTGTGCTGTTTTTATGCTATTACTCAGCAACATATATGAAGTATTCCTTGTTTCTGTTACTTGTGCATTTGACTTTTCCTTTTTTTATTATTCAAAATAACTTTCTTCTTGCTGTTCTGACTAGTGTTCTCGTATGCATATGCAGTCCTCTTGATGCTTCATTGAGCCATATCTGGAGACTCCCTGTTGCCGTGGTCTGTGCCGACAAGTAAAAACTAGGCAACCTGACTTCCGGGACAAGTAGCAGTGGGACGTAGCTGCATGGTTTCTTCAGCATCCATGTGGAATTCTTATAAAAGACAGGTATTTCTTCTATATTTGACTTTCATATGTGATCAAGATTTTACCTTGGTGACAAGCTCTTGAAGGAAAGGATGGACATGAATGGCACTTTCTTGATTTCTTACTCTCGGGAATACACTATTACGACTTGTTAACTGCATATGTAGCAAAAATTATGTGTGACTGCATATTCCAGCAGTAAGCTGTATGATTTCTTAAGGATGAAATAATTTAGCTCCTATTGTCGGTAGCCTACTATTGACGAGCCAAAGCAGGCAATACTAGGTACTAAAAAGTGATTATGCGGGGCCGGGTGGGTTTTAATGAGACAAGCTCTCCACTTTTTAAGCCTTTGTACAGGGCTAGCGTGTCTCCCTGAATGTGTCTGGGACACATGCAAGTCTTGTACCCTCAAAAGGACCTTGTCTAAATTTAAATAAAAGTAGCGCCAACCTATTTTGAGTACGACCAGTTCAGCAGTAAGCCCAAAATTGAAGCAAAAAGGCATTCATGTCATGTGCCATGTCAGTGCACGTTAAAGAGCCCCAGCTCGTCGAACGCTCTGAAGTCCTCCCCTACAGCATCTCTCATAGCCTGGGTTGCTTTGGGATGTTAAACCATATAAACCAAACCAGTCATTTTTTACCACCCCATCTGACTTGTCTTTCCACGTATCTCCAAAAGATAGTGCCTACATAAGACTTGCCACTATTCCCGAGATTACCTAGATTATCATGTATTTATGTATTTTATGATTATGTAATTTTCCTCAGTGGAGCATTGCGTTTCCAATTCTGGGCTTTTCATAATGTCACTCAGCAACCATATGAAATACTCCTCCTATGTTTCTTTTACTTGTGCATTTGACTTTTCCTTTATTATTCAAAAAATCTTTCTTCGTGCTGTTCTGACTAGTGTTCTCATATGTATATGCAGTCCTCTTGTTGCTTCATTCGACCATATCTGGAGACACCCTGTTGCCGTGGTCTGTGCCGACAAGTAACAAGGCAACCTGACTTCCGGGACAAGTAGCAGTGCGACATAGCAGCGTAGTTTCTTCAGCATCCATGTGGACTTCTTATAAAAGAAAGGTATTCTAAATTATGCTTTCATATGTGATAAAGATTTTACCTTGGTGACAAGCTCTTGAAAGGAAAAGATGGGCATGAGTGGCACTTTCTTATTTTCTTACTGTCTGGGAATACACTATTGAGACTTGTTACCTGCATATGTAGCAAAAAGTATGTGTGACTGCATATAGTAGGGTAACTATAATATACTTCATCATTCCCTATTATTGCTCTTGTATTCACCTAGGTGCTTGGTGTAGCTGGTCTCCTTCAGTAATTACTTAGGTGTGTGTGTCATCTGCTATGGCTAACATAGGCATCACTCAGGAAAAATGAGAACAAACAGGCATAGTGGCATCACTTGCTGGTAGCATGCACCAAAATGTATGTATACGTACTGATACGTTGCCGCTCAACATGTGTAACTTGACTGAAGATAAAGCGCACGGGAAGACACACACAAGAGAAGAAGACACAGGACACGCGCTAACTCACATCTGGTTTATTTGCACAGTACATAACAATCACATAAAGACAGAGAAAAAATATAAGGAATATTACAAAACATGATCAAGGAATATCACAAAACCCGATCAAGAAAACTGATCTCTGCCTTCCAGAGCCGCACCGAAGTATCGCTGACACACCTATCTCCCCTTTACCCGATATGGAATGCCTCCAAAAGCTCACGCGCTGTCTTATCACGGCCTCTGCCCAGAATCTTAATGTCAGCCAGTCGCGGCTCGCACGCAGTGCAGTTCGCGCAATGCGCTGCCAAATTTGTCCCTCCACTCATTAAAGCCTGCAAAGATCCCCTGCTCGATCATAATACAGCGCCCGGTCTGGCCAATGTAGGCCTTCCCACAGGTCAGCGGGATCTCATATACGACCCCCATGCAGCAGTCGACAAACCGCTTAGAATGTTTTTTCTCACAACCGCTCGGTTTTCCAACACGCGAAATGCGTGAGCAAAGCTCCGCCATCTTCTTTGGAGCGCAGAACACCACCGGCACGCCATGTCTGTTCGCCACTTTCTTCACGTGGTGCGCAACCTTATGCATATACGATACCACAACAGGTTTGGCCGTATTTCTCACCGGAGCAGTTTTCTTCCCAAACATGGCTCGCTTGCTTTTGGGAAGAAAACTGCTTCGCTGAGAAATACGGCCAAACCTGTTGTGGTACCGTATATGCATAAGGTTGCGCACCACGTGAAGAAAGTGGTGAACAGACATGGCGTGCCGGTGGTGTTCTCCGCTCCGAAGAAGATGGCGGAGCTTTACTCACGCATTTCGCGTGTTGGAAAACCGAGCGGTTGTGAGAAAAAACATTCTAAGCGGTTTGTCGACTGCTGCATGGGGGTCGTATATGAGATCCCGCTGACCTGTGGGAAGGCCTACATTGGCCAGACCGGGCGCTGTATTAATGATCGAGCAGGGGATCATTTGCGGGCTTTAATGAGTGGAGGGACAAATTTGGCAGCGCATTGCGCAAACTGCACTGCGTGCGAGCCGCGACTGGCTGACATTAAGATTCTGGGCAGAGGCCGTGATAAGACAGCGCGTGAGCTTTTGGAGGCATTCCATATCGGGAAAAGGGGAGATAGGTGTGTCAGCGATACGTCGGTGCGGCTCTGGAAGGCAGAGATCAGTGTTCTTGATCGGGTTTTGTAATATTCCTTGATCATGTTTTGTAATATTCCTTATATTTTTTCTGTCTTTATGTGATTGTTATGTACTGTGCATTGTTATGTACTGTGCAAATAAACCAGATGTGAGTTAGCGCGTGTCCTGTGTCTTCTTCTCTAGTGTGTGTCTTCCCGTGCGCTTTATCTTCAGTCAAGTTACAATGCACCATCTAGCCCAACTTCAAGTTTTGTTCAACATGTGTATTTGCTTGATGTAGCAAATGGCAGAGGAGAGAGTTTATCTGATGACCAAGCATACTGGCGTGTAAATTTCACTCCTTTGTTTCCTGGGCCCCTAGAGGATCAAAAGGAATACGACTAAACACAGCAATAGTCTCTATCTCCTGAGGGTGTTTTGCAGTATAGTTTGTACAGAAAGTGGTTGGAAACCTGTTAGCATATTTTGAAGAAAAAGAGGCATCTGAGTGAAGAGAGACGTGTGTGATGCTAGCACAAAGCGTGTGAAATTGGCAGAGAAATTTTGAGCATGTATATTTCTTTTCTAGGTGACACCATGATAAATTTGATATGGCCGCTACATCAAACACACAATGTCTTTGCCATCGGAAACCAAGTGTTTCTGTGTCAAGGGTTTGTGCAATAAATGAAGCTATGAATTTGCATCTGTTTCTTTCACCACTCTCACTTCACGAAATATTACACGCATGTGAACAGTGAGTAAAATACACATTATTATTGGACACTTGAAATATAGTTAGCATAACACAAGATATTAATACTTTGTATGAACACGATTCTTTAAAATAACGGTGGCCAATTATCGGAACACAGTCGTTACAGTGTCCATATACGCTATCAATAGGCTAATCATAGGAGGTATAAATACGTTCTATGTAAATACATTCTATTCAATCACGGTGGCCAATTGTCGGAAGGGTGGTCATACATAGATCATACGTGTTCTAAAGACTTTCTTTTGATGGTCGATAGCTTCTATGATCATATTGCCTAAAGACATTGCATAAAGTGATCATAGACATTTTTGTAAGGGTTGTGTCCTTGCAGCGAAGTGCTCTCCTCCCTGTGGAGGTTGAGTGCGCGCTGCGGTGTTTCAGTGTGCGCGTGGTGGCGGCTGATCGGGGCTTCGGCTCGCGCGACGCTCGAACCCGCGGGTGGCCTATGACCACGTAGAAACCACAACAGGAAAGCAAAGGCGCCGCATATGTCACAGTTTTTTGGGCAATTGAGTTTGGACGGTACATTATCGCTCCTGTCGCGCACTGTGAGATAACTTTTGAGCTTGGGTTCGACATTAGACAAAAGTAAAGAGACAACTACGTTTTTAGAGGAAAACAAAACAGGTGACTATATTGCACACGAATACATGGCACGTCCGAAAGGGACGGGGTACAAAAAAGCTTCTGGCTTGCGTCGCCGACTTGAAACGTTTGGCCGCCGTCTTCCTCCTTTCCCGGTCACTGTTGGCGCTCGCCTCCTCAGCTCCGACAGCCCTGCGCCGGCGCCGCGGTCTCAAAATTTATGAGCGCGGCTGTTTACAGAGCGGCGTTGGTGAGTAGCCTTCGTGGAAAGCGCTCCCGTTGCCCCCCACGACCGGGAACGCCCTTTTCATGTTCGACGCTTCCTGTCGGCTTCGCTTCTTCTGAGAAGGTCGCTGCTGGCTGAAAAGACGGAGGCCTGCAGCCGTTACATTTGTCTGTTTCACAACACACTCCCCCCCAAATGAGTATACTAATTTTACATTCGTCTCTAGAGGGTAAAGGAGTTGCACCGGTCGCCGTAGCTGCGTTCCCGATGGCATCTTTATGGCGCAAGAACGCACGTGGCCATCTCGACCTTTGAAAAGTTCCACGACGCGAGCGGTGCGCCACATGTGCTTTGGTGCATTATCGTCGTGGACAATGACGATGTCACCTACTTGCAGGGTGTTGGCCGGACTTGTTGCCGCTGTGTGAGCCGACCGTAGTTGCAAGAGGTACTCTCTTCGCCATCGCTTCCAAAATGAGTTGACGATAGATTGTCGATACTTGAAGCGACGAGTAATGTCCGAAGCAGTGGCCGACGGAACACGGGCTGAGCGTGTTTCAGGGAGGGAAGTCAGCCTCCTGCCAGTCAACAAATGTGACGGCGTCAGAATAGGTGGCTCACCCGGATCATTTGTCGTGTAAGTTAGCGGTCGGGAGTTTATGGTGACTTCTACATCGGTCAGTACGGTAGCAAGCTCTTCGAAGGAGAGGCTCTGACGACCGAGGATTTTCCGTAGGGCGATTTTTACGGATTTAACCATCCGTTCCCACCAGCCTCCCCACCAGGCTGCTTTTTCAATTATGAACTTCCAGCTGATTTGACGTGAACTGCAGTAGTCCTGCGTTTCTCTACTGCGAGCAATGTTCCACAGTGTCTTGATGTCTTTTGATGCCTTCTTAAATGTCAATGCG
Source organism: Amblyomma maculatum (assembly GCF_055883805.1). Taxonomy (NCBI): domain Eukaryota; kingdom Metazoa; phylum Arthropoda; class Arachnida; order Ixodida; family Ixodidae; genus Amblyomma; species Amblyomma maculatum. Next base: position 169,218,485 of record NC_139345.1, read on the forward strand.
TTGTCGCTATAAATGACCGATGGCATTCCTCTTCGAGCAACAAACCGTCTCAAGGCCAACAGAAAACACTCTGTAGTTAAATTGGAGACAAGCTCCAAATGAATTGCCCTCGTTGTAGCGCAGGTAAAAAGGGCAATGTAGCTTTTGGAGCTAACTTTCTTGGTCGTTGTGTATAATGGTCCTGCAAAGTCAATGCCAGTGACATCGAAAGCATGGCCACCACTCACTCTATCACTTGGGAGAGGCGCTATTGGAGCGGTCACCGGCTTTATTCGGTCTCGGAGGCAAACGGGACACCTGGCTATTATCTTCTTCGCTACTTGTCGGCAGCTTTTGATCCAAAACTTCTCGCGAAGTTCCGTCATCGTTGTCTGTAGCCCACCGTGGAGGGTCCGCAGGTGAGCTGCTTGTATGACAAGTTTTGTGATCGCATGGTCTCTTGGAAGAAGCACTGGGTGCTTGATATCTTCAGGAAATGGTGAAAACTGAAGTCTGCCAGTTACACGTATCAAACCGTCTGCGTCAAGGAAGGGCTTGAATTGTAGTATCCGCGATGATGTCGGTAGGTTCTCCCCAAGAGACAGAGCATTCATCTCTAACTGGAAACACTCCAGCTGAGCCAGCCTTATCCAGTATTTTTCAGCGTCACGTATCTCCGCTGTTGTGAGGTATGCATGAGTGGTTTTGTTTTCAGTGCGGCAGTTTTTCACAAATCTCATCACCCATGCACCGACTCTCAGCAAGCGAGTGTAATTGCTGAAAGTGTCTGCCTGTAATAAAGGTGGCAAATGCGATGCCTCAATCAGGAGCTGGCTCGACTGCTTCTTTCTTTCGTCATCTACGAGTACGCTGTCGCACTCGAGCAGACATTTCGATGGCCAGTTACCTGCGGATTTAGCGAGCCAATCAGGACCGTTCCACCAATATCTGCTTGTCAAGAGTGTCTCTGCTTTCATTCCTCGAGTGAGGCAGTCGGCTGGATTGTCCGCACCCGGGCAGTGGGTCCATTGTTCTGGGTGACTGGCACTTTGTATTTCTTCAACTCGATTCCGCACAAAAGGCTTCCAGTTTTTGGCTGAGCTCTTGATCCAATGTAGACAAATTGTTGAATCAGACCAAAAATACGTTTCCACTTTCTGAGGGACTATATCGTGCAAATATGTTGCCATTCTTGTTCCAATCAGGGCTGCCATTAATTCGAGTCGAGGTAAAGACAGAGCTTTCAGAGGTGCTACTCTTGACTTTGCAAAAAGAAGGCTGACGCTCACCTTCCCGTTGTCGTCCTGAATCCTCAAGTAGGCGCAGGTGCCGTAAGCCTGTGGGCTTGCATCGCAGAAAATGTGCAACTGCCAGGAAATTCCATTATTGGGCACGATGCAGCGTGGGAAATGTAGTTGCTTGAGCTTCACGAGATCTGAACACCAATGTGTCCACTCAGCTTCCAAATCAAGGGGCAAAGGCTCGTCCCAACTTAACCCCTTTTCCCACATTCTCTGAAATAATATCTTTGCCCGGACGACAAATGGAGACACAAGCTCCAATGGGTCAAACACTCTTGATGACGCTTGCAATACCGCACGTTTAGTTTTGTTGCCTGTGCTCACGTTAGTTAGCACGCTTGTGAGCGATATTGTCATGCTGTCATTCGCGGGCACCCAGTGAAGGCCAAGTACCTTATGTGTCTCGTCAGAGGCAGCACAGTCCTCACTGCTCAGGGCACTTCGTACTGCGGCCGAATTTGAGGTCCACTTTCGCAGGCGCATTCCGGCATTCTTCATTATGTCTGCTGATTCCGTTGCTATGTTGAGTGCCTCGCCGTCCGATTTCGTTCCCGTTACCAAGTCGTCCACATAGAATGATTCCTTCAGTATGTTTGCTGTTTCTTTCAGAGCGCCCGTTTCCTTCTCGAAGTGATGGAGAAGTGTGGCTGTGAGAAGGTAGGGGCTTGCTGTAGTGCCAAACGGCACTCTACACATTCTCCATTCTTCTACGTTGGGCAATGGTTCTCCGGCAATAGGTAGGCTGCTGTACCAAAGGAATCTCAATGCATCTCGGTCTTCAGGTCGGACACTGATTTGCAGAAATGCCTTCTCTATATCGGCAACAAGTGCCACCTCATGCAGGCGGAATCGCACTAATATGCGTACTAAGTCACTGATCAGTTTCGGCCCTTTTTCTAGATGATCGTTCAGTGACTCTTTGCCGGGAGCGTGCGATGAGGCATCGAACACTACGCGCAGTTTGGTAGTGGTCGACTCATTTCTGAAAACTGGTTGGTGTGGCATATAATACACATGGCCGGTCTTCGTTCCCTGAGGAACCCTTTCCGCGTGTCCGGCTTCCATGTAACTTCTAATTGCTGAGTCGTACTTTTGCATCACTTCCTTGTTGCGACTAAGGCGCTTTGTCAAACTGCTTAGTCGATGCACCGCCATAACTTTGTTATCCGCCAGCTCAGCACAGTCTTCTTTCCATGGCAGCGCAACCTCGTAGCGGTCGCCTGTCCGTGCAATATCTAGAGCTGACGGTTCACATGTTTGATTTTCAGGCTTGTCGTTAATGCCGATTGCATCCAACTCCCAAAATTTCTGTAGTGTAATTTGGTCAGCGGATTCGATTCCAATTTTCAGCACACACACGTTCGTTACCAAAGTGAATGCGCTGGTGACGTTGAAAGGACCTTGGAAAGTCCACCCTAAGGTGGTGTTCACGGCAGTTAATCCTTCGTCCTCTTTGGAACGGCGAAGTTCTCCTGTTACGAATCTCCACAGGTGGTCTGACCCGATTAGTATGCCAATGCCAGGCACTGCTGGCATGCCGGTGCATAGAAATTTGTCGGCTATCAATGCCCCATTCTTCTCCATCTCTTGTACAAAGTTGTGCTCCACTGGGACCTGCATAACATCGCTGCATATAAATGGTACTTCGACAGCGTCCACCTTCGTTTCGTTTTGGTCATACTGTCCCCGTAGGCGAAGCTCAACAACTCTGCATTTTCGGACATCTGTGTTCGCCCCGCCGAATGTGTTTAGTTGGAAGTCCTTCTCTCCCAAGACTCTCAGTTTCAGCGTTTTTGAGACGTCTTCTCGGATAAAGGTGCGCTGACTTCCTCCATCCAACACTCCGCGTATGTATCCCTGCATACTGTCCCCAACAGCCCATGCGCGGAACGTCTGCAGAGCCACCTCTTTATTTTCTTCTTTGCCAATAGCAGCGTGTACGTTGGCTGTGGTATGAGCAGGTGCCATATTTGTCTCTCCTGCTTTCGTTATGCTGCTGCCCGATATCCAATTGGGATTGCAAACTGACGACGCGTGCCGCTTTTTGCAGTGCATGCAACTAATCTGTCGTCGGCAGTCTTTAGCTTGGTGGCCCCACTTTGTACAGCGAAAGCATCGTCTTGCCTTGGCTAGTTTGTTCCTTTTTTCACCGATGGAGAGGGCTGATGGGCAGCCTTCTGTATTGTGCTCTTGAGATGCACAAAAGAAACAGTTTTCGGCCTTGGAAGAATTAGCATGCAGCACCGCGTCACTTGCAGTCGGGGAGAATTTCCGTACGCGGGTTTGGCGGTCGTCTTGGGTACTGCGCTTGGGTTTGTGACTTTCATGCACAACATTGGCATTTCCCATGCATCTCTCTCTGCTTTCTGTTTCCAATAGGAGAAATTCTAACACTTCTTTAAGTCTTTCCTCGCTTTTTTCGCTTGTCGTCGCTGAGGAACCAGTGGCCATTTCGAGCTCGGCATTTTTCTTTGTCGCTCGGCTAGCCTGTCGATGAAATTCGACTACTAGCTCTCTCGGCAGAACCGACAGAATGATTTCAGTCAACATTGCCGCGTATGTTGATGGGCTGACTCCTAGTCCTTTTAGTCCGCTAACGTGAGCTTGCACGTGATCATGCAGACGGCGGAGCCCCCGTACATATCACTTGATGACAAAACAGCGGGCAATGCTCTTAATCTTGAGAGGTGCTCCTGCTCAATTCTACTCTTGTCGCCGAACCTTCTTGTCAGTATTTCTACAGCATCGCTGTAGCATGCTTCTGTGGCCTGCAGTCCCTTGATGGCTGCCAAGGCGGGTCCGGAGAGCAACGTTCTCAAATAGTGCATTTTCTCAGCTTTGGAGAGGCCCTCATTTTCATGCACAGCGCTCCTGTAGCATTCCCAAAATGGTTGCCAATTGGACAGCTCACCGTTAAATGTCTGCAGTTGCAGCTTTGGAAGCTTGATCCCGGTTTGTGGCGGCGCTGATGTTATCGCTTGTGTCGTGGCCACGTCGCGCGATGAAGCCGTAGTCGTCTCCACTGCAGCTATTCTTCCTTTTAGCTGTCCGATGGCGTGAATCGCTCTGTCGTCGTATTGGATGGTCTCGATGCATTCCGACTCGAACGTCTCTTCTGGGATAGAAGCCTCTAACTCCTCGTTGATTTTTCGCAGTTCGTTATTACTGCATTCCAGTCGGTACAACAGAGTTGTCAGGGTCTCGACGCTGGCATCCCGGCTCTGGACTGCTGTTGCGACCTCCTTGATCAGGACTGTATTTTGTCCCCGCCGCGCTCTCCTCTTCACTTTAAGTTTTTCCATGGTTCTCGGTCACTTCACCCTTGTCTTCGTTGAGGCTTTTCCTAGAGGGCAGCCGGTACGATGTCGTCCGCTCACACACAATGATGAAAGGCTCACAAGAAACTTTGATCTAATTCCCGGGTTTCGGCACCAATATGTGAGATAACTTTTGAGCTTGGGTTCGACATTAGACAAAAGTAAAGAGACAACTACGTTTTTAGAGGAAAACAAAACAGATGACTATATTGCACACGAATACATGGCACGTCCGAAAGGGACGGGATACAAAAAAGCTTCTGGCTTGCGTCGCCGACTTGAAACGCTTGGCCGCCGTCTTCCTCCTTTCCCGGTCACTGTTGGCGCTCGCCTCCTCAGCTCCGACAGCCCTGCGCCGGCGCCGCGGTCTCAAAATTTATGAGCGCGGCTGTTTACAGAGCGGCGTTGGTGATGGTGAATTCCAATCGCAGAGCAGGAGCACTTCCAGAGCAACGTTTTCTGCTCCTTTCGGAGCAATTGTCTTCCAAACGCAGATTCGGAACACGGATCGCGTCTTCCAAACGCAGAACAGGAGCAATTGCCGAGCAAGGGTCGCTCCGCGGAGCAGTCAAAACTGCTCCGCCGAAATCGGAGGAACCGACCGGAAGTTTGCGTGACGTAACTTTCCGAGCGACGCTTGCGCATGCGCTAGCTAGCGCATCCACTTCCGGTGGCTCGCCGCGTTGGGCTGGTCTCTACAACGCGCCGCTCCATAGCAGACGATCAGTATTTGCCGCCGCCATGGATGGTGATTCGCGTCGCGATCTTGCGCTCGCTTTGCTTGAAGACAGCGAGTCGGAGAGAAGCAGTTCCGACTCATCTGTCGAAGAATCAAGAATCAACTATTTATATGTCCATCGTCCGTGTAAACTCAAAGCCGCGCACGTTACAGCTTGGCTCTGGAAGACTGCAAACATTCGGTACGTGAACCGAAGTTTTCTTCCATATTAAAGAAAGTGCTGAAGGAGTCTTACCGTGTGTGTCCGCGCTCGGCTGTTCGAGCGAGGAGGATATAATTGCGTAAACGGCTGGTGTAACCTCCATATCAAAGGGAAGAAAGGCTGCAGGCTTGCAAAGCAGACGACGCGAGCCCACGAAAAGCGCGGGCAAGTACAAGGAATGATGGGTACGTTCTCCGTCTCCGTTTGCTCGCGAGCGCCACCTACTTGCTCCGGCCGGAGCAAGAGTATTCGAAACGCAGAGTCTGGGAGCGTGCTCTCCGCCGGATTGTGGCGTTCTGTGATGGAGCGTGCGCGCTGCTCCAGTTCTGCGATTGGAATTCGCCATGAGTAGCCTTCGTGGAAAGCGCTCCCGTTGCCCCCCACGACCGGGAACGCCCTTTTCATGTTCGACGCTTCCTGTCGGCTTCGCTTCTTCTGAGAAGGTCGCTGCTGGCTGAAAAGACGGAGGCCTGCAGCCGTTACATTTGTCTGTTTCACAACACGCACCGCATCGTATTTGAAGGGCGCGCCGCTTCCTGGCACTCCTTTGCGCTACTCCTTCCCTCTGCTGCCGAGGGGAAGCCGGTACCTCGCTCGGACCCCATAAAACGAGGGACACCGGCGCTTCGCTCTCGCTTCTTCTTCCTGCTGGCCGCTTCCTGGCTGCTCTCCCGACGACGACCCCTGACCCCCCGGATCTGCCAGGACGGACCTGCCTGCCCTCTGTGAGATAAAGATGTTGGTTTCACGGCCCGCTGCGTGTGTGTCTTGTGTCTCCCTCGGGCACAGGAACCGCCCACACTCCTCATGCAAGAAACTAGTGTCAGGCGTTTCGCAATTAGGCTTCATTGTGGTGGGCGATCGCTGGAAGAGATTCTTTGTCGATGTCAATTTTCTGTTTCTTGTTTTCAGCAACAGTTATATTTAAGTGTACTACCAGAAAACATCTTGCTTGGTTTGAGGGTGAGGATATGATACTGAACCAAATAGTACTTGGAAGATTGTTCAAGAAAATAAGAACATCCCAGTTTTCCAGAATACAAATATTAACTTCGCGTTTCCGAACCAGTGGTTGCAGTGAGCGAATTCACGCTCTTACAGCCCTTCTTTCGCACCCCCCCCCCTTTTCCCGTTTCCCTTTTTATTCCTATGTTGCTGGTTTGTATTCAAAGCTAGTACTATTTAAAAGCATTTCTCGCCCAACAACATATGAACCATAAGGGAGCACAGAAATATGGAATGAAATAGATTTTCTAACGGTACCACGAGGTTCCCAGCCTTATGCAACGGAGACATTTCGTATATTTCGAGTCGTCTATAAAAAGAATGAAAAAAGCCCAGAGTACATCACTATCACTTACTGAACTGTTAATAGTTCGCGTTTTGACGGCCTAATTGAGTATCGTTTATTTTTTATACGTCCTCTTGTTGCAGTGCGCGATTAGAGCAGTGCATTACTTAAGCGGCCGCTTCATCACGATAGCCTCTGAAAGAGGATGGATGCATTTTGCTGGGCTTATACCAAGCTGGGCACGTTGGCACGGATGACGATTGGAGCTCTCGACGGAGGATCTCATTGGAGCAGGCTTCTGCCCCCCCCCCCCCCACACACACACACACACGCGTGTAGGTGCAGGGGAGGTAAAAGTTCCCGAGCCACTAGTCAGCCTTCGAGCAGGATAGCCGGCCACTTGGCGCCTGTGAGGCTAGGAGCAATCTTTTACAAGAGGAGATTTCGAGGGTGTCGTAAATACCCAAAATGCAAGTCTCAAGAGCGACGAGGGCAGGAGTTTGGAACTAGGAAAAAAAAAAAAAAAGACATTGTTTACCGGCTTGGAGAAAAAAAAAAAAAAAGGCCACATTCAGGAATAAAATAGGGTGACTCCCAGGGCAATTAGTGTTGCTCTGCAGAGATGGATTACCGCGTTTTAACGAAACTTCCAAATGTTTCATTGAAAACAAAACTTTTGTAGACTGCAGAAAATGTTAATGATGCTTACAAGTATACATCATCACGAGGGGCCGCTTCTACAAGGAAACCGCGATGAAGTGAATACTTTCCCTTGCGCGAGTCTGTATCAAGGGGCCGAAAAAGAAAACGAATAGAAACAAGCATTTTCCTGTCGAACGATTGTCATCACGGCCACAGAAACTCAACTGCGACTCTACGGAGCGCCCGGCAAATAGAGAGAGAGCAGCGCATAACAGATAGCCGACACAAAACGTAACTTGCGCAACATTTTCACACTTTTCCGCTTACATGGCGAGCGCGATTTACCGCGCTTTTTCTCCCTAGCTGGAAGCAAACCCTCGCGGATAGCCGTGCGCCAGGCGAGCCTGCACCGCTGCGCGGCCCGTCCAAATTGCAGACCGCGGCAGTCGAGCGAGATTGCGAGAGACAGCAGGGGAGGGCAGGTATCTGCGGCACAGCAGCCGGAGGCGGCGGCGGCGGCGGCGGCCCGGTCGTTCATTAGCGGCGAGACACGCACGCAAGCTCGCCTCCCTGCCCGCGCAGGGCGCTCACCGGTGGCGGCACTCGGCGGGAAACAATTAGAGCCGCCAGGGCCTGCGAGCCGCGGACGCAGGCTGCTGCTGCTGCCCCTCCAATACGCCGCCCCTCCTTCCACTTCGCCTTGATAACACTGGTAGCCGTTTCCGCGGCCCAACGCGACGTGAGTTGCGAGTCGCTGGCAAGCGCGACTGCAGCAGCCGTGGAGACCCGCTCGACTTTGCCAGCGTGTACGGGCCTACCAGAGCCCAGACTACCTGTATGGCTGAGACGACAATGCCGTCAGAGTGAGGGTGGTTACGTCTCCCCCTCCCCCCCCCCCCCCCCCCTTTTCGTCTTTTGTGGTCGCATGTATTTTAAACGTATAATCTAGGTGATAAATTGCATCGCTTCTTCTTAAAAGAAATGTTTTTATTCGAGGGTACCGAGAAGACGGAAACAAAACCGAAGCGGTCACGAGCTTTTAGAAGGAAGAATTTTCTCTTTTTTTTTTTCGAGTTTACATGCAAATACGGATAATAAAAACAAAAAAACGAGTGGATGATTCATAGAATAGAGGAATTATCTTACGAATTCATTGAAGAATGCTAGCACGTACTGAAGTCACGTTCACTGTGCTTTTAGATCGTTCTTTGCAGTCAGTTTTCTGCAACAGACCCATACATGCGCAGAGCAAGAACAGGCCAACGCTACCACGAAGGCGAACCCTATAGAAAAACTGCGGCTCAAACCTTTTAATAAGGGTTTAGATACGAGCGGGCTCTCCCCTGTGCTACCATGGGGTTTTCGTCGACTACGCCAGTGAATTTTCATCGTCTCTGATCACCGCCTTGGACGGGGCGCACCTGTGGTGCAATTTGCCACGTCTTCAAGTCACCGAGAAGAACCTATTTCGAGAAGAACAACGAAAATTCACTTCGGGAACGGCCCTCGATTAGTACCGCCGCACTTGTATACGTCGCCAGCGAAGTAGTCACAAAAGCGATACGACAGTCGTTATTAAACGTACTCCTGTAACCGTAACAGTGGAGATTTGAGCATCGGAATTTCACGCGGACGTCAGCGGTTAGATCACCAGGCGGGTGCTTTTCTAAACGACGTTTTCTCTGCTGCTCGGTTTCTGTGGCGTAGAATTTTCTGTAAAGGAAGCTGCTTCGACAAGCCGTGCTCGCGCCATGGAACTCAAAGCATCGTTAACTGGCTTTGAAGGTCAGCGTATACGTACGCGTATGCTTACAACTGCCTTACAAAGATCCCGGACGGAAAATCAGGTGCATCGTTGAGATACATAGAAAGGCAGCCAACAGCTACTAATGCAAAGAAAAACATAAAGATTTTTCACATTTTTTTATTCATGTGCAATAATAATAATGCAATTGTAGATATGACTGATTAGAAAGCAGCAGGAAACATTTAGCGGTCCACTTATATATGCTTGAGTGCAGGTATGCGAAAGGAATAACGCCGCCTGGTGGATTCGCCCAACACTACGCTAGCAGACCTCGGCCGCACTCGGCCAGATGGCTTATGTGTAAGGTGTTTATTTTCTGAGAATTCGGCTGACGTTTTTCGGTGTTTATTTTCAAACATAATTTCCGTTTTTTTTTTGGGGGGGGAGGGGGTTGATATTCATCATCATCATCATCAGCCTGACTATACCCACTGCAGGGCGAAGGCCTCTCCCATATTTCTCCACTTAACCCGGTTCTGTGCTAGCTGCATCCACTTGACCCCTGCGAACTTCTTAATCTCATCCGCCCACCTAACTTTCTGCCGCCCCCTGCTACGCTTTCCTTCCCTTGGAATCCAGTTTGTTACCCTCAGCGACCATCGGTTATCCTCTCCTCGCACTACATGTCCTGCCCATGTCCATTTTTTCTAATATTATTTTCTTTCAAATAAATATCGTTTTTTTTTTTCGGTGAGATAAGAGGGGAAAAAATTGACGTAGTGTTCATTTTGGCTTTTTTTTTCTTGTATGTTGTTTTATGCACTTTTATTTAATATACAGTTGGCCACATATACAGCTAGGCCCCCGAAAAAAAATGCTATTGCCACTATGAAAATTAGCGTTATGACAAAACGCATATGTAACATAGAACCTCCAAACTGAATGCTGTATCGAGATGGATGTGTTTGCCTCCCAGAATTTTGATGTTTTGATGATGGTGCATTGTCGGGCTAGGGATCTGGCGGGCTCGTATTAAGCAGCCCGGTAACTTTAGACATGGACATGTTTAAGTAAATGGAGTTTTTCCTTTGCTTTTGCGGAAGTTTTCCCATGCAATAAAGAAAAAAAAAGTCTCGGCCTGGCCGAGTGGTTAGCGTAGAAAGCTACGGGTCAGAGCTATACCGAGTTCGAAGCGTGCTAGTGCTGCAGTTTTTTTTTTTTTTTTTCGCCTAGCTTTGATTTTATTTTTTTACTTTTTTTTAGCTTTTAATGTAGTTGAGATGCTTCATTACTTTTTAGCTTTTACTTCTTATCCGAGGCGCTTTTTTTTTTCCGGGTGACCAGTGCGGCGCGTGCCAGTATGCCGCGTTCCAGTACGCCCAGTCTCCAGCTTCATACTGGGCCCATAATCAGGTATGCACTGGGGCGCTGGGACACAGCGGCACCGGTTTTTGCAATAGTTGTTACATTTTATCGGAGGGAAAATGTTCCTGCTCTTGTTTTTTCTGGCCAGTAAGGTTATTTATATGGGCCACGCAGGATTTGTTTGCACCTCCAAGGCGGAGCCATGATGTAGGGCGCGTCATCATGTTTAGCGGAGAGCGCCTTTTGTCTGCTTTTTTTTTTTTTTTTTGCTTCACCGAGGGTTGAAAAAGGATGATGTGGAGATTGCTGGCGGCGAGGGGAGTGGGGTCACCGGGAAACCATCTCGGACATTTGAAAACAGCAAAAGCACGTTGAACGGGCAGCATATGCTAATGGCATCCCGGACTAGGGATGTCGGGCGAGAGCCTTCACGTATCAGCAAAGTTTTCTTCCAACATGTATACTGCTAGCGCACTGCAACAAATAAACTAGAATTGTCAGGTTCTCAACCTGACAAGTCGCTTAATGCTCGGCTCAAGTGCTATGGTCTATTTATGATGTGGTTACAACTACTAACACATAAGAGTTGTTTTGTGATTTGTTTGTCGCCACAGTCGCCGTTCATACTGTCTGATGTGTTGATGGCATCATGGCGGGAAGAATTAGTCGCTTAAGCGCACACGTCAACTTAGGGAAGGCCGACTTGTCACTGTGTCCGCTGTCGTGCGACGGGAGGACAGCGAGCCGTGTAGTTGCGGAGGCGGTAGGGAGGAGAAGAGAAAAAGAGATGGAGGCAACGCTGGCTGAAGGGGCGTGCTGGAGGCAGTGGGGGAGGAAGTGACGCAGGAGGAAAAGGGTGGCCGGGCCAAGCGGTGGCAGAGCGACTCCTGACAGCGGTCTCGGTGGCTGCTTCGCAATCGATGAGCCGTCGTTTAGTGCTGCCCGAGAGATCAATAGGCGGCAAGCCGCCGCCCACTCGTCTTTCAGTGCGTCCGCGAGCAGTCGCCGGAGCGAAGACGCGACAGGCGTGTGTTGCAGGCGTGTGTTGCTGCTTGTCGCGAAGATTCCGGCTGGAGTGAAAGTGGGTAATGCCTCCGTGGCGCCGGTCTTGCAGGCAACTGACACGCGCACTTTCTCGAAGCGTTGGCCTTGAAGCAGTGAGCCCAGGATCCAACCCTTGAGCGTTCTCAACAGCTGCTACGTTTACTGTTGAATCGTTCTAAATTGCAAAGGATAGTGGCCTCGGGAGTGGTATGTATCATAAGTTTCGAAACTATTACGATGTGAAAGATCCACGAGTTCCGGTACTCTAACAGGTGGCGTAAACACATGTTAAAGTGCATCCGTACGACGGACCACGGACTTCACTTGGGTCTGGTCCCGTGAGGCCACACGGCGGGCCATATTTGCGCACGACAGGTCGGTAGCAATACGTGCCTCAAACCGCGGCCCCCCAGCATGTTCGAAGTAAGCCCCTCCCATTTCTTTTGTAGCGAAAGCTACACTGCGCTAGGTTTTCAAGCCTTCAGCGTGGCACTGTGTTACCGTTGCACCGTGGAAGACGAAGAAGACGAAGGAGAATGCAACGCTGTTTTGTGTTCAATGCAACGCTCGGTCATCGGCAGCTAATGCTTTCGCTTCACATCCGGTTCAGCAGCGTTGAACCCTTCTCATTTTCTGAATATTCATTACAATGTCGAGATAGGCATACATTTTGGCGACAGGGAAATACATACTTGCCTCGTCCATCTGCAGCGAATAGGCGGGAGGGATCTATGAGCGTACCTGAATAGAACTGAGTGCTTTTACGTCGTGCTACAGTCTTCGTCAAAAATATACAGCACCGGGGGCGTGCTTCAATAGACGGCACCACGGAATACCTAAGGTTGTGAAGAGTGAGGACGATATTTCGAACACTCGAACATACAAGCATTTTTCGTTTGATCCGATCCGTGAACCAGGCGGCGGACATTGCTGAAGGTTGACGTCACGTGAGATCTGTTCGCCAGAACAGGCACGTGGGCCGTTCTCTGCATGCACAGTAAGGTAGGCGTCACAGCAACCGTGCCGGGGAAATGATTAAGATAACCAGAGCTTCGTGTTCTGGCAGCCTGAGGCGCGGTTAGCCTGTATATAATTAACCGACAGGGAGCATCACAAGTGAAGCAAAGTTAGCTTTTGATGAACGGATCGTGAACTCTGCAGTTGTCACGCTCTTAAAGGGATACTAAAAAGAAAAATGAAGTGGGCTTGCATCGATAGAATGCCGGTTCCTGATTACAAGAAAAAGAAAAAACCACTCTTACTGAAAACAGAGCTGTTATAAGGTAGTAAAGAGGAATAACAGTAATACAGGTATCGCCGCCACAGCCGAAACGGCCGAGACTCGCAACCAGAAATCACGTGACGCGCAAGGGATCCCGGATGCTGACAAATGCGAATTGAATGCGATAGTAGGTTCTGTCTCGAACATCTTAACATATGTTTTTATCGCGCGTAAATGACAGTGAAACGACAATTTCAATGTTGCAAGACAAATATAAAAATATACGTGCGGCGCCACAGGCGCCCACTTCAGTTTCGGTTATGTTTCGGCATGGAGGAAGGACCAGACGCTGCAATGTCTCTCCGCCTCCTTTACCCTCCGTATTTTCTTTCTCCGCGACGCTCAGGTAGCTCGGGCCCTTACAACGCTGTTGCTAGTGGCCCGAGTTTTCATAGCAACAAGGATGCCGTTGCTAATGGCCCGACTTGGCTAACCCTACATTTCGACGTCACTTCCGCCACACTTTCTCCGATGCATTGGGAATGGCAAGGGCCTCTCCTTAGTTGTTTCCGTCCTCCACGCGTTCCGGCACGGAGGAGGATGGTATTCTGTAGTGACTGTGGATGCTCCAGCGGAAAGCCTACCCGAGTGGACTAATGAAAGTTGCGCGTCTCATAGTAACACACTAGTTACTTTGTTTACAAATGTTCCATTGTACTCGCGTGCTTATAGGCACACTGGTGAGAAACGCAGGTAGGTTTTTCAACCACGGGTTCTTCAGGAAGATACGGATTCGAAAAACCGTACGTTGCATGGTGGCTGCAGCAGTACATGTATTTGAAATCTGTGTTTCATAAATGAATCATACGATTTTCGTCTCGAACAATACGTGCACACATACCCTAAGAAACAAACGTCTCGTTTCTTGAGGAGTGCGCATAACAGGATCATCGTCATCATCATCATCATCCTCATCAGCCTCACTATACCCACTGCAGGGCGAAGGCCTCTCCCATATTTCTCCACTTAACCCGGTTCTGTGCTAGCTGCATCCACTTGACCCCTGCGAACTTCTTAACCTCATCCGCCCACCTAACTTTCTGCCGCCCCCTGCTACGCTTTCCTTCCTTTGGAATCCAGTTTGTTACCCTAAGCGACCATCGGTTATCCTCTCTTCGCACTACATGTCCTGCCCATGCCCATTTCTTCTTCTTAATTTCCACTAGAATGTCGGTAACTTGAGTCATTTCTCTGACCCACTCTGCACATTTCCTATCTCTAAATGTTACCCCTACCATTTTTCGTTCCATAGCCCTCTGGGTCGTCCTCAACTTAAGTAGAACTCTCTTGGTTAGCCTCCACGTTTCAGCCCCATATGTGAGTACAGGTAAGATGCAAATGTTATATACTTTCCTCTTAAGCGATACCGGTAAGCTGCTAGTCATTAAATGTGAGTGCTTGCCAAATGCGCTCCATCTTATTCTTCTTGTTATTTCCTTTTCATGGTCCGGATCTGCGGTTACTACCTGTCCTAAGTAGACATATTCGCCTACTATTTCCAGTACGTCGCTATTTAATGTAAACTGCTCTTCCTTCCCGAGGCTGTGAACTTTATGCGCCGAGCCCCTCACGTCGCGAAATACACGTGTGTACTGTGGCAGCGGCAGCTCCTAGTACATCGGCCCGTCTAAAGTCCAAAGTTCCATCTATTGTCTGTGCTCAGCATGCACCTCAGATTCTTAGCATAGGCGTCGCGTAGCGAAGGCATTCCTCCTAAGCGGAGCGTGCGAAGCCCCAACCGAAACCAGCTACAGTCTACCACTTGCCATGTCACGTGACGGCTAAATTCCCATGATACTTTCCATTCTATTTTTTATGACACGCTTCCCTCCCAGCCGCTGCGCTCCCTTCTTCCATTCTCGGCACGCACCTGCAAAGTATTCTCCGCTCCCCTTGCGCCAGCAATCACAGAGTCCCCTCCTGCGCCGTAGTCCTACCCTACTACGTAGTAGGAGAAACCCAGCTTGAATTCGACTGGCGGGAACAACCCCCCCCCCCCCTCAATTTCTTATCGCAATATCTCAGCAATAATTCGATTTTTTACTAGCGGATATGCGGCGACAATGTCACGAAATGCCGTTTATTAGATTTTCATAACATATTTGGGTGTCTTTAGTGTCTCTTTAATATATGAAGAGATTACTCCTCTAGGTGAAATCTCATGAGGTTTGGTGTGGCGAGGTGAAATTTGAACCGAGCTTCTTTAAATAAATATCTGGGCAGCATATATATATATATATAGAGAGAGAGAGAGAGAGAGAGAGAGAGAGAGACTGGCGACCTCCAAGATTGTTCTGTTTCTTGAGCTTCTTTGTGCTTTAAGCTCTAGTTTGTTAATCTGTCGGCAGTAGCAGTATACTTTTGAAGCAGCTGCTGGATATCGGCTACCTTTCAAGGCCTGCAGTTGCTTCTCAGCCATGGTGGAGGTCCGGAGCTGCTGGACAGAACTATAGAGTACGCAAAGCCTAATGTTTTCAATATACCAAGCGCCCCTCATGGCCAAGGGGAGGTGTTAGCAATTTTGAAGTGATGTGAAGCGAAAGAATGAGCAGAAAAATGTGGTGCGCGGCGAGAGAGCTAGAGTAGTTTTCGGGGGGAAACCCCGCTCCACTTTCAATGGCTTTGCACGGGCAAGATTCCTCGCTGTTTGTGAAGGAACTTCCCGGTGGAAAATGGCATCTGTTGACGCCGGCCGCGATGGTGACCTTCTGAATGCATGCGTAATGCTCAGGCAGTACTGGGGAAACTGGCAGGTAACGGGAGAGTTATTTCGTCCTGAGGAGTGTAGTTATACTATTGATGGAACTTTGATTATGGCACGTGCCGAGACATGCTTTTTTTTAAATTTTCTTCAAGTGAAGGAGTGCTTTGGATAGAATATACAACCAGGCGTCCGACGTACTGTGGCTACATTACACACGCCTTACAGGACTACAACTCTGCGCCGCCAGCATATATTTGTGCGGAATGCACATACGCGATTGCGAATGCTGTTCATCTCGGACTTGACTAAGAATTCTTATCGAAACCGCATGAGTTTGGGAGAGTTTTGTATTTTTGTTTTACGATGAAAGTGAATTTAGACTAAGACAGGTGTTACGTTTCTCCACCGAGAAGTGGGACAGCTGACGCGGCCACCGCATAGCAACAGGCAGAACCGCGAGCGGGTCGGCCATTTCGACGCCGTTCATCGGCCGCGCAACGCTTCCTCCCGCCGACAAGTCTCAGCGTGTTCCTGCCACGCGCCAAATGTGCGTGCGTGCGTGTGTGTGCAAAAGCTGGCCAAGCCTGGAGCTCGAGGGAAAGTGCGTCGCCCTCTCCTGTCTGCAGGAGGTGGAGGAGATGAGGTCGGAACACCTGCGATTGAGTCATTCGTCGTGAACCAACATGTTTGGCTCTCCCTTTCCTGTGAGGGTTTACCCTTTCCCTGTGCACTGGAAAAACTATAAAAAGCAGCGGCCGACTCCGCTGAGATAGAGACTACTTTGACGCGCCGTTGGCACGACGCTAGACACCAGCTGTGTGAGAGTGTCTGTAATCTCTCCGGGTCAGCTTCTCTGCCCGTATCTTCCCGATGTTGTAGTAAAGGTTGTTTCGTTAAAAGACGCCTCGTCTTTGCTGGCACCTTTGATGCCGTCCGCCGTCCACGGAGCCGCCAGGCCAACGCTACCGAGAGGCCGCGCGCCGCAGCGGTACGCTACTCAGGCGCTCGCGACACCCAAATGTAACACAGGACAGGTAGAACAGACAGCACAAGCGCCACTGGCAACTTAGTGACATTGTGAAGAGAAGTGACTTGTTCGCAATATAGTTTTGTATACATCAATGTGTACTTCTATGAGCTTCTACGCATTTGTTTTTCACGCCTCCTCACTACATCCTCAGCCCTTTTACTAATGGCGCATTCGGTTGGGGGGGGGGGGGGGGTGATAGCAGAGGCGCCGAGCAGTACAGAGCACTACATGAGCACGCTGAGAGAGGGTGTAACTGTCCTCCCACGGGAACGCTCTCTGCATGACTAGAGTTACTTTATATTGTAGCGTGTGCAACAGTAACCGCTAGGCGGCTGCTCATCGAGAGTCTCGTGCGCGGACTCGAAGAAGTGGCCCCGTGGTGTTCGAGAAGAAGCTGAAGTCGGCTGCTGTCACTCGGTGCTCTGGACCTGCTCTCCTGCCTGCTAGGTCAACCCCCTATTAAAAACCAACCAGCTGGTTACGGGCCTAAACGGCTACATGACACTGGTGGAGGTGTTCGGTACATTTGGATCTCCAGTGCATAGATTTCCAGCAGCTGCGTGCCCTTCTTCAAGTCATCAGAACCGTCACCAGTCTGACATGACTGGTGAAGTTGTTTAAGAATCTTTGCCAACTTGTTGAACTCATTCCGGTCAAAGTACAGTTTGCCGAGCTTGGTGTTTGTCTTGAACCATAGTCGATCATTCTTGGCATCTTTCAGAGCCTCAAGTGTGGTTTCATGAAACTCTTGCAAAAGCTCCATCTGCTTTGAAGTGGATAAGTAATCCAGGATTGAATTGATGGATTTTTCTGAATAGTTCCTACTCACTGCACTTTTGATGTAAGTGAGCAGCTGCTTATACCTCGCCATCATCTCCTTATACTTGCTCAGTTTGAAGTTGATTTTATTAATCTGTTTAAGTCCTTTGAATCGCCATTCCCCTTTGTCTGTATATGCTACTGCATACGCTGTATATCCTACCAAAGCATATACAGTAACTCTATGCGTGACGAGAGCAGTGCGCCACGACCATGTGAACGCACTTCTCTCCCCAGCATTCTCCGCCTGTCCGCAGTGGCGGCAGTTGCAACCCGAGGAGAGGCCAACGCTCCGTGTACCGCTTGTTTTGTATGCCTTTGTTCTCACAGCGCGGCGACTCTCAAACATGCATACAGCACCTGAGTAATGCTCTCCGCTCGCCGAGCGCCGACGCTCTGCAGCCGCCATTTGAGCGTCGCCAACTCAAGAGAAAAAAAAGAAGATGGCGCGGATATGGCGC
Source organism: Amblyomma maculatum (assembly GCF_055883805.1). Taxonomy (NCBI): domain Eukaryota; kingdom Metazoa; phylum Arthropoda; class Arachnida; order Ixodida; family Ixodidae; genus Amblyomma; species Amblyomma maculatum. The sequence continues at coordinate 169,236,408 of NC_139345.1, forward strand.
TTTATGCCATGTGAGTTCCTCTACACTCGCTTTAGACGAGGGAGCAGCCGGAGAGCACCCGGGTGCTCTCAGCGGAGGAAAGCTCTCATCCTCTACCATTGGAAGCCAGTGATTCTACTCCTGCTCTCCCATTGGAGGGCGCTGGCTTGTCTGAGAGCACTTTCGAAGTGCTCTCGAGTGCACCTGCTCTGCCACTCGAATTCGCCATAAGCCTTCATGGCTATCCTGTTCCGTGTACGTGGTCAAGGGAAGAAAGGATCAACATATAAGTTTCCATCACCTCTTTAAATAAATTATCAAGAAAATTAAGAATCGAAACTAATAATATCAAACGCTTCCGAGCACTGCATTGAGTTTTCGACCGCATTTCAAAAAATGCTTGGTTTAGTGGTGCAGCAGCGAAGGAGGCGTGGCATTTCTCTTCACTCCTTTTATACAAATTCAGTGGCCTTGTCGGAGCGCAATGGTCCTTGTGTAATGGCGGCAGTGTAGAAGTTCTTCACCCCACTCGGTGCCGTGTAGATCCTTAACGAGGACGGCTGAGCATCTCATCGCATCCGCTTTCCCTCGACAGAAGTTAGCACCCTCTGACGTCATCTTATAGCTCTCAAGGCGACCGGCTTTCCGCGGTCGCAGCTGCGGGTTGGCAGCTCTACGGGTGCTTGACCTCATCTGTCGCCGACACCATTCGCGCCGTCTGCCCACGCAAACACTGCGAGGAGACGTTTTCTACTATCGTCGCATAGCGCGGAGCGGCTGCATTTCGCAGAATTCCCCCGCGACAGTGCAGTAACTATTCTGCTAGAAGTATACGAGCTACGACGCGTAAACCCTTCAATCCGGCTCTGGGCGCGCTGAAACTGCTTAGTCGTTCAACGACTTCGGGACTTCGGCGAACCTATATATGTTTATTTGTAGTAGAAAGTTGGGCGAGTTGGTTAACATTCATGATGGAAAATAGCGCGAAAGTACACGAAGGACGGAAGGTAAAGACATGGACAAGCGCTAACTCGCAACTGCAAGGTTGATTGCTGAAGCACGCAATAAATACAGGTCACTTGAAAATAAATAACAGAAAAAAACAAAAGGAGAGAGAAGAGAGAGAGAGAGAAGCAGCCTCCTAAATGGGAAGCTAGGTCATAACATAGGCAGTGACACACAGTAACACGTGCCACTCATTGCTGGGGTGGAAAAAAAAGATACAACTAAATATAGATAAGTAAAGTCAATGTAAATTAGTCTACCCTTACAAAAATAGATATTGAATTTCTGTTACGCACGTAATGTGGTTTTGATGAGTCATCAACCACTCAAAGGAGATTCAAGATTAGATGTGTTTTAACATCAGATCCGCAACAGACTTTCCTTTGAGATCACACAAGAAGTTTTGTGCTTGGAAAACGCAACAGTATCTTTGGGTAGGAGCTAATGTGGAAATGCATTGACTTTCTCAGATGAGGAAAAGTATACATCACTAAGTGAATATATATTCTTTCCTTGTTAACTGCACATTTTTAGAGCCCTATGTTTGCATTTCTGTTTAGCATATGTAGGATGTTGCCTAAGAAACAACTTTTATGTGTTTTAACATGAGATCCGCAACAGACTTTCATTTGAGATTACGCAAGAAGTTTTGTGCTTGGAAAACAAGGTATTTTTGTATAGGAGCTAATATGGAAATATTGACTTTCTCAAATGAGAGAAAGTATACATCACTAAGCGAATGTATATACTTTACTATGTTTTCATTTCTGTTTAGCATGCACTGTAAAAACAAAAACAACTTTTGGGACATTTGTTTCATTCAAAACACGCTTACACCCTGAGTCTTGGGTGTTTGTGCCATTGCAAATCACTTCTTGCGAAGCGAAGGGGTGCTATGTTTGGAAAATATGCTTTAGGGTGTTACGGGCAAGGATATTGTTGTGTACGCGAACCGACGCACTGCCACACCGCCTCCAAGCAAACGGACGCACGGCCGCTCCATTTCCAATGCCTCCTTGCACCTGCGAGCAGGCCGCTTCGGAAAGACCAGCAGGGGTACCCTGCCTGCGCCGACGACGACGCGCGGACGTAACCCGAGCCGTGCGTTGCCTCGGAACTGGACCGTCCTGGGAGCATGTGCTCGATCAGGGCACGAGAAGCAATGCTTTCTTTATAATGCATGATATTTTGCGTGTTTCTTAAGCTTTCGAGCTCCTTCTTGCTCTGCGTACAGATTAGCCGAGCCCTCAGTCATCGCATCGCTTCCCGAAATGTTTAGATACAAATAAGATTTAGTTACCAGTAAAATAGTGTTGGCGCTGCTGCGCTTGCCGGTATTGAAGCTTGGTCGCACTTTTTTTCCTTAAAGGTTCGTGCTACAGCTCCATGTTCAGCGAAAATTACGCCCAAGGTAGCAACCACCGAAGAGCCAGCGCTGATAAATTTGCCAGCGATGCCAAACTCGACATGTTAAAATGACTCCAGTGGAAAAATAGTGCGCATAGGTATTCAGAACATTAGATGCAAGTTCTAATGGTCAAGGAGTTGTAATTGTTAGAGCAGCCGCAATGGCCTGTACACTTCGAAACATGCTTCACATTAAGTCCCAATCTTATGAATGCAGTCTAGACATAAGAAGCAAATACATTACCGAGTGGCCGAGTGCCAGTGGCCGGAAGTGGACGCAGGATCATGGGCTCCACCGGAGCAGCGATAGCGGCCCAGGCTGGCCGCGGTAACAGGTCCGATGTAAGTGAAGATAGTGAATATCAGATTGTTTTGCCACAGCTGCCCACAGGACGTGTTGCTTTAAACACGGTTTTTTTGCATGGTGACGTTCGAGCTAGGCCCTACCGCGTAGAAGATTTTCGGGATGCACTCGCCGAGACCGACGCGCTCGCCGAGGTTGTAGCCTTGGGGGCGTATCAAGTTATTCACGTGTGGGCTGTCACCTTCAAGACTGCTGAAGCCACGAAGCGTATTGTGACTTTGAAAGAGCTGAAAGTAAAGGGACGACGGTGTGTTATTATCGACCCTCAAGACCAGCAAGTCCGACTCAGACTACATTGGATGATACACGGTGTCGCAGACGAGGACATTCGCACGGCTTTCGCCGCATTCGGGAAGGTGACGGAGGTCACTCGAGAACGGTGGCGCGTCCAGGGCGTCAGCGAGAAAGGCTCGACAACGAGGTCAGTACTTCTCAAGTTGAAGGCCGGGATGAAGGCAGACGACCTGCCCCATCAAATAAGGGTAGCAGGTGAGCTGGCCCTCGTCGTCGTTCCCGGAAGGCCTATGCAGTGCCTACGTTGCCATGGTTGTGGCCATGTACGACGCGAGTGCAAAGTACCGCGTTGTTCTCGCTGCCGACGCTTTGGACACACGGAAGTTGGTTGTGTCCGCACATACGCTGCGGCAACAGTGCCCGCTCTGAGAGAGGAGACGCCTGAAGATGTAATGGATGTTGTCGAGGCCGAGGAAGCAGCAAAGGGAAGCGAAGACGCTGGAACCTCTGCGGCATCCGTCAATGTGGAAGCACCGAACATCACCGGCAAAGAGGCGGGTGATGACACAGGAAAACAAGAGTCGGCAGCCTGGGTGCCAGTGGCGTCTGCGAACGCGAACGCACCCCTTCAAGACGCAGGTTCCTTGGAGCCTGCGACGAAGGTGACCATTGCTACGGGAAACGGCGGTCGGTCAACGAGCGCCGGCAGCGCACCTAAACGCCCCCATACAAAGGCAGGAGACGGGAGCGAACAGCAGACCCTTAAGAACGACGATGAGCCGCCTATGAAAGCGACCCTGAACAGGAGACCTCCTTTCAAGCAACGGCCCAACATCGCGGCGGACAGGAGGGCCGAGGAAAAGCCACCCTCGCAGCAAGTCGAGCCCGTAAATGATGATGGAGGTGGGCATGCTGGAAACGTCTAGCACCATGCTAGACGTGAAAGGTAAGCGTCATGCTCCCGGCCTCCTTCTAATGCATGATTATGGCGATGGACCAGAGTCTGAACGTTGCAACGCTCAACGTACGAGGGTTGGCTGGTAGAAGGAAGCAAAGCCAAGTACTTCGCCTTTTAACAGAGCAAAACATAGACGTGCTAGCAGTACAAGAAACTAAAGTGGAGGGAGAGGAGGAGACAGGGAGCATGGCGCAGCGTTTCACGTCGCGGTACGAAGTGGCTGTTAGTCACGCAGTGGGCACGTCGGCTGGGTGCCTTCTTCTTGTCAAACGGTTGCCAGGACTTATAGTGCAGGCCGTGATTTCGTCTACGTGCGGAAGGTTGATTGTTTGTGACCTGGTTTTGCATAGCAGTGAATGGCGCATTCTCTGCGTTTATGCACCAAATGCAGCTGAAGACAGGCTCATTTTCTTTAAAAACATCGAACGATACTTAGATTCAACAAGGCAGCTGATAATTATGGGTGACTTCAGCTGTGTTTTAAGCGCCCGAGACAAAACCTCTAACCGCCCCTTTAAAGATGCAAGCACCGATTGTTTGTTGCAGATGATTGCAGAGTTTTCATTAGAGGATGTTGCTGAGTGCTTGGAAGGAGCACGCAGCGTGCAGTACACCCATTTTCAGAGTTCTAGTCATGCTCGACTTGACCGAATTTATGTATCGTTGGATGTGATAACGAAGTGTAAAAATTATTCTGTTATCCCAATGTCATTCTCCGATCATTGTCTGGTAAAATGCACTATAGGAGCTAGAAGCCCAAGCAAAAGTTTTGTGTGGGACCTTTGGAAGCTGAATTCCAAACTTTTAGAAGACGATAACTTAATCGAAATTATTGTACAGAAGCTAAATGAAATAAATAAACGACCTAACAGCAGCATTGGGGAGCAATGGGAACTGTGCAAGCAAGAAATTAAAATGAAAGCGATAGAAAGAGCCAGCTGTATTCGCCATAACGAAAAGCGAGAAGAAGCAGGCCTAAGATCAACATTAAAGAAGTTAATAGCGCAGGAGTGTAAGGAGCCGGGGGTTTACAAAGAGGACATCAGAAAGATAAAGAAGAAAATAGAATTATTAGACGAGGACCGATATAGAGGCGCGCTCGTTCGCGCCAGGGCCGAAAGATGGGTCGCCGGCGAGACGCCCACTAAGGCGCGCTCTGGGTCTTGAAAAAGCACAGGCTCATCGAAATGACATAACTGAAGTAGAATGGAATGGAAGCCTCGTGACAGATAAGAACGACATAGCACGTGCATTCTTCGACTATTGTCAGGAGCTGTTTGCTTTTCGGGACATGAAGTTGGAGACGTTTAAGCAGGTGTTTCTTCCCTCCTTGCCACGACTGGATGCCACCACAAGAGAAAAGTTAGAGCAGCCGATTTCTGAGGACGAGGTTGAAAGCGCCATTGATAATCTGAACCCAGGAAAGTCGCCTGGGCCGGATGGTTTGAGCGCAGCCTTTTATAAAGCATTCAAGCTAGATCTGTCCCCATTGTTAGCTGCAGTATTTAACGATGCCTATGAACTTGGTGCACTCCCTCCTTCGTTCGCATCCTCACATACAGTGTTAATTCCTAAGTCAAACCAAACAGAGAAACTAAAATTTGTGACGCCATACAGGCCTATTTCTTTAACAAATGTGGATTACGAAATACTGATGAAAGTTCTGGCAGCCAGACTACAGACAGTAATAAAACATTTCGTTGGTTCCCACCAGACGTGTGGTATAAAGGGCCGGTCTATTATAACAAATATTCATAAGGCGAGGTGCGTGCTGGAATGTTGTGACGTTGCTTGCGCGAGGGTCGCGCTTCTTCAGCTCGACCTAGAAAAGGCGTTTGACTGTGTTCCACATGATGCATTGTTTGCAATATTGGATTATATCAATGTCGGTTCTATTATCAGAGAGGGCGTAGCCCTGGCGTACCGAAACTGCACAACGCGATTGATTGTTAATAAAGTGTTAGGGGAACCCATAAATGTGCGGCGTTCGGTACGTCAGGGCTGTCCCCTCAGCCCTCTTCTATTCTGCATTTATATCGAAACTTTATGTCTGTCTATTATGCAAAATCCATCTGTTCAGGGCTTTCAACTGTACAAGTCTGAGGTCAAACTTTTGGCGTACGCTGATGATGTGGCAGTGTTTTGTGCGAACAAAGAAAGTATTTGCGCCGCAGTTGAAGTTGTGAAAGATTTTAGTGCGACCACAGGAAGTCCAGTAAACTGGGGAAAGTGTCTTGGCTTCTGGCACGGGGCGTGGACATCAACGCCTGACTTTTTTGCCAACGTTACATGGGTTACAACACCCGTGAAGTATTTGGGTGTACCTCTAGAATTCTATGAAGACAGCAAGCCATTTTGGCGAGCCCAAGTTCAGGAAATACGGGAGAAGGCTGACAAGTGGAAAGGAGTGCCGCTGTCTATCTTTGCACGAGCCACTGTGTGTAATCTATTTTTCGTTGCCAAGGTGTGGTACGTCATGCAAGCACTTCATTGTTCTAGGTTGAGTGTTCAAAAGCTACACCGAATCTTTGCTGTGTTTGTATGGGCATCAAGCTGGGAAAGATGTAGTCGGGATAACCTGTTCCGGCCAATTAAAGACGGAGGTCTCGGGCTTGCTCATTTATTTGTGCGCCAGCTTGTAAACAGATTTATTTTCTTTCGCGACGTTACCGACCCCTTTTTGCGCACTGTGTGCCAAGTGAGGCTCGCGCGGGCGTTGCCCAATTTCGTTGTTGCTACGGAAAGCATGCCAGGGCGTCTTTCTAGTTTTTTCAAAGAGATTGTCAGCAGTGTTCGAATTCTGTCGGCTCGCTTCTCGACAGAATACTTAAGTTCAGTGAAAAAGAAGAACCTGTATAAAGCTGTTTGTGACGACTTCTTCCCTGTTCCTGTGTACAGAGCCTTGGAAATCAGATTCTTGATTTCTTGCATCTGCATCTGCTGCAGTGTTTGTGTACCCCTTGCGGTATTCAACAGTGAAATTGTGGGCGTCTTCCATGTCCTTGGGATGACAGCAAGGACACCAGTGCTTGATGGTCTGTTCGAATTGTGAAATGGCGACCCCAAAGGTATGTGTGCCATCGCTCACATGCCCAAATACACGCTAGTGCTTTCCGTTCACCGACTGAATATTTCCTCTCCGCAGGCGACAGTGCACGAGATGCGAAAGCGACTGTGCGGAGCTCGTGGTCACTTTTCTGCTGCAGGACTGCTCCCAGTCCACAGTCGGACGCGTCGGTCGACACAATTACTAGAAGTGACCGATCGAACATCTGGAGGACTGTACTCGAGGAAAGCATTTTCTTAACCCTCCTGAAACTGCTGTCTGTTTCAGCTGACCAGATGAACGGTTTGCGAAGCAAGATTCTCATAGGCTCGACCGTGCACTCGTGCCAAGTGTGGGACAAACTTGGAGTAATATTCTACGAGACCCAGGAACGAACGGAGATCAGTTGGCAATGGGGTGCTAACTACAAAATCTACTTTCTCTGGAAGTGGCGAGATACCACGTGCAGTGACCTTATGCCTTAGGAACGGAAGTTCTGGAATGTTAAAGAGGCATTTGTTGTTCAGTTTCAGCTAGGCCTGCGTTCTTAATCTTTTGTAGCACGGTCTTCAAGTTTGAAAGGTGCTCTTTTGCGGTCTTGCCAAAAATTATCACATCATCGATGTAGAACAACACTCCAGGGCAACGGTCGAGGATTGTCACCATCATCTTCTGAAATGCCGCTGGGGCAGAAACCAGACCGAAGCAAACTCTTTCAAAGAGGAAAAGACCGTCATGAGTGATGAAAGCTGTCAGATCCCTGCTGTCAGGGTGCAAAAGAACCTGATGGTAAGCGGAAGCCAAGTCAAGTTTTGTGAGGTGCGCAGTGCCTACCAAAGCGTGAAGCAGCTCTTCTGTATGGGGTAATGGACAGCTGTCTCTCAAAGGTCTACACATATCCTGATGCTACCATCTTTCTTGTCAACAACAATAATAGGGGACACCTATTCAGAAGCATCGATGCGCTCGATGATGTCAAGGCTCAGTAATCTCTAAAGCTCCTTTGATACTAGCGACCGGAGAGAATATGGCCGACGGCGAAGCTTGGAAGCTGCAGGCTGCTTGCCTTGCCGCGTCTTGATGCGATTGATGAACCCCTTACTCATAGCAAGACCCAACTCCGGGCTGAAAGGCGAACTGAACTCATGTGCTAAGGCTGGCGGCAGATCTTTGTTGCGAGGCTGCTCGCTTGACGGTATGGAAATAAAACGGGATAGCGGGTCATTGAGTCGGCAGCGTGTCAACGGACGTGTGAAAGCATTTATGAGCAGAACCCTCAATGCGAAGATCCAAGGCTTGAATGCCGTCAAGACCGATCAGACAAGTTCCTCGGTGAACAACATAAAAACGTAGTGAAGCTGTGCGGCCTTTAAACTGCACATCTGCCTGGAAACAACCTAGCACGGAAATCGGCCGTTGAGAGTAGTCGAACAGAGTGACATGGGGAGCAGGCAGGAGCGGAACGCTCTGAAAATATTGACTGTATTCTTGCTCCGACAGGATTGAAACAGACGACCCTTAATCGACAAATGTCAAAGTGACATTCGGGACTTGCCACTTAAATATGAATTCCGCTAAGAGCGGAACGTCGCAAAGTCAAAACTTGCTCAGCACTGCTACATGACGAAACATCTTCATGTAACATCTCCATGTAACATCTTCATGTAACATCTTCATGTAACATCTTCATGTAACATCTTCATGTAACATCTTCATGTAACATCTTCATCTTCATGTTCATGTAACTCAACTTCACGGAGTCGGCCTTGCATTTGAGTTCGTTTGCGGTTGCATACTTTTTTAAAGTGGCCCTTGAGACCGCAAAATGAACCAGTCCTCCCATGCGCTGGGCACTGCGGCGCTGATGCGAAGTGGTCCTGCGAGCTGCATCGGGAAGCTACTGCCTTCTCGGTTCCGTTCAGGGGGGCGGTCCGCTGCGGCGCACGTGAGCCGTCCGCGCTCCTCGTTAACCTCTGCTGACTCGGAAGCTGCTGGATGTGCATTCAATGAAATTGCCTCTACTGAAGTAGAAAGCTCCTTCAGTTCTTCCGCTGCTTGCTCAAACTGAAGTGCAATTCGAACTGAATCCTCGAAAGACAATGTGGAACCCTCGAGCATTAACCGCTCACGTACGCGGTTGGAAGCTACGCCAGCAACGAATTGGTCCCGCAGAGCATCATCTTGCGAAGCAAACGAACAATGTGCAACTAACTCCCGTAGAGTGACAACAAAGTCATGAACGGAATCGCCTGTGTTTTGGCTGCGGCGGTGAAAACGATGGCGCTCGACGATAACGTTGCACGACGTCGAAAACTGCTGCCGTAAAGCGACGAGTGCAAAGACGTATTCGTCAGGAGCGGCAGACTTGTCATTGGCGAGGGCTGCGGCGCTTGGCGCTGACGGTGCTGCAGCGGCGCTGGTCCCTGCATGTAACGTCTGATAAACCCGCTGGCCCTCCGCCCCCAAACAATGAAAAATAATAGCCTTGAGTTGCTCTAGTTTTGATGCGGCGGCTCCGGATGCCACCAAGTACACGTTGAACATCTGCTCCCACTGCTCCCATGGCAATGACGGACGGCCGGGCGTCGGAGGGGAGAATGGTGGCGGAGCAAGCCCGGTGAAGTTCATGGCGGCGGTTCCAGACGGTGCGGCGGGGTTGGGGTAGATAGGGTTAGTTCACAGCATCCTCGTCGCCAATGGGGTGTTTTCGAAGATAGAAGCAGACTCTTCAGCCGTCCCCAACGAGCACACCCGTTTATTCACACCTACACACATACATATAACGAACAACAGAAACGCCTCCTGGGGAATAACGAATACAAACCGAAAACGGGACTGAATATAACACACTGCTCTGCACATATCGCATCACGGAATGGTTTGCTACTGACGAACCCCTTTGTATAATACAGATAATTACTGTGCAGGCACCTGACACCTGGAGAAACCGCCCGGCACAATCCGGCGCGCTTACACCAAACTTAGCAGTGGGGATAAGCAGTGCATGCTGTCTAGCAATTTGAGGTCACACGGAAAAGCGGAGGCAAGGAAAGCACGTGAGGAAATGGGGAAAGAGGGAAGCCCAGAAGCGACAGCGTACACGGGGAAATTATTCCGTAATGCTTTTCATAAGCTGAAACATTGTAGCTATTTCTAATTAGCGCCGTACCGAACGTTCGGGGATCGGTGGGCTGCTAATTGTTTCACGCTTCCGACCGCCTGTAGTACTCGCTCTTTCGCAAGCAGCGAAAAAAAAAATTGTTGAACTGGAGGGAAAACCACTAGCTTTCTTCTTTACTGCTCGAATTAAGGCTCATCGAATCACGTATATATAATAAGAAAAAGAAAACGATAGAGTGCAACATGCCGCAGCACAAAAACAAGTACAGCAACAAAGCATCACTCCCCTGTTTTCTTCAGGGAGAATTAGGCATGAAGGCTATCAAACAATAAAAATATTCGAGAAGGAGAGGGGAGAAGCCAAGGACAATGCTGTGAGAAATCGGGCGTGTGCGTGGGCACTGCGAACCTTTGACGAGCTTTGAGGCACAACTTCCGCCTCTTCTGGTTTAATAAGCGACACCCTCCGTCAACGTGAGCGGGGTTATGGCGCTAAAGTTTTGTTAATCGAACAGCGCTGCTGTGTTTCCGACGCCGCGTGTAATTAATCCCTTCGTCGAGTCACGTGTCACCCTGGGCCATGCCTGGTTTCTGTGGCCGAACTCAACCGTTTTATTGCGCGAAATAAGGAAGAGCCTCCAGGCATCCCTCATTGTGCGGCCAGCTTATAGATGCTGCAGGTCCTATAGGGGACCCAAGCATCGCAGGGTGGCGCTGCTGGACGCCAGTGAACAGCGCCCTCTCCAGCCAACGCAATGTAATCGGTCGGGCAGAGTGAATAGCTCGCCTGTAGATTTCGTGTCTTTGCAGCTTCTGCACGCGGGAGCATCTCGCTTTGCGCGCGCTCGCGTTCTTTGTCGCTCGCGTTGTTGAAAGCTGCTTGCGCGCGCGCGCCCTGACCGCAGTCTACTCGCTTTGAGCTTGCTTGCATTTATTCCGTGCTGAAAGAAAGCTGTTGATGTGTGTCGGGTTCAGGGGGCGAGCTTCACCGCAGCGGGCTCAGGAGGCGACGAGGCATCAAGGCGGAAGACAGCCAGGGAGGAGAGGCGAAAAGTAAAGTGTATATACACTTTCTACATACCGAAGAGGGTACAAGTCATGAGAGGAAAACGGAGCTATCTGTACAAACAAAATCCGTCAGTTAAATATGGTTTGGTATCCCCAGTTCCCTAGCTGGGGAAGCAAAGTTCATCGATGCTATCCAATCAGTGGGGGCAAGGGATCACTCGAGGGTGAACCTCCTTGCACATCTTCCGGCGGCGAGGGCAAATCTTCTGATATTGATGATGATTTTGTGCCGGCGATGGAGTTTCGGCACCAGGGCAAAATGGTCCGAGAAGTCGCCTATTGACTATGGTCATTCACCCCGCGAAATTCCAAGGGGGCCACCTGCTTGCCTCGAGAAATCGGCGAGTGGGGTCAATGCTGCTCGGCTACGCGTCTCGTGCCCATTAAGCACAAGAATAGGTGCCCTGTTGTCGCCGTCGCTTCGCTGCTTTTGTTCGCGGTCGCTCGCCGGCGTCCGCTAAGTACGCCGCCATTGTGAGCTACTGAAGTCTGGCCGGAACTCCGCTCATAACAGCCTCCATTGTCAGCTACTGAAGTCTGGCCGGAACTCCGCTCACAACAGCCTCTACTGAAGTCTGGCCGGAACTCCGGTCACAACACTGTCTTGCGCGCGCGCGCTTCTGCTTCTACTTTTCAAACTCGCGCTTGGACGAAGTGGTGTTTGAAGCGAGTGTGCAGCAATGTACACGCTTCGATGTGGTTTAAGAAAGTAGCCGACAGCCGTGGCTATTTTCACAGCACAAATTTCAAAAAGGGAGAGCTGTTAGTAAGCCATGAACATTCTGTTGAGCAGATTATAGAAGATAAGCTGTTATCGTGAAGGCTAAGTGTGTGTCGTAGGTCAGCGACCACATCGCGTACGACGTGGGATTTGAGGCAAGTATTTAATTTTTATTGTACCCATTTCATTAAGGCCCAGATTATAAGGCGCATGCAACCATTCGATGCGCTGTTTGCTTTAATTTCTGAAGAGCTTGCAGATGTAATCTAGTTGGTGCTTATGAACTTAATAAAAGATACATGGGTTCGTTCGCATCTTAGGCGCGCTTTTTGGTATATCATGCCGATATGTTAATTTTGACGCTGATTGTCGTGCAATTGCATACTCAGAACATTTTATACGTAGCTTCCACCTGAATAGAATGTGCATTCACATGTATACAAAGAAACATCAACCATTCTGCTGCAAACGAAATATTTTCCAGCTTTAATTTTCGTGAATCGATCGATGCTCCGAATAACTGGTCCCGCAATTGATCGAGTAATTTCAATTCCACAGAGTAAATGAGACAGTTCTGGGCAATATCAAATTTTCGCTGCGTGGTTATTACTTCATTGTTCCTATAGCTTTTATATTGGTATACAACTGTTTTATTCAATCACTCGCCCCGTCCCGGTGGCTGACGCGTTAGGGACTGTTGGTCATGGCGACGCGGGTTTGATCCCGGCCGCCGCTTGCTGCAGGCGAACTGCAAGGAGGTCTATATACGTTCCCGTTAAATAACCACGGAAGGGAGAAGGAGGGGGGGGGGGGGGGATTTTACAGGTCTACAATATAGCGGGCCTCGTAGCCTTGTCGCGCTGAGGTGTACGTTAAACACTACAAAACTAAACGAACATGTTCACTCAATTGTATCCTTGCTTACAGGTGATTTTATATATCCTGCCTTGGAGCTTCAGTATCTGCTTTCTAAATAAGAAACAATCTGCGTCTGAGCATGAGCTGCGAGGCAGCATATTGGCCTCGAGATCGAGCAGAGTCGCCACCTTGCGGCTCAGCGGCGAAACCTACTCAGTGTGGATGCGTTTTCGCGTCGCGTGCCAGCCCGCAGTGATTTACGCGCGCGCATGCGGCGTGTACATGAGTGTTTTTGTTTGTTTCGCAGTTCCTGTGAGCTTTTGCTTACCTATATGCCTCTTGCAAAGTAAATATGAACAGTCTATAACCCCACGCTTCATTAAAAAAATATACTTGTCCGTATCGAGCATGTCATGCTTGGATAAGAACATCATCCATCGCGGTCTTCGGCGCTTGAGATCCTTTGATATGCAATGTCTCGAAAGAAGTGGTACTGTCATTACCACCGTGTCAAAGCAAAACAGGTCGTTGCCGTCAATAAAAGTTAATGCAAACGCTCAGAAATCGCATATTCCCGTTTCTGTTTGGAATACCGCAGCTACTAAAACATATGTCACCGCAGACTGCTTCATATAGCAGAAGGCAGTTTGAACAGACCACTCTATGCCTACTGTGCCGTCTGTATGCACGATAGAGTTGTGTGAGTACTATTTTTTTTTCCTTTTAAACCTTTGTCGCGGTGTATCAATGGTATAGGGTGCTCGACTGCTGATTTCGAGAACGGGGGATTCAATCACAACCGTTTCGAAAGGCGTTCCTCTGCTGTGGGATTTGACTGCACAATAAACAATTTCACGTAGTAAATGTGGTGTTAATAATGAAAAAAAAAAAAAATGACACCAAAACCAGCCTCTGCAATCATCCGTCATAGCCGATGGTGCTTTCATGCGTTAAACCCGGGCCAATATGCATTTCTTTTCTTTTGTTGTTGAAGGCTTCTGTGCATCCGTAAAAGTTTTAGTGAGCACATTTTGCTTTAGAGAAATGCTGGAATGTTTTGGAAACATATTCCCTGCACCTAATTGTTACCCTAAATATTACATAATACACCTAGATCAATGTACTCTACTGGTAGCCTATTATAATCATTATAATCCCTTTTCGTCCAAGTGCTGTCTTCCGACAAAACTCGTCATTTCTGACAAGGGGAGTAAAACAGCTTCATGCGGACCTAAATGTCAGTGTTTAGTTCGGGAATAAACACATTTTTATAGTTGCATGATAAGATGACCTCCATTTCTTTCGGAATAGTTTTATATCCGGCATCTGTTTTGGAAGAAACCCTAATATTTTACTTCGCATAAGATTTAGTCACTGCTAAATAATTTCTGATAAAGAAATTTTCAGTTTGTAAAATTGCTTCCCAGAACATGACAGTGCCCATGCGCAGTTTATAACGATGTCTTCGCAGCGAGTAATTCGTAGCTTGCACTTTTACGTTACTGAAAATTAATCGCCAATTATTGTAAATTCTGTCAAGTGTGTAAAAGGTTTCTCACATGGTGAAATTTACTCGCATTGCAAAACAAAATAATTACACTACTAATTTACCGTTACTATATATTGTGGGACACACAGTGCACCTACAGTGCACCGTCCTGTTACAGCCTGGCGCCCCTCCCGCCCTGTGTGCTACTATTGTGGGATACGTGGCCACATTGCCCGTGTCTGTCGCCGCCGCCAGCAAGACGAGCAACGGGGTTATGCTCCCTTTGAACGTGCCCGCGTGCGCCAGCCTGATGATTCTACACTGCCCTACTCAGACTTTTACCGGCGTTCTTCCTCTCCTCCGAATTCCACCGATATTTCACGGCCCTCGCGTCCTTCCCGACGCCGATCCCCTTCGCCTTTTCGCCGCACGTCACCGCTTCGTCCTGCCTCGCAACCCTTCCAACCTATAACGGAAAACTAACCGAAGCAGTTTCTGGAGGGAAAGCTGCTTCAAGTTCGAAATCTACAATTCCTCCTGGGCGACCGTCGAATATGTTAGTAGTGATTGTTGAAAGATTGTACGTTGAGGCCCTCATCGACACCGGCGCCGCTTATTCCGTCATGCATTTCTTTCTGTGTTTTCACCTGCGCAAAGTAACGCCATACATCGGTCCGCCACTTCGTGGAACTAATGGAACTCTTATGATACCCACCGGCCAATGCACAGCACGTGTCCTCATCGATAACCCGCGGCATCATATTGAATTTATTGTGCTCCCCATGTGCGTTCATCTCATGATCTTGGGGTGGGATTTCTTATCGTCGGCGTCCGCCCTCATCTCTTGCCGTGAGTGCCTTATTCATCTCATGGACCCCGATATATTACCGACTTCTGATTGTTCACCACCACACGTATTCGCAGCAGTTGATTTCGTTTTGCCCCCAGGACGCGAGCAGCTGATCATCGTGGCATTGGACTACCCTCTCGATGGCGAGGCCTTCGTTATGCCCGCTCCACGGTGGACCTCCGACGGCCTAGCTCTTGCCTCGTGCCTCACCTCCTTCACCCGTGGTTGCGTGGTCGTTGCGGCCCTCAATACAACTCTCCAGCCGTTCTTACTGCCCAGAGGAGCCACAGTTGGGTTTATTTTTGACTGCGATCCCGTTCCCCTCAATACACTTTCCAGCGCACCACCGCCTGCTGCCAAGCCTCCATTTCCGACATCCTCTGCGCTCGCAACCGCCATCAGCCCTGACCTTACATCCGAGCAGTCCACAGCTCTGCTAGACGTCCTCTTGCGGCACCGAGAGTCTTTTGATGTGTGCGCCTCAGCGTTGGGGAAGACCTCCGTCACCTCTCATCGTATAGAGACGGACGGCTCTGCTATTGTTCGACGACGGCCGTATCGCGTTTCAGCAGCAGAACGCAAAGTCATTGAGGAGCAAGTTGCTGACATGCTTGCTCGAAATGTCATCCGGCCATCCACGAGCTCTTGGTCCTCACCTGTAGTTCTCGTTCGAAAAAAAGATGGATCAGTCCGCTTCTGCGTGGATTTCCGGGCACTTAACAAGTTCACGCGCTGCGCTCACAATATTAACATCACACACATCAGAAATCCCTTATACTTTTCTCGGTTTCAGGAAATCATTTGCAGCTAGTGGCTCATGCATTATTACACTATCACGTTCTATGACAGTGGCCGCAAAAAGCATCTCGGCAAATTCAATCCACTCAGCGCTGTATACGTGAACAATAAGCTTTCCTGTGCGGCGAGGTTTCCTGTATAGTGCCGGCGTGATCTCATTTTTGGGGAATACTTGTGCGTGGTTGTCTTGCCAGAGTTGATGTGCACTCAGCCTAAAGCAACTCGCCATGCAGTGCGCTGCCAATGCTACATTTAACCTGCTTAATCCTCGAGTCAAGTACGATATAATGAACCAGGCTTTCTCGATACAATCTAAATTACTGCAGGTCAGAGCACGAACCTTGTATCTGCGTGGGCTTGACACTAAATTCGCCGGTCTCACTCGCATGAGACACGCGCAAACTGTTCAAAAGTCGATAAGAAAAATAAAGCTGTCATTAGGCAGACCGAAGCATTAGGCGCGTGAGCGCGGTACAGCGCAAGAAACGTGCAAAGTAAATCTAAAAAGACTGGTGGTTGCGTGCTTTGTTTTCCTAAAATCTACTCTTCTTCTGCTGCATTGGCGAAATCCTTGGATTTTTTTCTGCAATATTGCAGAAATACTGCAGAAGACACGTTTTCATCGCCAACAAACCCGCCGTAAACTCGGAAGCAGACCTACGCAGCGTGCGTTTCTGCGAGCGCCGCCGGCTGCCGATCCACTAAAGTTTTATCCATCCATCCCACTACCGGAGTGACGGTGGCGCCACCTCTAGGTCGATCTCGCGGCGAATATCCTTGTTCTCTTGTTAGTTTTGCTCCTTATGTCGTGGGTTCGAAATGAACCAAACGGCCCGTCTCTGTTATGTGACATGTTTCTTTGCAGCTAGCACGGTGTCACAAACCCCCGCCTTTACGGTCACAAGAGGTGCGGGATCCTCTTTACGATTACTCGTCGTTCCTCTATGAGGGTTGTGAACACATTTAAAAGTTAGGCCGGTCACCCCGTGAAGCACGTGTGTCGGTGTGTGATTGAGGAATAAGTACAAATAGGTCACTTTCTTTTACAAACAATTGAAGGTTTATAAATAGCAGACCAAAATTACACTGATAATAATAGAGTACAATGAAAGAGAATACAACGCCACGACAAGATATTGATAAAGACGAAGAAATAAATGATAAGAGAAAAAAAAAAATAACCCGACAATGAACAAAACACTGTGATAAAAATATGAAGACTATAAAGATAATAAAGCAGGTATTTCAGATATTATAAGTATGAGCAAAAGTTACATAAGAACACAGCGTAAAATACTACTAAGTCAGGTCAAAAGTTAACAAAGCGAAAATAATGTTCGATTGAACAACAGTCCGAAGTTCTCACGTCTTTCTTGTTTGCTGAGGCGTCGAAGGCTGTGTTGCTCGGTAGCGGTGGCCGTACAGGTGCAGAGGACGATGCGTCGATCGCGGGCCCGAAGAACACAATACGCTTCGGAGCACCGCGGAGTGGCCGGAAGTTTGAATCTTCCCAAACGCACTGGTGAGGGCGTTCTGCTGTCGGTTATTTTATACCCTCGGCCGACTACGCAGCAGCCGCGTCAAGGACAGGCGGTCACTGCCCCATCGGCTTGTCGAATCTTGTCCAGAGGAGCGACGGAGTCCCGTGAATTTCGCTCTATATTCCAGCCATAAGCTCCCGCATCTTCCGCTGTATAATAGGTGAGGCAGCTTGTGACACACGGACATGCCCTGAAAAGAGCCAGCTTGCGACTTCCCGTGCTAAGTGTACGTGCAAGGCAGGAATTCAGGGGCGCTGCAAGCATGTTGCTGCTGTGTGCTGTTTCATAAACTCCCACGAAGATAAGTTCTGCACAAGCCAGGCACAACAATGGGGCAAACCCAGCGGCAAAAATCCGAAGCCCTCTTTACAGAGCATCTGGGCCTTAATGAAATGGGTATAATAAAAATGAAATACTTGCCTCAAATCTCACTTCGTACACGATGCGGTCGCTGACCTGCGACACACACTTAGCCTTCACGATAACAGCGTTGTCTTCTACAATCTGCTCAACAGAATGCACATGGCTGACTAACAGCTCTTCCTTTTTGACGTTTGCGTTGCGAAAATAGCCACCGCTGTCGGCTATTTTCTTAAAACCCCATCGAAGCGTGGTCATTGCTGCACACTCGCTTCAAACACAATTTCGACAAATCGCGAGGTTGGAACGGTAGAAGCAGGAGCGCGCGCGCGAGCGCAGGCAGCTTCCTTTCAGCACGGAAATCCAAGCGCGCGCAAAGCGAGTAGACTGCGGTCAGGGCAGGCGCGCGCGCAAGCAGCTTTCAACAACGCGGGCGACAAAGAACGCGAGCTGCTTCCGCGTGCAGAAGCCGCAAAGACATGAGAGTCTACAGGCGAGCTGTTGCGACAGCCAGCAACACAACAATACACTTCCTCACATTTCGAGCGTCGCGGAACCACACCAGCCATGTTTTAAACTCAGCTGTGACACCTGTCTGCATTCAAACCCCTCAATAAACTGAAAGTAGCGCCAACATGTGAAGTTTGCCGCCCGCCTCCTCTCCTGCGCTCTCCTTCGTCGTTCGACCCTCTCATTGGTCGAGCGCCCTCAAGTGCGCGCGCGCTTTTTTTTTTTTTTTTTTTGCTGGGCGTGCAGCTTCCTCCTTTCCAGCGGGGCGGGCGGCGCGCGCGCGGCACATATCGCCGTGTGTTTTGCTGCCACGCCGACTGCTACTAAATCGTTCCCGCTGGCTATGTAATTTTTTTTTTCAAGCATGTTGCGCTCTTTGGCCGGCTGGTGATAGAAGCACGGTGGTGAAGGCGAGTTCAACCAACGCAGACATCGCGTACAAATGGTGTCACGCACTGACAGTTGAAAACGGAACCGTTTCAGCGCAAAATATAAAAAAAACTGCTACCACGCTTCTCAAGTTTCACAGTAGCTTACAATTCAGTCCAACCTGCAAAGAAACCACACAGACTGCAGCTTCCGCAGCCTAGTTAATTTTTTTTCAAGCATGTTGCACACTTTTGTCAACGGCTGACGGACTCAAGGAGGTGAAGGCGAGTTAAATCGACGCCAAAATCGTGTACGTATGGTGACACACCATGGCAGCTGAACACGGCACCGTCTCAACGCCAAATATGAAAAAAAATAACTGCTACCTCCCTCCCCAAGTTTACCGGTAGCTCACAAGTCAATCAAAGCTGCAAAGACTCCACACAGACTGCAGCTTCCGCCGCCTATGGTTAATTTGATCTGCAGCTGAAGTTGAAAATACATGGAAGACAGCTGCTACCACACTTCTCAAGTTTACCGGCAGCTCGCAATCCAGTCAACGCTGCGAAGAAACCATACACAGACTGTTCCAAAGTTGTTCCTCTCCGCCGCCTAGTTACAAATTTTATAAAGCATGCCGCTGAGTGGCCAAATGTGACGAACTACGGACACACGGAGATGACGGCGAGTTGAACCAACGCCGAAATCGCGTATATGTGGTGTATGACACTCACAGCTGAAACTATTCTGGCGGGAAATCCCTGTCAACATTCGGTAATTATGTTTCAGCAGTGAGTAATATTTTAACCTGAACACATTGCGACAAAATGCAAGGCTCTGGTGAGACCCGGCGCACGGCCGCCTCGATCGGCGCGCGCGCGGCGCTGATCGAGTCGGCTGTGAAGGGCGCCTGCTCCGGAGAGCGCGCGCTAGTCGCGCACCCCGTAGGTGGAGCCACGGTCGAAATGCGAGAGGAGGAGCGGCGCCGCCGGAGGAGGAGAGAGGAGATGGCGCTACTTTTAGTTTATTGAGGGGTTTTACTGCGAAGCCACGGCGGCGGGCCAGCGCGAGCACTCACAAAAAGAAGTAACGCGAGCGACGCGAGCAGCACACGAAGCCGCCAGAACACATTCGGTCAAGCGCCGCATCAGCGCCGCGCCCAACCAATGCTTCAAAATTTTGCCGCTTGCGGAGGAGCGCGCGCTGCAGTCGCGCAGCAAAACTTGGGGTTGGGTTCCCTCAGCTTGGCGAAAACCTTCACCGCGTGCATTTTATAGACAGAAAATCGTTTCCCCGCGCCGTGTGCGCGAAATGGAGCATCGTTCTCGATGTGAACATTACTCTGGCGCCCAGAAGAAGGTTGAGAAGCGCGGGAAAAGGCATGTCGTGAAAGCGGCGATTTATGAACTTCAGTTTTTGTCGGAGCGTTAGGTGAAGCAGCTTTGCTGATTCCTTTCATTGCCTGACACGTGCAGAAAAAATAAACAGATGCACAGACACTTGGTTTGATCGATATATCTTTGTGGAATGAAAAAGAACAGAATTTGTCACGACAAAAAGGCGAAAGTATCAAAAGTAGCATGACCGATCCATTACAAAAGAGGGAGTTTCTTGTATAAGCGCTCCCTGTGCGGTTACGGCAGCTTTCGTACGGACGGACATCAATAAGCGATTGCCTGAGAAATGCCTAGCATTACTCTGCGTGGTATCGTTTCAATGGGTTAGCGTTAAAGGTAAAACTCGGTGTCGGCGCTGTCGGCCTTCGGCGCTGTGAGCGAAAAATTATGGGCATGACTCTTTTCTTCCCCGTGCTTTCACCACCACCTACGGCCGGCCGCTGATTATAGTGCGCGGTCGCGCTGTCAGGAACTGTCACTTTGAGTGAGAGCACAAACTGGCGGGATTCAACTCATATGACACCCTTGAATTCTGAGTATCCTAGGTTACACCTGCATACATGCACATTAAAAGCTGTTAGCTTGGCTTCCTTTCACTGCTTCCTCTAGGAAGAAAAAAAAAAAAAAAAAGCTCCATCTATGTGCAAATGAATGTGTGCGTGCTTGTGTATGAAACCTGATGGTGGTTTTGGGCGTTGATTTCGTGGTCTGCAACCTCTGCGTCTTCAGACTGCTCGCCTATCGGGTTGCGTTCTTTTTTGAACTTGCGGACCTCGTTCTTGTGTTGTCGCATTCCTTCTTTTAGTTGCTTGGGTTCGCCGATGCACCCTATTCCTTATTTTTGCTTTTGTTGGAGTCTAGATTAACGATGTCTTAGAGTGCAGAATAGCTGTCATTATCCAAGCCAACTAGGCTGGCAATTCTGTCTGAATAGCTTTGCAATACAGTCGTGCCTCGTTATGGACACTTTGGTGTCCGCACTAACTGTCCATTAAGCGACTCGTTCTTAATAACGAATCGGAATTTTTTCTTAAAATCAAGCAGACAAAGAACTCCAAGAATAAGGTCTGCTTTAGAGCATAATGTAGGCCAGGAAAGTTGAAATTAACTGCTACAAGAACATTGTCCAAGTCACCGTTATGTTTAAAATTCGATGCAATTGAAACTATTTTGATGCAGTTGCATATTGTTCTTGATGGCGTTTAATTAATAAATTATTTCCACTTTTCATCTTCCACAAACCCCTGCTGCGTATCAGCATTCGGACAGCTGAAAGTTGCTGAATCCGACTTTCTGGCCCCGCAGGGGTGGCGCAGTGGTAAGACGCCCGACTGCTGTGCCGGAGTTCCCGGGTTCGAACCCGACCTCGGCGGCTGCGTTTCGATGGAGGCGAAACGAAGTGGCGTCCGTGTGCTGTGCGATGTTAGCGCACGTTAAAGATCCCCAGGTGGTCGAAATTACTCCGTAGCCCTCCAATACGGCTCCCCTTTCTCTCTTTCCACTTTCACTCCCACCTTCCTCCCTTCCCTTACGGCGCAGTTCAGGTGTCCACAGAGCAAGTGTGACAGATACTGCACCTTTCCCTTCCTGTGAACCAACCAACCAACCGAGTTTCTATAAGGCACAAGTTGCTGTCAAGAGTTTTGTTGAAGTTAATTAATTCCTGAAAAAATCGTAACGTTCATCGACTGCGCAACTCGCAGTGTAAAATATGAAACCACAAGCAAAAAGGGCTATTATTCAGTCATTGGCACTACGTTCATATGGTGCCTGTCAACAAAATCTAGAAGAGAATGTATGTTTCACGCTGCGTAATGATTTGGTTTTATGACTGTCCACGCGACAAAAATACATGGAACCGAATGGTATCTGTGCATTTTCTCTTTGTCCATTGTCCGGACAGCGAGTTTCCATATTAACGAGACGTAAATGTATGTAAACAGTTTGGTCCCCAGAAAAACTGTCCATAATTCGAGTCGTCCATATTACGGAGGGTCGTATTCACGAGGCACGACTGTATTTAGGAAGTCCAGGAGCACTTGATAACGCGGTGAAAATGGCACAAGGTGAATGAAGGCGCCTAGGCATATGAGCGTTTTTCCGCACAAAAGTGGCTGTCGGCGATGCCTGCAAGGTTTTTACCAGTGACGTAATGCAGAGGAGACGGCGGCAGGGGGTACTTAATAAACTACCCGTCACAGATAACCCTGCCGCCTGCGGCGCTGGTGTAAGCAATGTCTGAGTGTGTTCGTGTGTGAAATGGGGGTGGTGGTCGGTCGGCGAACGTGCCCGCGCCACTCGTCGCGTTCCTTCCGGCCGGCTCCGCTGAACCACGGCTGCTCAGCCTGGGGCAGTCAGTCGCGTGCCGCAGCCAACTGGGAATAGAGCGAGGGATGAGAGGCTGCTGCCAGAGCCGGGCAGCCATCCAGGACACGCGCCTCTGCTGGCGACAGGCCGTGTTTGCCCGAGGGTGCCGCAGCCGCGCTCTGCTTTTCGAGAGGGGGGGGGGGGGGGGGGGGGGGGTGATGCGAGTGGGGGCCGCTCCGCGGGCTCCTTTTGTCCGCCCTCGGCTCCCGGAAGAATACGGCGAACGGATGCGGGGCGCGCGACGGGCAAACAGTGGGGGACACCGCCGGGGGTCCGAGAGAAGCCGCGCGGGCCGAACAAAGGCCGCGCCGCCGCTCACCCCAGGTCGGCGGAGCGGCTGGTCTCATCGCTAGGCGGGCGGCGGTGAAGACGACGCTGGGTCCGCGCTCGGGCTCTGCAAGAAAGACGGCGCAGAGGAACGGGGGAAGGGATGCTGGCTGATCGTCTTTCGCGCGCACGGAAGCCGGCTCCCGCGTGCTCAGAGCGGCAGAGGAGGAGAAGGGGGCTCGAAGAGGAGGGCGCCTGGATGCGGCAGCAGCTCGTCCTGCCATCGCTCGCTGCTGCTGCTCTCGCAACAGCGGGAAGCCGGCGACGGCAAAGCACGTTCGGCGGTGGCTGCTGGCAAAGCAGATAGGGAAGGGCACGCTCGTTTCCTGCCAGCGTCGCAGGGGAATGCGCCGGGCTGCACTTTCACACGCGCTGCCGCTGGTTACCAGCAGAGCTGGCGAACGAACGCACGCACGCCCTTGGAAAGCGCGCGGGCAGGCTCGCTTTGGCCGCGCTCGAATGGGCTGCTGCTATCGCGGTTCGCTATGCCAAGCATCCCACTCCCCTCATTTCTCGTCCGCTGGCTCTTATCCCTGTACGCGGGCGTTCGGGAAGCCAGCCCGCGCGCTGGAAAACGGACGAGATAAGGGCGTGCGGGCGAAGCCATGGCGCCCGTCTCTGTGCTGTTTGCCCGTAGCACGCTCGACGACACTGTGGAGGCGTGTTTGGTGCACTGCGCCAGTGTCTGCGACTTGAAGGACCACACACGATCACCACTCACGATGGCGCTGAGCAGCTGATGCCACGGGCGACAGTCTGCACCTGAATCACGCTTTCTCCATATTGGTCGATGCATCCCCATGCGGAGTCACGCGACCGAATTTACCAGCACAGGAACGCCCTTTCTAGGGAAGAAAGACACGAGTAGAATGGAGTGAAACGAAAAACTCGGCTTGTAGAATGGCAGAAACATCATTGCTTGCCGTGTATAAAAAAATGCAACATCCTCACGTTTGCTGCGTAAATCATGAAACGCAGCAAGGGCTAGAGTAAGTGTCATAACATTAAATAATTATGTGTCAAGCTTTATCTATTAACTTCCGCCATGTTGCTGACCAGGTGTGACCAGTGTAAGAATGTTACTGCACCTTGCCCAACAACTGCTTAAAACTGCTACTCATGCGCTGTAATTTTATAATGGTTCGTTCTCTTGTTTTCAGAGCGGCTCAGGGGCCGAATTACGGGACTCGCTCTAAAGTTTTAGAGCGTGAAGTCAAAATGACGACGCCGTGACGCCTCGGCGAAACGTCAACGCGTGACGAGGTCAGAATCAACCAATTGATCGCCGGGGTGCCGGCCCGGGCCGCTTATTTTCACGGAGACAGGTTTATTCGCACATCAAGCAGCCGTTTGCTAACTTTTTTTATACATATAGCGTGTGAATAAATTAACTAAAGCTTTATTTTTTCAAGAAGCCGTAATTTAAGTTCAATTTCATCAAAACAATGAAGAAACAGCTACAGTTTTGCAATTAAACGCTCGAGTAGCTTCTGTTGCTGCGAGGGCGCGCTGGCAGAAGTAACCAAACCGTGCAAATCGCGCTTTTCAGTAAAATAGCTGATTCCACGGCTAGTGCCGGTTTTTGCGCGTCGTCTGAAGTCAGGGTACTGTGTGATGGTCCTAAATGGGCGGAGAAATCATATCGAAAGCAGTGTAATCGGGGCTTTGTTTATTTGTCTTTAAGAAACAGAAATAAAATAAAGATCGAGTGCGGAGTACAGGCAAAATAAACTTTTATGTCCACACGAACGTCTCACGCACAAATGCTTCTGTTGGAACGAACACGGGGAAGAGCAACGCGGTTTAGCGAATCTCGCTCGTTTTCATTCGTTGTGTACTGTATGTCGCCTTCGCCTCCACCTTTTGCTTTGGGTGCACTGCGGAGCCCAACCACCCTTCAGCGACAACTTTGCAGCAGTTAAGTTCAGCCATTCCATGCACGCACTTGCTCACCATCAGTTATAAGAGGCCGACTACTTGCAGAGACTTGAAATCCTCCGGAGGCAAAAAAAAAAAATCGGATCACGCATGAAAGACGCACCGACAAAGCAGTCGACTGCGAGCTTCATCACAGTTCATCGGCGCTTTCGTCGAACCACCATTACGCTTTCGCATTTTCAAGTCGAAATGGGCGTCGGAATAACTCGCCGAACAAGTAGGACGTATTCTCACACACCGCCCTTCGTCGTTGCTCGCGCCTTCGTTGCCGCTTCAACGTCGTAGCCACCACTAATACCACTCCACCGCAGACGCCGCCGCCATTTTCGCTCTAAAACGTTTTAGGCCGCCTCATCGCACTCTACAAAAATAGTCTAAAACCACGGGCATAATTAGTTGTGCGACGTCATCTGTTTTTTTCGCCTCAGCGATGCAATCGCAGCATCCCGTGACGCAACTTATCAAGATGGCGACGGCGACCAATAGGAGCGGGCGTTTTAGAGCGGCCCGTAATACGGCCCCAGACCTCTCCAAACCGGTGCTATAGCTTCGGCACCAAAGCAAGAGGCGATGATGCAGATGATGAAGAAAATGTATTCACATTGTTTACAAGGATACAAACCGAGAGTTACAGAAGTGGAGTCACATAGGAAGCTCAACAACTGCCTCTAAAAAGAAACAATCTCTCAAAGCAAAAGCACACTGCAGAACCTTACCTTTCAACTGCAACACACTCTTACACTTTGCATTGAACACCGTTGTCTTTATGAAATTCTATCTGCGCCACTCCTTCACAAACTTAATGTTATGATCGGGATTCTAGCCGCGGTTTCCGCGGCTCCTGCAGCTGTCGACGACTGCAGCCGAGCGGGTACCGGCAAGTGCCTGATACCCCTTTTTAGAAGCCCCGGTGCTGCGCCGCATGGCTTTGCAGCACTGAGGAGGTGCCTCGTCGTCGGGCATGTGAGAACATGCTCTAGACAATCCGCAGCCCTTGCCGTGCCCTCTTCTGCCACCCCCCCCCCCCCCCCCCCCCCCCGAGGCCGCGGAAGCTTCGAGGCGGGGGACCAGCGCGCTCGCTATTGGACCTCTTGGGCCACCGCCAGCTGCTGCCTCCGGATTGGACAGTTCAAATGCCTACGGTTTCCTGGCCTATTAAAGAAAGCGTTGCCACTGGTCGGGGGAGGCAGTCGTGAGCGTTCATCGAGTGCAGTGCTGGATGGAACGTGGCGGAATCACTAGATGGGAAGGCACTCCTTCGATATATTGGGGTGGTAGAATGAGGCACTAGACTCGGATATCGCCACCACGGAGGTGATAGCTGCGATGGAGAAACTCCGGACGACCTCGGCGGTGGGGCCGGACAGAATAACTAACAAAATCCTTAGAAATCTGGATGACGATTCGGTCCAGGCTTTAACAGAATATATGAACAAGTGCTGGAAGGGGGAAACCTTCCACCAGCATGGAAACCTGCAAGAGTCACTTTTATACCGAAACCCGGCAAAAAGCTCAACATCGAAAACCTTCGACCTATTTCGCTTACGTCGTGCTTGGGTAAGCTCATGGAGCACGTGTTTTTCACGCGTTTGCAGAACAACGTATAAACCCATCACCTCATGCCGCACACAATGATCGGATTTAGGCCGCATCTGTCCCCGCAGGACGTGATGCTTCAACTCTGTAGAGAAATCATAGATTCGGGAAACGGTTACGGCACGCGAGCCATCCTGGGGTTAGATTTGAAGAAAGCGTTTGATAACGTCACCCACTAGGCTATACTGTCCAACCTCTCGGAACTAAACGTAGGGAGACACACCTACGACTATATAGGAGATTTTTTGTCCAACAGGACTGCGGAGCTTCCCATAGGGGAACTCAAGTCGGAACGCATACCACTGGGAAACAGGGGCACGCCGCAAGGGTCAGTGTTATCCCGTTTTATATTCAACGCTGCGCTGATCACGCTCCCTAAAAAGCTTGACGCTATACACGGTATTAAACACACCCTATACGCTGATGACGTCACGATTTGGACGAGTCTAGGGATCAGACGGGCAAATCGAGGAAGCCCTACAAGAGGCGGCAGACGTCGTAGACGCCCACACCCGTTGGGCAGGACTGGAATGCTCCCCACAGAAGTCGGAGCTGTTGGTGATCCGTAACAACGGAAGGGTTTGCAAAACAAAGCCGAACAAGATACAGCTAGAAATCCAGGGAAACGAAATACCGGAGGTAGAAACGATACGGGTGCTTGGGATGTCTGTACAATCTAACAGGTGCAACAAGGTAATGCTGGAAAGGTTGTCGACCTCGATCCAACAGACCATACGGCTAATTAAGCGCGTGGCGACTAGGCGACAAGGTATGGGAGAGCGCGATGTATGTCGGCTCGTTCTGTCTTTTGTCCTCAGTCGGCTCGTATATGCAACCCCCTACCTGGACCTCAAAAAGGCCTATAGTGAAAAATTGAATTGCCTGATAAGGCAGGCATAAAAAGCGGCTCTCGGTCTTCCCAGAAACACGTCCACCGCAAGACTTCTATCACTAGGGGTCCACAGCACCCTCGAAGAGCTCACTGAGGCACAATTAACATCGCAAGAGCAACAGCTCAGGCAAACTGAGGCGGGACTGTGTATCCTGAGAAGCTTAGGCATAAGGGGCGAGGACCCTTCAAGCCAGGTGATCTTGCCGGTAGAGATGCGTGAACGCATTCGGGTCAAACCACTCCCCAAGAACATGCAATCGGATCGCCACGAACGTCGGAGGAGGGCCAGGGGGAAGACGTTAGGCAAAAAGTATCAAGGGGATGATAGTGCCGCGTATGTCAATCAGGCAAAATACAACATTGCAGGAAAGGAGGCTTTCGCTGTGAGCGCAGTGAGCATCTCCCGCAGGGTAGCAGCTACGGTGGTCACGGGCCGAGTAGAAGAGGCAGAAGAGGCCGCAATAGCCCTAGGAATTGTTCAAAAACGGAACCAGCACTATTCTCAGTGATTCCAAAACGGCCATTCGCGACATCGCCAGGGTTGGTTGATTGGTTTGGTTTGTGGGGTTTAACGTCCCAAAGCGACTCAGTCTATGAGAGACGCCGTAGTGGAGGACTCCGGAAATTTCGACCACCTGGGGTTCTTTAACGTGCACTGACATCGCACAGCACACGGGCGCCTTGCTTTTCGCCTCCACCGAAAAGCGGCCGCCGAGGCCGGGATTTGATCCCGCGTCCTTGGGA
Organism: Amblyomma maculatum; assembly: GCF_055883805.1. Taxonomy (NCBI): domain Eukaryota; kingdom Metazoa; phylum Arthropoda; class Arachnida; order Ixodida; family Ixodidae; genus Amblyomma; species Amblyomma maculatum. Next base: position 169,264,346 of record NC_139345.1, read on the forward strand.
ACAGTAGTCGAGCGCCGTAACCACTGCGCCACCCCGGCGGGTACATCGCCAGGGATCGTATCTCCGCCACTGCATTCAAAATTCTTAGTGCGTTGCCAAAAGATAGGAATGTAGTGGATCTCGTATGGGTCCCTGCTCACTCGGGCGTCCCGGGGAACGAGGCCGCTCACCAATATGCTCGAGGTTTTGTCAGCCGAGCTGGTGAGGGGATCTCTGACGCGGGTGCTCGACGGAGTGAGATTCTGGATACCTACCAGGCCATTACCATTTACTACAAAAAGCTCAGGGTGAGCCTGCCTCCTCCGCACGCTTCACTCAGCCGAGACCAGGCTACCACGTGGCGGCGGCTGCAAACGCGGTCGCAGCCAAGCCCTTGGACTTATGCCAAATCTTTCCCGATATAGTAAATCCGTACTGCCAACTGTGCGGCGAGCCTGCCGCCTTAGACCATATAATCTGGGACTGCGCCAAGGATCCGCCTCCGGCAGATCTAGTACCCTCTCCCTCGCTGAACACTGCGAAGCTGTTCTCGCCAGCCGGGACCCAGAAGTCCAGTTCCGGGCCTCGGCAAGAGCTCAAGAGGTCGCTGACAGATTTGGACTGCCGGCCACCTGGAGCAGCTGAATGCAGCCCAAGGCAAATACCAATCGCTGACAAATAAAGTTTTAGAGCGCAGCTCTTTGGCGCCCATTCCTGGGCTTCGCGGCGGCGTCGGCGTTGGCCTCGTAACCAGTCCCGCCCCCCTTTCAGCCCCCCATGCGAGCCGGCACTTTAGCAACCGAAGCCTCGCAGGAAGAGAGGGGGGTACACTCAGCGGCGAACGTGGGGGCAGGAGCGCGCGCGGCGATCGGATAACACTAGGAAAGGAGTGGGGGTGGGGGGTAGGTACGGTCGCCGGAGGCAGCGCTGGCACTGACTGATGCCGCTGATGCCTCTAGCGAGTAAAGACAACGTGCTGCTATATAGTGTTGCGTACAACACCGTCCAATGCTGTCGTCGCCATGCAGAAAGAGGAGGAGGTCGTCCGCCCCCTCTTCCTGTGTGGAGGCGAGGGTGCTCTCAGCGCATCACGGTGCAAGTCGTTCTCACTCGCTAGCGGCGTCAGCGGCATCAGTCAATTGCTGCTACCTGTTCGTTGCGCAACGTTCCTATGGACCCACACGCTGCCTCCCGCAACCTCCCGATAACTCAATTGCTCTCCATTTCTCCGACCACAAAGCTTCTTTCATGACAGCCAAGGACAGTTAGTGGAGTGTTTCTTGAAGCAATACGTGTGAAAAATTAATAAAAGTTGTATGTAATTGTACATGCGTGTATTGCTAGAAATATTAGCCGCAATTTATCGAAAAGGTGAAACAGCTGATGAGCTGCGCTGAAATTTCGCATTAGGAAGTAACGTAATCGTGGGCAATTTTTTTCTCTCTCTCTGGTCGTCGTGGCTGACCAGCGAATTTTTATCTGTTGTAGGCCGTAGATCGAAGGCCGCTTACTTTATCTGTTGGGATAGCGAAAAAATGGTATGCGGCTTAGCTTGGCTAAACCCCTTATTATGCAAGCGAAAGCTTAGTTATGTTTGGTTACGCTGTTTCAATTCCTTCACCCAAGACCGTCTTTATCTCGAGGGAGACGCATGCCGTATCACTCGGCATTCGTTTAGGAAAGGAAGGTTTGGTTTGGTTTATGGGGTTTAAGGTCCCAAAGCGACTCAGGATATGAGAGGCGCCGTAGTGGAAGGGTCTAGAAATTTTGACCGCCTGAAATTCTTTAACGCGCAGTGACATCGAACAATCCATGGGCACCTTGCTTTTTGCCTCCATCGGAAAGCGGCCGTCGCTGTCGGAATTCGACCCGCATCATTAAGCACAATATAGCCAGCGCTCCCCAACTACTGCACCACCACGGCGGAGCAGGAAAGGGAAATTCCAAGCGAAAGCAGATCGGTCATCTCCCTTGAAGCGTGAAGGGAGTACTCACGTTTGCAATACGCTTTACTTCCGAGTCGCTAAACAAAAGTTTTAGTCAGTAGTTTTATTATTGGCTCTTAACTGTATTACTTTTTATCGCATAAACTTAGTGTTCCAGCTAAGCTGTATTTTATCCTTGCGACTGCACCATACTCCCGCTCGACTGTGCCTGTGTTACTTGTTCTGAGCTGTTGCATCGCACGCGCATGCTCGCACGTGTAGTGGAGGGCCACGGAGTATTTCGACCACCTGGGGATCTTTACACGCGATGTCAGCGCACGTTCCCAGGTGGTCGAAATTACTCCTTAGCCTTCCACTACGGCTTCTGTTTCTCTCTACTTTCACTCCCATCGTCTTCTCTTTCCTTACGGCGCAGTTGCCCGCAGAAACAAGTGTGACAGATACTGCGTCTTTCCCTTCCTGTGAACAAATCATTAAGGAATTTTTTTATAATGACATGTCTACATAATTGCATTTTGTGAAGGAAAAAGAAGTGTACAATACGTCAGTTGTTTAGAACGTTATTTTTGTACGTGTTTGTAGAAAATACATAGCGCCTAATGGTCCCCTGGCGGCTTCTTTGAGAAGCTCGTTGCAGGTCGCATGGCCTCCGAGATTACCTCCGCGCGCGATTACCAACGTGCGCGCGGAGATCTCGGAGGCCATGCAGGCCGTGTGACACGCAACGACTCATCTGACGCGAAACTTCCTATGACTCCTTCGTGCTCCCTTAGGCCAAGGGAGTTCAAGGTAGGTATGAGCGGGCCGTTTTGCAGGGATATGAGACTGTCGTGACGCTGGGGCTACGTCGACCCGGCCTTCACTTGGTAGCGTGCAGAGACTCGGGGTTGAAGTAGGATTGAATCTTCGAAGTTGGTGAAATATGTACAAGCAGGTTTAATGGCACTTTGAGAAACTTATTTACAAGATTATTTACACGAAAATGAAGGGTACATCAGCAAAATGGCAAGCGTTAAGAGTTCATAGCGAGAAGCGACTGGATGAGCCGTTTACCCAGGGCCCAGAGCGACATTTCGTGCTCTGCAGCGTCCTTAAAACCCCCTATGTCCAGCCCCTCTCTGAAGATGCTGACCAACCAAATCCAGGGCACGCCCCTCAGGTATCGGCATCCAATCGAACACATCACTGCACTGATGGTCTGAAGCACTGACTGGTCCGGCATTCATTCGTTGGGCGTGATCACTTGTTGGCGGGAAAAGCTTGGGAACGGCGAGGAGAGGAGGTACATTTCTATTCTTCAGCAAAGAAACCACAGGCTGGTTCTGACAAGTAGTTTTACTTCTCAGAAACCCGAGTGCACGTGGCGCCGCATCCGCTCCCAGCATTGTCCGTTTTCGACAATTGCAAATCTTTCCTGCATTCCTGGGAAATCACTTAATGGCTGTATGCGTCATGCTCCTTTCTTGTCCTGCACGTCAGCGGACATGTCACTCTGTCGTCTCCTTTGGAAAGTAGGCATTCCTCACTGGACGATAGGGCTTCTCGACTGGAAGGGTGAACAAAAGAAAGAAAGCACTTCCTGCATTTCCCGCAGGGGGACGTTTCTTTGTGTTTTTCCAGACGTTCTCTTGACAGGGTCAATTTGGCATTTGCAGGGTGTCCACAAAGCAAAACAGGCTTACAAAACAGGATTCCTGGAAACAGGCTCACTTAGAGCCATTGGACCATCACCACATATTCACAATACTTTTCCATGCCCACAGGCGAACAATAGAGCGCGCAAATGCGGATGCACGGTCGTAACAGCCTCCTCCCCCGCCAGAAGAGACTCGGAGGGCAGCAGTCGCCGCTGCTGCATGAAGAGACGACTTAATGGCCTGCACGTGAACGCTTGAAGCTCGCTGTTGCTTGTCGCGTTGTCTTGATTGTTGTAGGCCAAATTGCTCGAGCTGTCTGAAACTCAACCACATGTCCAAGCAAGCACTCGGCTCCCGTCTGAAGAGACCAGGTTAAAAGAAAACTGCCATCGTTGTTCGAGAAAAGCCCACACTCAAGACGTTAGGACCCACGTATGCCTAGAAAACCAAACGTGCTGCTTTACATAGTCACACATATACAAGCGCACGAGAAAAAAAATAAAAACCTGATTATCAATTTGGATACATGGTGAGGAACATCTCGGACCGCTTAGAAAGAGCGGCTAAGCGCGTCCGCATTCCCATTTAACTTCCCCTTTTTGTATCTTATTTCAAAATTGTACTGCTGTAAAATCAAGCTCCACCTAAGAAGGCGACTGTTCTTCGATGTCGCAGTTTGCAGCCAAGCCAGGGGACAATGGTCCGTCTCTACGGTGAATTTGGCCCCTCCAAGATAGCACTGCAATTTTTGAATGGCCCATACAATGCAAGCGCACTCTTTCTCTGACGCGCAATAAGCCCTTTCTCTAGAACTCAGTTTTCTGCTCAGGTAGAGCACGGGGTGCTCATTACCGTCGTCATCTCTCTGGCAGAGAACAGCACCTAACCCTCGATCACTGGCATCACACTGGACCGTGAATTCTCGGGCATAGTCTGGAGCTCGCAATACCGGACGGCTAATCAGCACAGCCTTCAGGTTTACGAAGGAGGCTTCCTTTTGTTCGTCCCAGACTACATTTGTCGGTTCTGTCCTGCGGAGAGCGTCGGTCAGAGGGCTAGCCAAAGATGAATAGTTAGGGATGTAGTGATTGTAGTATCCCGTCAGACCCAGGAATGCTCGAATTTCCGTCTTCGTGCTCGGCCGCGGGTAGTCTGCTACCGCAGAAATCTTAATCTCGCTGGGTTTCCTGAAACCTTGACCTACATTGTGACCCAAGTAGTCCACGGTCGCCCTTGCCAGGCAACATTTCTCGGCCTTTACGGTTAGTCAAGCTTGACGCAAAAGGCTCAGTACAGCTCTTAGATGTACCATATGGTCCGCCCATGAGTCGGAAAAAACCGCAATGTCGTCTAAATAAGGCACTGCGAATGTTTCACACCCCTTTAAAACCCTATCCATGAGTCGGGAAAAACAAAATGGAGCATTTTTGAGCCCGAAACTCATCATTGTTGGCTGGTAGCTGCCCGTCGGAGTGACGAAAGCCGCGTATCTGCTGGCGCGTTCAGTGAGCGGTACTTGCCAGTATCCTCGAGTAAGGTCCAGCGTAGTCACATATGCCGCTCTACTGACCTGTTCTACTCTCTCCTCAATATTCGGAATAGGATACACTTGATCCCTGGTGAGAGAATTTAGCTTTCGGTAGTCTACCACAGGCCTAGGGTCTTTGCCTGGAGCTTCTACTAAGATCATAGGCGAAGCATAATCGCTTTCCGAGGGTTTTATTACTCCCAATTCCAGCATGCGAGTTACTTCCCTATCCAGAATTTCTCTTTGCCTTGGAGAGAATCGGTAGCACCTTGATCGCACTGGCACGTCTGAAGTCAGCTCAATATCGTGCTCAGTCAAATCAGTCCTGCCTGGCCTGTCCACGAAGCAGGCCTCAAACTCTGTTATTATTTCGCCCAGATCGGACAGCTGGGATTTCTTTAGTTCTCCTCTCTGCTCTGTCTTTCTGAGAAGCTCCTGAGCGTTGCTTCCTTTTCCGCTGAGGCAAATCAAGTTATCCCCCATCTCCTCGGGAAGGTTTAACGTTAGATTTACCACGGTTTGCTCCATAGCTAAGTCCTCTCGGTTTTCACTTAAAAGTCTCGTTAGATTACTAGACGCTGGCGGCAAGAGGTTACTCTCAAGAACGTCCTCATTCCGCGTCTCATCAAGCTCACTTTCAAGTTGACTTATCTGAGATGCCTCGCTCTCAAAGTTTTCTGACCCGCTATCTTCCGCTTCGACCACTGTTTTAACTGCCGCTTCCTCCGCTGTGGAATTTTCTGGTATGAGCAGTGTAGCTAGTTCTCGCGCCTTTGAACGTGTTAAGGCTTGCACAACTCTGTCTCCGAACAGGATGCCCCTCTTTCGCAGTAGCATGTCCGATTTGTTGGAAAACAAATACGGATAGCTTTCAGGAAGCTTTCCTGAAACGGCAGCCTCGGTTGTTAACTTGCCGAAAGGGCCCTCGATGACCACGTTCGCGATTGGCAAGCACACACTCTGTTCCTCCACTACCTGGCGGATCCACGCACACTGTCCTGTATAGTCGGAAGGCGACACATACGCCGGATGGACAACATCCATCGTTGCGGCCGAATCGCGCAGTACCTTGCAAGGCTTCCCGTTGACTACTAGGTCATGCAGGTAGGGTTCTAAAAGCTGCATATTTTCATCGCAGTCCCTGACATACGAGAAAGCAATCTTTTCTTTCCGGCAGTTGACGGCAATGTGACCCTGCTCATTACACCTAAAGCATGTGAGCGGCTTCCTAGCCTCAAGCTTATTCTTTGTGTTCTGCGCGTTGGTCACTTCCCCACCTTTCTCACTACCGTCCTTTCTAGGGCGTTTGCCTGAAGAAGCCTTCCTTTCTTCGTTTGCAAATCTAGCAAAGTGCCTTTTCTGACGGTTATTCACTCTCGACTTGGAATTGCGGGGCCTAACCACTACTGGGTTGCTGAATTGTCGGCGCGAAGCATAGTCCTCAATGAGTTCGGCAGCTTCAGTTGCCGACTTAATGTCGCCTCGGTCCTGTAACCAATTTCTTTCTTTTTCTGGGAGGCAGTTATAAAACTGCTCCAAAAGAATTCGCTCGACTACAGCATCCCTCTCACTGTAGGAATCAGTGCTCTTTAGCCACTCGCCCAAATTAACTCTTAAATTGTACAGGAATTCAGGGTAACTCTCGTCCCTGGACTTAGTAGCTTTCCGAAAACGTTGTCTGAACGCCTCGGCGCTAAGCCTATACTTTCTCAGAAGGCAAGCTTTGACCTTCTCGTAGTTGTCCGCGTCCTCCTTGCTTAGCCGCGCGACAACCTCCGCTGCCTCGCAGGGCAGAACCGTCAATAATCTCTGAGACCAAGTGTCTCGCTGGAAGGACAGTTTTTCGCAGGTTCGCTCAAAGTTAGCCAGATACAGACCGATATCCCCTGATATCACATATGGCTGCATGTACTTTGACATCTTGAAATCTGCCTCCTTGTTGAGACGAGGTACCGCTAGCTGGGGACAATCGCCCGACCTCTTGCTCAACTCTAGTTCTAATTTCCGGAGCTCAATGTCTAGCTTCTTTTCCTCTCTTTCCCTCTCACGTTCGCGCTCCCTTTCCTCTTTTTCCCTCTCACGTTCGCGCTCCCTTTCCTCTTTTTCCCTCTCAAGTTCGCGCTCACGCCTCTTTTCTTCTTTTTCCCGCTCTTTCTGCTGTCTGAGCTGCTCCTCCTTTTTTTGGGCGATGAGGTTCCATGCTTCACTGAGCTCCTCATCATCGGCTCCCAAATCTGTGATTGCCTTTATAATCAAAGGTTTTCGTGCCAAACCACTTGTATCAATTCCCAATTCCTCACACAATAGCAACAGGTCCGGTTTCTGCAGCTTTTGTAGGTCCATGATCGCTCCGAGTGTCGGCTACTTCCAAAACAACAGTGCAAACTACCAAACCTAAAGGCGTTTCAACACTTTTTACCAGTTCTAAAATCTAACCCTGTTCTAGAACCTGGTCCACATCAGAAGAAAAGCCAAGCACTCACCCACACATGCGATCGATGTTCCGAGCTGCTCTCTTGTTGGCCGATTGTTGCGCCTGCTTGTTGCTTGAGATGCCACCTCCGATCACAAGATGTGGCTTGTAGATTCTGATCCACCTCGAATCACCAGATGTTGTAGCTTGTAGATCCAGATCCCACCTCCAGTCATCAGATGTTGTGGCTTGTAGATTCAGATCCCACCGCTGCCACCAGTTGTCGTGGCTTGTAGATCCAGATCCCAACGCTGGTCACCAGTGTTGGGGCTTTATCCCACCGCTGCCACCAGTTGTCGTGACGCTGGGGCTACGTCGACCCGGCCTTCACTTGGTAGCGTGCAGAGACTCGGGGTTGAAGTAGGATTGAATCTTCGAAGTTGGTGAAATATGTACAAGCAGGTTTAATGGCACTTTGAGAAACTTATTTACAAGATTATTTACACGAAAATGAAGGGTACATCAGCAAAATGGCAAGCGTTAAGAGTTCATAGCGAGAAGCGACTGGATGAGCCGTTTACCCAGGGCCCAGAGCGACATTTCGTGCTCTGCAGCGTCCTTAAAACCCCCTATGTCCAGCCCCTCTCTGAAGATGCTGACCAACCAAATCCAGGGCACGCCCCTCAGGTATCGGCATCCAATCGAACACATCACTGCACTGATGGTCTGAAGCACTGACTGGTCCGGCATTCATTCGTTGGGCGTGATCACTTGTTGGCGGGAAAAGCTTGGGAACGGCGAGGAGAGGAGGTACATTTCTATTCTTCAGCAAAGAAACCACAGGCTGGTTCTGACAAGTAGTTTTACTTCTCAGAAACCCGAGTGCACGTGGCGCCGCATCCGCTCCCAGCATTGTCCGTTTTCGACAATTGCAAATCTTTCCTGCATTCCTGGGAAATCACTTAATGGCTGTATGCGTCATGCTCCTTTCTTGTCCTGCATGTCAGCGGACATGTCACTCTGTCGTCTCCTTTGGAAAGTAGGCATTCCTCACTGGACGATAGGGCTTCTCGACTGGAAGGGTGAACAAAAGAAAGAAAGCACTTCCTGCATTTCCCGCAGGGGGACGTTTCTTTGTGTTTTTCCAGACGTTCTCTTGACAGGGTCAATTTGGCATTTGCAGGGTGTCCACAAAGCAAAACAGGCTTACAAAACAGGATTCCTGGAAACAGGCTCACTTAGAGCAATTGGACCATCACCACATATTCACAATACTTTTCCATGCCCACAGGCGAACAATAGAGCGCGCAAATGCGGATGCACGGTCGTAACAAGACTCATAGAGGCAATGGCGCCGTCAAATGTAGAACCGATGACCTCGCCTCGACGAAGCTACTAAAACTGTTGCTTTAAAAAGATCAGCAGCGTTCGAATTTTCTTTCGCCCTTATTCTGCGTGGCCGTATAGATGCGACTCTAAAGCGGTTACTTCGAGACGCGGCTGTGTATGAAAATCAGAAGCGAGAACTGATTACCTTTGCGATTTTTCAGACTTGCTCCTGCTGATCACATGGCGACAAAAGCGACACACAAAAGAACAAGATTTCCAATCGGCTTTGCCGGCCGGCTGCCTACGTTCTTCATGGCAGCAGACTCGCATTACTGTATACGCGACCCAAAGGCGCATATTTTTTAATATTTCCATTGCGCATCTACCTCAGAGCTCTTCTGGCCCACTCTTCTGCAGATAATGCTTTCATAGGACAGCCCTCGATCGTTGTAATTAAGGATTACAAAGTGTGGATTTGACGGCGATGTCATTCAGTCTGTTAGCATAATGGTTCATTTATTTAACCCTGAACAGGCCATTACCTGCATGCATGTCTCAAATGCATACTAATGATAAAAATGACCTCCGCATAGCCCAAGTTACTGAATGCCATAACCTTCGAGACATTTCTACGGATCTTTTTGTCGAAAAACAAGTTTGAGCATCCGTACCAATAACTTTTTAAAAAGACCTTAACTGTAAAATATATCCGCGCTTCACTCTTTTCAACATGTAAGAATGACACTAGGATTCAAAATTGCTTGAAGCTGACGTGCTTCTAAGCAAAAAAAAAAAAAATGAAATGAAAAACTGGCACGGCTCTCCACTGGAATATCAACTATAGAGTTCTACAGGCACGATCAGAATGCAAGGCACAGGCTAACGCTGAAAAAAAAAAAAAAAAGAACGTGGTGGGTGAAGGAATGATGGGCTAGCAATCGAAAGGCCGAGTGGGAGGTAGAACGCATCCCCTTTGATAATTTCGTACGGTCTCGATCCTTGCATTAGAGGTCACGGCGCATGCCCCGTTTTCCGAGCGAGTAGCTGCCCCACACCTTCGGCCCACGCGACGACTAGCAACTGCGTCTCTGTGAGATTGGGGCCCAGTTATTTCCAGACAGCGGCAGTCGACCGAACGACGACCGAGAACTGCCGCCGATCCAATCTCCCTCCCAACGGAGCGGCGGCAGATAATAGACGGCGGGGCTGGAAGTGGCGCGGAGGAGCATTGGATGCCAAAGACAAAGAAAGGCAGGCGGAGGAGGAGCACGACTGCGTGTGGCGGCGGCAGCTGCGATCCTGCCTCTTCTCCGCCGGCCACGTCAGCGGGAAGGTCGCTGCCGCGTAGTTTCCCATCGCGCGCGCCGACTGCCTCGATCGCGGATTGAGGAGCTGTCGCGGTGGTAATAAAGTTAGCGCGCTCCCTTCTCTTCCTCTCTCTCTCTACCCCATCCTCCCTACGCTTCCGCGGCGCCCAACCCGCGCGGCGTTCCGGGGCGCGCCCACGCACTTTTTACGGGCATCGCGGCGCTAAAGCGCTCGGCAGAAGCGGAGCGCGGTCGTTCGCGGGACCGACTTGTACGCGGCAGGAGCGGACAGGGCCGATCGAAGCCAGACGACGAAGAGCCGAGAGAGGAAATAAAAGCATGACGGCGGATATCTGCGCGTTTTTGCCGAAGGCGCAGAGTAGTTCCCACGATTCGGAACGGGCTTCGGCTTCGCCTGCGCGGATGCCGCTTTCTCCGCAGGCGCGCCCAACAAGTGCCGTACGTGCACTGCGCTTTTTCTTAGTTTACTTTCATCTTTTCGCGTTTCTTTATTCTTCTTCATGCGAGGCCCCGTGGCACGTGCTTGCTTTTCTTACCGCTCGGGTTGCAACGGGCCCGGATTTCGGGAGGCCAGGCCGACTGGAAGTCCCGGTGACAGGTGGTGTTGTCGGATTATATAGAAGAAAGAACACTGAAAACGAAAGAGGAAAGACTGAGCCTTGAGAAAGAAAAAAAAAATAAAGCAAGGAGGATGTTTAACTGGAAGGTTGTGCACGAGAAAGTGGAGAAGGATAAGCAAAAAAAAAAAAAAAAGAAGATGAGCACTTCGCCCTTTTAATAGCAACAAAGCAAAGCGAGAAAATGAATATTGGGACGCCTTGATAAAAGGTTTTATATTTACAGTGCAAAAACTATAATCTCGAAAACACGTATCAAAACCGAAGTAACTGAAAGTGTGTTTTAAGTCGCATATTAGGATGAATAACTATTAAAAGCCAGACTAGTGCGCTCACAGTTGGTGGCCTGCAGATAAACGTTTATAGAAAAAAAAACGTAATACATTTGATGGTAAAACATCAAGCCAAAAAATATTGGCACGCATCACGATAGCTTCGTCAGTCTCATCTGGTCACAACAACAAGCTTTTAAACTTGATGGTAACATTCTAAAACTACATGGTGCGAGAACATCTGTAGTGGCGTTCTACGGATTCCGATGAATTTATGCTCAAACGCTGTAGTGCTGATATTCGTATGTCTTTGAAAGGACGTAAAAATCGTAGCACTTGTTCGTGCTATAGCATACCATCCCGGTATAAGTATCAGAGAGATTCAGATGGGAAATGAGTCTTTGGTTTCCTACTTACAGATAGAACTCTGCATAGCCACTTGTCAAGTGCAATATAGGGGCCAAAAACGAAATGGCATACGCCCCTTCTGTGACATTGACTGATATGGGTTTAAAGCAGCTGACCGTCTACGAGTGCAAAGCAAACGTTGGGATTTTTTTGCTTTTTTTATGTTTTGTTGTTAGCATTTGACAGGAATTAGTCATATGGTGATTATCGGGATAAAAAATATTAAATATAGAGATTATTAAGGACCGCAGAGATAAAAACTTGGACACAATGGAGAGGACAGCACTAGCAAACAAAAAAGCCCTCAAAATTCAAAAAAATTTGATTTTTCTTAACTGTATCAACCTTTGAAAGCAAGTTGGCAAAGAGGTGAGCTTTCAAAACCTCAAATTCTATGAATTGCCTGTTCAAGGAAAATAAACGGTATATTAGCTACCTGGTTAATTATATGGTTTAGAGCTCATGTTGTGTTATTCAGCTCAAGTAACCGAAGTAATCTACTCTACACTGCAAATAATATTTAAAAAGTCAGGGCACTTGGGAATGCTGCTTCCGTGTGCTTTAATATACTTTTATTTGTTGGACTTTGGAGCAATATTCAGTTGTAACACTGTTTAATAAAGTTGTCACAACATTTTCAGAACCCAGTCTTTTCATAATGATGCGTATGCTCACGTTGCATGACACAGACACTCATGGAACTTAGATACAGCTCAAAAAGATGGCGCAATGTGAGTGGACAGTATGACCATTCCTTCAAGGGAGTTCCTAGAGGATTAGCAGGACGCCCTATATAGGAATCAGCTGACACTTTCACGGAAAACAACGAACGCTATGGGACTCAGAAACGAGTCATATCTCTGTAAAATGGGCGTCCTGCTGAACCCTAAGTTGCCAGCTGACCACCTTGAAGGGAGAAAGTGTTGATTCTCTAAAGGGTTATTATGATTCCCAAGGGAGAGACTTTTTACTTTAACAATGGAAGTCATCCTGAATCCCTGAAAGGTTGCTATCTGACCACCCTGAAGGAGGCAACGCGGCAGTTTTCTATGGAGTCGCATTGACGCTTGTGGGGCCCTGCGCCACATATCCGTAAGGCCCATGGCACGCCGCGCATTTGAAGGCCGCGCCACTATCCCAATGCTCCCTGCGCGGTGCCTGTTTCCCTCTCCCCGCTCGTTCGGGGATAACCGCCGTCTCGCGCTTCGCTCCAGCTCTTCGTTCCTGCTTCGCTCCGGGCGCTTCCCCACGGAAGACGACCCGCAGGCTGCAGCCCCCCGGACGACAACCCCGCACCGCCTCGGACGAGCCCCTGTGAGATTAAAGATGTTTGTTACATGGCCCGCTGTCTATTTGTCGTGCATACATGGCAAAATTACTTTTGAAAAGGGAATAAATTACATTACTAATTACTTTGCTGAACACCGCCGAAAAGTAATTAAATTACATTACTCATTACTGCTCCTAAAAAGTAATGAAATTACATTGCAATTACTTCCAACTCAGTAATTCAATTACTTTTAAAATACTTTATAGTTTTCATCCATGCAAAAACTAAGTAAAGCTAGTAAACAAAACAACAACTACTTCTCAATACACGAAGCACGCACATTCTTTCGCCTTCCTGCCCAATTCCGTCCCAGAGAACTATTACTTCTGCCTTTCCTAAGCACTTGAGGTTGAAAAAAATAAGACAACCGCAAAAAAATGACAACAACAAAAGCAGAAGCATGGTTGAACGGTCGTGAAATGAGCGGCGAACCCAACGTCTTGCTGGCCCGGAGCTGTCTCCGCCATTTGAAGGTCCCGAAGAAGCTATAGGCTGTTTATTGCTTCCGTAGTCCCAAGAATCGTCCTCGGCACCTTGCGCTCAGTAATGCTCAAGCCACGGCGGCTCACGGCATGGGCCCATCTGCCTGTCTACCCCGCCCCAACCCTCCCTCGCCCCGTGGTGACGAGTGTAACCAGGCACCACTGGGCCATAGCCGACACAACACGCCGCGCTTCCAACTAGTTTTCAACTCCAGCCTTCTTGCACCATCTGTCCCTTCGGCATTCTCTTGGCGCCTTGTTTTCTGCTGCTTGGAGAAAGGTTACCATGGGATAGCTGCACTGTGAGCTGCTACACAGGAGGTCTGAGGCGCACTGTTTTGCTCAATTTTGTCTCGTTTTGCCGATCCGTTACGCTGGCTTCGACTTGTGGCACGTCGTTCCTGCTTTCGCAGCACTCTACTTTTTTGTCTATTGAAGGAGTAGTGGAGCATTTAAGTAAAAGTAATTTCGAAAACAATTAATTACTTTTGCTGTGAAATTACTACCAAAAGTAATTCACTGCATTACTAAATTACCAAACCGAAAAAATAATTCATTACATTACAAATTACTGGAAAAAGTAACTAAATTACAGTAATTTCATTACTGTAATTCAATTACTGCCATGTATGTTGTCGTGCGCATCCCTCGGGCAGAGGAATCGCCCACACGCTTTTCCAGCCAGTGGAAGGTCGTTATGGTTTTAGCTGGGGTTCTTTAACGTGCGCTCACATCGCACAGCACATGGGTGCGTTGCTTCTCGCCTCCATCCTGCTTCGATCCCGTATCCTTGAGCGTGGTAATCAATTAATTCTAAGAAAAAAGAGGGTAGCAGAGAACGCCTTTTTGGGGGAGGTAAAATTTTGCCATGGTCGAAATTTCGAGAGCCCTCCACTATGTCGTCTCTCACAACCTCAGTCGCGTTGAGTCGTTCAGCCCCACGAACAGAATCAAACCAAAACGGAGGCGGGGGCCGTTGCTAAGCTGCCAAAACGCCTTCTCATTTCTTTTCTTACCAAGTTCATTTCTCCAGCCACACCGCGTATGACACGTGCAGTTAATAATAATTTTATTTTATTTTCTTGCTGGCCATTGTTAGATTAAATAGGCAATCCGCGAAGACACACACCGTTCCTATGGAGCGCTTGCACCTCTTGAACAGTGTAAACCGAACGTCATGCTTGAATGCGCCTACCCAGCCAGCCTCGTGAAGTTGCTTATATACCTTTATGCATACTATTACTATAATACAGCTTGCGAAAATAGTTGGCCTGTTTATAGGATTTAACAGCCCAAACCGACTAAGGCAATGAGCGACGCCGTAGTGGCGGGCTCCAGATAACTTTGACCACCTCAGGTTTTCTGACCTGCATTGGCGCGGTCCAATTCGCCTGCATGGAAACACGGCTGGTGCGGCCATGATTTGATCCTGAGTGTTAAGGTTCAGCAGACCAGCGCAATGGCCATTGAGCCACTGCGGCGGGTCAGCTTGCGATCGCTACATGTTTCGTGGCCCATTCACGCCAAATGAGGGCCCGTGGCTTTTAATTGTCTATATACGGCTGCCAATGACACAGCTAGTATATTGCTGCTTGAAGACAATTCCGCAAAAAAAAAAAAAAAAAAAAGTAAACGTGCAACAGATGAAACGTTTAATCCAAATACCAATCATTTAATACGCTTCGTAACAGCGACGCCAAGTCCGGTTGCCATGGAAACAGACGCCCGATAAAGCGGGGTGAAGAATTCATTGGCTCAAACCGACAAAGTGAGCTTTCTTCAAGTAGTATATATAGATTAGTTCCAACGGGCAAGGGCCGTGGCCATGTGCCTTGACGTGCTGTTGTCTCGCAGCTTTAGTGCTATACGCTATGTGGCTTTAAGACACTTTTGGCCGTTGCGAGATTGGAAGCTCTCCCCTCCCCCCCCTCTCTCTCTATACGTCCGTGACTAAACAAGGTCCGGCACGCTCGTCGTGATTCACGGTTTTCTGGAAGTACATGACGCCTCCTTCGGTGTGGCCCTTTGTTCAGCGCTGCCACCGACGTCGCAGATATTTGGGCCGACACGTTGACCGCCGAATGCGACGCCTGGCGGCGACTGCGCAATAGGTTACGAGGGTGCAAGGGCACAGACCGCGGTGTGACCCACTTTGTCCCCCAGGATAGCTGCCTTGTTACGGGAGATCACACTGAGCGTGTAGTGCTTTCAAGGACACCCCTTACACGCTGATCCGCTTACTTTGGTCGCACAAAATAGGCGCCTCCTTTTTTTCGGACGGTGAGCGCCGCGAGTCTGGCCTCGTACTCGCGTGCCCCAAACGTTCAGGGTCCCGAGAACCATAAACAACTTGTTAGTGACGCCTTTCAAAAACCTGTGAGCGTATATCGCCACTGTGTAACAGGGTTGAGGCGAACAGAGACCCCCGTTCGTGCAATGGATCCTTTGTGTGCATTGCGGTCTTATAGATGCCTTCGAATGTTCAAAACTTATGCACTAACTAGGCGGACATGTGAGATGTAGCCACATTTTCAGACCTCTACACTCTCTCCTTCTCCTGCCTCCGCCTCCTGCTCTCTCTATAGCGCTGGTTTATAGGTATCAATTAATTATAGACTCTGCAGTGAAGTGAGCTGGCCGAACAGAGATGAAATATTAAAATCGATTTGTCAGTGGTTGTCCGCTGTTGAGGCCTCTATAGCACGTGAAATCTGCTTGAATATTTCGAACAATAACACAAATTATACCCAAAGTAGGATACAAGAGAATATTGACCCGGGTGTTAGAGGTAAAACATATGATCGGGCTAGTTTTTTTGCCATTGAGTATGGAGCAGCGCACCAGGAAAACAGACGGGAAGAAAGGACAGGCGCCTTTTCCTTTTTCCTGTCTGTGTTTTTCTGCTGCGCTGCTTCATAATCAGTGTTAGATGTATAAGAATAAAGACCGCATTAGTTAATGGCAGAACACGTTGCAGATGACGATGAAGAACAACAAAAGCTGCCAGTTCGGTGTTTCGGCAGAGCTTTCCCCTACTGCGCACTAAGCCAGCAGCTATACAGCAGACTGATGGCGAAAACAGTGCCAAACCAAATGACACATTGGGAAATGGGTTAGCGTGAAAAGGTGTTATCACACACTTTACCCGTTATTTTTTATTTTGCAAGTTTAATCGCATTTCGCGCAGTAGCTGGAACGAATGCTGCGCGGAGCTTGCTCAAACGTCCGCTACACTCTTAAAAAAAAGTTAGTAAAAGGTTAGTAACTGCAAGCAAAAAGTTAGTAACGGCTGGAGTTACTAACGTTTTGATTGCAATTGCTAACTTCTAGCACCGTTACTAACGTTCTAGTCGAGCGAAAAGTTAGTAACTGCAGCGATTGCTAACCTCTTGATACCCGTTGCTAACTTCTTGGTAAGTTCTTGGACCGTTACTAACTTTTTACTACTACGTCTCTGTTACTACCTCGTGTGCCCAAGTTAGTAACTGAAACATCCCTTTATACATGTAATTTTTTAAGCGTTTTTTAAACTCTAAGAGCGAAACTTTTGTGCGGCCTGTGCAGATGGATAGTACAGCAAGGCGGACAGAGCTTGAAGACTAAGTAAAATTAGCTTGGCAACCTTTTTAGTTTCATTTTGAGAGGGAAATATATCGTGAAGCTGAAGGCCGTAAACATATAAGTTGAATACAGTTTTAAAACTTTCGCAATGATTACGCATTTCAAAAAATTTAACCTCAGCCATAGGCATTTAGGAGCTTGTTAGTTGTATTCCCGCCTTGCAGATTTATAAGAGGACGTCGCTGCACGGACGCTGAAGTATTGTCGCTGAAGGCACGTTAATTGCTTCTGTGTCATGAAATAGGCAAGCGTATTCCGTATTTTCTGCATCCAAGTGCTCTTGACACCATTTTAGACATGTGGAATGCGGGACATGAGCTTAACGAGCTCTGAAATGCGTATATGTTATCCAAATTTTTCTAACTGCTTAGCAATCAAGGAAAACTCAGAACTCGACTCAGCGTCTATGGTGAAAACCTTCAATTGTGCAATATTATCATGCATCCATTTATATGTAGTTTGCTGTGTAATTGTCCAATCACTAAGTTCTATCACGCACGTGTCCATCTAGCTGTGCACATGATTAGGCCGCACCTATGCTACTCTGTCAGATTTCAAACTAATGATCTGTAAACATAAATAAAAAATAACCACCCTGTATATCGCACCGCAGAGGAACTTGATGAGAGCTTTGTTGATGAAGCAGTAAACACTTTTTGCGTAAAATTCACGAACTCCGGTCCCCTATTCACCTTTTTCTGAAAACGGAACAAGGAAAATAATTGAAAAGTAGGGCTAAGTGCTGCATTTATTAATAATATACAATATAAATGCCAACAAGCTCAGCAAATAAGGCAGAGTAAATATGTCAAGCGAGCAAAACGATCAGGTCGAAAAGGAGGACCTATAAAACTCACATGTATTTACTTTCACGCGGCCACAGGGCCATTGCATAGACTTCGGAAACAGAGGAGGCGACACCGCAGCGCGCGTAAGGCAACACCGCGAGGCAGCGGCTCTTTGTTCTTGGCGGTCGCGGCAGTGGTTGTTTGAGGCGAGCGATCGGCGCCGGCTGCTCTCGCTTCGGACGAGGCGTCTCGTCTTCACCTCAATGAAACCCGCCGGCGGTGCGTTCTCACGATATGCTGTGCAATGGCTATGTATGACCTTCGCCATCGACTCGGCTTCCATCCCTCCTAGTCATCGTTGAGCAGAAACGTGACGAACAGCAGCTTGCCGAAAGTGGCCAGAGTGAGGTGGCATGAGGAAAATGACTGTCCTACGTAGTAGCATGTATACGTTTTTTTGTTTTTTAAATAAAAGCGTACCGTTCGCGAGAGAATAATTTTTGATTCCTTCTAGTTTCAATTCGTAACCGTCGAAAACTTCGGGTACGTTTCTGGAACTTGGTATTCCCCATGCTTGCGGATGACTAGTTTTCGGCAACTTGTTAAAAACATGTTTTCATTTCCCTGCAATGCCTGCCTTGCAGCTGCAGCTGGCTTCTCCGATATGCCTGACAGCTGAGTAGAAAAAGGAAAATTTGAACCTTGCTTACAGCGAATGAAATAATATTACTGTCAGTTTGATGCATTTCGAGGACGCTGAGGCACAAGTCTGTGCGATGCATAGGCCAGACACTTCGCTTCCGTTTTTTGTGCAAAAGTCTTTCACATGGTGCACATGTCCAGACACAAAATATTTGATGCATTTAACTATGTTTGAGCCCCGAAAAATATCTGTCAACCCCAAGGCAGGCTGAAATCAGGCAGCGACCAGCAGCGGCGCGCCGGCTCCTGTTGCCATGCCTGCTACGATTCCCCCTGCAGACACCAAACTGGCCGGTGGACGGCGGTGGTGGCGCTGACAGCGCCGTCGGTTGAGGCTCCTGGCGGGTGCACGATTGTGTTACGTTACGTCGCGGCACAGTCGCGCGGGAAGCCGCTTGTTGCCCGTTTCGTGTGCGTGCGTGTTTGTAAAGCATGTTGTAGGCGTTTGATCAGAACATTATCCACGTGTTAGAATGGCTACGGAACTCCGTTCATTCGAATACCATTATTTAAATAGCGCAAAAAGATAATCAGTGTTGAAGGACAAACGCAGGCCGATGTTGTGGATGCTTTGAAGAACACGGACTTTGGTCACGCCTTGGTGAGAGGGCGGATGGAGGTAAGTGATTTCCGAACCTAAAATGTGCAATGTGGACTGCCGCCTGAATAGGGAACCTTTATCAGAGTGACAGGCAGCGATCGGCGATGTTTGATACGCGCATCCGTTGATGTCCTGCCTGATCTAGCCTCGATCAGAATGACAGATGAAAACATGGGTTTCTGACATGTTTTTCAGTGGAAAGTAAGACTTTCAGACTTACATGAGCATTTTCAAGAATTCAGAAATACTTCTCATTAAAGGGATAAATATTGAAAGCACTTTTGCGGCAATTCGGCTATGATCATCCCCGGGCATTCTAACTTGATGTATTTCCTAACGCTGCATTTTTCCTTTGTGAATAGCTTACACAGGAAGAAAATGCTCAGCTTCGGTTGTTTTTGCCTTGGCTTACCTTGAATAGGGTTGTTTCGCACAATCACTGTGATCTGACAAATGCGATTGGGCCAGTATTGCAGTGAAAACAGCTTTGTCGGGTATGTCTAGTAACAGAAACGATGCAACGTAATTCAAAGAAACGTTAGAAACAGTATATGTTAGGCTTGCCCTTTTTGTGTTATATGTAGATTTTTCAGCCCTGCAGCTCTTCATTTTGGTGTTTCTTTTCAGACTACAAATCTCCCACCAGACGCAGCAGTTCTGCATGATGAACTGACCGTTAATGGACACGTGGAGTTCATGAAAAAAGAGGTCAAGCGGCCTTCTCCTCATAACGCGAAGCTATCCGCTTTGATGAAACAGACCAATGCATCAAGGAGGCAGTGGATGAAACACACGCAGCCATCAACAGCCGAAGTTATCGAAAAGTACCCTGCTCTATCGAATGCGGAAATGGTGAGCAGGATGCTACATTTATTCCTTTTCCTAATTCTTTCTCGCATGAATGCACATTGTCCTCATTCAAGGTACAGGTGAAGAACCCCATCTAAGTTCTTTAACAAAAAACCTCGACGGTTTGAAGCCCACTCGGCCCCTTCTTCATGGTGTAATTCTAATCAAGGCGCAGCTTGGCTTTTTAAGCCGTTGTGTTGACGACCTCCGCGCCAATGGTCGCAAACCATGGATGTGCGAAGGGGGAAGGGTCTGGCAACCAGCATGGAACGTCTCCTCTCTCGCCCGAAAGACCGCCACCCTAAAGAAAATATTCAAAGCATGGTCTACAAAACCCCTGCTTGGTCTACCCGGTTTCATATGTATGGGAAACGAAAAACTTCGAGGAAAGCATGAAGCAACACAGAGCGGACGTTTGACAAATGCGTAGTCAGCCAGTGCGGTGTCCGAACACTGCAACAGATGCGATCACAAAATCGACTTCAATAGAACGGTTATAAAAGACAATGACACTAATATGCGCAGGAGGCTTTTCCTGAGTCGTGGCATATTCAGCAAACAACGGGGAACGTTAATCGCTCATTTGGGACCCTTCCCTCTTCATACATCTATAGTTTGCGGCCATTGACACGGAGGTGGTCAATGCAGGGGCCTAAAAAACCAAGCTGCGCCTCGCCCGGAGTTACACCAAGAAGCAGCCAAGTCCGCTTCAAAACTTCGTGTCTTTGTGTTAAAGAACTTTGTTGGGGTTATTCACCTGTACCTTAAGGTAAATTTCCCAACCAGACAGACCTCTGTCAGGTGTTTCCTTTTGTGTCTCGATTTATGTTTTAATATTATCGATAAAAATATTGAGTCTAATTAAAAAATTTTCTCATTCAAGCTTCATGAGGAGTTCACCGCAATGACAGGCATAAATTTCGTACCGAAGTTGTTGGCATTTATAAATCACTACGGAGCACGGTGCTTGGAGCTGGCCAAGGGCCGACGGTGTGCCAAAGAAACAGTCTCCGAGATAGGAGCACATCTCGAAAAATTGGAAGCAGGCACAAAAAAATGTATGTATAACTTTTTCATGTTCATAGTCTTGCTCAGTGCTATAACAGAATTTTGATTGACTGATTGCTTCGCGGTTGGTGCTCTATGCATATTGCCGATGCTTCTGAAGGAGCAGCCCAGATTTCTGAAAGGGCCGGTAAGTGTACTGCTTTAATTTCCCTTCGATAGTTTACTCACAAAATTGGCACTAATTTTGACTCATGGTATTGGCGCAGGACAGCTACCCCGCTCTTTCTTTGCAGACTTCGCAGCTGCATGAAGTCAAAGAAATCGTCGCCACTTTTGAGGCACTCAATGTGGATGCCATTGACCTTATAGACGGTATTGCAGCTGTTATAGAAATATATTGGATTTTTGATATTAAGTACAGCAGCCACAACAAGAACACATTTGCTGTTTTATAACATTTTTGTGGCCTTCAAACATCAACCAGGACCCTGTTAGTACTGCGCACCATATCGTGCATTGAAGAGGGCTTGAAGAAGACTGTATAATGTAGATTTGGAGGGAAAATAAAAGTTAAGTCCGTTCTGCGCTATTTGAGTATATTTTTTCCTGGCTTTTAAACAATGCAAATTTTTGTTCCTGATCAACGTCCATGAACCAAACTTCTGGCCCCCTGTTCTTATGACAATGAGCAATAATTTGATGAGAGTTGATTGGAGTCTTTTGTGTAAAAGAAGGCAACTTTTTTTCATTTTTCAGTTTGCGTGACGTGAAAACACCTTCTGCAGATACCACATCCATGGCATTTCAGCTAGGGCTATATAGGAGTGGAAATTTCCCTTTTCTGTTTAAAATATCACAGCGGAAATGCGGATATTTAGCAAAAATGCCATGAATAATGTTTTTTTACGTGTAAAATTATTACACGTGTTGTGCTTGCGAAATAGAAGCCCGGGATGAGATGATGAAATATTTTATTTTACGCGAACAAAAATTATATGTACAGCCGTTTGATATGCACTTATTAAGAAGTGTGCGCATAAATTAATTCGTGAGCATGCTGCATTTCTCCAGCAGTGCGAAATAGAGCAAGACATTTGCTCTTCACTAAGCGCAAAGCACCGAATATGAATCAATTGTAGTTATAAGTTTGGCTTGGTACAAAATGTGCATCAGCAGAATTGTTTGTGCATATTAATGGGCTACAATTATGTGGCTCTGGCTTAAATTCAAAATGTAATACTGATTTTACCGATGTTAAACATATTCGTTGTTATTACTTGCAGAGCAACAGGTGCCCTCCCTGTCCATGTAGTTCAGCTCAAGAGGCAGTTCTGTTGTGAGCAGCAGGAATTTTAAAAGTTTTATATGTATACATATTACTAGCTCAATGAGTTACTGCTCTTTTAGCAACTGCAGTTAGTAACGGCAGGGTTAGTAACTTTTACTAACTTACCCGTTACTAACTGCACTTACTAACTCAATGGGTTGCTACACTATTAGTAACTGAAGTTAGCAACAGGAAGGTTAGTAACAGTTACTAACCTTCCCATTGCTAACTGCACTTACTAACAAGGTAGTAACATATGTGACAAGCAGTTGCTACCCTAAAGTTAGTAAAAATACTACCTTTTTTCTAAGAGTGTAGGTTGGTTCAAACGTCCGTTCCGCTGTTTCAGACTGTGGCACATGACCCCAAGTTAGGTTTAGCAGAAAGAGTGGGACGATGGGCTCCGCATGCAGCCCTCACCGCCTTCTCCGCCTACCACGTATGCATGGTTCCCATTGTGCTGCTACGAAGAGCCGCGTGCAACGCCTCGTTTCAAGCGCGGGGGGCGGTTAGAGATGCGCCCCCCAAGGGACATCACTCAGTGCCGCCTCCGTTATTAGCATACAATGAAAGCTCGGCTCGACACACTCGCCTTGCCTGGATGACGGCGGAAGGCCACACGCGTGTCCAGCGTGAGCCGTGCATTGTGGGCTGGCCTTGTTCCTTCTTGAAATAGGGGCACCAACTCTCGAAGCCCTCGAGCGGGCTCACCGGAAGCTGCGTTCGCGCCGCCACAGCATCGCGTCCGGTCATCATTCCATGCGCCAAACGGAGGCGACTGTTTGGCTTCGTTTTTTAATTTTTAGTTGAGAAGCGGCTCTACAACCCAAATGTCAAAGAAATAAATGTTGCCAAAAAAAAAAAAAAAAAAAAAACAGGATGCAAGTGTAGGGAGTGCCAGGCCAGCAAAGTGTCCTGTGCGTTGCGTGGTTTCGGATACCTTTCTCAGGATACAAGCGCTGACAAAGCGGGCGCAAGCACAGTAGCTGTTGCTCTTAACGAACAATTAGGCTATCATGAATGAAAATGCACGTACTGGTAATGTTTGTTACACATGCTGGGTATGCAGCGAACAAGCGGATTCTATATATAACTGCGTGCACGTAGATAAAAACTGTTATCGATAATAGGTAAAAGAGAGTTCCAAAATATTGATAATAAAAGAATCCTGAGGAATTACATGTTTTTTCCAACCATGAAAAAAATCCCCATTGAGTTCGTTAAAGAAGTGGCCGCTGTCCCATAGAAAGGAAGCTGTTGCATATTTCACCAAGCTGAGTGAGATTAGTAACTTTTTTTTTTCGTTAAACTATTTCTTCTACAACTGCTTTCGTGCACCTGTTGTTCACCACCGAAACAATAGCACTATCAACCTTAATTTGTTTTCACAGTGCGTTAAACTTTCGTGTCTAGAATTATAACACCATGAATTCACCAATTGGATGTGGATTAAGCTGGAATGGAGAATACCGTGCAGGGAACAAGCTTTTTGCTTCGCGTACCTCGAAGCACTACGGGTATATTCATTTGTAGAGAGATAACTCACTTTTAGCCCTGAGCGCACAAAACGATTCTGCCGCCATACCGAGGAGAAAACATGACGCGGGTTCGCCAAACGCGCTTATTACTAGCCTTCCCTGTTACGAACGAATCGGAATGTCGCAGCCCAGTTCCCTAACTTCAATAAGGGCTCGCAAACATTCGTGTAATACCGTCACGTAAGCGACATATAAGCAGCCTTGAGGGTACGAGGCAAGAGAATAAATGCCGCAGGCAGAGATGCAACTCGCGCTCTGTCATCGCGATCTTTTTCTGTATCCATATACTCCTTAGTTCCCGCTCCTTTCATTTTGTCGAAACATCCTCCCCTACCTGCCGCTGCAGTGGAGATGTACTGGCTGTCACCGAAAGTCACGAAAGCAGAACGGTCGCCGCCTCGGCGACTAATTGCATCACCGCGCGCCGGAACCCTGCTGTCGCCTGCGAACACGCAGCACCCGCTCGGCACTGCCGTTGCTCCCTCAACTTCCCTTCGCGGAGCCCGGTCGCCGCCCTGTCGTTCCGTTGCCTCAGCTTCAGCTTCCGTTGCCTCCAGTATGCGACGCCCCGCTGCAAAAGAGCAAGTATACCTATAGTCTAGTGATTCACATTCCCCTTCACCCTATTTCTTTTCTCATTTAATTGCTTAATTCCGGCACCTGCTTCCCGTTGCTCCGCTAGGTTGCTACACACCCACTCCGCGCCTTCCGCTGCCGTGCGGCAATTGCGTGCAGTGCTGCTAAACCCCTCTGGTTGATACACATATCTGACCCATATAGACGGATACGCATGTGTAATGCGCGGTGTCGCTGTGCCAAGCGTGTTTCATTGGCCGGTATTGTAGCGTGCAAGACATGTTTGATCTATTTTTGCGGCATGCAATATCAGCGTACGCGCTTACCCTGTTGCGCGCCAGTGGAGGAAGCAGGTCTTACACCGGATTTCGCCTGCGCATTTACTGTATACAACCACCCAGACTGTCTATAGACAGCCGCGTGATGCTTGACAAGGGAGCTGTCCAGAACGCGATCGGTCTCGCCGCCGGAACGGCACGTTCGCTGTCAGCGACCGGGGGGACGATGCTCCATCGGAGAGGAAGAGAGCGATAAAAAAAAGAAAAAAGAAACAAAAAACAAAACAAAAACCTAACTAAAAGTCACGTGTGGAGGAAAACCGGAGTAGCTGGCCGAAGGCCGACAACGAGAAGTTGGATGGCTTCTGCACAACTCTTTAACAGCTTCCAACAAGAAGTTGTTTACGAGCCTAATCTTCCGCGTGCCACAACACTGCATCATAAGAACCCATTGATCTAATTTTTACTGCACAGAGACGCAACGCGTCCCATTCTTTTCCTATGGAAGTCTTAACTATTCAGTGCGAGCTCAGCACAAATTCTCAGAGCTTCATTTTGCTACTCTCCGGAACGTTAGACCAGTATAGTATCACGCGCTCACAGAAACGTCTTACAAATACTGCACCGTTACCTCAAGGTTAAAAAGTAATGTCCAACTTGACACTGACGATCGCCGATGTTTATATACCTGCGGAGGCGACATTTTCTTGACACGTAACCACGTGTTCCGGATATTGAGATTGAGAAATGGTGGTGGTGGTAGAGGTTTGTTAAAAATAATCAAGAAGGAAGGGAAAAAATGTTACCGGCCGCGGAAATCGCTATCTGAAACCTTAATAACCCGAGCGGCGGCCAGCAGAAAGAAAGGAAGAGAATATCCAGATTTGAGAAGTACAGACGGGGGCGATAGCAAGAAAGGACAGGCAAGGAAAGGTATGGTGAAGTCACAAAAATAAATAAATAAATAATGTGCCTCTGCGCTTGCCTCTAAGTCTAACGGGCTTAGCATGAACGGACAGGCGGAGTTTTCCGTATTACTTCACACACACACACACACACACACACACACACACACACACACACACACACACACACACACACACACACACACACACACACACACACACACACACACACACACACACACACACACACACACGCACACGCACACGCACACGCACACGCACACACGCACACGCACACGCACACACACACACACACACACACACACACACACACACACACACACACACACACACACACACACACACACACACACACACACACACACACACACACACACACACACACACACACACAAAGAGATCGCGTCCCTTGCACGCAAGTGTCCAAGCGGCGGGCGGCCATCCACACACAACGGAGGAGCGTTTGTCGTTGCTCTGAGCTCCGTCGCAACGGCAGCATGCCGTGCGCACCGGGCGGACGAGTCGACGCCGCGCGCACTCGGCGTCACGGACCGGACTCGCCATCAGCGACGCGCGACGAATCCGACGGGTGGGTGAATTCATTAGAGCCGCCCGTGCAGCGTTGCACGGCTTACCGCCCGAGCTGCTGCTTCTCCCCAGCAAAACGAGAGGGGAAGAGGTGGATGGCGCTTGGCGAGAACATTAGCGTAGCCCGGCGCGCTCCAGCCGCCCGGTCTCCACGCCGCTAGCTGGCCCGTCTACTCCTGCCTGCAGCAACAGAGCAGCACAAGGCTGGCGCTAATCACATTAGCTTGCCGCTCTGGCAAACACGTTCCTCCCTTTCACGCTCCCCGTGCACTTTTATTTCGCCCTCTCCCATTTGTTTTTTACCTCCTTGCCCTGTCCTGAAACAAAACCACAGATTTCAGGAGGATGGACGCGCGGAAGAAGAGCTCAGTTGTCACATGGTGGAAATTAAAAGGCGGAATTTCCGCGTGTCTTAATTATTTTCAGGGCTCCTTTTTTTTTTTTTTTTCTATGCATTTAGAAAGTCAGGGAAAAATAGGAGCGCTCAGCACCCGCGTTATGCGGAGCTGCGCGGACTGACTGCTATCTTCACGCAACGATCCTGCCGGCCACGTCGAGATGAGACCACTCTGGAACTCTTTGGGAACAGGTCGACAGGGTGCCCGAAACGGCACCTTGCACTTTTCGCTCGCAGTTCTCCCTCGTCGGGGCTTGCGTAAACGATGAACGTTACAGAATAGAGCGACTTTCATCTTGCCACTAATTCCATAACACCGGAGTACCGCTGAGAGCTGTCTTATTATAAGGTAAGAACACATTTACAAAAGCGCACATCCTCTCCGTCAGAACCGGAGGCACATTGAGCAGGAGCAAATTCTGTGCTATCGGCGCCTCAGGGATATGTGACAGAAGAGAAAGAACATCTTGAAAGAGCTTGCCGTATACGATGAAAATAGCCTGATCTGTATAAGCTCAGCAGGTGCAGTGATCACAAGCAGTGGTGAACCGTTATAGCAGAAGGGGCACATGTGCACGGCACCGACTATCGCTGATCACCGATCTTTGTTCGTCTGGGCAACCAAAGCAACCCTATAGCCTTAGCTATCGCCTAGATAACTCCTCGTCTCAATTCCAAAAAGGTTTTTCCCTATCACACCTATATCTCTCTAGTTGTATTGTATCACCGTGTCTTCGCGGTAACATTAAACAACCTCGCTAAAAGCGATCCATTGTGCATCTGTGTGCAGTGAAATGTATACATACAAAATCATACCTGAGTTTCGCATAGAAAGTGTATTGTCCGAAATTACCGGTGTGTTTTCAGGAGAAAGCCTTTAATGCCTCATGTCTCGCCAGCGCGTCCGTGCGTGCGTTAGCAGCGAGCGCCCCGCTAGAAGTGTTCCACTTCTTAGTGAGATTCCACGGGGTATCACGGGATTGCATTTGTCAGTCATCCTGATGAGAAAAAAATAAAAATTTTGTCTCCACCGGGAATCGAACGGAGCTCCAACAGTGCGCTTTAACTAACTGCGCCACGCCCGCGATTGTGAAATGCACTTCGTAATTCTCATTGTCTACCGTGAGGATGATATAGTAGCTGGATTCCAGATATACTGCGCCTTTCCTTTCCTGTAAACCAATTATAGAACGCTGGCGAACTTTGTACGTTGAACGGAACGCTTGTTCTGTTCGACAAAGGGCACGTGTAACACTCGGGATGTAGCATTTCTTATACTGCAGATTCTGCAGTGATAAGGAACTTTTTGCGGACAAGTGAACCCACGTGAGCCGCAGCCCACTAAGGGAAAATAATTGTGAATTGTGATGACAGTTCTGACCCGCTGCGGCGAAGCGTTCGAATGTGGCTAAGCGCGTCCACAAGGGCCACTACATCTTCGGCAGGTTCTCAATGCAACTTATTAGCGCAAGTGAAATGCGCTAAAGGCATAGAGAAAACACGTTCATGGTATTGGGAACATCGTCTATTTAACTCACCAGCCCTCGGAAAAATTGAGACTGGAACTTAGAAATAGGCAAAGGCGGATGCTGCAGATCCAGAAAGTTGATAAACAGAGACAGCAATCTATTGTCATCTGTCGTTTGAAAGAAACTGGAAGAAGTCTTGAAGAACAGGGCGGGAACTTCACTTGATTCGAATGACAAGGCCTGTAACGACGAGTAGTGTAGCACCGCATCCTCTTTATCGCGCACTGCTTCTGGCCTCGGCAGCGGCACGCGTCCGCACGCACGCAGGCGCGCAGCGGTGCCGCGCCACACATGTGGTCGATGCGCGGCCACGCCTCGGCGGCGCAGCAGGGGCGCACGCGTAGCCCGCCGCCCTGGGCTGCTGATGCGTGTGGCGTGGCACGCTCGCTAGGCCGACCGCACCCGACCGCAGCGGCCCGCCCTGAAGTGGGGGCAGACAGCGCATGCGGATGCCAGACGCATCGCTCGCCCCCTCCGGTTTTGTCACTGTTGCGTGACCGAGGGCGCAGAGAAAGAAAGAATGCAGTCGCTTAGTGGGGGGCCAGACAGAGGGAACGAGCGTTGTACTTAAGGCCCCGGAGGCCTTTCGCGACACCGAAGAGGAGTTAAAACTCCGGGGCATATATAATTTATGCTGCGCTCTTGGGCATTTGGTACCAGGGATGGCATTCAAAGGATGAATTGCATGTTGGAGGGTAAGCGTGGTGGCAACTCAACGTCCATAACCTTTTAAAGAATGAGATTTACCAGGGAACTGAGCCCATTGCATTTATCGTCTTTTCTTGCGGTGATGACCATTGTTTTTTATTTGTATGTATTAGCATGCAGCAAATGTATTTATATTGAACGCTGTTGCTGCCGGGTTCCAGTTCAGTTGGGCGTGAAATTCATCTGGCTAACGCGTCCTTGATAAGCCCCGGTGCTGCGCCGCACGGCAGCGGCGCAGTAGAAGGAAGCATCGGCAAGCCGCGCTCTCTCTCGAGACCGGCCGTGATCCAACACGTTCTTTCTGCCAGATATCGAGTCGTCAGAGCCATGGCAGCGGGTGACCAACGCCTGATTGGACCTCTCGGCTCTTTGTCAAGTGATGCCTCCTGACTGAACAGCTTTAGTTTCGATGGTTATATAAACAGGGCGCTGCCGTTTGGAGAGAGAGGCTGTCACGAGCATCCGTCGAGTGCAAGGCTACTCGCAAAGAGGGGACGCGATGAAGTCTCCCCGGCCGTCGCTGGGAACTGTCGCGTATGGCTAGTAGCCCTCGGCCCTTATGTCGCCCTAGTTTTGTACAATTCCCAAGTAAATAGTGTATAAGGACGCATTTTGTTCATCTCACTGACGTTGACTCCAAGTCAAGGTTGGGAAGGGCGCTGCCAAAGGAGTTGGCTGCTCCCGATCCCGAAACGGGTGACGAGAGCTACGCGTTCAACTCAATACCAGAACTACACGAGAATGACCAACTCAAGCCGAGTGACGAGTAGTGCGGTGACCTGGATGGCGACCCTGATCTTGCCCCACTGGGGTTTGGGCTGTTATCCTCTATAATGTATAATGCCAAATAGGAATATATGACCATCGAGACAGCTGAAGAAATACCCACTGCGTTGCAACGTTGGTCTCGTCGAGGACCGCACTAGTTCAGCAACAACCGCGTGCCGGTATGTTATTATCCCGGTTGCGCTCATGTACACAAAAAGAAAAAAAAAACGCAAAAGCTATCAGAGAGGGGTATCTACTGCTCGTTTGTCTAAACGCACACACCGAAGTGGAAAAGCGATCAGAACCAAGTAGTATATAGCCTCCGCCGCTCCCAGCGGCCGGCGATCCCAATTAAAGGGGTCGTGAAACGTTTTCCGGAAATTTTGCACGGCTTAGTTAAATGGAATCTTTGTCCTGCATCATATAATATACCTCGATTCGTTTCTTCGCCCGCGTTGATTTAATAGCGACAAAAACAGAATTTCGGTTTCCTAGCGCGCGTCCTCCTCAACTCAACAGGTACGTCATAGCGCTAAGCCAATGAGAAGCTCCCGTTGCCGGAGCCTACTGAGCCAAAGTTGACCAAGCTCGGTGTATTTTAGAGGTTCTAATTGTGCCCTACTCTACGTTCGCACAGGGTTTTTTAATATGGCCGACGCCTAGGTTCCTCCGTGGGTTCCAGCGTCGCTGTGCTGCTATAGTGAACTAGAATATAGTCGCTACTGTTAAAACATGGTTACATCGTGGGCTTTGAGCCTTACACCGACGCAACTTTTCGGGTGCCAGGTCGGCGAAGATGGATCCTGCGAGCGACCGGTACAGTAACACTTGTGTCGAGAGGCCGCGGTAACCGCGGCACAACTCCGGCTTGCAGAAGCCCCGACCATCAGCCTCCTCCCGATCCCAGCCGTTTCGGAACTACGCATTGGTATGTATGTCCGAGTCTTGCAGCCTAGCCTACGTTTGACCGTTGCGAGAGTGCGCAATCGCTAACCGAAGCTTTCGAACAGGTGCAGCTGCGGGCGGTGCGTGCCGATGCCGACTGCTCTTGAGAGCATCTGGCGAGATCCCGGCGGCGACTACGTAGTTGAAGCAGCCGTCTGGGTGTTACAGATCATCCGCATTTACTCCAAATGCTTCTTGATCATGGACTGCTAGTCGAGAACACAAGGTAAGAACCTTGAGCGAAAGGCGACATAACTTGAACAAGCGGCACCTGTTTTTCATTTTCTCGAGCAAGAAATGCTGTAATGAAATCTATTGCGGAAGGCAGTGTTAATAAAATAAAGCTTCCCCTTTAACGTTACTTACCTGCGATCATCTACACTGTCTACAGTGTTGATATTGCGCCACGTTAGCGCGAACACATCGCTGGTTTTCATATTTTTCTTGTTTTCGTAGAAGCGCATGAGCACGACGTTTCACCATGCAAATTACTGGTTTGCTTAATTCCATGCACGAGTAAATGAGAAAACACGCATCATCTGATAGTGTGAACTTGCTAAATGGAAAGGGCATGCACATTGATGTGAAGTAACGAGGGGGGGGGGGACGCTGTCCGGACACATTTGCTTGTTTTATTAGCCAGGTATGACCTTCAGCAAGTGCAGCACTTCAAAACATAAATACATAAGGAATGCCACAAGAAATGCAGTAAATAAGTACAAAAGCAATCTCATTTCGGAGGACTCTGTGCTAAGTGAAATTGCATGCAGTGAAGTAGCCTGTCTCCTGCGGAAGCCGTGGGAAAACGCACTAAAAAACGACACAGAAAAGAAAAACACACAGAGCAGGACTGGCTTCTGCAGACGATCACTAACTAGCCTGACAACTCTTGTTATAGCCTGTCCCCACTTGCTGCCAGAACAATCACCATACCAGCACTCAAAGTTTTATTTGCTAGTTTTTTTTTTACCCACTTGCATTAGGTGAGTGTTGTATAGTGTGCAAATATAATTAAAAAAATTGACTTCACTGATACCATCATCAACACCTGCACACAGTAAACCTCTCCAAAATGCTTTGACACTGACATTTTACATGTGCTGAAATGTAACAACCAAAAAAAAAAAAAAAGAAAGACGTTCTCCCAAAGGCCAGTACACCGAAACTTCCACAGTTTGAGTAAGTGTTGGAAATTTTACAGTTAGCAAATGAAGTTATAGAGTAGTTTTGCGGCACTTGCAGAAAGTTTGGCACGTGCCGTGTTGTGGGAAAACAACTGAGAGCTGTTGACAGAAGTGCACTTGTAGTTTATGGCTCCTTCGAATAGAATGACTCCATGCACAGAGCTGCTTAATGCATAAGTCGCATACTTAACATCTTCGTGCTATGCGGATGATATCAGCGTGGACATTGACATCGGCCACAACACTAGTATAGAGGGTGTAAGACGACTACCAGGTTTTGTCAGTCAAAAGCTGCATTGCCTTCAGGCATTATTTTGCTGCAGTAGCAAATTGTGATTGCACTGGAGTTCTAATATTGGGTGGGTCTCATTCTCTCTCAATCACCTGCAGCAGAATTCAAAGTTTGCCATACTTCCAAGGAGAATAAATTGATAGTGAAAGTTACACTGTACAGCTTCTGTTAGACGGGAATTAATTGTACAGATGCATGAATAACTTTCAAATTTGTAAAAGACCTAAATCATATTTTCATTTTGCTATGCTGAAAAGTGAATATTGCTTTTTCTCTTGTCAACAGGAGGCACCACTACATCTGCTACAGCCAGCTTGCGCACTGGCTTTGGGGATGCCTCGGAAGACATCACAGTAAAGTCCTCCCTATTTGTAATGCAAGCCAAATAAGAGAAAGGTTTCCATCTGACAGTTACACTGGTTTCCAGTTTGTGCAAGGTTTGTAGAGTCATCACCTTATTCATTCTGAAACAAGCCGGAAAATATGAGAAGAGAGAATTGCAGGACAGCTGGACTAATAACTGGAATTTTACTAAAGGATAGAGGCAAAAGAAGACTTGCACAGAGATGCACATGTAAAAAAGGCCCCAAAAGACTGTTGACCGATTTCTTAGCCACACATACGTCCTTAGCCTTTGCAGTATAGTGTGCCTTTGGACTTGGATCTGTGGCTTCCCTTTTGTAACGAGTGGTTCTTGACCATATGGAATTTGCTTTTTTTAGATTTTGATTTTTTAGACCCTTTCTGCTTTCCACGCTTTCACTGCTTTGGGGGTTTTTCGTGCACGTGCATTTCTGTGCGAATCTTCTTTTGCCTCTTTCCTTCAGTAACATTTCAGTTGTTAGTCAAACTTTGTCTTGTGCTCCTCTCACGTGTTTCGTCTTCTGGCTGGTTTTAAGATGAATCAGTACCAACTCATCCATTTGTTAGTCTTGTTGATATCACTAGCCTGACTGCACCCACTGCTGGGCAAATGCTTCTCCCATATCCATCCGAATAACCCGATCCTGTGCCAGGTGCATGATTCTCGCAAACTTCCTAATTTCATCTGCTTGCCCGAGTTTCTGCCGCCCCCTGCTAAACTTGCCTTCCCTTGGAATCTAAAAGACATATATAGGCTCACTTAGAATGAATTTTGTGTACTCACTCCCTTCCTTTACCTTTGACGGGTAGAATTTTTCTTCTTTTGGAACTGACCGCAGATACATCAGCTGCATCCATATGATCCCCGCAGACTTCCTAATCTCATCTGTCTGCCCGAATTTCTGCCGCCCCCTGCTACGCTTGCCTTCCCCTGGAATCTACAAGACATATATAGGCTCACTTAGAATGAATTTTGTGTGCTCACTCCCCACCTATACCTTTAACGGGTGGAATTTTTTTTAGCACTGACTGCAAATGCATCATAATTGTGCAGTTGTGTATATACCTGCTTGTATAGATGTCTCTCCCATATCTATCCAAATAACCCGATCCTCTGTCAGCTGCATCCATCTGATCCCCGCAAACTTTTTATCTGCCTGCCTGAGTTTCTGCTGCCCCCTGCTATACTTGCCTTCCCTTGGAATCTACAAGACATATATAGGCTCACTTAGAATGAATTTTGTGTACTCAATCTCTAACTATACCTTTGTCGGATGCATTTTTTTTTTATTTAGCACTGACCTCAACACATCATGATTGTGAAGCTGTATATACACATTTGTATATTTAGGAGAGAGGAAGACAGCAAAGAAGCGTGAATAAAAGATGTCTTGCTCTAGGTCAACTTCCTTCTAGCCTAAAAATTTTGTATGCATTGATGAACCTGCGGCCAACCAATAAATTATTTTGAAAGCAACATGTCTCTAACACTCACTTGGTAACATTATATAATGCCCAAATGTACTACAAAGTGGTGGTCCTTGTGGCACTGACAAACCTAGATTTTCTAGTTGCCGCGTTCACCTTTACACGACCTCGAAAAATAGTGGCTCATGGGGAATAGAAAAATCAAACCGTTTTCTGCAAAAGCTGCTTTGAAAGGTGGCCACTGTTTTCAGCATTTTGCAGTCTCATTCAGAAGCAAGCCAGCATAATCTGCAATCTGTAGACATGCATACAATAATATGTGCCTTATACTTTGAAATGTACCAGACTTTAACCAGTCGTAAAACAGCGTGCTGAAAAGGTATGTATAGTAAAGCCTCCTTCGTTGATGATACCCGTAGTTTGCATGAAAACATCTGCACTAGAACCTGCATGACGTTGAGTTAATTGGCCTGCTGGTTGAATATGCCACCAAAATGCTGGTAATACAATGAACTTTGTCGGTGCTGGGGTCAAGTCTAGAAATATAAAGTTGGGATGATTTAATTGTGAAACCTTGCTGCTGAATTCACTGCAGGCTAGAATGTAACAGGATTAAAGGGCAGCTGTAGACGTAAGGGCAGTCCACATTGTCACGGCATCTTATGCGTCCTAGTACACATATCTACATACCGTGCATGTTTTGCTAGTAAACAATGTAACCACAGATTTGCGAAGCTCCAAGAATGCTACACTGATGCTGTCTGAGTAGCTGCTTGTGTCGCTGAATATTGTGAAAGCCTTTTGATGGAACGAAAACTGCTTGCTGAATACTTATGCAGAGTGAGGTTGGTCAGGAGCGCAGGTGATATGTACACCCTCGCAATTTAACCATACAAGCACAGACTGGATGATACTCATACAAATTGAAAAATATAAGGAAAGGAATTGAACTGAAGACTTTGCGGTTCGACAGTCTAAACTTCTACTACATGTGCTTTGGGCTGTGTGTGCTAGCCCGCCTGCAATCTGATTGCCCGAGCCAGGAAAATGGTACACACCCATATGAGCACCACTCCCAGTACTCTTTAACATGTACATAGAAGTGCAGGTGCTTAGGATAAACCTTGGCTGCCACAATGCACCTCAAACAATGGCATGTTAGCCAGAATAGCAGGTTGGGCTCGTTGGTTTTCCATCCTGAGGTAACAGCGCAAAATGTGGACGGGAGCACAAGACGAGAAGACGATGAGACATTGTGTCGTCTTCTCGTCTTGTGCTCCCATCCACGTTTTGTGCTGTTACTTCAGAATGTCACGTGCCTGCCCAATATCTACATAATTGTCACACGAACCACTTTGTGACTACTTGCACAACACCATTGCCACCCACTGATGATGAGCAGCTGAACAGCAGTTTTTCACGTACACTCCGCTGCCATTAATTACAAATGCTATCACGCTACGACTTCCAATACCACCCCACCCAACCTCTGTGTGTAATGACTCAACCTTTGGTGCGTTTGCATGTTCTCGGGATACTGGAGAAATCCAAGATATCAATTAGTAGATTCAAGCAACTTAATCTGACATATATCTGGTGAGAATATTACAACTCTATCCATGTATACACAGATCTGTATCACCGCAACAGTCGCCTACAATTGTGGTGATGCCGCTCAGAACATGACTCATCTTTTTTTTAAGGGCATAATTCTCCACAAACCTCTGCTGAGCTTTTGGCCCCTTGGTAAGAGGCTTTCCACATCTGTGGGAAACCACTTTAGAAGTGGTGTGAATTCACAGTTTCAAAGCCTGCATTACAAATTTTTGGAAGTTTTCAACACCACACCCGTACCAGCCTTTGGCACTACACATCACTGAGTTCCTTATATCTACTTGTGCTCAAGGCCACAAGGTAGTGCTTTAGTGGATCCATACCCACTTGCCAATTATATGCCATTATGCATGCTTTCTCCATAGACTGCATCTAAATGTGGTTTCACACACAAATATTTATACTTAATTGGACAGGCGGACTGCCCAGAATGTTCCACACGTGACATTACGGAGACTCTGGAGCGTGTACTAGTGGTGTGTCCCAGTATATGCGTGCAAAACAATAACTCGAGTTACTTCTTTGAAGTGTTTTGGCAACAGGCCTCTCTCAGAGGACTTATTGGCCGGTTGGCCAGAAATGGAAAGCTCTACAGGCAGTGCAGGCTTTCTGCTGCTTCTTGCATGACACAGGACTTGACTCGTGACTGTGGTGCAAGTTACTATTCCTGTATATATTTTAATCAAGTCATGACCCTCTTTGTTTTTCTCTTTCTGTAGCAGGTCAGATATTAAACTTTTAAGCCAATCTATCCGCCTTTCCAATCAATAACACTTGCGTGAATGCATTTCTCCTGGATGGTTGATCTGGTAATCACACCATCGTAATGCAAGGACATGGGGCGTATGAGCTTGTGAGGTGAACAATTTTTACCCTAGAAATGTCTTTTAAATGATGTGAAGGATTCTGTATATATTTTAATCAAGTCACGACCCTCTTTGTTCTTCTCTTTCTGTAGCAGGTCAGATATTAAACTTTTAAGCCAATCTATCCGCCTTTCCAATCAATAACACTTGCGTGAATGCATTTCTCCTGGATGGTTGATCTGGTAATCACACCATCGTAATGCAAGGACATGGGGCGTATGAGCTTTTGAGGTGAACAATTTTTACCCTAGAAATGTCTTTTAAATGATGTGAAGGATTCTGAGCTCTGCTCAACATGATCCTCCTCTTTGGAGTCTTCATCAGGTTCTATGGGACTAGATGAGTGCTGTGGAAAGAACGTGATCGAAGTGGAACCAATTGGGGCCTGTTCTGGGTGGTACGATATGGTAGGGGCACCTGTTGTGCTGGCCTCACGGTATCGTTCAAAATAAAAAAAAAAAAATCAAAAATGCGCATATTACTGCTATGAGGGCAGTCTGGCAGGAAACAATCAAATAGAACTGGTGGCTTCTGCGAGTCGAGTAGTTCTCAAATAAACATATCTGTAAGGCTACAAATCGCAACATACGTTTACTGCCTTTATCACGCGACCTACACTTTTTTTTGCCAATGCACTGGGCCAGCGGTTTTGCGTCGGTACGACGCATCGTTTGAGGTGAGCTTACTTCGTTTCCAGTCCATGCCGAGGCTTCGAATGACGCCGAGGTTCATTTAGGACTTCCAGTAGAAAGTAGTACGAACACATATGAACCCAATCGGTGTGCCAAAACTTGTGAAAGCGAACGTTACTTCCACTCGGAGAAGCCGTGCTGCAATCTCGCGACGCACACGGTTGGCATAGCGAGCACTCAAACCCGCACAACACGCCTAAACCCAGAACCTAACGTTGTCAGGAAAAATAGGCGAAGTCTGAGCACTGTAGACGTATTTTTAGAAAGATTACGAAAGAGGCGTCGGGAAGGTGGGGGAGCAAAGCTGCGACAACGCGTAGGGTGGAAGGGCCACCCAAGTGCATTGTAGCAACCTTTTTTTTTTTTTGTTCGGTTTCCGGCTTTCCGTGTAGTGCCATAGTTCAGGTCATCCGGCCGAAATAAAGGAAGCGAAGCTCGACACGCTATTCTCAGTGATGCAGCGCGGAGGCGAGCAACTAATATACGAGTACGCGCCGCGGCGCCCGCTCCTGAAACACTCCACCCACCACTCGGATTGAACACACTTGTCGATTTCTTTGACCTGGAACCGTATTTAGATCGTATCTTTAATGACGCCAAGAATAATAATAATAAAAAAAAATTACAGCAGCGGCCGCACAACCAAGTTGTACCGGTGGTATGAGACTGCTCAAGACGTTGTGCTCCATCACGAATGTTCACAAAAAAAGAAAAAGAAAATAACAACAACAAATTAGATTGGAACCATTGTCATTTGGAGTACCCGGCGGAGCGAGGTATAGCCGTCGTTACCGAAAATCTGAACTTGAGCGTCACCTCCCGCTCTGTTCCAGAGCGCAGCGAGAAGCAGACACCACCCGTAAAGTGAGCTTTACCACCCGTCCTGCTCCGCCGCCGCCGCCGACCGCGCGTCACGTGACAGTATTGTTGAAGAAATGCGTTTGCGTGAGCGAATAATTGATGTAGTATATTTTTATTTGCTAACTTTAACAGCAACCTATTATTGTATGGGAAATAATGATTATATCTGAGTTTCTAAACGGCTAAATATGACGTAGGCGAGTACTTCTAATTCCGGCCTACAGGGTCGCATGGTCGCTTCAGAAACGCAAAAATGCTGCGCTTTCAGAATGGTATTATTAAATGCAGAAGCAATATTTCGACGAGATATTTTGGAATCGGCATGCCTAATGTTTACTGAAGCAAGGAAAATTGCAACTGGGCTGCTACATTTTCGTTTCACGACCCCTTTAAGGACGTTAGTTCCATATAGGCTGCGCCAGACCTATTTCGACAGAGGCGAAAAACAAAGACGTCCTCGTGCTGTACGATGTCAACGTAGGTAATTAATTACAGGTGGTCTACGTTAATCCTGAATCCTCCCCCCCCCCCTCCATTGTTACATTCCTTTAATATTTACATCTCATTTGGACGTTAAGTCGCAGTTTTGTTTTACAGTTGCCTTTTTACTCATGCATGAAATAACCAATGCAGGAGGCGGCGACCGGAATTTCAAAATTATTTTTCAATGTAAAGGCGCTGGGTGTCATCGCCTAAAAGATGTTACAGCCCAAAGACGAAACTTTCCAGAATGTTAGGGGCTTCACCACAAAAGAGTTTGCTTCATTTGCTCAGACAGTTTTCCCACAAAGAAAAAATATTAAAAAAAAAATCCACGTCTTGTGATGAACTATGTGAATTCTTCCACCATCCGCAGAGAATTTAAGAGCAGATACTAATTGTGTCGCTGCTGAACTAGGGGTGTAAAAATAGTTGTTTTGCATATGCTATATTGCCCGCACTTGAATATATACTAGAGGGTAAGAACAGAGGAAAGTAGTGTTTATTACAGACAATGCATTCAGAGAACGAGTCCGTTGCTTCTTCCTGACCAACAGGCATATCAGGCACGGGGATGACCAGACGGACATGTGATACAAAAGATTAGCCACCTACAGGCAAAAAAAAGGAACTGCGTTTATTAACGGCGTTTTTGGCTCCTCTTGTTGTCATAGTTGCTTAACTCTTCACAGTCGCAGTAAAAATTATTTCGGAACTCAGTTGACATTCTCGCTAACCGGGCTCAAGCTGTTCTCAAATGCAACGGCGCGTTTAGGTAACTTGAACACCTGCGTTTCGACAATGAATAGGTGTCAACATTTTACACTTATGGCGCTTATAGACACCAGCCATATCAAAACATTTTAAAGGTTAGCTAGAAATTATGTATGATGAGGCAAAAATAACATCTGAATTTGCTCGGTTGAACACTGTAAGAACAAAAAAAAAAAGGAACGGAAGGTGAAGTACTAAGGACAGAAAAGCGTGCTGAAAGCATGGCACAAATTTCAGGGAAGGAGAAAGGCAGCGTTCGTCGCACAGAAAGTAAGCACCGTGGCAGTAATAGCACTCGCGTTTCTTCTGGCAGTACAAGATGAGAAAAACATGGAATCGGGAAACAAAGAAGTAAAACAACGAGTTCAAAGAAGTCAACGTCCGCAGATCGACGAGCGAAGGCGCGCGCCTGCCTTTCTTTCTGGATTCGAAGCGGCCCGCAAAGGAAAAATAAAAGTCGGAGCGAG
Source organism: Amblyomma maculatum (assembly GCF_055883805.1). NCBI lineage: Eukaryota > Metazoa > Arthropoda > Arachnida > Ixodida > Ixodidae > Amblyomma > Amblyomma maculatum. The sequence continues at coordinate 169,303,785 of NC_139345.1, forward strand.
AAAGCTCTTCTTTTCCCTTTGCAGAAAATGAGCTAGCCGCGCACGCAACGCGGCGGCTGAACGGGAAGCGGCGGTGAGCGAGCCGCGCTCACCGTTTTCCCTTTTTTTCTTCTGCTCTTTCCCCACCTTCCCTGATTCCCGCGGCCCCAAACGTCCGTTCGCCCCGCTGCCCGCCCCGATCGAAGTGCCGGCAAACGCGAGGGGCAGCGCGGCCCAGAGGCCGCATCAAAACAACGACAGAAGGGAGACGAGGGTGAAAAAAAGGAGGAAAGTTTTACGACTGCGACCGGCGCTCCGAATCGCCTCCCGCGCCTCCCCTGCCCTTTTCCTGCACTGTCCCCTCTACGCCAAAAGCCGCGGAGAAGCGTCGGGACATATATCGGTCCCGTGGCGCCGCCGGCACCCGCGGGCGATTTCTTTCCCCCTCCGACGGGAAGCCCGCTAGCCGATACGGGGGGCAGTAGCGCGCTCCCGACGAAACTGATCGGAGCGAGATCGGGGAGCTCCCGAAACGCGAGAACAGTGGAAGGCCGTTTGCGCGCGCACGCGCGCTCTTCGCTCCGCTGAGGGACGCGCATCGCCTGCAGTCGGAGGGCGACAAAGCGTCGTAAAAAAAGATGAGCGAGCGTGGGTTGTTTCGGGGGAGACCCTAAAGTGCTTCCCCGGTACGTAAGGCCGTGCGCCTGGGCATGAGTGTTGAGCGAGGGACCGCGACTGGCCCTGCAATCAAGGGTCGGGGCAGTGAGTGCAGAGCTCGAATTTCTTGCTGCGCCGCGTGGAAGGGCGGCTTTGTGTTCGTGGAAGGGGAGGGTTGAGAAGGAAGGCTTCTGGAAGCGAAATGAAGAAGACGGCCTTTCGCGATGCCTGGAGCCCGGAGCGGGGCATCTAGGGAAAGTGCTGCCAGCCGACGCGTTGCGTCATCACCCTGTGAGTGGCGTGTGACCTTTTCTCTAGGGCTTCGCCGCAGTGCGCAGAGAGAAGAGCTGATAAGGTCGAAAGAGAAGGACCTCCCGATGAAACCCGGAGAGGAGGCTGAAGTGCCTCTGTCGTGGCCACAATTCCATTCGCCTCTCCAAAATCCCCTCTGTGCTTTCTGCTTTCCGGGATGCTCATCAGGCCGTTCCATCGTTTCAGCTTTTCGAGTGCTGTTTTGTTCATAGTTTCCTTCTGGAATTTATTTTTCTCTGCGTCGTGTCCTGAGTCACTTGGTCATCTGACTGCACCTCCCGCGTCCAGCGGCCACTTATAGCTTGTTGTCATTCGTTTAATTACGTCATTTGCTCTTACTGGTGAATTCTCACAAGTGTTACCTTTCTACGACGACGTGGACCACAGCGTAAACCATTCACCCTGTCCTGTTACCGACTAAAAGTGACGATGATCGGCCCTTAGTAAGGAAGATTTATCAGACCTTTTGAAGGGTGAGCAAATTGAAAAAATCACTCCCCCCCCCCCCCCTTCCATTTTTTTTTTGTTTCACGCATCGCGTCATGAAACTCATTGTAAGGTTGAGCATTGGGGCTTAATGCGACTATGCTGGAGAAATTCTGGCTGCTTAGATATCTATAACCATGCTAGGCTTCCAGTTTTCTTCTTAATACTAACAATAATAAAAAAAATGCGAGCGGATCTAAAAAAAAAAAATAAAAGAGGAAACAGTTCTCATTTTTTCTTAGGTTTCCACTCAAAAAGCTGGTACTGGAGGGAAATGAAGAGTGTGAAGACGCCGGATATACCAGAAAGGTGGCTTTTACCACGACATGAAAGAGTCACTCTGGACACTGGTGTAAACGTGCGTTTATTATTTCTCAGTATGAAGAACAGACTCGGTGATGTAGGGAAAATGCAGATACTTGGTGCCACGAGCGCTGAGGATTCGACCCCTTTAATGATCACTGGCTTTAGGAGAGACGCCTAGCTACAGCCAAGATATGGTCGCAGCGCTTTCCTTATTCCATAAAGAATGCGAAGGTCGCTGCTTTTTTAAGAACTACATTAAATTATTCCCTTCGGTTATCTTGAAAACATGTTCATTGTACAATTGAGTTTCCCCCTTCATAGAGATATCTTTCTGTCGACACCATTTCTTTCAGATTCCTTGCTCCTGAATGAAAACGTAATGCTCTAAGTATTACCAAAAATAGGACACTTCTAATTATACTGAAATGATTACTATTTATCATCCACCTGATCCCATCCCGGCGACTGCACAGGGCCTCCCACAGTTGCCTCAAAACGATTAGATTTGAATGAAAAAAGTAGTTCTTGGTTCAGGTTCTATCGCAGGGCCACCTGGTCTAAGCCATGGTTCTAAGCATTTTCCAGAAAAAGCATACGGGGATATGCACATGCTCTGGTACCCATTACGGTCTGAAGTGCAGTGCCTTCTGTGTGGAAGTTTGATAAACCGGTCCCTTGATCACTCGAAGAAGCGGCATGAGTTTCATCCGCAGTCTTGCTTGCGAGAAAAAAGAACGTGAAGTGTCTCAGGTCAGAAATCACCATCAAGCGCTGAGGGGGAAAAAAAAAAGAGAAGAGACGTACAAAAGGCCTTGAAAACAGCAGAGGTCCCAAAGGAAAGCGCCGGTAGTGTGCACTACAACACTGCGCAGACAGTTCGCCGCAGGAACGACGCCAGCAGCGGCAGCCGCTGCGTAACGGTGGCAAGCGCGCCCACTGGGGCTACGACGTGGAGCGGACTTTCGCTGCTGCGGGTATACGAGGCCGTTTCCTGCGCGCCGTGGTCGCGAAGCAATAACCGTCTCGACCAGCGGCGACAGCGTCGCCGAGATGAGACGCCGCTGGCCCGCAGGAAAAGGAAAACGACGCGGGAAAGAAAACTTTGCAAGTGAAGCGAGGAAAAGGGTGGCGGAAGCTTGGCGACGCAGTAGGGGGACGCTGGTCGAGGACGGAGTAGCGGGAAAGGATGGAGAAGCGTGCGCAGCGTCGTGCGCCATCGAAGCCGCTTTCCCCCTCCTCCACGTGCTTGGCCGGGAGGACGGCCGTGTCGGCCGCGATAAGGGCCATCAGGGCACTAAGAAGATGAAAGACGGCTTGGCGCGCGGGCTTCTCGGGCGCCGAGAGAGAGCGGCCCAAGCGCGACAGCGGCAACGCTCGCGCGGATGTCGTTGGCAGGCACGCGCGTTGCTCGCGTTCGCCCTTCCTCGCTCCCCGGGCGTCCCATAAGCACGTCAGCGCGTTCCCCCTTCGCGTGCAGCGGCGAGACTCCCTAGGCGGATTTCTCCCTTGTCGCAGCGCGGAGCAGGCTCCCGCTCGCCTCCGTTCTCTAGTGCGCCCGAGAGGAGGGCGGGCGTAATGCTGCCGCGCTGCGGCCTGCATTAACGAGAAGCGACGTCGCGTCGGTGGTTCCGCTGCGAGATTAGGGGCTCGCGCGGAACGACGGCTCACGCTAGGCGCTGCGACTCCTCTCTGCTGCCGTCCGCCGCTGTTTCCGCAGCATCTCTCTGAACTCTCCTGCTGCCGGCTACAGACTGCCTGCGCCGCCTGATCTGCTACACGGTCAACCCTGTTAGAAAACAGGCGAGAAAGTATTACGTGGCATTGAAACTAAAAATAGAAAACCACAAAGCTTTCTCGCTAGTTGCTAGCTATCTGGTACCCTTGTAGAAGATCAGGCTTCCAGCACGTTTTAGCACTGTAGCACCATCTGGTTGAGTGTGCTTAGAACAAGAGAGAGCTGTTATTCTATCCAACACGCGAGGATGCTATAGACGGTGCTTACCCGAAAGATGACGACGATGATCTCAATGTCGCTCTTATCGTACTGAAAGAAAGGAGTAGCAGCAAAAGTAGCGTCGAGAAAATACTCACGTTGAGTTCTGTAAGTTGCCCCGGAAGTAATAGCTATGGCGAATTGTGGCTGTGTACGAGCACAAAGAAGTCGCAGGGAACGGCAACGATCTCCGCCAAAAACAATATTCCTTTCGGCAATAAAATTAACCCAGCCAGCATCTCTGCTGCCTATACGGTGCAGGGAAGACACCAAACACGATTCATTGGGGTGGAAAATGGCGGCCATGCTTTGTCGTATTGATAATGAAATAAGATGGCCTACCTTACTCTGGAGTTGTGGATCTTCGGGAGTAGCGAATATAAGGTACCTTAACTGCACATTACGTGTTTCGAGCGTACCGTGAAGTGTTTAAACGAGTAACGCCCCTTTTACAGAAAAAAGAAAAAAAGATTAGAAGTATATTTTTTCTCATTCGGGAAAGGAAAATTTGTATGTGAAGCCTAGCTTTGAAGCGTCTTAATTGACTGACACTCATACACAATCCTGACTGTTTTCAGGCATGACACCATCTCGAACACAACATCCTTCCTCGCTCTGCCTTCCTTTACAGCATGGCTGATGAACAGCGTGAAGAGTTTACGCAGCTTACGAGATGCGTGCTTTCGTTTGAAAGTATTTTTGGACGATATGGTGCACATGTCGTGTGTACGCGCTGTGTACAAGTGGCCTAGAGAAAGGTGCAGCCGACCACTGCATAGATGCATAGAGCGTTAGTGGTGACCACTGTTTATAGCTATAGTTAATATAATGATATGATCTATACTTTCAAACTTGTTTTCTTCTTTTTGCTCTGCAACTTTAAGATGCTTCGTGACTAATTCATCTGGTCTTGTTGCGTTAATTGTTAAGCAATTTTGTTTTGTTTCAATCATTGTGAAATATTTGGTTTTCCTTTCTTATCTCTCACCGATCAAGCAGGTAGGCTCGCTGGACTCAAGTTGGGCTGAAGTTGCGGGACTAAAGCACATTATAATAAGGAGAATCACAAAGGAAACACATGAAATGAGCTTGAAAATCACTGCAGGAAAGGAGCGTTCATAGATAGTGGTACCTGCACTCGTGAAATGTTACTGGCTGCAAAACGTGATCCCACCATGCCGACAACCCCCGACAATTTTCGCACCACGTTTCGAACACTTCCAGCACCTCCCGACAACACCAGAGCTGCGAGTGGGGTAGGGCGACGGCTTTTCGAACGAAAGAACTGCACACGCCATCACGTAAAAAAGATGATTGCGTGAAAGGAGACCGGGTAGAACTCGCAGCGCTTGAGAAAGCGTCGGTGGCCGCGTGGGAACGACGCTTTTCTCTCTGTTCTCTTTTTATTTTTATTTATTTATTTATTTTTTTTTGCGCAGCAGACACGAATTCCGTTCGGGGTCTGTGCTATAGTGAGGTTTATTTCCGGCTTCATGCCAATCCAGCGTCTGGTTCGGATGATATTTTCCGTCAGTTTCCTGAAAATGGGGGCTCGAAGCATCTTATGTTTGGTGACGGGGCTGATAATGGGGAACGATTTATTAAAAAGAAGAGGAGAGGAGGAATTACGGGAAGATTGGTCTCATCCTTAGTCCGAGATTCCGTTGGCTATGGCCGCAGCCTTCGCTCTTGCCACGAGGGCTTGCTGGTCCTCGAGATCCAAGCCGGACATCGGTGCCTCCCAGCCCTCTCACGTTGGCTGTTTTATTATTATGTCTAAGTCACTATTAGCGTTGCAGGTCTGTACAATATGGTGCAGATCTGCTTACTGCCCGCAAAATTCACCCGTCTGAGGATCTGGCTCCATGTTTTTAAAAAGTTCAATAGGAATCGGCAAGCTGGCTTCGCTGCAGCTAGACACTACTTGCAAAAAAGCCTGCTTGCAAGGGCGCGACTTTCTGCAGCAGGAGCAGGCTAATTTCAACCCCATTAATAGCATAGCAATATAACTTCTGTTCGGGCTGGTTGGGCAGTTTTGTCAAAGTTACAGCTACGCAGTTATGTGCAGTTTTCTCTTCGTGTGCTTTGTCTTCACTGTGCCGCTGCTGGGCAGTTCTCTCCTTTGCTATTTGGTCGAGTCCCCGAAAGTCTCGGTGCTGTTCTGTTCGCGCTGTGGCAGAACGGAAGTGCGAGCCAAGAAGAAAAGTGACTTCGTGAAATGAATATCGTGACTCGACGAGTACGTCTTCTAGCCTGGGTGCACGTAACACCACTCTCGCGTCGTAAAACGTGCCACGAGCGGCACCCCCTCTTCCCATAGCTGTCTCTTCTTCTGGTCTCTTTGCTACTGTAAAACCCTGGAAGCATCTTAAATAACTGATACAAGAAAGCCAGGCGAATGTCGCGGCACATTTTTATTCAGTACCGTACGAAATTTCAGGTCTCGTTCAGGTGGATTGATGGGTCGCTTATGGGGTGGCGACTGAGTTGAGATTACACTTGAACCATGTATTTCTTGTTTTTTTTTTTCTGGTCGAAGAAGGTGGCCCGAAACAGTTTATATGTAAAAGTTTTTGTACGTGGTGGGGCTTAAGTCTTCCCCTGAGACGATGCCACCGTAGGAACAGATTTTGGTGGGTCTATAGCCTGCCCATATTAGCCGAATGTATGAAGAAACGAGGAGGCAGAAATATTATGACAATGAGCATAATTAAATATCTTACTGATCCCAAGAGAAGGGGTAGATGGACTCATTATTTCAACTGACTTATTTTTTATCAGCCATATCAGACGCATACACAAAGGAGAAATACACAGAACACGGGCTCTTTTAAGCGTCTGATTTGGATGGTAAAACATCATTCGGCATGCCGTAACCAAAAAACCCACCATTCAGCACTGCCCCTTATTTCAGGAGCTAGCTGAATGGAGCTGAAGCCCTCGATGTGTCGAAAGGCGTCACAAGCCAACGCCAGACTTTATTTTCGAGCCGTGTGCTTGCAATGCACGTGTGAGCTCCATGCGAAACACTCAGGCTGGATTGCAATGAAGCTGGGTGGAGACTCTTTGTAGCGATAAGAGTCTCATCTCCTCCGGTACTTCACCGACGCTCTTTGAACGGCCGCAGTCTGCGCACATCCCGCCCAGCCTGTTAAGAAGAGCGCCGTGCCCATGAACAGTGCCAAATCAGTTTTTGGGAAGAAAGCAGTGGAAGAGGGTTTGTCTGCGGTGCTTTCAGGGCCGAATTATAGGCGACAAGGCTCCTTGTTTTCATCGTACAAGGCCGGCCGCCTTCAAGCTAGCGCTGTGTCGCGATCATAGCTTTCACCGTATGTGGACTGTCCGTACGACTTTTTCTCTTCTTGTATAGCCTCATATCTTACAGCCTGTAATGGATAGTTGTTTATGGTTATTCATTCGACTAACTCACTTTTCTGTTCTCACTTCTTATCGTCTTCGTGGTTTAACGTTGCATAACGTATGTATTCTGCTATTCTTCTTGTTGATTTTTACCTCGTATTTTCCTTGCAAGTAATAAAATTCTTTGTGCAATATTACCACCACTTGAGTGTCCTCTTTCTGTCCAACACACCGAAACACGTAAACCTAACATGGGGTAACCGCTTTAGCAAAATACATTTTCCAATGCTGAAGTCAGGTGGAAGTGCAAAGTAGCCCCTGTACATATACACGGTTTGAGCAGTTAGTGTAATTGAGCATCATTTTCATGACCAGGTCAAGTTTTGGCAGCATATTCTACAAGAAAACAAGAAGAAAAAAAACGTAGAAAAGATATATATATTTAATCTTTTGGGTACCCTTGACGGCGTTTCAAGTTTGAAGGGATCAGGCCAATTTCAAGAAAGTACTGAGGACGTAATTTCTTCGGAAGAAATAAAAAAAAAAAGTGGTAAGCGTGGATTTGAGTGACTAAGTGAATTATGAGCTAATTCGATCAGCCATTGATATTTAGCATTGAGAAAGCTAGACTAATGAGCGACATTTACAAATAAAAAAAAAAGGGAAAAGGCAAGACTGAGCACGAACGAAACAAGGAAGAGAGAAAAGCAAAGAAGGAATAAGACAAGATAGAGGAAGAGAAAAAAAGAAAAAGGAAAAGAACGTAGCAGACATGCAAACCTAGTAAGGAAAGGGAACGGAAAGTTTATAGGTGGCTGGCCTGCGCAGAACGAACCCTAAGGTCTGCGGAAAATAAGGCGCACACCTAAGCTGGCCACGCCGTTTTCGACACAAGAGCGGGCCCTGCTGTGCGTAGTGGTCTTCCCAAGCACGCTCCGTTGCCTGTTCTTCAATCCGGCCGCTTTCCACGGTCAGCAAAGAAACGACGAGGCACTACCATAGAAGGAGGAGAAAGCAAGATCCAAGTAACAATGGCGAGGCGCAGAAGCAATAAACATGTGTGCGACTCGAAGCCCGACGAGATACTCAAAAAAAGGAAGGAAAGAAAAAGCTGCACTCGGAAAGGGCAGCATGAAAAGAGACAACGGAGGCGGCCGCTCTGGACAGCGCGTAGGCACAAACGCGCCAGGGCCGCTCGGCGGTGACGGCGAGAGGACACGGCGGCTCGAGAGACGCAGCCAAGCCAGGATGAGGAGAAGCAACAAAAGGAAGGCAAAGCGGAAGGGGAAAAAAAAAGGTAAGGCAAGAAGAACACGAAGAGCAGAGCCAGCAGCCCGAAGGAAATAGGGAACGCGGGCGCGTTTCTGCTATTCCCCGGGGTGCTTGTACGCTTTAATGAAATCCCCGGCGCGGCTCGGAGCTAAGCCGTCGCCGCTGCCGCCGCCGCCAGTGCCGGTGCGACGCGCAGCCTCATCCGCAGTCGACGTCCTGGCACTAGAGGTTCGAGCTCGGGCGTCGTTCTTTGCCATTTCTTCATGCCGTCTTTTCTGCGCTTTGCGTGCTGAAAGAGGCACGGCACCGCGCCGGCCGTTTCGAAAAGCCGCGGACGGTCGAGAGCGGCGTTTCGTCCCAATAAAGTGAAGGCACTTGGAGCGGCGGACGAGGTAAATCGCCCCGAAATGAAAAATGAATGAATTTATTCACATGAGGAAGGGACGTGCCATATCCCCTTTTCGCGCACCGACAGCATTAGCTTCGCTCATTAGGCGAGCGCAGTAATTTTTGGTCTCTACCTACCACGGCACCATTGACATAAAAAATGGTAGTGGCTGTGTTGTAAAAACTTCACAATCACTCTGCAATAACTTTCTAGCGAAGTAAAGAAACTCGCTCAATAGGTACGTTAATATGCGGTTATTAAAAGGTGAATTAAATGGTATATTCCTTCGCACAGTAGAGAACCTACAATTGCCCTCGAAATTTTTCTTTACGGCGGCTTATTCAGACTCGCACGCTCACGCATGTCAATCGTCTATGCAGATAGATTGCTATTGATTTGATTATTTCAGAGATCATCGACAGCGACACAGTGGTTGTGGCCGTGGGTAGTGAGGCATCATCAATTACAGTGTCCGTCCCTTAGGGGTATTTCCTGCGCGTCAGCTACTCGGCAGTGTGCTCGAGTAAGGGGCGCCTGTGGATAACTTCCGACTTTTGAGCATATAGAAAATGCCAGGAGGAGGGAGAAAGAAGCGAACCCAGGAAGCACAAGACACGTGGCTCAATATGGGGACTGTGTTTTCAATGCTAAGCCCTACATAGGACCGGTACATAGCCAACTCAAATATTGGGCTGATGCTTTGTGCTGCTTGGAAAGAAATTGAATTTAAATTTTCACTGCAGCTGACCCAGCTATCAAATCAGAACTAACGATAAGTATCCCGATGCATGATCAATGAATATATACATATTAACTCTTACGGTGTAGTCTTATATATATATATATATATATATATATATATATATATATATGATGATGCGTTCATGTAAACAATTTGCGTAGAAAAAAAGAATCAGCTTGTCCATAATTTGTGGACATCAATGGGCAACAAAATTTTACCATTATACAATACTTCTATTGCCTTCAATAGAATAAGGTCACTTACACAGGAAACCGTGTACGCTGCAAAAAAAAAAAAAAAAAAAACTTTATTTTTACGACGCTAAACTGATAAGTTTGACTACGTAAAAAAAAAAAAAAACACGTTAAATTTATATTTAGTGGGATGATTCTTATTGAGGAGCTGGAAATGGGAAAGCACGTGCTCTTTCCCCTTAATCACGAACAAATTAAATAATTTTATTAATCATGAACAAATTTCGAGTAACCACGAACAAATTAAATAATTTTCTTACCTTAAATTCTTTCGTTTTAACCGGATGTTTCGCTTTATCCGATTTATTTGTTTCTCGCACCTTTTATTACGGCGAAAAGGGAGACTTCTCTCTCTCTATCTCTTGACGCCCGTCAACCACGGTACAGGTGGCACGTGAACCTTTCGTCAGCAAACTTGATCGCGACAAGATCTCTTATTTCGAGGGTTCATTCATATATACACGACGGTATGTTTTCCGCTAGCTAGTCACTTAGTCCAAAGGATATCGGTTTATCCCTTCCTTTTTCACTTCGCTTCGGTTTCGGTTGAAGTTGATGACGACAAGCTAAGCATAGCTCGAGAGAGGCTGGAAGAAGATCCCCCTCGTTGGTATGTGTCGATATCCAAGGCGAAACAACAACAACAACAACAATGATAGGCAGTTTGCATAGGCAGTTTGCACCTGCGGCGATGCCTCGAAAAAAGAAATGCCGCGATGGCGCTATGAATTAATAAAATGGCCAGTAAATTGGACTTGTTTACGTCATTCCGGGTTTGAAACCCACTCGCAGCGTTAGATAGTTTTATTTTAGTTTAGCATCGTTGCGATCCTTCATCCCTTGGCATCACAGCCTTTTGTGCTGGCGAGGCTAATGCACTAACGCACTAAAAAGAAAGAACGAATGAAAGAAAGAAAGAAAGTAAGAAAGAAAGAAAGTAAGAAAGAAAGAAAGAAAGAAAGTAAGCAAGAAAGTAAGAAAGAAAGAAAGAAAAAAAGAAAGAAAGAAAGAAAGAAAGTAAGAAAGAAAGAAAGAAAGAAAGAAAGAAAGAAAGAAAGAAAGAAAGAAAGAAAGAAAGAAAGAAAGAAAGAAAGAAAGGAAGAAAGAAAGAAAGAAAGAAAGAAAGAAAGAAAGAAAGAAAGAAAGAAGGTAAGAAAGAAAGAAAGAAAGAAAGTAAGAAAGAAAGAAAGAAAGAAAGAAATAAGAAAGAAAGAAAGAAAGAAAGAAAGAAAGAAAGAAAGAAAGTAAGAAAGAAAGAAAGAAAGAAAGAAAGAAAGAAAGAAAGAAAGAAAGAAAGAAAGAAAGAAAGAAAGAAAGAAAGAAAGAAAGAAAGAAAGAAAGAAAGAAACCGACAACAGACAGACTGCCCGAGGGTCAGGGTGCCAGGCCTCATCAGTTAAGGCTTTTAGTTTGCGCCACATACTAAAGCCATTACAGTGACATTAAAGACCTTGAAATGCTAGAACACCTTTTCGTATCGTGCTAGCTAGACGAGCTTGCTGTTTGAAGTGTGCTTTGAACGCTTCGATTCATGGATCATACGAGCAGAATTTATTTCACGGCAATGGAACGCGCTGTTGCCTAAGACTTTTGGCGGAAGGTGTAGCTTGAGAAGGTATTGAGGGCCAGAAGAGACGCGTTTTTGCACCCTGATTTAAAGTTACCACTAAACTTGAACTGGTTGTTGGCGTTCAAAACTTCCTGTATTCAAATCTACTGGGCTCGCGAGATGGCAGCTACCTCGTTACGTTACGTTGGATATGAGTAATTACTCACCGAGCTATGTCATTATATAAGTACTGAATTACAACGCGCTTGCATTTATTTCACGTAGAAAACGTTTTGTGGTTAGATACTATATAATCCTTTTCAGTGCCTATACCTTATCGGAGTAGTATTTATTGAGCAGTTTAGCACCGCTGCACGGTAAACGCGGGAACCACGGTAACTGCTACCGTACGGCAAATGTGGCATGGGCAAGCCTGGCAACGGTAGCAACAGTCAACCTCTAATGTATTTCCTGTTCCCGCACAGCTGTCTGGCTACGCTAAATGTCTTGAAGCTTTCTTCGAAGTCGGCAGCAGCTAGCCTTAGAAGGATGTGGCCCCTTACTTTATCTATTCTGCTCCAACAGCTCGCGAGCAATACCAGCAGAGCCAAACGTTACGCTTGAGCCACTTTTGGCGCTGTATAAACTGAACCTGAAAACTGGGCAGCTGATTCTGACGCACCATTAAGAGTAAGTGCGTAGCTCAACAAAGGTAGCATTAAAGTTGAAGAGAATGAACCGTCAATAATGTTTCGTGGGATGAGGCCTACCATGTTGACCGCATACAAAATCCAACTCGGGCATGAAATTACGTATTTGAAGTTGTAGTAAAATTTCTTGGCCTGCGGCGACTTTTTATATTTTTGAATTTCAGCCTTCCCCTAAGTCCATTGCCCACCCGCTTGTTTCCAAGAAGGTGAAATCGCTGCGCAGCCTATCGTTTAACTGGGGGCCACAATTTACAATAGGCGGCTTTCGATCGGCCGTGCGCTCGAATGAGCATTAATGAGCCCGACCGGGTTGTTCGGCGGATTGCTCCCGTAATTAATGATCAGGACTCGTCGCAAATGATGAATTTCGCCGAAAATGCGGCACTTTGAAGACAAGAAACTGAACAAAAAAGAATAAACTGTCGGCAAAGAAAATTATGACCTACGCGTCACGGTGCCGCCGACGGCTCTGTCAAAGGCAGCGGCCCTGAAGGCGGAGCGTTGGAACGCTCTATCAGACAGCGTGCGTCGCTCCACGTGCAAGGAATTAAAATGAAGGTCGGTTGTATCGGAAGAAACTGGATGGTTTAACGCTTGGACGACTGAAGACAAGTATCTGTGCGACGAACAAGTGTCTTCCTGCCCCTAATATACTTCGTGTGTGGAAAACAAACATGGCGTACCGATCTTCAAGAGGGATGGCTGCTGTTGCTGGTCAGTGGCGACGTCTGAAACAAGCAATCGCCTGAAACCAAAACGATAACTAGCGAATAAAAAGGTGAAATATTTCAAACACATTGATAATATCCTGTTTAATCCCCTATAATGGCATATGCATCTTCCTTCTCCCTTTCCTGACATAGTGATATCAGATAAAGGGCTACAAAAATGTGAATAGTTTGCATTAATGCACGCATAACAATAAGCATTCGCTCAACTTTTCTGACGTATTCATGAGAGCAAGGTTTATCCGTTGGCAAGCAGGTAGGCATAAGGCTAAGAGAAATAGGCATTTTAATATTTTTATGGAATTACCAAGAATCTTAAACGCATATTGATGCATCAGATTCACGTCTGCGTGTCGAGACGGAAGAGAGTTGGGCATTATGAATCGGGCCACATGCAACTTATAAGCGAAGCGGGGAAATACAAAATTCCTTTGGTGACAGCGTTTTGTGCAGTATGGTTTCTCCGAGTGGCTACGAGATTACCTGCGCACAATCACAACGGTTTATTCAGTTTTGATAGCAATAAACGCACGAGAGTTGAGAGTAGCTATCGAAATACCTGGGGTGAATCGCTGCTAGAACTATACAGATTTCCGCAATTCTACGCAAGCAATCAGGACAGTGAAACGAGAAAATAAATTACAGGCCCTAAGCTCCCCTGTATCCGAAGTGTGTGTGCATATCCCAGAGCGCTCAAACAGCTTTGAGAAAAACGTAGGATTTCTTGTCTGAGCTTTGCTTTCTGTCCTAAATAAACTGCTTCAGCTAGTCACGTGAGGCGCTATTAGTTTCAACTATCAGGAGTAAGAGTCCAACACGTTAACCAATGAGCTAGGAACTAAATTATAGCTACGTTGCATCTCCAATGGGCAAATTCTAGGCACTGGTTACAGTTGCAAGTGTTGCAAGCATCGTATTCAAAATGCGGAAAAAATACGGACCAATCATGGACGAATCGTCCGTTTTCGGTTTTACGGTACTTATTATGACCTAATTATTGATGATTCAGCAATAAAATTATGGATATATTTTTTTTACATTGTGCGCGTTACAGGAGCTTTGAATATCAGCATATATGTTTCAGAAACATCGGTCCATTAATTAGATTTTGGCGCAACCTAAAGATTGCCATTGTCAGCTGCGGCTCTTACACAGCATTACAGAGTTTTTATATAGTTAGATACCACCGCTATAGCAACCAAATAAATAAATTTTGCGAGACACTGCGAGATGCGTTGTCATATGAAGGTCATCCTCATGATTGAATACTTGGGCGGTTGGACCTTCGACTACAAGAAGGCAAGGTGGCAGTAACAGATGCAAGCACATATAGCGGCATTGCAAAGCAGAAGAGTGTCAACAGCAAGGCATTTTCGGAGAGAATCAAGAGTTTAAGCAGGCATGTGTATATAATATAAAAACTAACAGCCATTCTTACTGCTAAGGTAACCCTTAGCGAGTAGGTCCTGGCATATAATTCCTTACTAAGGTAATTTTGTGTGACGAAACGCCGGCTATAATTTTGCATATGAGAGATCCAGTATCACAGTGGGGTTTGCGTGTCACAAGGAAAATTCGAAACAGTTACAATGAGCTAGCACTGTTTTCACTTCGCAGGGGACGACGCTGCCCATCTTAGTTCCAGTGGAAAGATTTTGTATTTAGGCCAGGAACTTCGCCGTCCTTTTTTTTTTTTTTTGTAGTGTAGTACAATGAAACAAAAAGTCGAAAAACAAAAAAAACCTGGCGATTACCTAGAGGATGCGCAGAGGATAGTATACAGTGATGGAATGATAGCTAACATTCTTTGATGTAAGAGTAAAATGTTTATTTAACGAGTGGCGTACGCTTCAGATCGGTTTCTTCATGAATCATATCGTAGTTTGAAACAGTAGACGCTATTTTGAACCAAAGGATGTGCGTTGGGAATACGTGAGCAGGGATAAGAGAGGTGTGTTCAATGTTTAAATTTAAAAAAAAAATAGAAAAAATGATGCTGTAGGCGAAGTTTTCCAATCTCTCGGACAGTAACAAGTGTGAGCTCTGTCAGCCCAGCGTGCGTCCGAAGACGTGGAGTAATGAAAGCAGTCTGCAATCAGCAAGCATAAAGCTACCACGAAACCTGCGCTGTGATCTTTCGACCGACTCGCTGTGGTAGCGCTCGCAATACAATTTGCTTGAGGCGCGCCTTTTCAGACGTCCTTCCCAGACAAGGTCTTTCCAGGGAGCGATAAACGCTGGAGGACCTCTTGCACTCGCGCAGCTTCTTATCCGCACTACAGAGAGCGCGCGCACCTAAGTGCACGCTGGCAAGAGCGCGGCGAACGAGGCCCGCCTGCAGCACGCGCCAGTCAGTCAGTGACCCGCGATCCTCGGCACAAAAGCCGCCCGGCAGCCACGAAAGAGCGGGGAGGACGGACAGAGCGGCTCGAAATTTCCTCCCTGGGGCGACAGCCGGTCACTCTTCTTCACCGCCGCCGTGCGCGACAGCCGCGAGGAAGCCAACGTCACCCGCCAGAAGAGGAGGAAGGGAGGTAATCCCCGCGTCCACGGCGGCGCTATCTGCTCCTACCGTGTAAATCCCCCTCCTCGCGATAAAGCGATTGCGCCGGTCGGCTCCGCGAAAGCAAGCGGTGGCGGGGACAGGCGGCCGGGAGGGAGCGAGGGCGACAGCACGCCTGAGCGCACTCGGCTGCAGTTCCAATTAGGCGGCAGTGATGCCGGCAGCGCCGACGTCCTTTGCCGCCGCCGCCTAGGGGTGCTGCTGGATGTCCGCGCGTCGCTGCCGCTGTTGGAGCCCAAGCACAAAACCTCACTGCGCCGCCGAGGGGGAAGAGACGGGCGTGTTTACGGACGAAGCTTGTCGCTGACGTCAGCGCCGCGCGCTTGGGTGTTGGTAGGCAGCCAAACATCACTTCGGAACAAAAGGTTTCCGCTTTCAGCAGCCGCTTTCCGGATGTAGGTCAGAACCAAGGCCTTGCCTCACACTACCTTTTTGGCTATTGGAGGCATCCGCGTCCGCGCGCCCCGGCTATGAACGGCGCAGGAGACACGCACTCACCGGAGGCGACGCGCACGGCCTCGAACCAATGCAGCTACGATGGATGACAGAGAGCGCAAGAAAAGTGGGGCGCTTCTCTCTCCTCCCCACGATCAGCTCGGCTGCCATCCACCGGCGCAAACGAATCGGCAGAGGCGCGGTCGGCCCTACGCCCGGCCGCGGGGTCCGCTCGTCGGACGTGAACAAATGGTCGCGGTGCCGCCCGACTTGCTCGCTGCGGTTCCCGTCTACATCACCGCTGGCTCCCTCCCTCTTTTCTTTCTATCGTCGCTGCTCGTTGCCGCCGCCGCGGACAGAATGATGACGCGTCGCGTAGGCGCCGCACGTTAGCCGGCTGGAGCGGCGCCGTTCCCGCTGCCGCACGCACCATTGCGGGCGATTGGGGCCGATATGGGTCTTCCAGCCGGCGGCAGCAGCAACGGCAGACGAACGACCCGGACACCCAACTGCGCAGACGCTAGGGAGCGGAGGGACGATATGCGAGATCATTCTCCGCTGGCCGGCATTTGCGAGCGCGCTCAGAGAACGGGGCCAGTCAGGAATCAATGAGCGCGGGGCTGCACGCCAGTACAGAGGGTCGCTTCCGCCGATAATCTCGGCTTATCCCTGATGGAGCAAAGCAGCCGCCGTGCCTCTGCGGGGATCTGATGCGAAGCGAACGCCGCACGCGGGCGCCTCTCTCTGGGAGCGTGCCGGGCGCCGCGATAGGAAAGCTGATGAGCCGCGAGGACGGCGTATGGGCGTGTCTCACGAGCAGCCGCCCAGCGCACATTTGGCGCGGATGCAGCCGTGGCGGATGAGCGCCCCGTGCCGTAATGGAGAAGGAAGCCACGGCTTAGGAGATAGACAAACGATTCTGCGCTGTCGATTCGAAATGCTGCCGGCTTCTTTTCTTTCCCCTTTCATCTTGCTCCGGAAGATGATTTGTCTTGTCCTGCCGGGGACGATGCGACAAACCGGCGGCACTGCCGAGAGCTATAGTGTTACTTCTCCCCAGCGCACCTCGCACAGCTCCTTGAAAAAGGTTGTTTCTTTTTTTTTTTTAACTGCGAGCTGATGCCATATTTCCTCTAGATGAAAGCTGAACGGAACAAAAAATAAAGAATGCATCCAATCACCATAATAATAGTGCGCAGTACGGAAAAGTAAGCTCTTTAAACTGCAGCATCACGCAAAGACAAGTCGTGGGATTATGCTGCACTGTCATTATTTCTAAGATCTTTTAAGGTTACCAAATTATCCTATAGTGACGCAAAGCTTAGTAGCTTCAGGGTCTTCCACGGAAATCACGCACTTTCTTCAAAGTAAAAAATGATGTTTTTAAAAATGAATAGCCTCTCTGCAGTTGCGTTCAGCGCCCTTGAGTGTCGTGCCAACATCGAGAGCAATGATCCGGGCAGTGATTTCCCGCCATGAGGGGACCAAACGAGATCTAACAAGATTCCTCCGTTCTCCAATGTCACAATTTATTGTCAGAATAAGAGCAGAAGCAACGAGGAGTGAGGAGTAGAACAGTAGCACAGCGAGAGTGCAACTGCCTGCTTTCCCATTGAAACGCTCCCTGCTCACCGAGAGCCGGCGCTGGGGCAAAGGTGCATCACGTGGCCAGATTTGACCATGACGAGCTATCGTCAGCCACCATTGTTGCTGCCCACACGCCGAGCCAAAATAGCGAAAGCACAAAATATAAATACAAAGCACACATCTTGTTTTGACGCGTTTGCGTCATTTGACTTTCTTCACACTGTGCCTTACGCGCAGAAGTAGCTTTAACTGCTCCTGTTCGCATAGCATTTTTGTTTCTAATGTCTTTTTGTGAAGATAGAGGGGGGGGGGGGGGGGGTGAATAATGATTATTAATTGGTTTTAAACCGGGTAAAGCTTTTTGATTTTTTTTCGATTTATTAATGAGCCCGATGTAACCTCATAGCTATCGCATCTTTTTCGTTAACATGGTTTTTATCAAATTGAAAATGTGATATACTTTACATGAACTATTTACAGAGAAATTATGAAACGCTTGCGTCACAGTTGCCATAGCAACTGCGACTCCAGCCGTTGTGGAGCTGTCGAGGCCGTGAGTGGGTTTGCGGCGTGCACAACAGATACTCGTGTGGCAGAGCCGGCCTTTACTGCAGGTCCATGTACCTGACCCTCACTTCAGCGTATATCGGTCGAAGTTTTGCTACCAGCCGGGCCTAACTGCTCCTGAGTAATATTTGTAGAGGTCCATCTCATGGCAAGTTGACGGCCAAGTACAGCACCCGCTGTGTCTCTTTGTGTGTCACACTTGTGCGCGTGGCTCAATTATAGACTCAAAGAGCACTAGTACATGTAAGTCGGCCTTCTAAAAGCCCGTCTTCGGTTGCCCGATCCCAAACAAGTACGCATTTTGCAGTCAGGCAAAGGGTTTTCATGTAGTATTAGTTCTCTAGTTCTTAATAAAACCGACTCGACTTCCTCTCCTTAGATGCTTGGCCACGCCCACTGCGCGTTTTGAAGAAGTGAGCGAAAAATATATAGTGTTGTCTGCCTGGCCAACGTGGACTTAAAATTTTGGCGGTGCTTTTCAGCGGCGTCTAAAAATAGCCGATAGCATAAAAATAGCTGTCGGCTACCTTCAATATTCCGAGAAACAGGTGCTTTACGAGTTTAAGCATTATGATAATGATTGCAAACTTTTACCAACAGTTATTTCTGACGTTTTGAGGGTTAACCGCACAGTACGCGGTCTATATACGTGATAACTCCATCGCAACAAATATATCCGGTGACGTACACATTAGTGTATACGAAGCTGAATACACTGAAGTTGATACCTCGACTTGCTCGACAACTGTGCCCAAGGATGTGGGATCGAATCCCCGCCGCCGCGGCCGATTTTCGATGGAGGCGAAAAATAAGGCGTCCGTGTGCTGTGCGATGTCATTGCACGTTAAAGAACCCCAGGTGGTTGCAATTTCCGGAGTCCTCCACTATGGCGTCTCATAGCCTGAATTGCTTTAGGACGTTAAACCCCACAATCGAAACCGAAACCATCGAATGTCTTCCGTTCAAAACGACTGGAAAGGCAAGCATACCACCGACAGAATTAAAGGGATGACAGCTTTCTGCATAGTACAGCAAATATTAGAATAATTCTTGCTCAAAGTCAAATTTACAAAGAGTGAATACTAAAACAAACGTGTGAGAATGTCCTAGATATAAGTAGATAGATGGGTTTATTGAAAGAAAAGGCAGAGAGGTTGGACGGAAGGAATAAAATCTGGCCTGCTACTCTGCACCGGGGAAAGGTTGAAGAAAGAGGGTCATGATGGGTGACGATGAGGTTAAAGGCATCTGAAAATATATACAGGCGTGGCTACTTGCTTTACAAGCGTAAGTAAAGTCCGGTAGAGCACAAAAAACGGCAAAGAGCCCGCACTGCCTGGACACCCTTGTCTTTGTCCTGCTAAGCACCGAGCAGCGATTCCTCCGACAGAGGTCTCTTGTCCAAACACTTCAAGGAGACAGCTAGCACATTTCGTTCTTGCGCATACACTGGGTGCACCAATAATATATGATCCACAGACTCGGAGATTCCACAAGTTCAACATTCCGGGCAGTCCGTTCGCCAAATTGAACGTCCGCGCGTGAAGGCCACGTTTAAACGAACTTTGTGTAGCACGGCATGCATGATGGCGCGGAATTTCACGCGGAACATAAGATATGAGGGTTCGATTGAGTCTTCTCATACGGATGTGTCGGGCGTCTGGCTGAGCCCAGTAAGCTGCCGTAGCGTTCTTCATGCAGTTCGTAAGAAGACACGTGGTATCCGCTCTTAAAAAAGGCACAGCTGTTTGGAGGCCTTGTTGAGGGCACTTTTTGCTTCAGAATCGTCCTGTTAATTTCCATGGAGCCCGGTCCATTGAAACATTATCCTGTGGCCTTGCAGTAGGGCACATGTAAGGAGCTTCATGATGTTCAGTGCAATTTGCAATGCAGTCTTTGAGTCCGTGAATATACACCATTTTTGAGGTGGTTCTCCACATATACAGCGAATAATTTCCCGAATGGTTACAAAAGTTCAGCAGAGGTTGACGAAGAAGTATGCCCCAAGAAGAAAATGAAAAGTATTTTTCTGAGCGGGTATGATCACAGCTGCAGCGAATGCCTGTACTGACACAGATCCGTCAGTGTATACTAGAAAATAAATATAATATTCTGACCAGATGTGCGCCAGAGATTAGTGTTTTGAGCCCACTAAAAGTAAGTAGCTGATATAACTTGCGAGTACGCTTTTGCAGGATAGTTGTTGCCTAAGCATTCTGTTTTTTTGCGCAAAAAAACAGAAAGTAGCCGATGTTGTTGCAGAGCTTGTTTACGCGACACTAGCCCATCAAGTTGCTCCTTTTCACTTCTCACTTTCAAACAATTGGCTGTGGCTTAGCTTGGTTAAGCCTGGTAATTGCGAAGCAATACGTGGGTTCTGCTATGTACCGCTTGTGGTGATGCTCTGGTTATGTTTATGCTAGTATGGCTATGGTGATACTTCTGGCTGTGCTATGTTTCTGCTATGTTTGGCATGGGTAAACACGCACAGACAAGAATGACGACACACGTTACTCGTTTTCATTTTTTCATCATCATCATCATCATCAGCCTGATTATACCCACTGAAGGGCGAAGGCCTCTCCCATATTTCTCCACTTAACCCGGTTCTGTGCTAGCTGCATCCACTTGACCCCTGCGAACTTCTTAATCTCATCCGTCCACCTAACTTTCTGCCGCCCCCTGCTACGCTTTCCTTCCCTTGGAATCCAGTTTGTTACCCTCAGCGACCATCGGTTATCCTCTCTTCGCACTACATGTCCTGCCCATGTCCATTTCTTCTTCTTAATTTCCGCTAGAATGTCGGTAACTTGAGTTATTTCTCTGACCCACTCTGCACGCTTTCTATCTCTTAATGTTACCCCTACAATTTTTCGTTCCATAGCCCTCTGGGTTGTCCTCAACTTAAGTAGAACTCTCTTGGTTAGCCTCCACGTTTCAGCCCCATAGGTGAGTACAGGCAAGATGCAACTGTTGTATACTTTCCTCTTGAGCGATACCGGTAAGCTGCTAGTCATAATCTGCGAGTGCTTGCCAAATGCGCTCCATCCCAATCTTATTCTTCTTGTTATTTCCTTTTCATGGTCCGGATCTGCGGTTACTACCTGTCCTAAGTAGACATATTCGCCTACTACTTCCAGTATTTCGCTACCTAATGTAAACTGCTGTTCCTTCCCGAGGCTGTTGAACATTACCTTAGTGTTCTGCATATTGATTTTCAAACCTACCTTTCTACTTTTTCTGTCTAGGTCATCAATCATTATTTGCAGTTCATCCCCCGAGTTGCTTAGCAAGGCAATGTCATCAGCAAATCGCAGATTACTGAGGTATTCTCCATCTACCCTTATCCCTAACTTCTCCCATTCCAAGTCTCTGAATACTTCCTCTAAACAAGCTGTGAATAGTACTGGGGAGATTGTGTCTCCTTGCCTAACACCTTTCTTTATGGGAATTTTGTTACTTTCTTTATGCAGAACTATGGTTGCTGTGCAGCCACTATATATATCTTCCAGCACTTTCACGTACGGCTCGTCTACCCCCTGATTTCGCAATGCCTGCATCACCGCCGAGGTTTCAACTGAGTCAAATGTTTTTTCGTAATCAATGAATGCTATGTATAAGGGCTGGTTATACTCCGAGCATTTTTCTATCACCTGATTGATGGTATGGATATGATCGATAGTAGAGTACCGTTTCCGAAACCCTACTTGATCCTGTGCTTGATTGCAGTCTAAGGTTGTCCTGATTCTATTAGTGATTACCTTAGTAAATACCTTATACGTAACAGGCAGTAAGCTGATTGGTCTGTAATTTTTAAGGTCCTTAGAGTCCCCTTTCTTGTGAATGAGGATAATGTTTGCGTTCTTCCATGGTTCCGGTACCGTCGATGACACCAGGCGCTGCGTATACAGGGTGGCCAGTTTTTCTAGCTCGATATCCCCCCCGTCCTTCAGCAAATCTGTAGTTATCTGATCCTCTCCAGCTGATTTCCCCCTTTTCATAGTTTCTAGTGCTTTCTTGACCTCGTCCTTCGTCACTGGTGGAACGTCTGACTGTTTTTTCCTACCGCCAATCACATTTCGGTCCTGACTACTTTGGCTACTGTAGAGATCTGTATAGAACTCCTCGGCTACTTTGACTATCTTGTCCATATTAGTGATAACGTTGCCCGCCTTGTCCCTTATCGCATACATCTGGTTTTTGCCTATGCCCAATTTCTTCTTTACCGCTTTAAGGCTTCCCCCGTTTTTTACAGCATGCTTAATTTTGTCCATGTTATACTTCCTTATATCGGCCACCTTGCGCTTATTGATTAGCTTTGATATCTCGGCCAATTCGATCTGGTCTGTTGGATTGGAAGCTTTCATACTCTGGCGTTTCTTAATCAAATCTTTCGTCTCCTTAGACAGCTTACCGGTATCCTCTTTAACTATCCTACCGCCTACTTCTACCGCGCACTCAGTAATGATTTTATTCAAATCTATAAATACGCTTCGGTGATCTGTGAAGAAATAACTCTTGGTCTGCACATCACTTATCACATATTCGTCAGAAGGTCTGTACATGATTAAGCCTAAACTGCTTCCCCACTGAGTTGTTGACACTGGTTGCCTGGCTGCATCTTGAGCTCGTCGCTTGGAAAACCGTTCTTCGCGTTCTTCTTCTGTCTCCGTAGCTCGCTGATGCTTTCTCTTTGCAACCTGCCGAAGCGTATAGGCTGGAGGCGCCATCTCATGGGCTTGACGAGAAGAGCGGAAGTCAGGCCGCGGCCGTGGCTATGCGCCGCGCAAGGCGACGGCGTGAGATGGGGCCCCGTTTTGAAGCAGATGGTATGATGTCACATAGCGCGCAGCGCCCCTGGTGAGAGGAGCGGGAGTCAGGCCGCGGCCGTTGCTATGCGCCGCGCAAGGCGATGGCGTGTGATGGGGCCCCGTTTTTACACAGATGATATGACGTCACATAGCACGCAGCGCCCCTGGTGGGAGGAGCGGGAGTCAGGCCGCGGCCGTGGCTATGCGCCGCGCAAGGCGACAGCGTGAGATGGGGCACCGTGAGATGGGGCACCGTTTTTACCCAGATGGTATGACGTCACGCAGCGACGTCACGCGAAAGGTCAAGCGTGGTTATGCGGCCGCGGCATAGCACGGGCTGAAGTGGTAGCTAAAGTAGTATTGCTTCGCAATAAAAACTTCCTAACGGCATTGCGATCGAACGAGCGGCGGAGACCACCGCGTCGGATGTTAAGACCGGCAACAAGGTCGAGACGGGAAGCAGGTGCCACTGAACCCTCCCAAGCCAGAGCGGGGGGGGGGGGGGGGGAGTGATCGTTGGTATGAGCTCCCAACATCGGCGCCGGTGAGACGCCACAGCACCTGGCAACGGTGGGCCGAAGGGTATTGTTCGTCACGCGGCGGCAACTATCAGTGGTCCAGCCAACACGTCAACGACCAAAATACTACTACTACACTACTGCTACTACTACTACTACTACTACTACTACTGAGTACTTTGATGTATTCTTGGGGAGGGAATACCGGACGCGGGTTATGCCGGCCTAAGTCGTGGCAGCACTCTTGGCGTCCGGGGGATGGGGAGATGGGATGAGGGGAGTAGTGGGGAGGGGTAGTCTATATGGCCAGCACTATAACCAGCACCAAGTAAACAGCTCGGAGAACATCGGCAGGGCGGCGGTTCGTCGTGGAGGCTCCGGTTCAGCAGCGCTCCAAGGTAGGTCCCGGCGAAGCCTGATGCTGCGCCTCTGCGAGGTAAAGCGAGGATTGCTGATGTTGTCAGTAGGAAGCCACGACGGTTGATACAACCGAGGCAGCAGGGGAGGACCGCAGTTGACTGCTGCCGAGGCAGCAGTCACGCGGCGGTTTGCGCTGGGAAGACCGCTCAGTGTCTGGCGGCGCGCAGGGGTCAGTGCATCCAGGGAACACGGGAAGATCCAGGAGATCGAGGGGTAGCTGAGCACACGCCAGGATTGCGCGCGAACGGCCAGGAGCTGCACCGAAACGTGCCGGAGGAGTGCTGCTATGGCGCGGCAGCTACGATGTCGAGGAAGAAGGGGCTCGCACGTCCGCCGTCGGTCCGGGGGATGCAGCGAAGAGATCAGGGAGTTGTTTGCCCCCACGTGGCTCACACCACAGCCGCCGCTCCTTGCAGCGGGGAGGCCCGCAGTGGCAGGCGTGCAGGATGACGCCAGCGGCGAGGCCAAAGATGGCCTAGGGCTGCGCGGCTTTACGAGGATAACGGCAGAAGTCACCGCATCGAAGAGGTCGGGCGGCAACTTGAGAGACCGCTGGGAACTGCTGCTGCAGCAGCAGCGCGGCGGGTAGGCCACCAGGATTCACGGCAACACGTGGTCCATAGCCGCAAGGTGTAGCCGCCTCGGAGCACATCACTGGTGCTGCGTGGACGGCAGGTAGCTTGCACGGGGCAAGCATGCTGGTGCGGCGAGGCCAGGCATGGCCTACGGCTGCAGTTCGCAATGCGTACGAGCGCAGCGAGGACTGCGGTATCACGAGGATATCGGCCGGAAGTCACCACATCGACGAGGTCGGGCGGCAACTTGGGAGACCATCGGGAACTGTTGCAGCGGTAGCAGCGCGGCGGGTAGGCCACCGAGTATCACGGCAACACGTCATCCATGGCTGCGGGGAAGGCAAGGCTCTCATGCGGCCGGGGCGCAGCGACAGTTAGCCCAGAGTTGTCCCAGTTCCGGTCCTTTCAAGTGTCGAGCCTCGCTACAGAGAGCGGGCGTGCATTTTTCCCTTTCTTCCCGAGGTGAGTGAAGGCCACAGCTTTCGGCTAAGTGGTCTCGCTGAATGCAGCCCAGCGACGACGGAACCGATGACTCAGCCCAGGTGCAATCCTGCACGGAGATAAGCGGCTGACGCCATCTATGCCACCTCGATGGCCACCTCCTCACCTTCAAGCCAGAAACTGTAAGAGGGGCGTGTCAACGAGTGCAAGCAGTGTTGGTGCGTGTGTGTGAGAGTGCAGGAAAGTGAGGTAACAGAGACACTCCCTCATAGACTGGCCTGCCTTTCATCTAGGGAACATAGGGATTCCACCCTATAAAAACGGACAAGTGTGTGTCTGGGCTCGTAGAACGGAGACTGCTGCTCTAGTCAGTCTCCCACGAAAAACGCTACCATGTAAATTTTGTACATAAAAGTTTTCCCATCTCAGTTCAAATGCCGCTTTCCAGTGCCTCGTCCTTGTTCCTGGCAGACAACCAACCGGGCCTGCACCTCGCAACTTGAGTCACGACAAAGGCGAGATGTGCTGGGCGCCTGCCGCTCTCTCCGCCGACGATTCAAACGGATGGGAGGGGGTGTATGTCACGTGGGCTGTGGGCAGATCATAATTTTGCAACGAAATGCCTTCAACTGCCTGTGGCTCGTTTCAAAATTAGCCTGCGAACATGAATATATAGTGCCCCATGCATCTGTAAGGGTGGGAATTATATTTGTATTAGGCCCAGCGCAACCCGTCTTTGGCCTCTGCCACCGGTGCGCTGGCATCGTTTCAATGATGACGGCTCCTAAATAAGCGCGGACGCGCAACTCGGAACAGCCCCTCTCCCCTCTTATGTAGGTGCACCGAAGGTTTATTCATAATGGAAAATAGCGCGAAAAAGTACACGAAGGACGGACGGAAGACACGGACAAGCGCTGTTGGGTGATGGATAACCTTCTCATCCAGAATCTTGTTCAGTGGGTGATCACGGCGTAACGTAAGTGCTCGTAAATATCCACGAAGCGGTTCGTGTGTCAGGTATATGGATATTGGGCGAGCATGTGCCGCTTCAATTGTGCCTTTGTTAAAGGTGCATCTGGGCAGTCATATCTTCAGTGCCTCCGCTTGCCCGCTCTCTAAAGTACGCAAGCAGGAAATGCTCATATTAGAGAATACTGGGAGTCTGTACACGGATGTAGGCAGCAAACACTCTCGTAAAGCCCTAGTAAGGAGCGTTCAGTTGGACCCTATTTGACGCCTGCTATGAAACGAAGAACATGGCAAAATTGATTAGACTTTTCTTCCCCATATTAATATATTTTGACCCAGATAGTCGGCGGTCAATGATTATTCCCAAGAATAAAGATAATATGGTAGAGTTGTAAATAGTGCACGAATTAAAACTTAAAACTGAGTGCATTTTCAGCTCTTTGCATTTAAAAGGGGGCTAACAAAATGCTCGGAACTAATTATATTATACAGTAATAGTCAGGTTTACAGGCCGTTGGGCTGAGAGGGCCATGTACACCTGCACACCAGAAGGGTGTTTGGTCGGCGTCTTTAGGTCTCGTTTTTTTTTTATGGCTCCTCGAGTCGCCCCCACCTCAATTGTTCGGCCGTCGCGAAACTTTGTAGCAAATGCTGCTTGCAGAGGGCCGCCGGGCACGGAAGTGAAACCAAGCCGGCAGGAAAGACCTTGGCAGGAGGCGCGCGCTCGGCGACGTGGTCTGCGTGTCGCGCTCCCCTTGCATTGTCCGGTTTTGGTCCTTCCGGAGAAGCCGCCTGGGACGGTCGGAGGGTGTAGCATGGGGAATGCTACGGGCCTAAAGGCGTAGGAGTCGGCGCGCCAAAGGGGACGCTTAATTGCTCCTTTCCTTTTTTTTTTCTTCAGTCGCCTTCCGCCGACGGCTTTCGCAGGTTTAGTGAGCACCGTTGGTGGCCGCTGCGTTTTAGCGTGTTTGTTTGTTTGTTTGTTGTCTTGTTTTTTATTCTTTCTTTTTTCTTTTTTTTTTTGCTATTGGGAGAGAGAGATGCATGCTGTGCTCATGAGTGGTGTGGCAGCATGCCATTGGCCATTTTGAACTGGAAATAATTCATTGATTGGTCCATGTAGAACGCATTCCCTATTGGGCACAGAAATGCTGTGCGAGTTGACTTAAGGCTGTGTTTTGGCGCCAAAGAGTTAGTTGGGACTTAGAACTCAGACTTAGAGGAGAGATTGATCTGAGGCTCTCGGTGGAGAGCAGGGCGAGAGGTGCGGACCGGGGCATGCCATGCGCTGACCGTGCTCCGAGGAACCACTACTTGTAGTGCGACGCAAGTTAAGTCGTCGGCCAGGCAGGACAGGGTGTTGTTGCGGGCGCACCGTGGCCTGGCGTTCTAGTTTTCCTCTCATGGTAGCGACCACACCGGTCGTAGTGTAAATATGTATATAGTGTAAATAAATCCTTCAGTACTCATTCGTGCCAAGAAGTCAGCGTCATCTGTGTCATCTCCTCTGCAACGTGTCGCACGCCAAACGGACCGCTCCTCCACCGCGAGGACCTGACGTTGCAAAGCAGCAACAAAGAAAGAAGAAGAAACCCAACTAAGATTAACTGGCGCAGTCGACTACAGGATTGGTGTGCGGCTTCCTGCAGAGGGTGAGCGGCTTCGACGGCACAGAGTATAGAAGATCACGAGTCAACCAGCGGCAACGGAAGATTCTCCGAGGGCGACAGCGGAGCGGAAAGCCTGATAATCGTATTCCAAGCCAGAGAGAGGATGCGGAGCGCAGTGCAAAAGTGAGTACCCCATTCCCACTCTGCTTGCCTCCGTAGTGTTCGAGCCGCAAAGTCAGAAAATGCTAGATCGGTGTATATGGTTGATGAAGGGTTACGACGAAGCTTGCGGGTATTGTCCGGAATGCGAGCGGGATCGGAAAAGAGAAAGGCAGCGAGGTAAAGAGCGCCTAAAGTCTCTGAGGCTTCAGTTGGCAGCTCTTCTGAAGGAAGAAGAGGAACGGCGAGCCGCACGGCAGGCGGCGGGTTTGCCACCGGAACAGGATGAGAGTAAGACACACCTTTCGGGGAGCGTTGGCTACACGCCGTATGAGTTCAAGATGCCAGCCACCGAGGCTGAAAGACAAGCTCGTATGCGAGCCATCGAGCGTCAGTTGGAGGAGCTACGCAACAAACAGCGCCCACAGAGAGCGGCGACTTTGTCGTCGAAGAGAGCTGACAGTAGCTCACTTCCTCCAGGGGCAGGAATTGTCAGCCAGGCGCACCATATTGGTCAGGACATAGGGCCAGTTGAGCAAGAGAGTTGCATGCTGTGCTCATGAGTGGTGTGGCAGCATGCCATTGGCCATTTTGAACTGGAAATAATTCATTGATTGGTCCATGTAGAACGCATTCCCTATTGGGCACAGAAATGCTGTGCCCAATCAGCGCGGAGACTACTAGTTGCGCGGCCCCTGACGTTTCTATGCTAGCAGCCGAGGCTGAGGGTGATCAACAGTCTGTGGCTGCCGGTATGCAGATCAGCTCAGCGGGGGTGTACGCCGACGGTGATGTCGTTGATGCAACCAGTCGCGTCATTGACACCGTGAGCACTGACGACGTGTGCACAGAAACGCAGGGACATGACGCGAGTGAGTTGTCAGATGCAGGCGCGAAGTGCGATGTCCTGTCAGTGACAGAATCGCAGCTGCCTAGGAGCGGAGCTAACGAGGCAACCGGGCCAGAGTCAGCTGGTGCCACGACACCCGCTATTGTTGCGCCAGCCAATCAGGCTGAGAGGGAGCAGTCATCTGTAACTGCCGGTGTGCAGATAAGCTCCGCGAATATGCACACCGACAGTGAGATTTTTGATGCACCCAATCGCATCAGAGACGCTGAGGACATATGCACAGCTTTGCAGAAGCCTGACACGCGTAGTGCGTCAGGGCCAGGTATGATGTGCTATGTTTTGGTGACAGAATCTCAGTGGCCAATGAGCGCCGATAAGGAATTAACCGGTCTGGATTCAGGTGGCATTGTCGCTGAGTTGCTGCCGCACGGATGGAGCGGCACTGCTGACCACTCGGGCCGCCTGTCTCACTATGAGCGTAGCAGAGAAACACCGTCACGGGCGGAGATGGTTCGCCACTTGCGATGTGATTCGAGTACGCTTGTGCGTGACGGTCAGGCCGAGGAGTCGGTCGCGGATGAGCTTTGCATCGTAGCTGCTACACACATGAAGGAGCACTGTGACTATTTGCGCGTTGGGTCCGTGGTGACTGCGTGCGGTCTTTGCGCGCGGACAGCACGCGGAGAGCTCGCAGTAGACCGTTGGCGCCGCGAGAGGAATGCCGGCTCCGGGTGGGCAGTTTCTCCCGCGCAGGTATGTAGTGTCTTCCGGGAAGGGCTGGTGTTCGACCCAGGTGGGCATTACTTAATCTTTGGCCCAGCTGGTCTAGTCCACTCGATATCATTTGTTGTCCCGTTGCTATGAAGATCATTGCGCTCATGTTGGAATCAAGCTATGTAGCATGTACCGTGCACCTAAGGCTCGAGCACGCGGGTGGCAGTAGGTGAGAGTGAGGGGAAAACTGCAGCGAAGATGGCAGGAGATGAGAGATGCTCAGCATGGATTGTGTTGATTGTGCGGATTCGCTGTGCTTGCATGCCCAAGTGACTTCGAACATTGTAGTGTGAAGTTCTTGAAATGCTTCAGTCGCTGTGCGTGACGAACAGTTTTAGCGCAACGCGAAGGATCCCTGAACCGCTCTGTGTGGTTTTTATTTGTGCTTTGAGACATGAACTGTTGCCTGAACTTTTATGTGTCAATCCTTGCCACTTGGCAATTTTGTTTTTCCTTGTATCACATTGTTGAAGTGCCAATTGCGTTGTATGTATGGTTGTGATGCATGTCGAGATGCTGTCGATGTAGGCATGTTTGCTGCTATGTGGGCATGCAGTTTTTATTGTTGACTTTGACCGCGGCTGAGCGTTGGGGCGCCAGCAGATCGACGCCTAGAGTATTTGTTGTGCTTACAACAAGTGTACGCACAACAATCTGGGTTGGGAGGAGTCAGGTTTACAGGCCGTTGGGCTGAGAGGGCCATGTACACCTGCACACCAGAAGGGTGTTTGGTCGGCGTCTTTAGATCTCGTTTTTTTTTTTTATGGCTCCTCGAGTCGCCCCCACCTCAATTGTTCGGCCGTCGCGAAACTTTGTAGCAAATGCTGCTTGCAGAGGGCCGCCGGGCACGGAAGTGAAACCAAGCCGGCAGGAAAGACCTTGGCAGGAGGCGCGCGCTCGGCGACGTGGTCTGCGTGTCGCGCTGCCCTTGCATTGTCCGGTTTTGGTCCTTCCGGAGAAGCCGCCTGGGACGGTCGGAGGGTGTAGCATGGGGAATGCTACGGGCCTAAAGGCGTAGGAGTCGGCGCGCCAAAGGGGACGCTTAATTGCTCCTTTCCTTTTTTTTTTTCTTCAGTCGCCTTCCGCCGACGGCTTTCGCAGGTTTAGTGAGCACCGTTGGTGGCCGCTGCGTTTTAGCGTGTTTGTTTGTTTGTTTGTTATCTTGTTTTTTTTTTCTTTTTTTTTTCGTTTTTTTTTGCTATTGGGAGAGAGAGATGCATGCTGTGCTCATGAGTGGTGTGGCAGCATGCCATTGGCCATTTTGAACTGGAAATAATTCATTGATTGGTCCATGTAGAACGCATTCCCTATTGGGCACAGAAATGCTGTGCGAGTTGACTTAAGGCTGTGTTTTGGCGCCAAAGAGTTAGTTGGGACTTAGAACTCAGACTTAGAGGAGAGATTGATCTGAGGCTCTCGGTGGAGAGCAGGGCGAGAGGTGCGGACCGGGGCATGCCATGCGCTGACCGTGCTCCGAGGAACCACTACTTGTAGTGCGACGCAAGTTAAGTCGTCGGCCAGGCAGGACAGGGTGTTGTTGCGGGCGCACCGTGGCCTGGCGTTCTAGTTTTCCTCTCATGGTAGCGACCACACCGGTCGTAGTGTAAATATGTATATAGTGTAAATAAATCCTTCAGTACTCATTCGTGCCAAGAAGTCAGCGTCATCTGTGTCATCTCCTCTGCAACGTGTCGCACGCCAAACGGACCGCTCCTCCACCGCGAGGACCTGACGTTGCAAAGCAGCAACAAAGAAAGAAGAAGAAACCCAACTAAGATTAACTGTAATTGATAATAGCAGTAAAACGTGGCAAAAAAAAAAAAAAAAGAAGAAACGCAGGCCGCAGACATAGCCTAGACTAGGTAGGCTGGGGGCAGGTGTCCAGCTCGTCATTCGTCAATACAGTTGTCAGACGCAGAGACAGAGAGAGCAACGGTCGTGACGAGAAGTATAAAATAAATAAATCATGAAATCAGGGATATCTTTATCTGACGAATGAGCAGCTCGGGGCTTGCTCGAAACGTAATGTAAAGGAAGGCTTCGTTATATTGAAACAAAGGCGTACTCGGCTGCTTGGTTCCCTAAGTTTATCTCCCCCAGCCCATCTCTTTCTCTCCGTCGAAGGGGCCGGTGCCATTCACCGCCGAAATGGTGGGAGCTCACTAGCTCTTTCGTCGAAAAACAAACACTGGATCTTATTAGAGTCACCTAGCTTTCCTCTACGCTATAGCTTCTCGCCGTATGACTCACTAGATAAATAGGATAGCATAAAATGGCTGCAGATGACGTTATTGAAAATTTGACTGCGAGCTTCTTAACAGAATAACTGGATGTCCACAAAAATACTCTTGTCACCCTTATGCACAACTGAACGTATACCAAGACTCGCATGCAGTCCCTAACCATTATATTTATTTATTTATGCAAATACCTCACATGTTTTAAACTTGAAGCATTATGTGAGTGAGAGGGGTTAAAGATTGGAGTTAAGAAACTGCACAGTTCTCGCATAGAACTTCGCTCTGTTTCACTAACTCTTATTTGTCCACACTATTTGACATCCAACGTCCCGCTGGTCGGTTGGCTGGCTTCCCAGCTGGATTGTCCCTTCACTCATCCCTTTGCTACCTGTTAATTTGCCTGTATGTCGAGCGCAATACACAAAGGCGTGGATGCTGTGACGCGCCATCGCGGTGATGGATTGCGATGCGGAGAAATGAAGACAGGAGCTTCTTCTGGGCCGACGGGTGCGCCCAGTCTCCGAGGCATTACACCGGCGCCAATTGCGGAACGATACTGCAGGCGCCTGGGAAAACGGCGCGACAGCATTTGCTCGATGGCTCCAGCTGGCAGATGCGCTGCATGGACAGACAGTTCTGAGAAAGATTTTGGAAAATGTGCGTGATGATAGTGGTATATAATTGCCTTTCTGTTGAACCCTAGAACCCTACGCTAGAACCTTAGCTATGAAGCTAATTTAGCAGGGCTTTTAGAGGAACTACAAGGTATGAAATGGGATGTCATAGGGCTTAGTGAGGTTAGGAGGCCAAATGAGGCATATACTGTACTGAAGGATGGGCATGTACTGTGTTATCGAGGTTTACCGGAGAGGCGAGAACTAGGAGTACGTTTCCTTGTCAATACGTATATAGCTAGTAATATGGATAAATTTTTTAGTATTAATGAGAGGGTGGCAGGCATCGTAATTAGGCTTAATAAGCGGTATACACTGAAGGTTATACAGGCCTATGCACCTACATGTAGTTATGATGACCAGGCAGTTGAAAGCTTCTACGAAGATGTAGAATCGGCAATGCGAAAAGTAAAGACGCAGTATACTGTATGGGCGACTTCAATGCCAAGGTAGTGAAAAAGCAGGCAGGAGACCAGGCAGTAGGAGACTATGGCATTGGGTCTAGGAATAGCAGGGAGGAGTTACTAGTTGTGTTTGCAGAGCGTAATATGTTATGAATCATGAATACAGCTTCTTCAGCAAACGGAAGAACCGGAAATGGACATGGAGAAGTCCTAACGGGGAGACTAAAAATGAAATTGACTTCGTACTGTGTTCAACCCCCGCCATTATGCAAGATGTAGAGGCAATCGGGAAAGTGCAATGCAATGACCACAGGATGGTGAGGTCCCGAATCAGCCTAAATCTGAAGAAGGAACGCGACAGACAGTGGGATTTCGGCGGTACTTAGTTTTTCTGTGTGTCATGAGTCATGACTATGGTGACGCTGACTTCGCAAATTACCAATTTGTCGTCTACTAGCCTGACTACATCCCCGCCACGCTTGACAACTTCTGCTTCTGAGTTGTCAGGCGGTTTATTTACTGCCAGTTGCGCACTCTCGTTTCGTGGATTGCTTATAGCCACGTGGGGCGGCATGCAGGACGGTGTCACTGTGGATCGTCTCGCCGATGGAGTCGGCTCCAACTGTCTCAGCGGCCAATGGATCGACCAAGGTAACCGACACTTCGGTTCGAGGCTCGATCGGCTCGCTGCATGCGATCGCTTTGCTCAACCGCTTCCCCAAGCTATGTCCTAGTCTCTGGTGCAAGTGCAACTTGCTCCGAGACTTACTTACTGTCTAGCCATTCGGTTATAGCGGCTTTCAATTGATACGCCAAATCCAAGAACGTTTTGGTACAGTTTTTCTCACACCGATACCGGTCTCTAAGGTCCGTTGGTAACAGCCGATGTCTTTTCAGTAAGGACTCCTTCAGGTAATCGTACTTTTTCAAGTCAACGTCTAACACGCGCTTGATTTCTTCCGATGCCTCAGCGGAGAGAAGAGCTACCAATTTTTGTGCCCAAGTATCTCGCTCGAAGTGCTTACTTTCGCAAACACACTTGAAATCTGCCAAATACTCTATCATATCTTCGGCGATGAGGAATGGTTGCAGACTCTCTCGTGGCTTCGAACTGTTACCTTGAATGGCAATTAAAGCGTCATGTCTTTCAACACTTATTTCAGGTGCCGAAAGCTCGAGCTGCATTAGCTTCTTTAAGCGCAAACCGTTTTTCACGTTCTAACCTTTCACGCTCAAAACGCTCTTGGCGTTCAAGCCTTTCACGCTCCTCGCGCTTTTGGAGTTCTAGCCTTTTGGCTTCCTCCTTCCCTTTTCTCTCTTGAATATCATCACAGGCCTCTGTGGCTTCCTCAGCCGTCACGTCCTCTGCCTGCATGATCTCAGGAATTTTCGTTTTTCTTTTTGTTGATCCCAAATCGATGCCCAACTCCTCACAAATTTGGAGAAGTTCTCTGACCTTGTAACTCTCCATCTTTTACACCGGCCTCTTGTTGTTTGCCTTTTTAGAATAGTGTACTAGACGTTCGCTATCTCGCTCCTAGCAAGAGACGCGCAAGCCTTTCTCTCGCTGATTCCCCTCTCAGCATCCCTTGGTTTTCAAAACACTTCCTGTAGGCTTGAAACATGCAAGGTTAACACAATGCTACGCTCAGCCTTTCTCTAAGCTACCCTGTGTGTCAGAGAAAGTCTGGCGTTTGAGGGAAACTTCAGGTACTCACCGCGCCGAGGTGCCTGACGCCGGTCAATCTCGCAGCTGCCATCCAATGTTGTGCCGGTGGGGTTATCACACGTACAGTATCCCATCGTCAACAGGGTTGTGCCAAGGAGTTGGTTGCCTAGCGCGCGTCACCCATTTCGTGAACGAGGGCTGTCAGCTCCCTGGGCGGTAGCGATGAATCCGAGTTGGCACTGGTGAGAGGAAGAAAAAGCTTTATACACTATTTACCGGCATTTACACAACGAGATCGGCTCTGGGGCCGAAAGCTAACATAGCCGTACGCGACTGTTCTCGCGCAGCGACGGCCGGGGAGATTCCGCCACGTCCACTCTCTCAGGGGGCGAACTGCTCCCGATGGACACTAGTCACTAGTGACGTACTCACACTCGGAGTCTCGAGCGGAAGCACTTGAGGCTCCGTAAACCGAGAAACCTTTGACGCTCAAATGGTCCAATCCGACGGCAGCACTTTCGCAGGGGCAATGGTAGAGCTTGCTGCTCTCTTGCTTCAAATATGCCGCGGGGCGAGAAGGGGTCCATCGCCGGGGCCACGGCACCGAGCTGTCTGGATGCTCAGCTCATCTTCAAACACGTCGCTTCTCTCCCCTCGGCACGGCTCGCTTCCAGTGCACTTGTGCTTTGCAGAGAAGTATCTGGATTGTATGAAGGAGGCGTTCGCCGGAGATCGAAGTTTGGCGTCCGGCTGAATTTCTGGGCGGCTTTGGCCGGGCACAACAATAAGTGGAACTAGTCTGGACACGAGGGTATATCCCTGTTGAACGCAGCAGGCAAGGCATGCTGCCTGCCAAGCCAGTGAGCCAACGTTTTCGGTAACCAGCGGGAGTAACACTACGAGCAAAGGCGCAGCTTTGATCTCCGTGCTTTTGAAAAGTTTCTGCTTAAGTCTGGCGTGGAGGTGTTGCTCAGTCATCTATTTAGTTTTCTTTTAGAACAATATCACAGAGGATCACGGTTGGAACAACAATCGGCTTTTGTTGGTGAAACATCTGCGGCGTGATTATTTTGCAGCTTTCCGATTCATGAAGGAGGTGGTGTTATGAGCTGAGCAGTATGATGCGTGTATATCTGCCGTAGAAGAGTTTAACTGAAAGTAGTTTTTTCTGACTGGTTCACCACTCGAATATCGTTGTATAAGGGTTTAAAGATATTATTAGTTCAGCCGACAATATTTTGTTTTTGTTTTACCGCTGGTTGGCGAATGCACTTCTTTTTAAGGTTATTTTTATTTTTTTGATGATAGTGATACTCTCGCAGAAGTTGGCTGTTCATTGGCAGCACCGAAATTCAGTATACGTGGGCCCTGGGAAGCAACGTTACAACTTACTAGTAACGTTGCTGGGAAGTACATTCTGCTCGTTTTCTACCCGATTGACTGCGGAAGCTGGAAGGTGTCCATTTGCTGAACCATCTGAGTGTCGGGAAGACAACATAGGTGAACATAAAAAGAGTGGGATTACCTGCGTATATGACTCAGTTATTCCCAAAACCCTTGCGGTAAAAAAGCCGTTGTACACTCTCAAATGCATGTTGTCTGATGTACTTCATTAGACGAATAACCGAATAACAACTGCAGTAGCGGACAACAAAAGATGGTAGAGCTAGTAGTAACAGGACATTTAAAGAAACGACCGAGTGGCTTGTGATCTATCAAACTCAGGTGCGCTAAAGAAAACAACCAAGTCGAATGTTTGGATCACACCTATTTTTTTTTTTTATTGCGAAAGCAATATTACGCCAGGGCCCAGGTCTAACCGCTCGTCGCGTGGTCCGTCGCTCGTGGACCCCCTGCTCCTCGAGGATGAGAAGACAACGAAGAAGAAAACGAAGAAGACGACGACGAAGACGATGAAGAAAACTAAGAAGAAGGCGATGATGACGACGACGACGACGAAGAAGAACTCTCGGTCACCCGCATCTAAGGCTTTCGCTCCATATTCGGTTCAACAGCGTTGCACCATTCTCATTTTTTTTTTTTTTTCAGTAAATGTACAGGGCCAGCACCCTCTTGTGCTTTCCAGTACGGCGCCTCTCCCCGGTGTCTCCTGGTTATCAAGCGGCCTGC
Organism: Amblyomma maculatum; assembly: GCF_055883805.1. Lineage (NCBI taxonomy): Eukaryota > Metazoa > Arthropoda > Arachnida > Ixodida > Ixodidae > Amblyomma > Amblyomma maculatum. The sequence goes on from NC_139345.1 coordinate 169,339,917, forward strand.
AATTATACCCTCTCTAATCGATGCGTATCACTTCTCAGGAGTTTTCTATTTCTGTATTTTTTTTTTCAGCTACGCATCCGTCTCGCGCCACCCTATGATGATCGCAATCGCAACACATCATAATATGTGGAACTGTCATAAATAGCCTCGCCGGGATGGCGCAGTGGTTAGGGCGCGCGACTACTGTGCCCAAGGATGCGGAATCGAATCCAGGCCTCGGCGGCCGCTTTTCGATGGAGGCGATGTCAGTGCACGTTAAATAACCCCAAACAGTGAAAATTTCCGGAGCCCTCCGCTACGGCGTCTCTTATAGCTTGAGTCCCTTTGGGACGTTAAAACTCATAAACCAAACAAAACCTAAATAAATAACCACGGCCTTTTCGACGTGAGCTTCCTGCCGCTTTTGGCACAGAATTTCAAGGCTCATTCATTCGGGACATCGGCATCACGAGCCGGAGCCAGCATTTGGAGCAGTAGCGGCGGAATCCACGCTGATCACGATTTCCCGAAAGCGAGGCATCGTCTAAATGCCCCGCCGGGGAAGACGAGCGATCAAAACGACGCTGCAGAACGAAGAGAAAGCGTAAATGGAGAGAGAGCCAAAGCGAGAGATAGAGCGGCGCTGCCGAACACAGGCCCACGGCGGCGGCGGACGGGCGGGGTCGTCAAAGCGCGGCCGACCCAGCGGCGCGGAGCACTCGATGTAAAGGGGGCTGCAGCACAGGCAAGCTCGGCCGCCCTCCTTTCGGCGAAGCGGCGGACCCGCCGGCTCTGGAAGACACGGCGAGCGCTAGGCCGACGTGAGCGCTGACGTGGATGGAGGGGAGAGTGGAGCGCGAGACTGGAGCGCACGGTGGCAAGATCGCCGGGCTTAATTGGACTCCCACGGCTCTCGGGAGCCCCATCAGTTGCGGAGGCGAGCTGCCACGCGCTGCCGGCGCTCCCGCTTCCTCCTCTAGTCGCCATCTCCGCGCGCTCGAAGCGGGCGCAGTAGTAGTGCCGCAGGCTTGGATCGCTGCTCCCCCATCGCTTTCCTTCGCTCTCTCCTTCCGCTCCTCTGTGCTCGCCGAGGCTGTCGCTGTCGCCTCCGATACGCGCGCGGCGTCTCGGCTCGGGTCCGGCCTCCTGACTTCCACGCGCCCTACTCGCCTTTTCTCTTTTATTTCGCCGGCTGCGCGCTAGGATGTTTGCGCCGGGCTTCTTCGCTACGCGAGAGCGACGAGAGCGTGCGCCCGGAAGCGACAAAATAATTTATTGCGGTGGATGCCTAGGAGGGCGTATCGTGCCGACAGATGACGACTCTCTCGTGAAAGCAGAAGCGTAGCATTTCTGCCGTTCTTAATAATAATAATAATAATAATAATAATAATAATAATAATAATAATAATAATAATAATAATAATAATAATAATAATAATAATAATAATAATAATAATAATAATAATGTTTATTTGCCTCAAGTTCATCACAGAAGGTCCAGGAGGCCTGCAGAAAAAGCTACAACAATAAGGCAATAATCGCCGCGCCAGAAAAATGCCGGGGAATGTTTGTGTTACTTCGCTGGGCAGAATACCAAGACACGGCCTTGAAGTGTCGCTGTGAAAATACATAAGAATGTATTCTTCTAGCCCTTTTCTAGCGATATCATATGTGTAAAAAGACATAATTCCTTGGGAAAAATAAAAGTTACGGCAGTACATGGAAGGGTCGTTTTTTTTTTTTTTTTTTTTTTTTAAACCGTAACACAATATCGTTCTTTAGGACCCCGTTCGGGGCGCATTCATCCAGGCAGACCCTTAGAAAGGGGTGGGAGGGCACGGGAGGTCATTCCTATCCGCATAATCAACTTTCTTCGTGACACAAATTACGAAGCAATGTTGTTTTCTCGTTGAAAATTCGTCACTGAGTAGGGGAGGGGGGCGGACATGTCTGGACGAAACTGTTATAACGAGACGTCCAGCAACGGGATTGAGACAAAAAAATAAACGTATCATAGAGCACTTGGCAGAGCGGAAAGTTGGAAACTGCTGCTCATTGATGTGGACCGAGTGCTTTGCCATGAGGTGTCACAAAGGCGCTATCTCCTCTTCCTTCTACTTCCTGCCTTACTCGACCAAGTCCCACTGCGAAAGTGCGTGTGTGGGGGGGGGGGGGAGAGGGGGGCTCTTTTCGACCACGTGGCGCACGTTTGTGGAATACTCTTGGAAGACAGAAGGCGCGGAAATAAAAAGGAAAATTACGCACAACACTGTACAGTGAAGCTAAAACTAGACATAAATATGGGCGTTCCTAGTTAGATGTGGAAGGAGGCCGAGCTACTTCACGATCGGACCACTGCCACCAGTTGTTTCAAGTTACCCTCCCCTCGGCTGGCCCGCGTTTTTCTGGACAGAACAGGGGATCGGAGACTAGCCCAGCGGCGACAAGGAGGAGGTAGGACCATTTCTGAGACGTTTTAGGGTGGCGGACGAGGTGTTGGAATCGTGGTCCTAGCTGTGGTTCCCGCGCCTCTTGTAGCGGCCGACAGCAGGAGTCGAGCGCATATAGGCGAACGGCAGACGCCCCTTTACGAGCTCAGGGGCTGCTCCGCACGTCATCGGCGCTTTGAAGAAAAGCCTTAGCATCAGGCGTGCCCGGACACGCCAGCCAGACACCCTGGCGTCTCAGCGACCACCGGTGCCATAGAAATGCACCCCCCCCCCCCCCCCTATTTCCTCTCGCAGCGGCAGATCCCCGACGGGATCTGCCGCGACGTCAACTACTGTGTCCGGATTGGACAGTTCGAATTCCAACGGGTTTCTGGTCGAAAAAGAAAGCTCTTGGCCGGTGGTCGAGATGTCGAGATGGGGCGCCTCGATGTAAGCGGCGGTGCTTCATCGAGTCACCCTAGGTCGAGACAGATCGTCATGAGCGTCCACCGTGTGTTGCGCTCCTCGGCCGAAGGAGACGTGGCAGCTTCCCTCTGACCGGCACTGTTTGGTGACAGTCGCGTGTAGCCAGTAGCTTTCTTGCCCCCGTGCCGATGTTGTTCTATCCTGAACCATGCCTGTAAATAGTGTATAAAGTAGTCTTTCATTCCGCTCATCTTGTGGACTCGGAGCCGTGAGATACACGGATAAGAATTGTGACCATGGTGGTGACGCTTCGGATTGGTTGTATGTCGTTTTCGCAGAGGATGGTCCAAGCGGCACCGGCTTTTGACATTTAACATTAGTGGCAGGGATCTTGAAGCGGCTCGGCCCCCTTGACATCTAACATTCTCTAGAATAGCGTAGAAGAGTTTGAAACGGAAGTCTATGAAACACCTCGTGCTACCCCGACTTGTCGCCCTTTCATCTGCTACCCAGAAGGGTCAGTTGAGGAGGCATTTTGAGCAGGGAGAGCTGAGAAAGTGGTCAAATTCTGTACACCCACAGTAGCTTGACGCTTTGTACTTGTGCCGATTTTAAAGGGCTGCTTTTTTCTTTTTTTTTTTTTTTACAGGGAAGTAACTGTGAGACCACATAGCGGAAACTCTACTCAAGATTACAATAATAAAGGACATGCCAGTGAGATTTAATCTCAGTTATGCTTCTTCGTGTTCCCTTTGTCGATCCTAATACATGCTTGAGGCAGACTTCCTGAGAGACTCAAGTTTCCAATTATAGGCACTTACGGTAATCCCACACAACTAAACAGTTAAGTGCGACTTTGCATGCACTTGAACGCCTCCTCTGTTTTGCTGCGTAGTTTGAACATATCATTTAACTTTTATTTTGTCGTCGTGTGCTGGTGGTAACAAAAAAAAAAAAGAAAGTTGTGAGTAATTTCTGCAATCTGCAATGTAGTCCGTATAAATCAAGCGCATCGCTGCGAACGAGCAAAGACAGGTGGTTAGAAAACGAGCACTCAGATCCAGCGTATATACAGAGATGCATCGCATACGACAAGGGAAAAAAAAAAAAAAAAAGGAAAACTTGAAAGGATGAATTTTAGGCAGACTCCCCGAAGCTAACGTCCGCTATGACCGCTGTGACTACGGGATGATCGTGAGCACAGGCAGCAGGTTTATAGAGGCATTCTGATTACAAAGCGAAACGCCGCTTACCTCCGCCTCACCTGTCCGTTGGCAGCAGCAAAACCAGGCAGTTGAAACAGCAGTGGATGTGCGCAAAAGCTAGCCTTTAATGACGCTCAGCGACGCTACCCATTCCCGCGCCCAACGAGACCTACAGCATCTATTAGCGTCCGCACTGTTTGAGCAAAATATGGAAGAAAAATGACATGCAACAAAACAAAAATAACGACTCTGCACCCGAGGGAATAACGAGCTTGGAATACAGAAGGCGGTCTTGCATCTCGTCTCGGCCGGCGACCAAGCTGTATGCAGGGGCGGCTCGGTTGGGAAGAGAGAACCCGCATCTGTCGAAGCGTGCCGCCGAGTTTCCGTCGATGCACCGAGGGCGGAGAGCGCAGAAACGAGACGGGTTTCGGGGAAGAGCGGGTGTGGTGCGGCGAAGGAAGAGAGACGCCATTTTTCACGCGCGGCGGCGAGCGTCCACCGAGACGATCCATCAGCCGCAGCCTTCGCAACGCGCCCGTCCGAAAGCAAAGTCGTAAAAGGAAGAAGCCGCCACGCAATTCATCGCGCTCTGAGAGGCTCGCCCGAGCGCACACGCAAAGCGCGGCGGAGGAATAGGCGGGTACTTTCTGCTTCTTTCCTGCTACAAAACTTGATCCTTTTGTCTTTTTTTTTTCTTGGCAAGGCGCTTCGGATCGGGTGCGATCAGATGACACTGGCGGCGATGATACTAAGGAGCGCTTTTGCGTCAAGCAGGCCGAACGAGGATTCCTTGGCTTTCGCTTCCATCTCTTATTCCATCTCTCGTATCGGACACTTCGAGCAGTAACGGGATGAAGAAACGTCGTGCGGAAATGAGCCAGAGAATAAGGCGGCATACTCGAGTGAACTATACGAAAAGTGCTAGATAGGAGACCGCGACAGTTTTAGGCAGACGAGGAGGGCAATGGCAAGTAGCAATAAGAAGGCAACCGGCTACCCGAATCCCGCTGCTAATTGAAGGCGCACGCGATCAGGCGGGCCAAGGAACTAACTTCACTCGAAAGAAATAAACCGTTTGCGCCGAAATCGGCGCTATGACGCTCAAATGCTCAGCGGCAGACAACGCTGACATGCCCCTCTCGATCCCCATCGAAGTGGTCAGGAAACGAGTACACGGGTTGTGGTGGCCAGCTCAAGAGACGCAGCTCTGAGGGCTCTACGTCGTACTCGTAGCACGCCTCTCAGGCAGTGTCACGCCGCTTGCTCAGGAAGGCCACTTCACAGCAGAACTCGGAGTGACATGCAGAAAGAGAGATGATTGGTGAACTGCACCCACTAAGTTCGGGAGGCACAAAAATGGACATGTCCTCTAATCGCGCCTTGATCCATTGAAGAGATTCAGCATATAACGGCCGGCTGCCTCACGACACCAAACTGTGCATTCCCAGGTAATCACACGGCATGCTCATCTTCCACTGCGCGAGGGGCGAGTATTATACGGCATCATGGACCTCGCGCTATATGCTGAATCTGCGTGTTGAGTGGGGACTTCAGGTCGTATACAATCATTTCCAAGCTAATTTCTACCGTAGCCTGTGCTTATGAGCCATACCCAAGTCTTGGAAATTGTCTAACATATCCTTCGCGTAGCGAATCACCGAATGAATGAAATTATTGGTGGCGGACAATAGCTGACGACACGAAGAGAGTTGGAAGCAAGAGGTACAGAGGAAATCTTGTTATCTGTGATAAAGTGCCGCATGATGTCGGCAGCCCTTTTGCACGCGTTGGTCTGCGACGGTCCTCACCAGACCATTCAGCTGAACGCTGCTTTGACTATAAATGGCATTGGAGACTACCGCTAAATCTGCTCAGAGCGGTGACGAATACTTTTGAGCATTCAAGCAAAGTTTCAGTTATTCACAGAGCGGAGCCAGAGTCTTGTTATTCATTTTGAAAAGCCGTAATGTTTGAAATTAATGGGGCACGAGCGGACGTTGGCGAAAGGGACAATAACGAACAAACATATGTGAATCAAAAGGCCTTAAGGTCCGTTCAGACTTGCGACTCGCGGATGTTGTGCGACCGTTTTGGTCAAAAAGCGACAGTCGCAGGAGTTCGAGCACTGATCGATTTTCCACCTTTGCGGCTGCTGGTCACAAACCGGCAACCAATAAGGGAACGGAAGTTAGCTTTATGTGGTGCGCAAGTGTGAACATCAGTCGAGCTGAGCGGCTCCCAGTTCGCATGCGACAGCCGGTCGCACTACCTTCGCGACTCGCAAGTTAAATAGACCTTTACGATGTTGCAATTGTCGTGGAGTTAGCCTCTAATTGTGGCGCAGCAGTGAACATTCTAAGGTGATGTGCAAATATAACTGTCTAAGCCAATGACTGGTAAATTCATAATGGTTGCGAAGGCGCAATGCGACTTCATCAAAACTAAGAAGTCAGATATAGAAAAATTAGACTACTTCTGCTGACCCTGCATGTTCATTCGCCGTGAGAAACCATGGGCGGAAGGTTGCGGTCTAAACTATTTCCTTCCAGGAAGAGCACCGTGAACAACAACTTTATTCCGAAAATAATACTACTCTAGGTTTCGAGCCTTCAGCGTAGCGCGGCGGTAGCCACGTACGTCTTACCCACGGGACGCTGTGACGTCACACCCCACGTGGCACAAAAGCGAGAGATGGGCTCCCAACTCAAGCGGTCGGCGTGGCGCGGTCGGAGCCGCGGCTCGGTTGGCAGGAGCTGCCAACTTGGATGTCTCGTTTCACATGGGACGGTTATGTCAGAATCAGCCTGCTAGGACCCTGACATTCACGTTACCCCTATAGGCCACTAAGGCACGTTCATACGGCTTGGTTAAAGCTGGGCTTCATATGTGGGCTGAGAAAGAAGAAAAAGAGAAAAAGAACGCTCGGTACGTCACTCGCAGCTAATGCTATCGCTCAATATTTGGTTCAGCAGCGTTGAACTCTTGTAATTTTTATTCTTCCCAGGTAGCCTAGCGCGTATTTTAGCTTTGCATTCTTTTCGCGACTCGCATTAATAAGGAGGTTATCTCATCTTTCTAGACTCTGGCTTTGAAACAGGTCCGATTGAAATCGTTCTGCGGAGAGTGGTTGATAACGTTTCACGTAATACATACAGAAAATGCACGCTGCCCAATGGGCATGTTTCCATTTTCGACCGCACGCATTGCACACCCGCGCGTAATAAATAAAGCGCGAACGACCCGAACTCCTGGAGGAGAGAAAATAAAAGACGCGTTTAACGCGCTACAGGAAACGACAGAAAGCAGAGAGAATCCCGAACAAGAAAGCGCTGTAGCGACGGCTAGTCAGCCGGAAGGCAAGAACGAGAGGTCCGCCTGCTCTTGGCGTTGTTTCGATCCAAGGGAGCGGTACGCTGGCTGCCGCTCGTTCTTTGCAAAGCGGATGGTTCGCGGGCTTACGATGGTCGCGGACCGCGGAGAACGAAGAAAAAAAAAGGGGGAGGGGGGGGGGGGGCATTGAGTGACGCTGGCGAGAAGCGGAAGGCAAAGCGAGGAGGCGAAAGCGGCAGCAGCCTCCGGCGCGGTGAAGACGTGATTAAATAATTGATCGAGGCGGCCAAGCCCCGGTGGCCGGCAGAACGACCGGCGGGGAACGAGGGGGCGCGCTCGACGTGTTCGCTTCATTAAATGGTGCCCTGTGCTGGCGCTGCTTGGGATTTCTCGCTCACGCTTGCTATTTATTTCGCTTCCTCCGCTCCGTTTGTTTATTTATTTTTCGCCGAAGCCAAGTTCTCGCCTGAGCAGCGCGCGCGCGGCGCGCCTGCTTTGGCGCGTCCGAACCGTCTGGCTGTCCGCAGAGCATGGGAGGTGGCGAAATTAATTGCGTGGACGCTCGGCGAAGGTGCCGAGACATTGACTGCCTTTTTCTGTTGTTCTGGGGTTCACGATGTCTATAAGGCACATTTTTAAGCAGATTTGCTGGTTTCCGCGACACAAAAGAGTAAGCTGTCACCGCGAAAGCTACATCCGACGTTCTCATTGTACAGTACAGCACGGCGTTAATTCCTCGCCCGACACCCTCCTTTCTTTTTGGTGCAGTGGCCCTTACCTTAAAATTTATTTTTCTCCTTAGTCCTGTCCGCGCGTCATAAGTCTCGGTTTGCATGTGGAAGATGGTGTAGAGGCATGGCGTGTAGAGGTAAATGCCCATCTCCTAGGATAGGAGGAAGATGGAAAGGGGAGAGGATGATGAAAAGAGGGCTGAATGAGACGAGTCGCGGTGCATGAGGTTGGAGGGGATGGCACCAATGATTGGCATACTGCATGGGTTACACGCACCACTGGCATGATTTAAACCTGTCAGCGGTAGCATGTCAGCTTCCTTTTGAACTGGTACTAGAACAACACAGGCTCAAACGCCAGCCTACTTGGATTGGAGTATTGTGAATTAGATTACGAATTACGAAATTGAAGCAACCTGAAGAATAGGAATAGGTGTTAACCGCCTTTGGCAGGTGCTCTCACGTGTTTAATATCAGTGTATCAATGTCCCCGAAGACTAAGAGTACCGACCTATTAGGCAGAAATGTGACGGTCAATGAAATGGGTTCAACTTAAATTCTGGGCAACGCATAGAGCTGTAGAAACGAAGATGATACGTATAACATCAGGCGCTAGGAAGCGAGAAGAGTGTGTCACAAAATAAACGCGAGTTAAATACACTTCAGTTTAAATCACGAACAAGGAATGAGCGCGGGCAGAGAATGTAGCGCAAAAGCTTATAAAATAGATAGTTGTAATTCTGACTCTATTTCAGCTGAAGGTAAACGTAGCAGGGAGCGGCAGTAAGTTAGGTGGACGCATAAGGTTAGGAAAATTTGAGGGGATCAGATGAATGTAGCTGGCGCAGGGCCTAGTTAGTTGGAGGAATATGGGAGAGGCCTCTAATGGTGATGGCAGCTATGATGACGATGATACCTGTTAAACACTTATTGGCCATCGAATGGGTTGCCGTTCTTTTCCCCTATATCTAGTCTGCTGCACCCCATGTCCAGGTGTCGTCGTAAAAACAGAGAAATGCTCACTAGCTTTCAATGCTCATTTAGGTTAAAAAGCCGATCAAGTATTTCTGTTTCAGCTACGGTTAGTTTCCGTACCTGAGACGGTTCTAGCCTGATAACGTGCCTTTCACCAATATTGCGTCTGTCGATGCACTTCAGTGCTTTTTGCATAGCTGAAGCACTGTCCTCCAGTGCTGAGAAAAGCACCGTTCAGAGACTTAAGGCTTTCTTTACTTAGTATAGGTAAACCTGTCGATAATCGGAAGTTATGAAAGTTAGCAGTTATTGTTTTTTTTTAGTTTTGCATTGCTGCGAATGACTTTCAATACTACTTATTTCATTTTGAAACGTCATTCACGACCTCCCCGAAGTGCCCTCGTCGCCATCGTTCACGGCACAAAACCAATTTGATACATAGAAAAACCTAAAACGGTTGGTCTGTGCAGTTATAAAAGTCTAATTCACAGCTGATTTTTATATGAGGCAGCATTGTCAAACACCACGACACGTTTTAACCACTGTACGTTGACTAAATGTCTATTATTCACACCCTTGAAGTAAAAAAACGCAGCTTCGGCTGGTGGGGGGGAATATAAGGCTTGTTATAAGGCCCGCACATGCACCAATATGTTACGGTGCCCACAGAGTAACTCTGCTTCCCCTGCTATGCCTTCTGTTGTTAGGATTGCGAACCGCGGCTCTTACAGCGGCCGACGACTAGAGTCGAGCGGGTGCAGGCAAGTGGCTGACGCCCCTTTACAAGCCCCGGGACTGCTCCGCATGAAACCGACGCATTGAGAAGCCTAATCATCGGGCGGGCCGGGCAAGCCAGCCAGACATCTTGGCGCCTCAGCGACCGTCCGCCCTATGGAGGCGCGCCTTCCTCTCCGCCCTCGCCCTGCGACAGGTCGGCGACGACAGTCCAGCGCACAAAACTAAAAAAAAAAAAAAACGAAGGCCAGCGCCCAAATCGCCTCTCTACAGTTACTTGTTTTCTGAGTTGACCCTCGGATGCTTCCCTCCCATTGGGAACCTCCTTGCTTGTTTGCCGCACTCCATCTCTTGCCAAGGCGACAAAACCCCGCTCAATTCCTTGGAGACGCGTGACCGTTTCAGGGATCCGCCGCCCCTCCCAGACATAGGCCGCAGCCAGCTACGATGCTAGTTGTCGCCCGCGAGGCACCAGTCTGCTGCAGTTGCATCATGTACTTGAAGTGGTCGGCTTGCAAAACCTATAGTGGACTCATCGCGAGTCAAGAGGCGCGATCCTGGCACATTGTCACGGCTGTAAGTAGACAATCAGCAACGGCCGATTAGACAACCTGGGCGACCGACACACTTCTTATACCGAGGGGCACACATTTGGCAACAACGCATGCCACTCGGACTGTCCACAATACACGTGGCCGTATCTTGACTGGTATCTTGGTGGGCGCTTCAGACCCGCATCGAGCAACCAGCAGTGCTACCTCTCTTCCATGCTAGAGCGAAATTTCTGCTGTTGCTTCATTGTGAACGCAAGCGCTCGAGAAGTCCTCCGTCTCCTCCGATGTACCGCTGCCAGTTAGCTCATGCATGAGCTCCTTGAATTCTGTAACCCTTTCATTGCTGTCTTTCTTCGCTGTCGCTACCATTCTGCTCTGCTCCGATGATTGTTACAGCCCCATCTGCATCAGTACACATCTCCTTATTGTCACAATCCTCTTTTAGTGCCGAAATTGCTACGCACACTACGGGTGTCTCTTTTAGCCGCTCCGGACGTGTGACATACTCAACGATTACATGTCTCTCGGATGCCAGCGTGCTCTTCGAAGCGGCGAGAGGCGTAGTGTCAACCGTGTTTATGCGTCTATTTCCGTTTCGTCGTCAGAACGCATCACAGACACACATTGTGCCTCCTCCTCCTAAACCTCGGCCTCGTTGCCGGCTTCCGAATCTACCAGTCCGCGGTCTACACTTTCCGCTCTCCGGCCTTCTTCGAAATTCTCCGCGATGCCCGACCCTTTGTCCAGACTCACCGCTTGTTTTTTGCTGGCCGCCGCTGCCCCAACAGCTTCCTCCTACTGCATATTTGCTGTCGCCAATTTCGTCTCTGCAATTTTTAGTTTCATTTCAACCGCGTCATCTCGTCAGAAAAGGACAACTCCGAACTTCCGCTGATGCCTCAAGCATTTGCGCTCGCCACCAGCTCCATATGCCGATCTCCTGCATCCCGGATTCCCTCCTTCCCCGCTACAACACCGCAAACTATGCCCCACAATTGTCATAGTGGGCAGCGAAAGAGGGACTTACAAGTCACCAACCTGTGCCGTGCTCCGGAGATGGCTTGGCCCACTGTCAACGCGAAGCTCATGTCTCAGCTCTAGCTCCTTTGTTGTCCCACCTCCATCGAGTTCGATGGCCGGTCCGCTTCAAATCGGGGGATCCTGTCGACTGCGCCAGTTAAACTACAAAAGGTTCTTCTTTTTCTTCTCTCCTTTTTTATCTTCTTTCCCGATTAACCTATATCATTCTAATTACAAACTACATCATTTCATTACAGCTATACACTACATCACTTCTTTACAGCTATACACAATTGCGGCACAACGTCTACTCTATCAGGGTGCGGCCTCTCTTCTCAGCATCCGAATCAAGTCTCTCCATTTGTCTTGCGTCGATCGGCTCGGTTCAAAGTTACTCTCTTTCTTTCTCTCTCTCTACCTCGAAGTCCTCCTCGCCAGGCTCCGAAGAACCTTCCTTCCTCCGTCGTTTCGTCGCGGCTGCTTGTGGCCGCTGCAGGCATCTTCCACCGCTGTTACACTGTTGACCGCCAATGCCCGTCAAATTCTCAGAAACGGACTCGCTGGCCTGGCTAGAAATGGTTGCAGGAGGATCGGGGGTACTTTCTAGAGCGGAGCTTTACTGCGGCCGACATCGTTATTCTTCCGCTTGCCGTCCGTGTGGCGTTAGCCCGCAGGCCTCCTCAAAAGTTGGAATCGTTCAGAGGGAGGAGGCGTCTGCCATGGCCTCTCCGTTTGCTTGCACACAAACGCAAACGAAGATGCACACACGCATACGGCAGTATTTTCAACCGTTTTCTCTGCCCGCGATCAGGACGATGCAACCGCGCAAACAACAGCAATCACCTATTATAACTTGCGGATAGAGCACGTCGCCGTCGTCGCAGCCTAAAAACAATCCCATCTCTATGTACGTGCGATACGCAGGGACAGAATGTGACAAACTGTAGAAATTCGTTACGAAGAAGGATACGTAAAGATCTCTTAAATTCCCAGCTTCCACCCATCTAACGTGGGTCAGTACTCACTTACACAAAATATCACTGTGGGAAAACCAGTGAGAATATTGCTCGACTCGACCACAGCACTCAGGAATTCTGTACAAGCGCGTTTTACAACGGGAAATTGTTTACGAGCACACTTCACTTTTTTTTTCGGACATTGACCATAAATCATGACTGCTCATTGGAGGGTCAAATTCTAAAGTTAAAGCTCAGCTACTTTGGTCATCTGATGAGAAGAGAGGAGTCGCTGGAGAAAGATTTGATGTTGGGAAAGGTTGAGGGTCGCCAGAGAAGGGGTAGGCAGCGAACGCGATGGTTAGATGGCATCCTCGAGGCACTGCAGATGAAGTTATGTGATGTTAGGAAGATAGTGAGAGACCGGAAAGCGTGGCGTGACATGGTCCATAGGGTCACGAAGAGTCGGACACGACTGAACGACTGAACTGAACTGACAATTATACCGTAACTATCAATCCTCATCGGTTTGCTAATGCAGCCTTAACTATTCTATGCGTGGGAAGGACCAACTTTAAATGAAAGTTTTTGCTCAGCATCGGAAGATTGAACTACTCCCTTAAATATTTCCGTAACAGTACCATACTTTACTCGACAGTCGACTCTCCATTAAAATTGGTGTCCCAGAAAACGTCCCAGCAAACTGAACTTGGGGTCTGCTAGTTTTGAAGCCAGGTGTAGGCAGAAAGGCAACGCAATGCAAAGCCCCAGCATTCAGTGACCTTTCAGTAGTGAGTGCAAAAGGCAGCAGAGCACGATGTGACGTACTGCTGGAGAGGGGAACGCGGGGTCGTCCATTTTGAACCATGTTACTTGGAGAGCTTTTTTGGTCGATAAAATGACCTTCAGCATGCTTTTCTTTTGAAAACTTTATCGCTGGGGAAGAAGTTGTAGTGAGGGGGGGGGGGGGGGGGGGCTTATTTCAGCGCTCTTCTTTTGATTCCGCCAAATCAGCAGGGTATATGTACTTGTTACATACTATTTTTCACTCTTTCTGGCTGGGCGAATTCGCAGCACATTACTCTCGGATTCCGTAAAGAGAAACGATTCCGGTTGCCGGAGCCACCTATATACGATGCCATCTAAGAACTTAAGTACATAAGTATTTTTCTCTAATTTATAAAATATGCATGGCCTGAAAGGCTTGGCCGCCTCTTTTTTGCCTGATTCCTTTCGAATTGCAGAATTACCGGGACGATAAAAGATGCTATGCATCCTCGGAACTTTTAGCACTCATAACAAAAATTCCTGCTTCGTTGCCAAAGGGCGGAAACAGTTTTGTGCGCGACTGGAATTAAACAAGCATCGCGCACCGCGGAACAAATGGGCGCAAAGGGCAGGTGGCGCCATCTTTCGCACCGTGAAGGAAAACAGGCTCCACCCTGCGTACGCCATGTGCGACAGCAGCTCGGTAGATCATTCCTGCCGCGTGATTAAAGGCAACCTTCCCGTACGGTTTTAGAAGAAACGGGTAGTCGGAAAGAGATATAGGACGCAGTGACCTTAAAACCAACGTCTGTGACCTCGTAAAGATAGACACAAGATTTCAGCAACCTATTGTTGGAAATTGCTGGACGTGTTGGCCGTATTTCAAACTTCCAGCCCCCCAAGAACAATTGCGAAGACGATTGCTGCAGGGTAGCGCAATGTAGAAGAGCATTAGATTAACGGGCATATATTTGGTGGCGTTGCACATGAACGAGCTTCTGCGGCATCTTTTCGCCGATTCAAAAGGTTTGCTGTAGTTTATTGTCTTGGAAACGCTGTGGTTTACGACGTGATAACGCCATTGACAGAAGCTTTCGAATTCTATGCAGTATAAAGGGGTCAGCTAAAGAGATAGCTGAAATTAGCTGGTTTGCAGATGTTGAAAATAAAAGGAACTAATTGTTAAATATTGTTGGGCAATATTAGCCGTCTGACAAAAGTAGTCGCAGTACCAAAGCAGCGTATGTTGTCACACTTGCGTAGCAAGCAGAACCACGACGATCATTATACCAATCCATTTAGGGCTCACTGAAGTTCGGCCAACCGCAACTCGCGATGTCGGAAATGACTGCAGCTCACTGATAAAGGCCATTGATTTGCGGATTTTTCAACGGATCTTGCCTACTGTCATGAACAAACAAATTGCGAATTTGAAAGCAAGGCCGAGTGACTCGTTGTGCCAGTTCAAGTACATACCAGAAGTACAATACGAACTGGAAGTGCCCAGCGACTGGAAGCATCAGTGGACCTGCCATTGGTTAAACGCGTCTGTCATTGCTCACAACGCTGTCACTGAGTTAAGCTGTCTTGTTCTATAGCGCTACTCCGTCCACTAGCATCCAAATATGCAAAACTTCCGGTATTTAGAGGTTTTAGAGGGGTCGTGGATCCTTCAACGAATCATCTTTTGTATTCAGTGACATTCTAAGTGTACTGCAGAAGAACAACTAGGCACATTTGAGTACTTATGTTCGGCGCACCCTGTAATACAAGAACAATGGTTTCCTAGAAAAGTTCTCCATCCCAGAATTTTCTTTTCCCTCAAGCGCTTGAAGTCTTATTGTAACGAAAGCGATTATAGGTTAGGCCTTGTGCGTACTTCATGTAAAGAGTAATCTTGAAATAAGCTGGCCATGAGTTTCGGTAAATACGAGGGGCAAAAACGTTGTAATCTGGGGGTCGGGGCATATACTATCATCTGCCTCCAAGAGCCGAGTTAGCAGTCGGGAATAACCTCCATGACCCTATCGGTCTCATTTGCGTTCGATGTTACACTTGCCCCGCTCTTATCCTTTTTGATTTGATTTATCCTAACGTTATTTGGTGGCTGGATTATCCCTGAAATGAACCTGTAGATCTGGAGAATCTGGATTTTATATGGATTTGGGATCGCCCTTTCATTTTTCGCAAATGATCACGACACTCATTAGAGGCACTACTATTTTCACGAACACTTTCTACGTCATTTTATTAAAAAAAAAAAAATTTAAGCATTTTTTAAGAATATTGACCGAGTACCTCATAGTCCACTGTTCTACTAAACCTGGATTCTAATGTCCTTCCATTACTAAAAATGTTCGTTCTGATCGCTCTAAACTTTTAACGGTTAGTAAAATCGGCTAA